>NC_080186.1:237911189-238624023 GCF_030028045.1 Hippopotamus amphibius kiboko
TGTCACCATTTAAGAGATTTCTATGATGGGGTCTAAACCGTGAGCGGGTAGAGAGAATGTTCAGCAAATTCGAGGTTGTAAATACATTTTCTTCCCGATGAATTGAGGGGTTTGCACGGTGGAGCGGGAGACATGAGTCAGCTGAGGAAACACAGAGCCCTAGGAAGACGAGTCCAAGAGGGAAAATACGAGTGTTTGCTCTAAGTCATGTTTGTTTGCTTACCATCCTTCCACAGTGTGAAGATCATATTATTAGAAGGATATTGAATAAGTCAGTGTGTATGGGATGTGTATATATGAATGTATAGACAGATATAATTGTGTGTGTGTGTGAGTGTATGTTCACACATTTTGAAAAGGAAAAAGATATTCATTTGTTTTTTCACCCTTTAACTATTTTTCACCCTCTATCATTTCTTTTCCATCTATTCTGAAAACCTCGTACCTAAGAAATTTGTTCACTTAGGTAGTGATGGACATAAAAATTCAGCCCAAGTTTAAAATAATAACCACCACAACAGCAGTATCTTGGGGACATTTTAAATTCAAGAGCTGAATTCAAGAGTTAGTAGCTGTGATTGGAATTACTCTGACCATTTGCTGCCTAGATGAAACTCTACTGTGTTATCCTTGACTTAAATTCCCAGGGAATGTGCAAAATACTGCTTTGGAACTGCAGGAAGAAAACATCTTGCAGATAATAACTCTACGCATTTAGAGGTGGGAAATTACCAATTCAGCCATAAAAATTGTTTCACGTAAGTTGCAAGTTTTAAGCTTGCTTTTGTTTCTAAATTGGAGAGCATGAACATACATATTGCAGAGCTATATATCATATTTAACTTAAACATAACCGACTTTATTAATCCTCCCCATTTCTTAAAGCCTTTTTGTAATATAAAGCAATGCACACAACAGTGCATGAAACTCAGATGTAGTTAGATGATTTCACACATTTAGCCAAGTTTCTGGCTTAGCAATTGCACAAAGTAGAAGAACTTGATGCCATTACATTCATAAGCATTCTATGAATATTTTGATAGCTATTATATCATGAACAAATTTGAGAACTTTTTTCTCCCTTTGAATCCAGGCAATTCAAATGCTATATTTGCCAGTGAATATAATTTTAGAAACCATTAGAATTAATGAAGTCATATTTTCAAACAATAGAAATAGTCGCTGCTGCCCTGAAACTATTTTTGGATATATAGAAATACATTTTATTGTTATCATATGTTCTGAAATTCTCATCCTTTTAATTTTGGGGTCAACGATTATAAAAAATTTTACCGGGTATCCAGGATTCATGACTTCCCCATTCCAAAGCCAACATTCTCCTCCTTTTCCTGAATTGACTAAAAGCACCGAGAAAAACTCTGGCTCTTTTTTGAAATACTGTGTATGTGTTTATTAAGTTCATGTAATCTTTTGTGGTCAATACCTTCAGCAAAAGTTTAGAAAACTGATTTGCACATGGGACATGGTCTTACCTTTACATGGGTTGAACTCATATCTGCTTTTGCATTTCAGATCTTTAATAATCAAAACAAGGGTGGATAATCAATAAAAGAAAAAACTAACTTTATTTTTTTGTTTTCCCCCACTTCTGTGGTTAATTCATAGCACATTCTTAACACTAAATTTAACGTTAGTAGTCTGAGTTACTCATAGTTAAGGATTCAGAATATTCAGGGGCTCATTTGCCTTCATCTTTAAACCCAGAACTCCCTTAGTGACGGAAAATAGCAGAAAGTTTAGAACTTGTATTAGACCTGTTTTTATTCTTTTAATCTCTCTCTTAAGGACTCATTAGGGGTGAAAAGTGAAGGCAACCACCTTCTTCTTTGTCTATAAAACTACAAACTATTGTAACCAATATTTTCACGTCAAAGGGAGAAAACACCTAACCTGCCCCATCCCCTGGAACAGGAAGAAATTTGCTTGGAGGAACGTGGTGCAGGCCCAGAGCTGCTATGATCCTTTCCCTTTCATAGGGTCACCTACTTCAGTGTCTTAGGGGAAGTCAGGCCAGACTGTCTTGTTGAAAAACATTCATTTGTCGCTTCTATTCTCTGTTATCCAGTGTAACCCATTCAAAATTATAATTGATGCCATTAATCAGTATCATTCCAGGCCGCTGTGGCTGAGGGAAGTTTAACAGTGTTGCCTACCATGGTTATGCAATTAAAGATCAGGTCTTCGGTTACTTTCTAAGAAGGAGGAGATTCTTTCTACCATCAACATCCCAGCATTCAGAGACCACAAAAGTCTCAGGTGAAACTTTCAGAGCTACAGCACTATGTAAACATTTTATGGTTAATTAAAAAACTGCACACTGCATAAAGTGATGCTACAGGATTATCTTCCTGTTTGCTACTGGCGTCTTCCCTGAGACTGTAAGCCCTTTGAAGCTCTCCGGCTCTGCTGTACTCAGAACACTCCTGGCACAGGACAGAGGTTCCGTGAATGTTTGTTGATGAATGAATCAACGATAAGGGCCCTGTAGCAAGAAGTGAGTATTCTGGAAAGATAATTCTGATGGCAGAAGAATGACACAGGGTACTCAAAAAGAGACAAGAAGAACGTCAAGCCCAGGGCAGAGGCAGTTTTCTAAGCCACAGATATATAGGGAAGATTGAAATGTGATATGAGAACTCACACCATAAACTTCACATAGTTTATATTTTACTGCATATGAATAGGTATAGTAAATTATATACATTTATATATAACATAGTAAATTATATATAATATATAGTAATATATATATATACACACACATACACACACATACACTGAAGTCCTCAGGAAGAGTCTGACTTGGGGTTTATTCAATATGCTTAAAAGTTGAAGGGAATGGATTCATAATTCCTCTACACACACAGATACACACTCACACACAGCCTATAGCCACTCCAAGAAAATTCTCCTATAAGAAAATCAACTGGAACATAGGTATTACTGAGTCACAGATAGAGAAGTAGGACTAAAAGAGGGTTGTTGTTTTTTTAAATTCTTTTTTAACTGGTATAATGGATCCCATTGAGGGGGAGATACTGTATATTTAAGAGAGTAGGACTAATTGATAACAAACTTTTTTGTGAAGACTTCTGGAGATGATAGGATTCCCCAGCATAAGACTGACCTTAAATAAAAGGCTAGAGAACTTCCTTTTTGGACAAGAGAGAAGAGAGATATAAAGGATGTAAATGTAGGTTTTATGCCAAGAAGTAGGAAAACTGGACATTGGAAGAAAACTGAAAATTTTGCAAAACTTGGATAGTGGAAAATGAGATAATTAATGGGGAAACGTGAGCTGCACAAAGATAAGTATTGAGATAGCTACGTTAAATGTCCATTTAAACTTGTGAAATCATGATTTTGTACTGGAACCAATATGCTGTGTCTTCTGTATTTTCCCATCACTTTGCTTCAGTGGATCAGGTGTGGAGAAAAATGAACGATGCCTGAATCGGGGTTTACCTTTGAGGGTATATTACTCATAAAACTTTCCTCCCAGTGGCTTATCCCCAAGATATTTGAAGTGTCATGGGTCTCAAACTTTCCTAAATCAAATGGTATTTATGTAAATTTATTTGAGGAAAGCTAACATGGAGCCATTCAAAACTAACTGGCATCTATCCCATTGATAAGAAACCTATGATAATTTTGTATGTCATCAATTACTTCTAGGTCACATTGCAGTACTATTTCTACACGTGGAAATCTTGGCTTTTAGTGGAGAAATGGCCACTGTATAATAAGGTAGCTGAGTTCTTTCTTAATGCAAGTATAGCAACCAAAATGAATTTCACTTGGTTACAAAATAAAAAATTCTGTGTAAGGTAAACAATGACCAGTCCAGTTTTGTTCTTTGAATTCAGGATGTTATAAACAGTATATATTCCCTTACATGTGGAAAGGAGATAGCGCTTTAATCACTTCTGCCCAGTTTCACTGAAATCATTCTATCCAAGGTTATTTCTCTTTGGAAAACCAGTGGACAGTTGCTGAGGTTTTTTTTTATATTTCTCCTGCTAGAAAAGAGAGAATAAAAAAGATTAAATAATCTGAGTACACCTCAAGTAGGATATGGAGATGTTTTGTAATAATACATTTGCACGAGGGTTTCTTTGTTCTTTTGATAACTCAAAAGAACAAACAATGAAATGATGCTGTCATACTTTGAGACTACGAATTTAAAGGACTATTGACTTTTGCCGTCAACCTGCCACACTATTCATAACTCTCTCTTTACTTTCCTGCATGCTGATTGCTGGCAGGATATGCTGTCTCCTCTCAGACAGACTCTAAGCAGCAGTCTATACTGAAGTGCTCTTTTAAAAATAATAGCAACTCTGGGTCACCTGACCATAGACGGATATGGTAATTAACCCTTTAGTCCAACCGACTGAACTGCATGATCCAAGACTGCATATAAACAGACAGAATCAACAAAAAGACGTGTCATCTACTCTGATAATTCATGTGCCACTGGAACATAAATCACCTTCCTGTGCATAATTTCTACAGAATATAAAACAAGCTCTAGGCTGTCACGCAGGATTCAGAGCTCTGTGGAGAAAACGTTTGATTCTGCGTAGTTCCTGGCTCTACATTTCCCTTCCTCGTTTTGGACTCAACAGAAAACTTAGCCTCTCAGCTCTGGGAATGAGTCGGCACACCGGCCCTCCTCTGAGGCACCTGCTGTGGCCTAGAGATGCTCGTGGCCCTTCCGCACATAGAGCTGCACGAGACGACGTGGCCTCGTGCGCGTGTCCACCCAGAAAGCATGTATGAACGGCGTCTACGCAGGGCAGGATACCAGAATGAGACATGGTTTTTCAATGTGTGGAGTTTTTCTACTCGGTGTGAGGCAGCCTGGGAATGAACACCGTTTTCGAGACAACAGGTGCTGGAGAGCGGAGAGGAACCCTAAGGGGCTCCAGTGCAGGGAATGTTTCTTCTTTGTCTTCAAGACTTGGCTGTCTAGGATGCAGCATTGACAGTGTTCAAGATTTAGGGTCAATAATTAAATAAGTGCTTTAAAAACACCCTTTAACCGAAAGTCTGTTTGCTTTACGGGATCTTACTTAGTTTCCACGCAGACTGTGCAGAATTCAGTGAACGTGCCTGGGACCCAAGCAGTGCTGAATACTTACTTGGCTTCATCGGATGAAGAGCTGTTGGCCCAGAGGCCCGGGCTGGGTTGCTGTGCTGTAGGCTGGTCGCAGGGTGTGATTTCTTTTGTACATTGTGGTCCTTCCAGGGGCTGCGGGAGTCCTCATTTGGGAGGCTACAAACCTGGTTCCCTTGGTGCTTTGCATAGTCCAGGCTGCTCAGACACCGAGGAGCTCAGCACATCAGCTCTGGGAGGACCTGGGTGTCTCTGGAAAGGCACCTGCACGCTGGCGAAGTTCATCTCCAAGCTCTTTCTGGTGCCCCGTGGATTAACTCGGGGAGACATTCTGTCACTAGAGTCCGGTGTGACTTTAAAAAAGTGATAACACTTAGGGAAGAAAATACTCTGAGGAAGTCAGTTCTCAAAACAGAAGAAGGAGGAGGAGGAGGAGAAAGAAATTATATTTATTATGTATACCTAGGTATTATTTTTATACATATATATGTATTATAGTTTTTAAAGCTATTTCCTGAGTATGTGAGCAAATCAGACATCATTATTGTACTAAATACATCCGCTAACATCCGTGAGTATACCCTGAACGGAATATAAGTCAATCTTTTTATCATTGTATTGGCACTCAGAAGTTATAGAATGGGTGTCCATAATTAATCCTTTAATTTGTCAAAACAACCTTTTTTACAATTGAATTGTGTAGCAAATTCCTGGCAAGCTGAATAGTGTGGAAGCAGATCCAAGAGTCAGTTCAGCTAAAAAAACAAGACACTTTCTAACAGAATCTAGAATTTCTATTATATAAAATCAATGAAGAGATATTTAAAATTTTCATTTGTTTTTAAAAGTCATATATAACAATATATAAAATACTTATGCTCTTTTCTAGCTAGAATTATGCTGTAGCTGAATAGTTTCTAGACATATTTTACAGAGCACTCTTTCAGGGTATGTAAATAGGTAAACAAAAAGTTGTGATTTGTGAAGTGAGTTTATATCTCCCTCTAGAAAATTCTGTTCACAGCACCTTATAAATGGTACTGAAAATTCTATAGAAAAACAGAGCAGAATATTTCTAATTGTTTTTCCCATAAAGTACACTTGTAGAGGAATTCCAAAACATGGTAGAGTTATCACAAATTTGATGAAAAATTTTGTATCCCTGCGGTTTGGGAATGTAAAGATAAATAAGCCACAGTGCTTTCCTTTGAGACAGGGACAGGCAAATCCATCAAAATGAACCATAACAATTATAGATATACATTCAATAATAATAAATTCCTATGTCTCCGAAGTGTAGTAAAGAGGAGGGAGTGATTTTGACTCTGCCAGGCAATTATGGCTTCACAGAGGAAGTGAATGTAAGATTTGGGAAAAAATAGAATTTGAAATGGTTGGGAAGAGCATTTCAGTCAGAGGAAACCGAAACTGTAAATCTCTGAAAATTTTTAAGCAAGGAAGATACAAATCAAATTTAAGCTTTAGATAAATTAACATAAAATTAAGGGTAAATAGGAGAAAGTAGTGATGCAATTCAGAGGACATAGTCACTAGGTGACTAAGGAGGTATCTAGTCTCCCTCCCCATCACTTGACTGGTGCAGACCTCCCACCTTTGGGGCTGAGAGGGATTTGATGTACCAAAAAAAAAAAAAAAACCCTCTAAATTCGTCACTTAAGCTTGGAACTATGGCTCTTTTTACTTCCAATTCATCTCGATTATGAGTTGACTTGGACTGGTCTAGAAAGATGACATCTGTGTCTATGGCATCTAAGCTTCATAAAATTGGGGAACAAATGATGTTTTCCTAGGCCAAAGACTGCCTGTGTAATCACATTTTCAGGGCCTAGGATCTGATTGATTTTGTTTCCCGGCAGCAGGATGTGTGAGAACTGCTCAGAAGTAAGTAGGCCCTCGTGCCTTCTGAGAACTGGCTAAGAGAGAACAGTGCCATCGAGCTCCATGCCATCTGAGGGCAGCTGAGAGCCGGCAAAGCCCAACCTTCCACGTGAGAGTGAAGCATGGGTCTCCCACTCACATCACAGCTGGCTGCTCCGGTTGTCTCATCAGTGTCACTGACAAAGCATTCTTTGCCTGAGATAATTTGGCAGACTCTCCCACCCAGGGATATTGGGATGCAGTCAGTGTATCAGCATGGAAGTCAGCTTCCAGGAAGCCCATGTGGCTATTGGATGTATGGCTGATTGAAGGAGGCTGATTCTGAGCAGCTTGGATAGAAAAACCTCCTTATGGGGATAATAATTTATTACTCAGGATTTTTGAAGCAGTTTATACTATTGTTCAAGCAGTAAAAAGCTTCACAAACAATCTGATTTTGTTTGCTTGTTTTATTTTGTTTTGCTTTTCATTTCACTGAAATAAAACTATTAAAAATAAGGGAACACCTACCAGCAAAAGAATCTGGCAGACCATAAAGCTGTGTGTACCCAGAGACGGAAAGCAGAGGTCTTCTATTCACAGATCACAGCACTCTGCCATCTTGTCTCAACAGCAGGACTTTTGGGCAGAATTCATGGTATTTAATTTAGGATAATCTGTGGGAACAGTGAGTCAGCTCCATTAACGTCTACAAATCTATCATTATGATTACAAAGCAAATGGCTGTCATGATATGGAGTTTATTTGCCCCCAGCTTAGAAGGAGAGAGCTATTTCTTAAAAAATTTAATAATACACTTAGGAAATTTAATAATACACTTAGGAGGTTCCAATTGTGAGCCTAGACACAGTAGAATAAAGGTGGGCTTGTTGTGGGACTAGAGATTAGGGGAAGGGTTGATCCATGTTCTATGATCTAAAATGAAGTTGGCCACTGAAACCACCTACCCGTGTTGACAGAACAACAGTCAGTACTACCATCGAAGACAGATCTTGTTAGGAAAAAAAAGCCTACTTAATGGTGGAAGATTCCCACACCAGATACACATATTAGGTGACCACGTCTTTTGTTCACAAAAGTGGACTGACAACCAGGAACCACAGATGCTTGGAGAACATCAACAGCATAAGAGAGAAATGCCTGGGTGAACAAACAGAACAACTAACTCTCAAATCACTTTGAGAATCAAAGAAAATAATAAAACTGTAATTTCCATACTTAGATTGGTTCAAATAAACAGTACATCTATTAAACAAGAATGGACTGCTTTAAAACAGAATTATGAGGGCACAAGAAAAAGCTCTTTCAAAAAACCAGTCATTTCCCCCCGAAAATTAATGGCGGTACTAAAAGACATGGAGGGGGAAGTTTAAAATACAGAGCAAAGCAACACAGAGATAGAAAACAGGGGAAAATGTAAGAAATGTAGACAATCAAGCCAGGAAGCCCAGCATTTATCTAACAATAGATTTAAAGGCAAGAGAGAGCAAACAAATGGTGAGGAGAAAAACAGTAACAAAAACATTTTAGTGAAATAAAAGAGAGAAAGATGTGGGCTGTAAGAGTATCTTATCAGCATATTTTCCTTTCAAAAACAAACAAATAAAAAAGCAAGTTGCAGAATGATACTGATAAATTTGTTGCCGTTATTGAAAATTCTTTATTATGCAAAATCACTATATTGCAATGTTATAACAAATGATATTACACACTTGCAAAACCATAGTATATATTCTTTATGAGATGTATTGAGATTGAGCAAAAATCATAAAAACTTGCAAGGGAATGACAAGCATAAATGAACTCTATAAGCAAAGGATAAGCAAATATGTCATCATTTTATGATTGATAAAGCTGAGCGGTGAGTTCAAGGATATTTGTTTTTTTATATGCTTTAATGAAATTTGATAGAATTCATAATTTTTAAAATAAAGTAAAATTCTAACTATGCAGGTATTACCATGAACTTCCTGCGAAAATGCCTTTCAAACGCATACCTTTATAAGCAATGTTTCCTCCTCCTTGTCGATTGCTACTGATAAAATTGAACCTAGAGAGATTGTTTTGGGGAAAAAATCGAAAGCAGAGTGGGATTGAGGAGATAGCTGCAATCACATTTATGAGAAGTAGCAAACACTAGAAAGTCTTATGAGATGCCTAGCAAATTTACTAGGTCCATTTGGGATTGTACCTATTTCCTTAGCGGGGGAACCTTTTGAGGGCAAAGTCAATCTGTCTGTTTGTTGATGAAGCTTATTGCCTCAAGGGTGAACTGTTTAATCAACCGGGAATAAAGAGACTATGATGACTTGCTGTAAAGAATTATGTGGTATCCGCCTGATTCACCTAAAATCTTACGGGTATTCAGAATTGCACTTAGTTTGTGCCTGTAATAATGGGAAATTTCAATCATTTTGCCTATTGAAGTCATGGTGAAATGCCCTACTATTATTTTTCTTGTACATTTGCCGCATTTTTCGAATTAAACATCCATTACGTGTCCCTATTTATTTTCAAGTCAGTAGTGGAAAATGAAGGCAGAAGAGATGGTTAAATATGCTTCCTCCCCATTCTCAGGAAGCCGTATGTAGAGTGTGCAGCGGAAATCTTGATACTTCTGTATACCGGGAAGTACTCCACTAAGAATTCCACAGATATAGAGAGATAGCTAGATGATAGATAGATAGATAGATAGATAAGAGATAGATCTACAGATAGATCGATAGATAGGCAGACGTTCGTATATCTCTACATATAGTGATATGGAGATGGGTATAGAGGGATAGAGGGAGACATGAATATGTAACACTGTATGGAGACAATGTTGGCTAGGGGAAAAGCACTTGATTAACGCCCTCAATATCTAGAAAGGTATATAGTTATAATACAGAAAGAAAGCAACGTCATGATTAGCGAGTCAGAAACATAGAGCGTGGAAGTTAGCGCCGAGTATATCTGTGCTTCTCTCTGTCACTTCTCAGTTCACACAGAGTCCTTTGGATGAGCCTCTGCATCCTTTCTCCTCTCTCTTCGTCCCTCGTCTCAACCACTCGCACCTGCTCAGTCTTTTCCATCCCCCTGTTCATCTCTGTCCTAGAGATGCCCTCAAAAATTGTGCAGAGTTTGTGCTTCTAGGGAGAGTTGCAGTAGGTCCAAGAGTTTCAGTGGCGGTGACGTTCATGTAATTTAGAATTAAGTCTCTACCACTGCGGTGAGTGTCGGGAGTGGAGTGCGTACCCTCTGGGGCTGCACAGCATGATCTTTCAGAGTTCAGGCTTATAATTTTAACAATTCTATTTACATTCAGTTTTTTAAAATTAATTAATTAATTAATTTTTTGACTATGTTGGGTCTTCGTTGCTGCACACAGGCTTTCTCTGTTTGCGGCAAGTAGGGGCTGCTCTTCATTGTGGTGCGTGGGCTCCTCATTGCCGTGGCTTCTCTTGTTGCAGAGCACGGGCTCTAGATGCATGGGCTTCAGTAGTTGCAGCACATGGGCTCAATAGTTGTGGCTTACGGGCTCTAGAGCACAGGCTCGATAGTTGTGGCGCACGGGCTTCGTTGCTCCGCGGCATGCGGGATCTTCCTGGACCAGGGATCGAACCTGTGTCCCCTGCATTGGCAGGTGGATTCTTAACCACTGCACCACCTAGGAAGTCCTATAGTCAGTTTTTATAAATTCTTTGTAACATACAACTTTATAATGCTCTATATTATAGTAATATATATATGAATGGAGTGGTACATAAAATATAACTAAGCGTGAATGCATAAATGTAGCATATATGTACATACATTGCAGGCTCAATTTCTTTAACTGAAAGAAGGGTACTATCAAAGGCTACTCTGGAGAATAAAAAACTATCACTGATATTTTTCAACTTAGTATGTTAATTTTGCTGCATTTTGCAGAATAACAATAACAATAGCATCAGAAAAACACTGTATTTTTATACCATCTTAACAAATTTGCTTTTCCAGCTCGGATTAAAGAGAAGGAAAGAAGGGGCAAAAGAGACAATATCTCATCCTGCCCTAGAAGGGAAATATTAGAGAGAGAAAACAAATTTAAAGATAGCAAAGGGTTGTGATTTTCCAAGAACGGCTGTTCTCGCAGCAGGTAGTAGAGCGTGCAGAAAGAACACTGGGTGACCAGAGTGCCCTCAATGTGCCGGGTTCTAACTGGTCTCCGCGCTCCCTCTTGCCTCTGCCAGTCTCTGCACATATCAGCCCCCAGGCTCCTTCGTCCCCATAAATCAGAGCATGTCCTTCTCCTGGTCTCAGCCTTCCCTTTCCGCCCATCTCACTCAGTATAAGAACTAAAATCCTTACCACGTGCACAGAGCCCCACACGAGCTGGCCCTGGCTGCCTCTCTGATCCCATTTCTTATTGCTTTGCTTGCCACATTAGTCCCACAAACACCTTCCCTCTGCCTCGGGGATCTGCGTTTCCTGCTCTCTCCGTGTTCAATATTCTTCCCCTGAATAGTCACGCCGCTCTTCTCTCCTTTATCCATACCTCCTTTTAAATCGCCCCTTTTCCAATGACCACTTAACTGAACTAGGATCCCCAAGTCACTTTGTATCCTGTTATTTTTCACTTACTACTTGGCACACTATACAGGTATTGGGTGAAGAAAAAATGAGCAGAGGAAATTCAATCAGTCTTTTGACATCACGTTTCTTATCTAAAAACATGAAAGTTAAATCAATTTCTAGGAACCTTCAAATTTCCATTTAAATGTGTAATGAAAGTACATTTGTCAGATGTGGTGGCGTTATTGTTAGCTTATTAAACAATCACATTTTTGGAAGCTTTTGGGTAGATTTATACTCTTCCCCCAACTAATGTCTTCTTTCAGATGAATAAGGCTTTTGAAACGGATTTCTTTTCCAATTGAGAGGAGAGCAAATGAGATGAAGTTGAAAGCCATAGGCCCTCTCCCAACGTTTGCAGAGCCCAGAGCAAGAGACACACAGACATATTTCTAAATACATAAAAGTTATAAATCCAACTATGCTCCTGGCCTGGATTACCTTCCCCCAGTTCCTCCACCCTCATCCAAAACGGTTACCTGGGGCCTGGGGCCGGGACCTGACGGCCACCTCTGCTGTCTAGAAGCCTCAGCGGTGGAGGGCACCTGATGCGACAAGCGGGGTGGAGGCAGGGCCTTGGTGGCGACAGGGCCCGCCTGAAACTGTGACGGAGACTGCCCAAGCCAGAGGCTCCAGAGAGCCAGAAAGAAGAGTAGCTACCTCAGCACATCACTTTTTTGACTCAGAGTTTCTGGGCAGTTCTAAGAGCTATGCCACCCACCTTCAAAGATTTGCGACAGTGAAACTTGAACAAAAACAGTCACTTTTTCTGTTTTCCCCAGACAGAGGCTGTGATTTTCTCATCTCACCAACACACACACACACACACACACACACACACACACACACCCCTTCTGGCCTGAGTGGCTCAGATGTTTGTCTCTTGCGATTTTCATCATGGTCCAAATTGTTACCAAACTCTCCAGAACTTTTCTGAGGTATCTTTGTGTGCCAATATTTGTAATATGTGGGGTCCTCTCAGGACGCAGGCCCAGAGCAAAGGTCCCTGTGGCCCAGGCCCGCAGGCAGGACCGTACACCAGGCCCTGCAGAGGGTCACTGACTCACTCTGACCTTTGGAGGTAACACTTAACATCTCAATAATGGTATTTCTTTCCTAATGACTTTTTAACAGTAAAAACAATGTCTATGACTATTATAAGAACATATATAGAAGTCAGTTTTAACGCTTAGAGATCACTTCATAGGAAATCCAACATAATTCAGAAACATTGATATCATAGATAATCTGCCCCCAAGATGTTTCACAGAAAATGCTAACAATTTGTGTTTAATTAAAAGTTTTTATTAAAAAATGTGTAATTTGCATTCTACTACATATCTAAAAACTTTTTCTTAAGTGAATCTAAGTTTAATCCTAAATCGATATAGTTACTTAGTTGGTAAAATATATTATTCAACCATAGAATAGGTGTTGTTAATTGAATTCTCATTTAGGCTAGTTAGACTTTAAGGGTACAGACTGGACCATTCTATGTGCCAGAGTTGAGAGAATGTAGGTGGAGCTGGATAAGACAACCGCCTTGAAAAATCATAATAGTTGTAATAATGATAATAATATTTCAAAAGCTCTAAACACATTTCTCGTAAGTTACAGTGTTAGATGTATTAAATTTTCATTTAAAGTTGGCATGTTAATACCTATGCCAACTTTACCTTTATTGAAAGGTTGAATCTAAACAATGAAAATGTCAACATGTTTACTGAGTTCCTGTTTTGAATAAGGCATAGTGCTGAGTGCTACAGGAAGATACAAAGATGGGAGGACAGTTTTTGATCCTGAGAAAAGTATACCAAGACAGTTATGTAAATTAGTATAGCATAACCCCTAATGTCCATATAAAATCTCAACAAGCTTTCTGTACATGTGCTGTCATCCTGAAAAATAGACAGCCATCCCATATTATTAATCACTTTACAAGTAAGGTTATGACTTGATTGCTATCACAAGTTAGAAAAAGAGGGCGCTGCCGTTGGAACCATAAGTCTTTCGATTCCAAACTGAGTGCTTTTCGATCATATGATGCTTTTTCTTTCAGGTGAGACATAGTGAGTCCCTCAGGGCAAAATATTTTGGTTCTGGCCAGATCTCTGTCATTAGCTGATGACAGTGGATGTTAGAGAAATCAAATTTGTTTTATGAAAGTCTAAGCAATGTATTATTAAATATTATCATCAATCAGCTATGAATCCCATAAACAAGGCAGATATTAGATTATCCGAGTTGCTTTCTAAATGGGAGCTGACTAGTCTTAGGGTATTTCTCAGGCATAAGTTGAGAGTGAGTGAGGGCTCATTTGTTCTGTAGGGCTATATTTTTGGAACAAATAATACAAGGTTTGCACTTTGTAAGTGCTATTATTATTTTTCAGCTCTTTTTCAGTTCAATGGAGGCCCAAGTAAAGCTTCGGCTCAAACAGAAATTCCAGCCTGCAGATATCAAGCTCCCTGCCCAGCAGGGAAGAGGGGCAGATCTCTCTCAAAGTGTCTCTCACCCAGAGACAGGGACATTTGCCAGGGAGCTTGTTGGTGGGAGACTCATTATAGTAATTGCCTCCAGAGGTTCTAATTCATCATAAGTTCTTGACTGTCAAAAGGGAGAAAGACAAAAGAAGGAAGAGGAGGACCACTTGACATGCTGTGCTAATAGCTGCCTCATTCGGTCTGGCGTTGCCCTCCACCTCTCACGTGAGGGAGGTTTCCAAGCTGGCACTAAGGTCACACAACACGTCCCTGGACCTTTATCCACTAAAGGGACAAGTCAAGCTCAGGGAATCTCAGTAGGGTTACTTTACAAATAATTTTTTTGTGGATGTAATTGTATTGTTTGTCTCTTTTTTTCTATTGATTTCTGCAAGGAACACTCTGCCTTGCTCACAATCAATAACCTTCCTCATATTTGAGTCAGTCAGTCTCCACCCTGGACTGTGACCTCCCAATGCAGAGACCAATGTATTCTTTTCATTTTGATAATCGTCTAGTCCTGTCATAACGCTGTACACAGGTAACAAGTGAATGATTATGATAAAGAGGGCGTATGCGTGGCGTCCAGCTGAGAATCTCATGGAATTGCTTAGATACTTTTTTAAAAAATAATTGAATGAGCAGGATTCTGTTACATAATCCAACTATAAATATTATAACAAACACTGAGACACAATCCACTGAAAACTGAAAAGAAGCCTTGGCAGTATAAGCATAGTTTTCAATCTGTAGATTCTACAAAGTTCTGAAGTTTGTAAGAACAGATAAAATAAATAAGGGGTTTTTTTGGATAAAAAAATCCCCCAAACTTAGAATCAAACATTTTCTAGTGGCTGCACTACTCTCTGTAGGATGTAATTTTGGTTGTTTTGAAACCACTGAATTCCTCATGTGACGTGTGGGAGTTGATTTTTGGACCATTATATTCTAGCTGCTGAAAAAGTGTAATACGTTAAACTGCCTGTTTTGTATAAATGGTTACTTACGTCACATTTGCAGGACAGAGGCCTGCAAATGGACGGATGATTTCATAATCACATGCATCTTCGGCTCATCTTGGGTCTGTGCAATTTAAACATTTATCCTCAGTTCACACAGGTGTGTCAGGTCAGTGTTTTCCTCTCCCAGAGAACAATTTAGTCTGTTGCATGTTAAGCAGTCAGCTATGTCTTCTTAACTACTAATCGGTGTTAAATAAAAACTGATTTCAGTTAAACAAATGACTTAAGACATGTTAAAACAATGCAACTTGTCCTGACATTAGAAAGCACTTATTTCAACCTTATTTTCAGAATAATTATTTTCACTCTAAGTCAGCGTTCAGGAGTATCAGAATTCCTTAGAGCGTTATAAAGGTAGAACATCAGGTAAACAATATTTCTTCCCCACCCTTTTCATCTTAAGCAATCCCTCTTTACCACCTTTCACTTGCAGAACACAGCAGTGTTTGGTCATGGGAGATACTTACTAAATATTCCTTGACGGAATTAATCAATGAGTGGCCCCAACAGAGAACAACAACTTGTCCACAGGTTTTTCTTTCGAAGATGAAATGTAATGGGATTTAGGTTGGTAATTTGATGTCACTCTGTCCTTTATTTTTGAGGGCGTTTTACTCTGTCCTCTTGCAGGAGACTGGAACCACACCAGGGTTTCCCTAGGTGACTGCAGTCGTTTTAGCTGAAAGTCCATATGCGAGTGAGGTAGGATACTGATCTTCATCCAGGCTCCGATCCAGTGCAATCAAGTCTTACATGAGCTGTGCTCTAACTGTTGGAGCCAGGCATTCTGGACAAAAATCAAAATCTTTAGGAGAATAGCTAGGAGTAGTGGTGTATGCCAGAAAACATATACAAGTGGTTCTGATTTTCCAATATTCATTTCTCATGTTTCCATGGTTACAAGGCAAATGGAGAAGCAAAATAAGCACAAGACAACCTAATTCATTCATGAACTGACCACCTATAAAATTAATCTGAATTCAAATTTCCCTTCCCCCTAGTGTTTAAATGGTTAGTGTTTTGTGAAATGTTGGCTGCTTGCAACAGTACAGTGCAGTACAGAGCAAACTGATGACAAAGTAAAATTGGCAACGTCAAGATTTTATGAAACCAATAATATGATGTTGAACAACTGCTGAAATTCGATGCCAAACTATTATGCTGTAAAGGTATAATGGAGTTTGAATAGACACAGAAGGAAGAAACCCACTAATTCTAAGAATAAACAAACAAAATGAGTGAAGAGTGTGTGTTTTTGAATCAGGTAAAATTTTGGACAAAGTTGTATGAGAGAACAGTAGGTGTCACAAAAGAGAATATTTTGACCATCAAGGAGTTAAAATATCTGACAAAATGCTGATGAATCTTTTTCTGCACAAAAATATGGTTTTCGAGAGGTAATTTAGTCATGAAAGTTAAATGAGCTATAAAGACTATAAATTTGTGATACCATAAAACTTTGTCAGAAAAATCATTCTTCAATAAAGACAAATAAATATTTGCTTCATTCATCATTCAAGTATTAAGCTTATTGATACTTACTCATTTTGTTAAGGACAAAATAGTTTGAAAAGTTTAGTTTCACTTTGAAATAGAAAATCCAAATCAAACCATTCTAAAAAAGTTGAGAACTCAATTTCAATGATCATTTTCTGGTATTAGTTATCCTGAAACAGTGAAGCATCCTATCTTTCTAAGCATGGTGCTGACAGTATCCAAAGATATGGGCAAAAATATGCATATTCTCTCGCAGTTCCCAATTCCAGTAAATTTAATATTGCTAGACTACTTTAATCTACCTTAAATATTCCAATTTTGTTAATTGACACAAAATATTCATTATAGAATTGCTTTACCTCCTGTATAAAATCCAGCCTCGAATCCGCTTTTGCATTCAGTTTTGATGAGTTAGCCTTCTTAATCTGAAACGTTTTCACACTCCTTCCCTTTTCATGTAAGGATTTTTGAAGAACTCTCTCCTTCTCCCTCTCCCTCTTTTTCTTTTTAGCACTGCTCCTTATTTGAGGATTTGTGTGATGTATCTTCTCGTCGTTAGAGTCAGAGTATGCATTCTGGACTGGAAAGATATCGAAGGGATGCTGTCTCTCACTCAGGCAGTCACATCTGCAGGCACGTGATGTGTAAGCGCCTCTCATTACTGATGACAGTTTCCGTCAGCGGATCCAGGAGTTGTCTAATTTCTCCAGCCTGTTCTTACTACACTTTCCTTGTAGCGAGGAAGTACTCTGAAGAGTAGGACGTACTAGGCCATGCTAGTAAACCATTATCTTGGTATTTTTCTGTGAGCAAAAGTCTTCCTCCCCCCTCCCCCCTATTTATCTGTTTGTCTTTTGTTACATTTATAATTTATTGTTGTTTGTAATTATTTTGAGGCTCAAAGTGACCCAGATTTTGCCAGCGAGAGCCCATTCATGCTGGCTCCCATGTCCTCGTGACAGGCCTACGTGATTCTGTCTGATCCCTTCCTTCCTGTCTGGTATAACAAGATGTTCCAGGCGCATCTTCCACCCCAATTGCTCCAGTCCTGCAGTCATTTTTGCAAGGAACCCAGGATTATTTAAGCAGGGATTGATAATAAAAATATAATCTCTGGTCACTGCATGGTTATTTTTATCATGGCATCTTTATTTCTTGGCCTTTTCAGCAGCCAGAGCTAGGAAAACACCCCCCCCCCCCCATATACGCGTGTACTGACCTGCACCGTATCCGTGCCAACACACACGTTTTAGAAATCAGCAGTTTGCCCAGGAGTGTACAATTCCGACGCATCCCCAGAGTGTTTTTTCCTTTGTCTTTCCTCACTTCACGTGTGGCGTGGCTCCCAAGAACGTTAACACAGCTGCTCATCCTACAACATATTTAAACCGGTTTTAGAACTGCTTCATGGTTATTCATCAGGTACCTCCGACCTTCCTAGCATGTTTTCCGGTTCTGACCCAGCAGAAGTATGCTTTATTATTTGTATTTGAAAATGGGCCTGCTTTGTTCATCTTGTGAAGAAGATGTGTGCCGGCAAACACGTGTTCTTTTGGTTTTATATTTATTTTTACATTGACAGGAGAATATCTTCTCCCCCACGTATCAGAATTTGTATCAGGCATTTCTTAAGTAACTCTGAGGAACTTATGGGAAGGAGCCTTAAATTATAATACGCATTAGAGACCAAAGCAGTGCTTACCCAATTGGCCGTCCTCGGTTTACTGCCATGTTCTCAAACCACGACTTCACTGAATGTTCCTTCTGCACTTGCACTATCTTTTCAGTCATCTGTGAAGAAATAGAGAAAACTGCAGCGTGAAGAGTAGACGTTCCAGTCAGACAAGTCTCGTTTTGAGGCCTTCACTCACCGCTTACTGAATGAATGTCTTCTCTAAGCAACCATTCATACAAACCTAGTTGAAAGATTTGCTTTGTGAATTAAATGAATAATTTAGGTAACAGGGCTTAGCCTAGGGTCTGGCAGAATAGAAGCATTTAATGGTCACCGGTATTATTGTTATGTAAAGTATATAATACCTGCGTACACAGTTTAACCCACTTAGAGTCTGAGCACCTTCCTGTAAATTGTGATAGAATCTGAGCACCTTCCTGTAAATTGTGACTCTGTAGGCCGCATTTTAGCTATAGTTCAGAGTGGAAACTCACTGAGTATATGGATTGCTATGTTTTTCATTCACACAGCTTTTCATAAGGAGATGTGCTAGGGTCGGTTTTTAATTTCTTTCTTCCATTAGTTTATTATAAAATAACCCCATCATTCGCAGTTGCTGAAAACCTCAAGATGGCCTCACTCTTAACTACCACATAGATTCATTGCTCTACAAGTACACTCCATTAAAGAGCTGATCTTAAAAATAAAAAGGTTGTAAAGTCTAAAAGTAGAAAGGCTTTTGAAAGGTATAGGTGAGAGGAAGTCGGTCCATAAAATGCTGACCTTTCATCAAGTACTGATTTTTCTGCTTTCCTGTGGGAGCATTAAGAAGGGAGTGATCTCATAGATTTCCACTAATGTCGTGACCCATAGCTTCCGCCAACGTTTCTGCCAATTATGGAGACTTCCCTATCCTGCTCAGGATGTGCTTGTCTGTTTTCTTATGCTAGGTTGACAGCTTGTTCGCTTCCCTTGGCCTTGACCTTGGCTTTGACATCCACAGGAGGTAGGCAGGCTGTCAATACTGACATCAGAATAGCGCAAAGACCTTCCGGCAGCTAGAATCTGGGACGACTTCGGCAGCTCCTGCAGATTTGCTTTTTCCATGTGAGTATTCAGCTGGCTCCCCCCGTCCCAAAATGTTAGAAGGCATCCCAGGGCAAGAGGGCTAACACATGTAATTAGAAAGGCGTGGTTTGTTGCTATTCCCATGCCATCTGCGACAGCGCGAGTACCACTGCATTACTCACCGGGAGTCATACGTCCTGACCTACTGGATACCCAAAGGGCTCAAAGGCTAGGGGTGGACAGCTTGGAAGGAAGCCAACGTTGCTTCTGACCTTGGGTAGTCAGATCAGCCCCAATAAGACTTATGTTCTGCATCTCACATTAAAAAAAAAAAGATTTTAAAAGACTCCACGTTTATGTGTTTCCATGAGACCCATTATTTTTAGCTATGTTTGCTTTTTTTTTTTTTTTTTACATTTTTAACTTTAGGGAGCAGTATAAGTGTAAGAATCTAGCATAGCAAATTAACAGTTTCCAAAAAAGATTTAAAAAGTCCAAAATATGAAAATGTATATTGGAAAAATACTCTTTAGTTATCATTTCCATACTCATAGCAGAATACACTAATGTTCATTGTTAATAATTACGGGTAAGGCAAGTGAAAAAATTCAGAAGAACTAAATTTGCAACCTTTTTGTTTCTTTCTGGAAATAGTTCCCCCCTAAGTGGCTTTATAATTTGGATAACTTGGTATTCTAAACAAATCAGGTGGTATTTAAAAACAGGTGTAGAAAGATCATTGTTTTTGAAATTCTTTCCATTTAACAAAAGCAAGAAAATTGACTGAAATACAAAAACCAAATGATGAATGAAAGCTTCCCACCAATGCCTCTACATGTTTTTGATGTTGAGGGGAACCTCCCAGAATGTTTTCCTAATAGTGACGTTCTGTCTGAATGCTATCCTGACCCTCTGTCCTCCACAATCCTGACTACAGTGGTGTCTGAACCCAGACAAAAGTAGTATGGAGGGAGAGAAGAAAGAGGAAGGAAGAGAGGGAAGGAAGAAAGGGAAAAAGAAAGGGAGAGAGGGAGGGAGAGAGACACAGAGAGGCAGAGAGACAGAGAGAGAAAAAGGGAGACAGCGAGAAAGGAAGACAAGAAGATAGATGAAGAGGGCAGGATAAAGGCATAAAAATAGCTTGGGAAAGACTGCAATGAAGTAGGTTTAGTTTGTGCTCATGAAGAATTTTTCCTAAAGAAATATGCACGTCATGAATAATTAGTAACAGAATTATGTGTCCTCTGCCCACTTATCCTCCCCCTCCCCCATAACGCCTGTTCTTGACGTTTCTTATCTCAGTAATTAGCAACCTCATTCTTCCAGCTGCACAGTTGGGACACCTCGGGATCACCCCTGCCTCTCTCTCTTACACACCACATGTGCAAATTCTGTTGACTCTTTACTCAAAACAAATATCTAGAATCCTATGATTTCTCTTTACCGCTACCAATATCACTTTGGTAAAAAGTACTACCATTTTATGACTGGATTTTTACTTTAGTTTCCTAACTGGATTCATGCTTTCCATCCCTGCCAACCATCAGTCAAAATCTCAATGAAGCAGCAGGAGATATTCTTTTAAAAACATTATGCCACTTTTTGCTTAAAGAAATCGAATGGTTTCCCATCTTGGAATGAAAATCAAAGACTTTACTATGGCTTTTGAGGTGCTATCTGTTCAACTCCTATACCTCCAGCCCCTGCAACCGCATCAGAATTATCTTTCTGAACTCAACTGCTGCAGGCCTGCCCTTTCCTCCTGCGCACTCTGTACAGCAGTTCTTCCATCGGTTCCTCCATCAGTTCTTGCATCATACCAAATACGTTCTTGCTTCGGAAACTTTGCACATAATGTGGCCTATGCTGTCTCTCAAAATCATCCTCAATTTTGCAAAATTAACCTTATATCAGCGAAGGCTGTCCCGATTGTCTACTCGTCAGCATTTAACATGGGTTTTACTCATGTACAGGTTCATTATCTGCCTTTCTCCACTAGAGAAGTATGAACATCATGAAAGCAGAACTTTGCCACTTTTATTCCTCAATGCCCAGGACCCAGAAGTGGTTGGATTCAGGACGTAGATAGCATAAAGCAAGTGCTTGGAAATTATTCACTGAATAAATGAATGGGTGATTATACTGAAGAAATGGTTTTTATTAGAACAGGAAAAGCTGGACATAGGAAAAATTAGAAAGGAAACAGTTCATTTCTGCTCTCTCTCAGAGCCTTTTCCACTTTCCTACTCCTCTCATGGGAGGCTGGTAGTGGGGTAATAGAAAGAACCTGGAGTTTAGAAGCAGGAAGACTTGTGAGTGATTCCCGGTGGTATGACATTGGACAAATTACTCGTCTTTCTGAGAATTTGTTGGTCTCTTCTGCAAAATGGCAATGATAATTTTATCCGTGTAATTACTATAAATATTAAACGATATTAAGCATATACGTTGTCAGTTGCAGCCTTTGGCAAAGATCTGCTCCCATTCCCTTAGATGTCTTCTATCATTTCGGCTCATGCCTTCTGAGATTGCTGAGTGCTTCTGTTTCTGGACAGCATTTACTTTTCTCTCGGGAAGGCTTCTCTTGGGCTACTGAAGCTGCTGTGTCTGTGGAGTTAGAGAGACAAAAGTACCTAGGAGTTTACATCCACCCACCGTCATCTCAAGGTCCTTAGATGCTGACTGACTGGTGTGGGGATATAAAAGCTGTTTCCTTGCCTCTGGTTAGGATAAATTTTGAGATCTCCAGACTCTTCCCTCTATGGGATCGTGCCTGCATTTGCAAATGTCCCTGGTTTCTTCCCCTCCCATCTTGCCTCCACCACTCTCTTATGGTTTTCCTTAAAGCACTTCTTCAATAAATGACTTACACACAAATCTTGATCTCAGGACTGCTTTTGGGGAATGAGATCTGAGAATTTTCCAAGAATAAATGTCGGGAGGAACCATTGATAGAGTCCAGGGGTTACTTCATGGTTGTTTTTAATCGGAAGAAAACTTTCTGAACCCTAAAGCATTAAGTAATTTAGATTCTCAGAATTTTATGTAAGAAAAGAGGACTTGAGTTTTCAAAAGTGGAATGAGTTTTCCTCATTCTCCATTCGTTTGATGAGATGGAGGCAGGCAGGTTTGCACTGTGCGGTTGTTTGCTTGCTCTGTTTGCTTGCTGCGCCCGTGTGATTTTAGGAGGGAGTCCTCCAGTCCTTAGGTGATGACTTAATTTCTTAGTCTTGCTCTTCTTCCCCTTCCCAAAACGGCCATCCTCACCTGTGCGCAGCCCACTCAGTCCTCAAGCTCCAGGCCATTCCCTCCTCTATGAAAACTCAGATAGTACAACTGACGTATTTTTTTCCTTTCTCTATTTCTTTCTGTACTAATATTCTGTGTAATACAACTTAGCATATTTTTCAAACACTTTTTCTTTCTCTTTTGCTTTTGTAAGTTTTGTTTCTCTCCTAAGCCCTGACAAGATGACAGCTCCATATAAGAAGAGACTTCTTCTGTTTCCATTTTTAAAAATTTAATTCTTTATTTTGAGATAACTGGAGAGTCACATGTATGAAATAATAGAAATCTCTTATCTCCTTTACCATTTTCCCTAGTGGTAACATCCTGCAGACCTGTAGTTCAATATCACAATCTGGATATTGGTATTGGTAGGACCTGCAATAGAGCATTTCCATTACCACGAAGATCCCTCAAGTTGCCCGTTCATAACCATCCCACTTCCCTTCAGCCCCCACTTCCTTCTTCACCACTGGCAATCAGTAATCTGTTCTCCCTTTCTGTAATTTTACCATCTCAGGAATGTTACATAAATGGAACCACACAGTATATACCTTTTGGACTTAGCTTTTTTCACTCAGTATAATTTTTTAAAGATCCATCCAGTTTTATTTCTTCCTTTTTGATTGACATTCCTTTTGTCTTCTTTTTCTTTTCTCTTTTCTTTTTCGTTCTTTTTTTTTTTCCCCTGGCCTTTGTACTGGCTAGAACTTCCAGCATCATGTTGCATAACAGAGAAGAGCAAACATGCTTGACTTTTTTTCCAATCTGAGAAGGAAAATATTCAGTCTTCCACAAGTACGATGTTAGCTTTATTTTTTAGAATTTCCTTTTTATCAATTGGGGAAGTCCTCTATTTCTATTTTTCTGAAAGATTTCATGATGAATGAGTATTGAATTTTTTCAAATGCTTATTTTAAATTGATACAATATGATTTTTCTATTCATTCTGCTAATATGAGAAATTACAGTGATAGATTTTCAAATAACTGTCATTCATGAAATAAATCCCACCTTTTTATATATTGAATTGTTAAATTTGCTAAGAATTCTTCTTGCCATATTAATGAGAGATATTGATTTGCAGTTTTCCTTTTTATACCGTCTTTGATTTCGGTGTCAGGGTAATATTAGCTTTATGAATGAATTGGAAAGTATTCCTTTCTCTTCTGTTTTCTTTAAGATATTGTATAGAATTGGTGTTAATTCTTTGAACATATGGTAAAATTCTCCAGTGTAACCCTCTGGGCCTGGAGATTTCTCTTTTGGGAGTGTTTATAATTATGAATTTAACTTCTTTAATCATTATGGAGCTACTGAAATGATGCATTTCACATGTGATGATTTGTGGCAGTTTGTTTTTTGAGGAAATGGTCCATTTCATCTGTGTCATCAAATTTAACGTATGTAGAGTTATTCCTCGCATCCTATGATTATTCCTTTGATGTCTGCAGGGTCTGTGTGATATTGCTTGCTTCATTCCCAATATCTGCAATTTATTTCTTCTCTCTTTTATTTTGGCAGTGTTGCTGGAGATGTGTCAATTTTATTATTTTCTCAAAGAACCAACTTTTTGTCTCATTGAATTTTTTCTTTTGTTTTTATGTTTTCAATTTCATTGATTTCTGCTCATGTCTTTGTTATTTCCTTCCTTTTTCTTGCTTAGGGCTTAGTTTGAATTTATTTTTTTAGGTTCTTGAGGTGGGAGCATAGATTATTACAACTTTTTAATCTTTTATAGTGTATATAGTTAGTACTATAAATTTCCCTCTCAAGACTGCTTTAGCTGTGTCCTGCAAATTTTTATGTGCAGTATTTTAATTTTCACTCAATGCAGTGTATTTTTTTTGACTCTTTCTCTTTAAACCATTTTTTAAGGTGTGTTGTTTAGTTTCCAAGTGTTTGCAGATTCTGTTATCTTTCTATTATTGATTTCTAATTTGATTCCATTGTGCTTATTAAAAATATTGTGTGATTTTAATTCTTTAAGGTTATTGATGTTTATCTTATGGCTATAGATGTGATCTAACTTGGTATTTGTTCTGTGGGCACTGTAAAAGAATGTAAATTCTATTGTTTTGTCAACTGTTCTATAAATGTCAATTATATCCTGTTGATTGATGGTCTGTTTAGTTCTTCTGTATCCTTGATGATTTTCTCTTTGGTTATTCTTTCAGCTTTTGAGAGGGTAGTTGAAATCTCCATATATAATTGTGGATTTGTCTATTTTAAAAGTTCTATTAATTTTTGCTTTACATAGTTTGCTTGGTGCATATATATTTAGGATTGCTATGTCTTTTTTTGTGTGTGGAACTACCCTTTTATCATCATATAAAATCTTTCTTTGTCTCATATAATTTTTCTGTTTTGTTTTGATGTCTAATTTGACCTTTGTTGTTATACACAGGGTTTTTTTTTTCTGTGGTATTTTCCTGAAATAGAGTGATTATTGTCAAAACGTTTCTGTTTTCCTGGATGTCTTTTGGCTAGAGAGAAAGCATGCTTTTGTTAGGGCTTTTTTGTTCATTTGTACTTATTTGTGTTTTTGGATTGCCAGTCTCTGAAACTCTTAGTCTGAGGTACATGAGGTAAAAAGAAAACCTAGGGAAGTACTATGATCTCTTCTTTGGGTTCCAAAGATTCTCACCACTCTTCCTTCTTCCAGCTTTCAGAGTCTATTTATGTTTGTTTTATGGATAATAGTAAGGGGTTTTTTTTAGTAATACCTAGGAAGGAATAGGAAAAGTATGTTTACTCTTTCTTCTTGGGATCAGAAATCAGAAGAGATTTTGTTGTTGTTGTTGTTAAATATTTTGTACCACACAGAATTTTATGTGTTTATGAAGAATTCAATAACTGATGATTTATTTATTGGTAAGTTGAAATAAATACATAAAACAAATTAGAAATAGAGTAAACTGTCATTTAGTATGTAGCTCTGAGATAAATGCATTGGGATATAGTTTGATAAATCATGATCTTAAAACAAAAATAGTCACAGCCATGATATTATAGAGTTAACTATACAGCAGATTATACTCTGAGGTGCCCTTTATATCAGTGTTTTAAAATAGTAATTATCATGATTTTTAAGTTTATAAATATTAGGTTTTTCCACTACTGAATCCATACCCTCTGCCAAACCACAGAATTCTTCCCCATGCCCTGAGGAAAATTTATTAAGTGACAGTTCTTATTAAGGTAACTGTAGTCTATCCTCAGAAAAGCTATTTAGGGAAAAGAAAGAGCTTTGCCAAGGTGACCAGTAAAAATTTGTTCCTATAATTTTATGTGGGACAAGCATTTGGTGCCTAGGTCACATTAAGATTTATTTTAAACTCTCTGAATGACTGGCAGGGAATTTTGACATTTCAGTGTTCCCTTAGATAAGATGAACATTACCAGGAAAAACTTTAATAATACTTTATATTTGCTGATATAAGGTTTGGAAACTTCTATAATGTAGTCTTAAAATGAATTCTGCACTTATATTTGTCATTCTAAGTAAGTAAGCTGCCCTCATACATTGTTTTGAGTTCCATAAAATTGCTTAATAAGTGTTTATAATTTGTGGTAGCATTTAAAAGAAAGAGAGAGAACAGCAACAAATCCTCAGAGAGAATTACTTGCTAATAATGTTCAGAAAGTGATATTGTGAGATGCAACCTTCAACAGAGATACCTAAGCTCCCTCTTTAAAAGCTGCTCTTACTTGATCTGTGATCTATGAGGGGTAACCGTATAACACAATGGAAAAGGAAGAGGGTCAGATTTTGAACCACTTAGACTCCTTAACCAAAGTCTGTTCATGTGTGTTCCATTTTTATGATGTAATGTCCCGTGTGTTACACTGAGTTCTTACAAGAGACTGAGGGTGTTCTAGTTTACCGTTAAAAAGTCAAGTGTAAGCTGTTTTTGTAGATAACACGTGGCAGACATCCCTATTAAGTACCACACATGTAATTGTGTTAATTGTGCTGTCATCATCTGGTTGATGAATGATTCCTTGATAGTGATGTAGAGTACTCCCTTAGCTCATTAAGAATAGGGCCATTTGATGTCTCATAACTCGTAGAGAAGCTGCAAACCAGATATCGACGTGTTGTATAATGTTTCTCTTTTCCATGTTTCTCACACTCGTTGATGGGAGCCTCTCGAAAATCCCTCAAGTGAAAGCGTGTATGCGTATTTACTTCTCAATTAAAGAGGGTGCCTTTGAGGTACATAGGCAAAGGTGACCCCATACCTGGGCTATCAATAAAAAATCTAGGATGTAGCCCACATATCATTGATCCAGATGTCCCTTCCTGTAGGACAAATCATTTAAATTTATCATAACCCAATCTCCTCATCCACGAAATACAAAGGTCGCCCTAGATCCGTGGTGTTCAGGTGATGGACTCTGGAGCCCTAAATTTCACAGAGGTGGATTGGGGCTGCCTCAGGACACTGGGGCTTTGAACGTCTTTCTTTAACCAAAGCAGCCTTAATTCTGTCTGGCTATAAATCGAGATTCTCCATAAAATTTACTCTAAAAAATAGGTTCTACTTTAAAAAACAAAGTTATAAATCCCTGTGGCAAGATACTCTCTGGTTCTTCCCTGCTCTGTGGTTAACTGTTTTGCCAAAGATTTCAGAGGGAGATACTGGTAGGTCAAAAAATAAAATCCTTATATCAGAACAAAGAGTCTAGATTTTTTTAATTGTACCTTTAGAATTGTAAACTAGGCTTTTTTTGTTTTTTGTTTTCTTTTTTCTTTTCAAGTAAAAAGAAAGAGCTACTGGTGGTTCATGTTCAGCATGAATGAGCAGAATTAGGGCCAGACAGTGTACACGGCTTCATCTAATTTTCATTTTTAGTCAAATTTCGAGTGTGCACTAAAGCCCCACACAAGAGGCAGCTTTCTCTTACTGTAAGCTTTTATTTTAAAAACACACATAAATCTTAGGTTCAGGGTGATTTAAATCAAGAAGTGAATAAAATTTTATTAAAGAGTTACCGAGAGCTGAGCACTGCATCTCTTTAGGAGAAGCAACATGCTGACTCAGTCACATAATTCCTTCGAGAGCAGGAAGTCATCCTGTTTCTGGACAAAGGCTGCTGGACATGAAGTTGTCCATGGTCCCCACAGTGAAGGGTGAACATGAGCCCTCAGCACAGATGTGCTTTGACGTTGTCTCACATGCTGAGGATGGTCTGTGGTGCTGACTTTTTTCCTTTTTTGTGCTGTCCCCTTAATATGCTTGGCAGTCCCAGAAGCTGGCCTGATTCTCTATACTGAGTCACCACGTGTCAGAACCCTCTTCTCCAACTGTTGTCCTTCCCCAAGATAAACCTCATTGCAAGTCTGCCCGTAACATATGTTGACACTCTTTTCGATGACTGGTAAAAGGGGAATATTTTTCTGCGATTCCCTTTTATAGTCTATCAGTGTGACCCCAATTCTGTGCCCAACTTTTCTTGGTTATTTTGTTTGATTCTTCAAAGCCTGGTTTGGAAGTTAAGAAACTCAACATGAATCCTTTCTTGCCTTTTTTTTTTCTTTTCTCATTCCTTTGTAACAATCCTACTTCTCTTTGAAGCAGTGTAGATGGTACTGATGAACTAAAGAATTGGAGAAAAGAAAATAACAGCAATGTATATTTCATACTAATTTCTCACCATATCAGTGGCAACCTGAAGAGACTGCATTCCAGGTCAGAAAAGAGGATTAGCAAACAGGGTTTTAATGTAGCCTATTGATTTTTATTTGTTTAATAAACAGACACCTTGCTGTCCTCTAAGAGTGTCAGATGAATAATGCATAATTCTTGTCCTTGTGGATCTTACAGTGCTGGATACTTTGTGTACCGCACAGAAGGTGTGCTGGGGGTAGAACGGTAGTTCTGAGACACAGCACTTTCACTGGGCTTCATGAAAAGAATGTTGGAGGTAAGAACGCTAAAGCTGGGTCTTGAAAGATGAGAAAGATTTTATCAGGTTAAGAAAGGAGAAAGGGCACTTCACATCGAAAGAGCAGCAAGAAAAAAGTATTTAGAATGAAAGGATGCTCTGGGCCAGTAACTAAGAGCAGCTTTGTATTATTTGAACAGAAAGTATGAGGCAGCAACAAGGGGATAGGTTATGTGCTCATGATTTTTGACCCAGAAAGGTTTGGAGTGACAGTAACATGGCCGGATTTGTTTTTCAGGTAGTCTTCTCTGATTGTGTGAAAAACAGACTCCTAAAAGCAAAACTAAAGCTCTGGCATAGCTGTTTTGGGCCTGAACTAGAAGAGGGCTAAGGAGAGATGGAGAGGAGGGGAGAGATTTGAGGAAGAAACTTCACTGGCGAGAGTCCAGAGAGGGCCTAGGAATTCTGCAGGCTCTCAGAGATGCCTTTCCCTGGCCCCTCATCACCACTGGCAAGAATGCATAAGAGGCCTTATATTCGCTCCTGGCAGGAAACGCTCCTCCCTGCTTCCCCCTCCTGGCACTGCCAGCGTCACCACCATTATCTCTGTTGACACCATCAGCAAAAATCTCATTACGCCCTTTATCCCCACTTACATCAGTCATCACAGGAAGCCCAGGGGCTCCCAGGTCATTCTTCATCCCTAGATTCTAATCCCCATCTGGCTCTTTGAACAGTGAGCCACTCCTCTTCCTTCTGGCACTCCCTGCGCTCTTTCCCCAAGAATAATTTTTCCTCCAAGCATTTGTGACATATTGTATATTTCACTTACTTATTTGACGCTCCCACTTCCTCACCCCCCAACCCTCCCCCAATGCATACACCAGAATGGAAGCTCTGTGATGACATCAAGTTTTGTCTCTTTCTTCCTGTTTATTTCTGCAGTATTTAGGACAGTATCAGGCATGATAAGCATTTGTTGAATGAGCAAATCGAAAAGTAGAAACATAATAGGGCTTGTCTATGAATTGTACTTCCAGGGTAGGGGAAAGAGACCGATTGGGACAAATTTCAGGTTTTTGGCCTAGATGACCTATAGCATGGTGTTAAATATTGGCTAAAGTCAGAAGTAGTTTTCTTCTATGAATTAATTTTGGCTTCTTTAATTGTGGTTGAAGGACATTCACGTGGCACTTTGTAAACTGTGTGTTTTATGTGTTGCCACCAGTGAAATTTATTTATTTATTTATTTTTGGAAAATGTCACAGAGATTTAAGCTTGACTATTTTCAGTACAATAGTCTATAGAAGCAATTTTCTAATCCCATCTTCCAAGAATGTGAAAAATCATTATTTGTATGTTATGGATCAGGGCAAAGCTATGAAGATTAACTTGTCCAAATACTGGCTGGAACACTGGCATCAGGAAACAGGAATAAAATGAAGGGGGAGGAAAGAGGTTTGGGGCTGGGAAAAGAAGGATGAAGGGATTTTCTTTTTTGACATTTCTAAGGAAAGACAACCTCAACAGAGGACAGTAGACAGATATAGAAGCACAAGAAAATTAACCAGTGGTATTAAGCTCTGCCTCAGCCAGGGATAAAACATCCCTATTTGGAGGCATGTTTCAAGCTATTATTTTACTGTTCCATGAGAAATTACTTCATAGCTGAATTTTTAAAAAGTCCCTCTAACCCCCCTTTTTTATGCACTGAATTTGCCAATATACAAATGACCCAAACATATATATATATATACAAAGTCTCTGTGAAATATTTTACAATTTGACTCCTGACTTCTTTTGGCCACTGCAGAATCATTACATGTAATTATATACGAATGGCTAGGAGGATAGAAAGATTTTAAAAATATATAGCCAAAGAGGAAAGGAAGCTACATGGGAAAGTGAGAATGGAGCGCCGACGTCCTGTCACACACGATGTCTGTATACCTTAGACATAGTCTCATTCCATCATTACCAGCAGCCTGGAAAGTACTATTTTCTCAGGTTTGCAAATGAGGATACAGAATGAAGTCCCGCAGCGGTAAGCTAAGGGAATGGAAATCGAACGCCTGTTGTGTGACTTCAGACGGACTGTTCTTTGTTTGTCCTTCGCACAGCAGTTCAAAAGAGGAAAACAATTTCTAAGTATGAGGTTCTGGACGTCCCGTCGTACAAAATGAAGAACACGGCCGTCGTGTTTAGCTTGCCAGCCCGCCCATGCTTTGTGGGCATTTATCAAATTCTACTCAATTTGGCTCAGAAGCAACGCACGTGCTACAAAGAAGCAGTTGTGTGGTGAGGGTTTTGGGGGAAGAAGGAGGGAAAGCAGGAATGCGTTGTGGGAGTGCAGACAGAGCAGTGTTCTCAGGGTGCCGGGGTGGCTAAGAAAGACTCCAGGCTTCGGGAAAGGGGTGGGAGAAACAAAGCAACACACAGGACGGACCTCAATGATAATAAAATGTAACGACCAGGAGTTTCCACTCCATTTACCAGGCACAAATATTCTAAAAATGTTATTTCATGATAGCATATATGCCTCTTATTCAGTGGCATCAACGTATTTATCCACAGCCTAAAATTAAACAAAGAAAACAGTTTTTAAATGCAAAAAGCACTTTTTCTCTGAAGAAAAATAGTGGATAAATCGCGTAGATATACCATTTTGGAGACTGGAATGATGACTTTGAGATGTGCAGGAAAAACATCGCTAATCCCATTCTTCTATTACAGTGTGAATTTAAAAGGTTGACCTACTTGGTATTTATTTTTGGCATGGCATGCATAATCTTATTTTATTTTCTAAGTTCTAAACTAATGGCTAGATGAACAAACTTTTGGAACATGAGCATTCCTAATTATAAATTTGGCTATATTGGGAGAATGTGTTGAAGTCAGTAAATACCTATGTACACCTGGGACACAGTTGGTTACTGCACTGCTCCAAACCAACTTCTTTCTTGGAGGAGTAGGAGGGTTTTAATTTTGTGTCTGCTACTTTGTGGGATTTGGGATAATTAAATAGACTCTGAACTTTGTTTCTGTCGTAGGATGATTGAGAAGATTAAAAGAGATAACATATAAAATCTCAGTGGTTGGGCTATAGTAGGCATTCCATAATGAGAGTTGTTTTTGCCTTTTAGCTGTTAATTGGGAGGCAAGGGATGAGTGTGGAGGAAAAGGAGAATAGGAAGAGAAAGGAAAAGTAGAAGAATGAAAGAATAAAAAGAGCATCGCAGTGTTATTATACTATTTTATGTAAAGAAATCATTCAATTTCAACAGAAACAACCATAGAATTCAAATCTTTGAGTGCCCTAGCAAGTCATGGGATTTAAAAAAAAAAAAAAAGGTACCACAAGGAATGTGGTCAAGTGCCATCAGCTTTCCGAGATGCCTAAGTTTACATTTCAATGTTGATCAAGTTCCACAGGTGGAAATAATCCTGTATTTTTATTGTTTTGTGGGAAAAAGAAAATGCTTTACAATTAGAGTGTTGCTGTAAATGAATCAATAAACCCTGATGATACTTAAATAAAAAGACTCTTAAAAGTAAGAAACAGTGTAAGCTTTTGTTTTTAACTATATTTTACTGTCAGCATTTACATCAATACCATCTTATGTTCTTCAGGATGGCTTATATCTGCAAAATTCCAACTATTTGAAAATCTATGTGTAACAAAGAAATATGTGCCATGACTTATGGATCAGGTATTCCCCAAAATGTACAAATAAAGTTCATTTCCCTTTGTATTGATAATTTAATAAAAGAAGTAAAATATATATTAAGTGCCTGGCGCTCAAGTAAGTTTGGTAAAGTGATGTCAAGTTTCTTTTTGATGTAATAAAACCATAAATTTTTTTTTAAATTACAGATTTTTCTATTAGTCAAAAAAAAAAAAAATCCAGAGATGATTCTATATCTACTATAACGCCTTCTGGATATATGAGGAAAATTTCCCACAGAATACCAATTTGCACAGACTATCCTACAGTAGCAATATTGGAAATGTAAGAAATAATTTAGTATTTCTGAAATTTGTTCCTTTGGGAACTGGCTTTAAGGTTTCTAGCAGATTCAATCATAGTATCTTCTGATGGCCTGTAATGTATTAAACATGTTCACCAGTCAACACACAATTAGAAGCATTACCTTCCTTTCATACGGCGGGCAGGTGTGAATGTATAAGGTGCATGATATGCTCAAAAGTTAATTTTTACATTTTGCCCAGTATTTCCACTTACTGGAACGTATTTGCCTGGAAGAAGAAAACTCAGCTGCTGGTATTTTTCATTTTTCCCCAGCATTTTCAGTCTCTGGAACCTCTAGTTATCCCAAATCTGAAATTTATTAAATACAAAGGGAATGAAGAGTTTACAATGCAGAGATATCAATTCCTGAACAGAGGCCAGAAACAAGAGATACCGTGGCAGAGGCAGGCTTCTTCAGTGGAAGGAAGCTGTGGAGAAAGGTTCCTGAATAAATATAGAATTATGATTTGAAATGACCTGGTTCCTTTGTGATTATGAGAGGCTCAGAGCATCTAAAGCGTTATTTTTTTTTGATGAACAGGAGGTGAGAAATGAAAATGGTTCCTTTCCTGTAATGTAGGAGTGGTGTACTGTGGTAAAAGTGGGAGTATTTACCATAAAGTAGCTTGATTTCTAAAGAACAGAAATTAACTCAATAAAGTAAGAATGTTCAAATGAGCTTTGTAAAAAAAAATCCTCTTTCCTTTTCATATGTACCTCAACGTTCCTCTTATGATTTAATGACAAACTTATGGAGAGGGTGGGAGGAAAATAGTGTAGGTGAAAGGAGACGCTTTCATTCTGCATTCAATACTTCATCTAGAAAAGAGGGGGCAAGTAAGTGTTATATTGTTTAATACCTATAACCAGGTAGTCGTCTTCCTAGTGTGGTATTTAAAAAAAGGCATCCGAGGGCTTATCTGGATTTCGTGAAGCATAATGCCACAATCCATTAGTAACAGCCAAAGACATGGGTGAGCAGTGACTGTTTTTTTGGTTTTTTGTTTTTGCTAAGTATTTGCCACTTCTGACCGAGCACAGTGCTGGTATTTAATGGCTTGAAAATTTCATGGGACAATCAGTATTTGCTGTTAAGAGCTTTCTACTCACCCAAACACAGAGTTTGGAAAAAATCAATTTTTAGAGTTTCTTGTTATATTGCTAACTACTAGTTCTCATGCTGTCTACAGACTATGATTTTGGTGATGCAATAGAATGGGGAAATTAAAGAATCAGTGTGTCTTGACAGAGGAAAAGAATGATCTATCCTACTTGTCCTCTGGGATTTCTCTCCTTTTACTTTCTTATGTCTCCCACCCTCCACATCTTCTTTGGTCTCTCTTCCCTTCTGAATGGTATTATTTTTAAAATGTTCTTTGAAGCAGCTAAATTTGAATTGATGTATGCAGTATATCAGTTCCAAGTTTACAAGCAAATACTCAGCAGGAAGCTACCCCTCAGAAGTGCACTTCGGGTTACTGGCAGCCACTAGGCTTTGGAAGGCTGCCTTCCTTTTTCCTTGGTTAAATGATGCCACTTGAAAAGACAAATACTGCTGTAATTCCTGTTGAGTTAGGAGACCAGCCTTCATCTAGCACACTATGATTTCATGAAAGCATAAATCAGGCACACAAGATAAACCTCTGAGTCAGCTGTTCCTACTTTTGTATTGAATCTAATTAGAAGCATGAAACAAGTGCGTGTCACACATCCTGTCTCCCTGAAAAATAAATAAATAAATACCAAGACAAAGACTTGGGAAGACACGGCAATTGGAATGACAATAGGTAATTTTATCCAGAGGGGCCGCCGTCAGCTATCTAACATCCAGGATATCAATTCAGCTAAAAGCAGATAAAACATGTTGGCCATGTTCAATGCTAAAGGATTCAAATTAGTACTCTGAAAAGATGTTAGGATGGATGGCTGTCCAATAAATCACAGATGCATCTAATGTTATAGGTGCGCAAAGATCATCTCTCTCTGATGAGCGTTTTTCTTAGTTCGTGATACAAGTGAGTGTTGAAAATGCTTCGGTGTATTGATGATTATGTCAGAACACAGGGAAATATGCAGTCACAAAGTGCAACAAATTGCTTTGGAGGTTTGATGACTTCTTTAAATTGGATCAAGAAAAGAAAATTTTCACTAGGCTAACCGTTGTGTACCATGGGCCAGGGACGATCGTGTTTTACTCCAGAAGGGAGAGCCCAACTGGCACAGCAGCTGGGACTGGCACCACCACACCTGGTGAAGCTTACAAGGACCACCTCCTGTTCTCCAAGACCCATTCGTTTGCTGCACTGGGCCAATTCGAGAGGGAGACTGGACTATTCTATGAACCAACAGCCCTGCATCTTCCGAGTCTTAAGAGTGGCACAGATTCCTGGGACTCAACAAAGAATATGACACTTTCTGATTTTAAATTTTTGATTGGGAAAAGGACTTCTAAGCCCTAGACTTGGTTCTTCCTACCCAAATAGCTTATTTTATATGTAAGGAATCTACTAAGGTACTTCTGCCTCTTGCTCAGAGGGTTTGTTTCTAGCCAACCATATAATCAAAACACAAACTGAACCCTTCGACAGAGAAAAGGGGCACTAAGAAATTTAAAAAGTACTTAATTTTCTGAGTACTTATTTACTGACAATTTTACTATACTGCTGAACTTACAGTTCTTTTCAGAGACGTTTCCCTAAAACACAATTATTTGTAAAAATTTAAAACAACTTGTCTGTATATAGTACAAAATACTTCTGTCAATTATGTGAATTTGAAAACAGTAATTATTTTTGGAGGATTTTATTGATTCGATTGTAACTATTTCTGCCCAAGTATTTTTGAAGGTGCTATATTTTAACCATGCCAGGATGTCATTTTAGTTAATATTTCATAAGCTAAAACTCATCAATATTGTCTCTACTTATGACTTGACTTACTTATGCTTAATGATTTTTATAATTTTTTTTCTTGGCCATGCTGCATGGCTTGCGGGATCTTAGTTCCCTGACCAGCAACTGAACCCAGGGCCACAGCAGTGAAAGCGTGAAGTCCTAACCAGTGGACTGCCAGAGAATTCCCGGTTTTTATGATTTTTGAAGTTCTTTCTATTTTGCCAAATTTTAGATGCTACAGCATCATAGAACCTCTCAATTTTATTTGTATCCAACATCACATTCATAAGAAAAATGTTGCATCTTATTACTGGCTTCACCAAGTGCAGCTTGGTGGTTTCGTGCGTCTTGCAGATTCCAGCACGGTCCATGGCGCGCCGCCCGGTACAGCAAGTGACTGGTGATGGCAGCATCATTGCCTGTTTCTTCTACTCTCACTGGAGGTTTGGAGCTGTTTGGTGTTCGTAGGCTCTCACGTCCAAGTAAACTTCTTTTATCAGTGAATGCCTTCATGCTGTCCTTGAAAGGGAGGTGTTGGACACATCATCTCTGAAACGTGCTGGTGGGAAGGAGGCACATCGCTCCTGGCCATCTGCCCGATGCCCAGATTCAGCCACGCACTACGGTAAGAACTTAACTCCCTGCACGTGTTTCATAGGATACTCGATGAGGCAGATCTGCCACGCACTTCCTGATTTATTCTGCTGCAGATATTAATAATATGCTCCATACTGTATTAAAAAATGAAAAATTCAGGACTAACTCAGAGTCTAAGGGCACCATGGAGCAGGAAGTGTACACTACTGTTTTGGGCCAACAGAGACTTTTGGCAATAACTGGCAACTGGGCAATTATGTTCATTGTTTCCATTGGGGCTACTGTTTCATGGAATTGCTTTAAACCCCCACTTACCTTCTCAGGGGAAGATCCATGTTTGGTGAGGCCTGAAGATCATACAATATGAAGGGGCTTCTTTAAGAAAAAGAAGATAAAAATACCTTATGTTTACAAAATTTTAAAAAAAAGTGACATAGTGCTGGGGTCCTCCCAAGGCTGGGTGAGGTGAGGGCCCTGAAGCTTGCCAAGATCATGGTAAATGGACCTGTGATCCTCCTACTGCCTTCAGCCCCAGGCTGAGCAGCTGACACTAGGGGGTGTGTGAATCCCTAGGAACTGGGTTTCTTTGGAAATGGTGTGCACTCTGCGTTGATGTCAGGAATAGGAAACACAGGAGATGTGTGTTTCTTTTCCTCCTTCCAGATTTCCAGTCCCCTCTGGTCCTCCCTTTTGGGAGAGCCTAACAGTGATTCAGCTGGCAAAAAAGAAATGTGGTTTGTGGAGTCGCAGAGATAAGCAGAGAAGGACCAGTTTATATCTGAGAGACAGTGGCTTAATAATGAGCACGTCGTCGGTAGCAGACATATCTCATTGTTCTAGAATGAATTCATTTCTGCGCGTGTATTCTTTAATACCTACCATATACCAGGAACTCTAGAAATTAGAGTGGTGAACAAAATAGACTGTCTTCATGGAGTTTATATTCTAGTGGAGAAAGGCCAAAAATAGCAATTTTAACAAATAAAAATAACATTTCAAATAAGTGTTGTAAAAACAACAAAATAGAAACTTACACTATTTATATCGTTTCATAGCAACCTAGTTACCTGGTAATCCACTGGCTTGCTCTCAATGGGCAACTGGTCCTAAGTGGCCACAGGTGAGCACTTAATGAGCTGTTTGGCCACTTTCCCTGGTGCTGTGTGTTTCTCGATTCCATTACAAGGATATGAATGGAGTTTTGTTGCTTTTAGCTCTGTCTTGGCAATTTAATCAATTTCAAATACTGCATATCTCTCTGATGGTCTGTGTCTTAGTCTGTTCAGGCTGCTATAAGAAAAAACAGGCAACCCTCTGGATCTTCAGGTTCTCCATTTGCGGATTCAGTCAACCACAGATGATTAGAGTCTGCAGGTTGCTGAATCAGAGGGTGTGGAACCCTGCAGAGGGAGGGCCATTGTACATAAGGCATCCTCGGAGGGGGAGGGGTGTCCTGGAACCAAGCCCCTGCAGAGCCTGAGAGATGACTGAACTACAGACGTGGTGGTTTATAAACGACAGATATTTCTTTCTCACTGTTGGAGAAAGATCCCTGGGAGTCCAAGGTCAGGGTGTAAGCACAGCGGCCTTCTGGACTTCTCGATGGTGACATCTCATGGTAGAAGGTCTAGGGAGCTGTGTGAGTCCGCATAGACTAGGGAGTGTCCTCTGCGCTCTCTTAAAAGGCACGAATCCCACGTATGAGGGCTCACCCTCATGACCGAGTCACCTCCCAAAGGCTGCTTCCTGATTCCATCGCCCTGGGATGAGGATTTCAGTGCGTGACCCTGGGGAACACAAGTGTTGAAGCCGCAGCAGTCTACATTTGTTCCCCGCTCTGGCACCACCCCCTTCAGGAGCTACCCCATGTCTGTGTCAGGATAATTGGTTATAAGTCACAGAAACTAACTTTAGCAAACAGAAAGTCCATAAGATTGAAGAGAAAGCTGAAGAAATGAGCTTGAAGAGTACAGAAACCAAGTACATCCAGGGTATTTTGAGGCAGGAAGAGCTTGAAAGTCTCATTCATGTGTCATTGCTGGAATATGCACGCAAAATCATATATTTTTTTTTTTTCTTTCTGTCCTTATGGCATGCTACTTAGGATTCAAAACCGCAGGAGAGAAAGCGCTCAGATCATGTGTTCTTCCCTTGGCTGTCCTGGAGTGGTGAGAAGGAGATCTGTCTCTGCAAAGCCTCTGCCTTATTTCACATTTCACCAGGGAGGACAGGGAGACGTCATGCAGGCTGCCACAAGAGAGTTCGTAATCGGTCGGGCCACTTCTCAGAATGGATTTGGAAGGCTGTTAGGTATAAGAACTGGATGCCAAGAAGTAGGAAAAAAAAATCTGAAGTCAACTTCACCGTTTACCTGCTGTCTCCTACGAGTCCGAATAAACTAGAGCTGACTTGATATGACTTACGGGGTTTAAAATTCATTCATGTGCATTCAAAGGAGAGTTATTGCTGTCTTCTTAATTAAGTAAAATAATTAAAGGGCAGAATTGCTACACTAATCTGTTGTCCCAGATTTTTCTCATACACCTCTACTTATATGCATTTTGATTGAAGATACATGTTCAATGATGTGAACTATAATAATAAATCTTTGCAGATCTTCACATAGACAATCATTTTCTTGAAAGGCCTGATTTTGAGAGAAGGAAAAGCCACTCCTTATGTAACCCATACTTGTTTGTTCACTTATTTAGCAGCTAGTGAGTAAATCTGAGGTTCTCTTCAGAAGTAACTCAAATGTCCTTTGTTCTTACCCACCTGCCTCCTGACTGCGTGTTTCTGGGAGTCCCCAAGGGGGTTCTCTTCATGCTCTAGAGTAAGTTCACGCCCGGTAGCACTGCTGTTCCAGGGAGTACAAGCACGGGAGAACTTGGCCGCGAGCTGCCTGTGCGTGGCAGACAGGGCATCTCTGATTGGACCCCGTGGTCTCTCCATCCTCCCAGAGGACACAGCTCTCATGCCGGGGGCCGCTGTGTTGTCACAGCTGCTGGTGCTGTGTGTGTGACAAGAATGCCAATGAGCATGCGTGAGTCAGTGTAGACTAGAGGGGCCATCCTCTGCCCATCACGTTTTGATATAAGCATCTCATAGTCTCTTGCCTTTATGTTGTACACTTGTTCGTGAAGCAGTCCTTTCACCTCCTCTCTCCTGGATGCCCAGCCAGCCAGGAGGGTGGGCAGAGGTGTTGCTGAGCAGCAGGCACTGACTCTGTCTCAGAGTCACTACAGCCTGCTTCCTGTGGCTGTGTTAGTGCTTCGGGTTTATGACGCCTGCTTCCTTCCTTGGTGTGAGTTTCCCTACGAAGCTTCTCGCTCTTCGTATAGGCAGGCTTTTCACGGCTCATGGACCAACGTTCCATGCACTGCTTACTAATACTGCCAATTTCCGTCCAAAGTCGACCCACAAAAATAAAAAGTAATTTTCATTAATTCATGACCCATCGTACCAATTATTGGAACTGCACTCTGAGGCCAGTACTGAGATGGCCTAAAGTCGCTTCAGACTCTGGGGCTCCACGAGGCTGTAGGTTTCTGCCTCTTTGGGTCACCCTTTGGATGACGACTTGCCTTCTTCCCAAGCCTTGCTATTCCTGAGAAGTCTGGTCAAGCAATGGTCCTGGGTGAGTGACTCAATTTGTACCATCTAACTAGCTCCAAGGCTGCTGATGAATAAGGACCTTTCATTCCTTTATTACACATTTAAAGACCCCAATAGAACCCACGATTAATTCCTTCAACCTCTAATATATGGCACAATAAGCTGCCAACTTCTATCTCTATAGAGAAGTTACTTTTTCAAAATATTGTTCATAAATAGCACTTTCTTTACCCAAATTCTATTTAGTGTCTAAGCAATAATGTACTAATATCCCTTCTCCTTTTTTTTCCTAGAAAAAATATTGTTAAATCTAAAATTAAGTCAGTTCTCCCTTGCATTGTCACCTGAGTCATTTTCAATTATAATATTGACTCAATAATTTTATTGCTATTATATGATTTGGCATGAAATGATCCTGGTTCTATAATATGATATTTCCACAGAAAATATAGATGAAGACAGAAGAGTAGTAGTCTGTGAATTTTCTTTCACCTGGTAAGAGGATCTCCGTAAGCCTTTCATCAGTTGCATTAAAAATAAGGATTGCAATAATTATGTAATTGTTAATACATAATTGCTTATATTTTGTTATAAGTTTCTTACCTTGAAGGGAGAAAATGAGTCTATTATCTCATTTTTTCAAAACCAGTTTACTGAATAAGAATAGGTGCCAGTCATTGTTGTAAACCCGGGGAACACAGCAGTGAATAAAGCCTGTGGACTCACACTCTAGAGGGAGAGACAGGCAATCAGTAAATAAAGCAGCAAAATATCGAGCATGTCACCTGGTGTCCAGAGCAGAGGAGACAAATAATGCCAGGGAGAGACAGGAAGAGATAAGAAGGGTTGCCTTTTATGTAAAATGGTCAGGGAGGGTTTACTGAGATCACCTCAAGCAAACACCTGTCTCAGGTGTGAGGAAACCTGCAGATAGAAGGAACAGCCTCTGCCAGTCCTGAGGCAGAAGTGTGCCTGAGGTTTGCAGAAGAGTAGGGAGGCCTGTGTGGCTGGAGAAGAGTTTGAGGGAGGGGGCGGTAGGCGACGGGGTCAGAGAGGTAACAGGACTTAGGAGGCCCCTGTCAAGACTGCGGCTTTTACTGGGAGAGCCATCCCCTGAGCGGATTGGGATTAGAGGAATGACCTGGCCTGGCTTCTGTTGTAAACGACTCACTCTGGCTGGAGACTTTGAATTTAAATTATAAAGAGGCAAAGTAGATTCCGAATGTAGAAAAAATAGGAATTGTTGACAGATTGCTTATAAGGTGGAAGCGAAACAGAGATCAACGATAAAACCATTTTCTCATCTGAACAGGTAGAATATATATGAGATTTATAGTTGATGTTTCACAAAGATTGTTAACCAAAGCAGATGTGAGTTAAGAAACTTTTCTAAACACAAGTGTGGCTGAATAATATTCTTGGAGAATATGTATTGAATTATATATAGTTAGTTAATATTTTCACATAAACACATGATGAAAACGAAACACTTTTGATGAATATAGAGGGACAAAAAGAGAGGCGGATGGACCTGTGGGTTCTCTGGTGTGGGAAACAGATACCAACGCTGGGAACTCTCCGGTGGTCCAGAGGTTAGGACTCTGCTTCCACTACAGGGGTCCGAGTTCCACCCCTGGTCAGGGAACTAAGATCCCACAAGTCATGTGGCACAGCCAAAAACAAAAGGACAGGTGCCCACTCTGACGAAGGAATTTATTAAGAATTTATGAGACAGGTATTGGGGACTTATTAAACATGTATTAGGAAGCTTTACCAGCCAAGATCCTGGCAAAAAAAAGGTGGCACACTCAGCAGATTTCACTGAAGGTACGCTAGTGAGAGGAGCTAGGGCATGCAGAGATACCCGCAGAGTTAAGGAGACCCGCGAGGATGGCAAAGCAGCCACGTGGGAACGAGGCATGGCAGGAGGGCATTACTGTTCCTCGGTGACCATTTTTACTGAACTGGGCACAGAGCTATAGCCCTTGAGAAGGCTGCAGGTGCTGTGCCCACAGAATAAATCAGCCTAGGACAGAACCATGGTAAGGGAGGGAGGGAGGAAAGTGGCATAAGGGGAATAAAAATCTGATTCTTTTCCTCCTCTTGCCCTTCTATTTTCTATTGGTCCCTCCTGTTGGCCTTGAGAGGTCAGAGTATGTGGAGTCCTGGTGACGGGCAGGCCGTGGGTACCAGCCTCTGGGGCACAGGGAGATAAGAAGGGGGCAGAGAGTAAATCTGGAGGGAGAAATAAAGAATATACAGCCCCGAGTCTCACATAATTTACGGAAGATCTGAACAGTGAGACGCAGATGAAGGCAGCTCTACGGGATTCCCATAGGGGAATCTGTGGAGTGCCTCTCTACATTATCGTGGAAAACTCAGCCCCAACTGCCCACTGTCACTCAGTCTGCATTGAAGAGCTCAGATTCTGGGAGAATAACGTCCATGACCTGCGTTGAGTCAAGCACCTACACTTGTGATGGGAGGAGAGGGTCGCAGTCCAGGGACTGGAGCCCAGTCCTAACCATGTGGAATCTGGAAAGGGCTCGATTCAAGAAAAGGGATTATAGACAAAGAAAATCAGCAGAAGACTGTCTCATGCAGTATTAAAATAGTTATATCCAATATTTTTTTCTACCAAAAGAGTACGTTTCTCTAGATGGACACCAATATTTCAGAATACAGGGATGTTGTTTAATTCATTTCTCGATTCCTCTAAGGTAAAAAATTTGTCCTTTTGTGGAATTCTTTCCCCTCTTTTTTTTCAGCTAAAATTTTATCCCTAATTCTAGATCCTTTATTTTAAAATAAAAACCTTTTGTTTACAAAAATCTTAAGACGGGGGTATGTGAGTGGGTTAGTTTAGTAATTGCTGCTGTTGGGGTGCAAGGGTTGGGGGACCAGACACGTAAAGAAAACCTCAAAATGCAGGGTAGAGACAAGAACAACAGACATTAACCTTCTGCAACCCAGTGTGTGCATTCCAATTGATTCAGAGGCAAAAACGACAAGTCTCATTTATAATAGTATGCAACTTCACTTCCAGACTTTCTCTGAAATTTCTCGCTAACGGGGTGGAGAAAGTCAGCTCTGAGACTCAAAGTTGATCAATGGCCCCTTTGTTGGTGACAGGACCACCTCCTCTCTCTCAGACAATGAGTCATGAGGTTTGGCCTTGGAAATGGAAGGTTAAAGAAAAATACAACTTTAAGAAAGGAAGTAAAATCCATCAATTCAGCAATTATTAACCCCATTTTGTCTTGTTCATTTATTGGCTTATTCATTCATTCATCTGGTGATGAGACATTCAAAAATTTTTACTGCCAAGAAATGTGTGAGCTTGAAAAAATATCTGTCATCTATCTATCTACCATCTATTATTAAAATAAGAAGTACAAGGATGAGTCAAAAATTATCCGCACTCCAGTTATATTAAAACTTCTGTTGACCGCACTGTCTTATCAGTGCTTTCTGTTCAAGGCTACTGTCTCCCCAGTCACCGCTGTGCAGGTGTGAATGTGTTACATCAGTTCACTGCTAACTGCGGTGCAAGCAAAAACGGATGCCCCACTTGCGATGTGCACGAAAGAAGAGCAGCGTGCAGTGACTCGTTTTCTGTGGTCTGAGGGTGTGCATGTCCGCACACTTCTGCCCACACTGTCGACACTCTGCAAAAACTTCCTTGTGAGGTGTTAAAGCGTCCTCCCTATAGTCCTGATCTTGCTCCATCAGACTTTCACCTGTTTGGTTCCCTGAAAGCAGCCCTGCGAGGATGAAGATTCACTTCTGATGAAGATTCACTTCTGATGAAGACGTGAAGACAGCAGTGCATTCGTGGCTCACAGCTCAGCCTAAAACATTATTTAATGAGGGAATATGAAAACTTGTTGACAGATGGACAAAGTGTATTGAAAAGCAAGGGGATTATGTCAAAAAATAATGTATTTGTCTTTTCTAAAAATTAATTAAAATAAATTCTACAGCCAGAGTGAGGATACTTTTTGACTCACCCTCGTACATCATTTGACTTAGGGGCATAGACAGCATTGGAGTCAGGTGGACCACGGTCAGTAGGTAGCTCTGTTGCATAAAAGCTATGTCAGATTTTTACGTCAATAAGCTCTCCATCCTACCACATAAAATCAAGACAATCTTTGTGTTATGAACTTAAAGTGAGATAGGTATCTGTAAAGTACATTGCACAGGGCTTATCATTAGAAGCTGTAGAACTAATATTGCTCACACTCTAAGGTAAAAGATACCAATCAATAATTATAATGCACTTTGATCCTCACTGTAGCAGTGAAATGCACAGTGATATGTAAAATTAATTAATAGCCAAAAATGTATCCACACAAACAAGACTTCAAGTACTGTTAAATGAAAGTGGTGAAAGCAAGCATCCTTGTCTTGTTCTCGATCTTGGAGGAAAAACTTTCAGTCTTTCCCCATCGAGATGCTGTTTGCTATGGCTTTTTCATATGTTATTTTTATTATGTTGAAGTGGCTTCCTCACATCCTAGTTTGTTCAAGGTTTTTAATCACAAAAGAGCCTTGGATTTTGTTAAGTTCCTCTTCTTCATCAATTGAAATGACCATGTGAGTTTTTTCCTTCATTCTATTACTGTGGTGTATTACAGCTGAATGATTTTCATATGTTGAAATATTCATTCAGTAATAAAACCTACTTGATCAGTGTATAATTCTTTTAAAATCCTGCTGAATGTGGTTTGCTATTATTTTGTTGAGGACTTTTACATCAATGTTCATAAGGGATATAGGTATATAGTTTTCTTGTAGTTTATTTGTCTGGCTTGGATATCAGAGTTGGGCTAGTCTCATGGAATGAATTAAAAAGTGTTCTGTCATCCTCAATTTTTTGGAAAAGTTTAAGAATTGGGATTTGTCGTTCTTTTAAATGTTTGTTAGAATTCACCAAAGTGAAGCCATCATGTCCAGGGCTTTTCTTTTTGGGGGAAAGATTTTTTTTTTCTATTATTGATTCAATTGTCTTACTAGTTATAGGTCTATTCAGATTTTCTGTTTCTTCATGATTTAGTCACTAGGTGTGTAAATGTTTATAATTATGTCTTTTTGCTCTATTACACCTTCCATTAATATAAAATGTCCTTCTTTGTCTCATAACTTTTTGATTTAAAGTCTATCTTGTCTGATGTTAGTATAGCCAGCTCTTCTCTCTTTTGGTTACTATTGCATGCAATATCTTTTTCCATCCTTTCACCTTCAGTGAATGCTCCGTGTTTACTTTGTATGAACTTTCTAAATTCTGTTATTCTAAATCCTATTATTAATTGTGATGGTAATGCAATTGATTCTTCTGGCTTTTCAGGGAGGCAATATCATCAACTGAAAATATTACCCATTGCTGACATGCTGGGTCTGAGTCTCTTGTTCTGACTTTAATAGCTCTAGTGTTTCACATTAAGCATGATATTTGGGGTTGCTTTCCAAATAGACACTCAAGTTTGCCTGTGCATAAGACAGAGAGGCTGTGAGGCTGCCTTTGGTGAGCTATTCTTTTCACTTCTTCTTACCATTCCTTCTTCAACAGAGACAGATCTGACTTTATTTCCTTACATATGAAATGTGTATTTAACACATTCCTCTATCCTTGTATGGGGACTAAAATGTTTTATCCCTTAAACCTTTAAATCTCACTGAGAATTTTCCAATAAGCTGTCAAACTTCAAGTTGCCCATCTATCTTTTCTGGTCTCATTTTACACGTGCTTGCATCTGCTGCATGGAGATTTTATTTTAGTTTCATATTAATCTGCTGCCACTGCCTGCAATTTGATTTTAAGCAGAGTATTAAAGGAAACAGGGAACATTTTAAAAGATGCATGATCCTTGTATGCACTGAACAACTCTCATTATAACTTCTGATGGGACATTCTCATGAAATGAGTTCATACTTGATATTCTCTGATGAGAACTCAGAAATCAGATTCCTTTGAAATACAGGCATTTTGACATCATGAACATCTAATGACATAGAATGAAACATGGTAGTTCTACTTCTCAGATGACTAAAAAAAAAAAAAAACAAAACACTCTAATTTAGCTCTATGGGATTTTGGCCTGAGATGGTTTATCAATGAACAGACATGGAAACATGCGGAGAAGTTATCCTCAAAATTCAGGCCTGTTCTGGATATGACACACACATGTCTGGAGCGGTTAGAAGACGGATAGGATGATGAGAGGAGGAAGTGAAAAGACGAAAGTAACATTTAGGTCCGGGGCTGGAGAGCAGGAAGATTAAGAAGAGCAAACCCTGACCAGCTCTTATCTCTGTAATTTCACTCTAAGCGAATAATCAGTTTCCTTCTTGGTCAAAAACTTTTCTAATTCATTCAATGAATTCAGAAATAGAATAGAACAATTAACAACAAAAGAAATTCGTGCTAACCACAGAAGTTGTTTCACTATTGGGTCACATTTTAAAATACATTTGCTAATTCTGTCTGTCTGTATGTCACTCATTGCTTTCATTCTTTTATAGCTCTCACTCTGTCCTAATCTTCCTGCAAATTCTCTCTTTTTACAAGGAAGGCTTTTATGTAAGTCCACATTCTAAACGACTTTAAATCGACAGTCTGAAAGGAAAGTGAAGAAACTTGACTTTTTTTTATTGCTGGCAACTTTAAGGTAATAAATGTATATAATATATATCTTCTCCAAAATTTAAAAATAATATATTTTTTGAGAATTTGAATGAATGAAAAATGTACTAAAAGCTATACCTGGAACAACCAATGAATGGTCTGTGACCCTATTTAAACATTTCTTTGTTCTATTTTGAAAACCTGTTTTTCAGTAGTGCTGTCATATTAGTTTAGTACAGGCTTTGAAACAGAGAAAAATTCTGACAAACATAACTGCCTGGTCATGATTAAGATTAAGCTGGAAAAAGAACAAATAGAAGGATTGGCTTGAAGAAAAGAGAAAGTGACTTAAACTCACTTAGCATAACATTTTAGATGGTATATTTTTAAATTATTATAAAATTTATGTTAAAATATACATTGTCACACTCATGACTGAAAATAGAGGGATTGGAGAAGCCTGCAGAATGGGAGAAAAGCAGGGAACATCTTTAGTCTAATAAAGAGAAGCTGCCTGAGTAATCGGGCCTTTCTGAGGAAGAGCTGTGCTTTCGGCAGGGTCGGTTTTTATCCATCCCCTTGGCTTCCTTCTTCCCTCAGCACCTGGTATCCTCACCTGACCTCTTGGGTTTCCAAAGTCCCTACTTTGATAGATCAGAGCACGATGCTGTTTCTACGTTCCGTATTTCTTACCATTGAAATCTGGCCATCGACACGTATTTCTTAAGGGTCTGGTTTTGGATTAGCTGAAAACAGATGGTGTCTGAGTCAGGGTGGAGCTCACGGAACAAGAAGACTTAGCATAGACTGCGGTAAGTGGCATGGAACGGGGAATCGTCCGGAAGGAGAGCACGACTAGGCCTACGGGCTTCTAGCGCCTGCTTCCGCCTTCTCTCCTTCTGTTCTCCGCTTCCTTTCGCGGCCTCTGCTACCCCCTCACGGGGGCCTCTAGCTGTCCCCTCTGTCTTTATCCCTGCCTCTCCCGTTCTTCACAGGCTCCATCCCTGTGCCATTCTCCAGGAAGGCGCCTTGATCGGCCCCACTCCTGACTCCGTGCTGGGCCCCGGGCGGCCCGCGTGCCACGGACTCCCGCCCGAGGTGCCCGCTCCTGTCCCCCTAGAATGCGGCTGTCGTCACCAGGCCCCGGGCGATGAGGGCACCTCGGCGGGGCAGGAATCCCTTTCAAGGGGCTGCTGGCAGGAGGGCAAGGCTTGCGTCTGGAACGGATGTCTGGGGACATCTGGGAGCCCTGAGGCGCTCCAGACGTTGGGGCTGCCCTGCGGAGTGGCGGGTGCGCCTGGCAGCCCGTCTCGCCTCCGTCGGCGGGTCCGGCGGGTGTGGGAGCCACCGAGGGAACCGGAGGCGTCTCAGGACGCACGCGGTGAGGGCCCCTCGAGGGCCCCTTCCGCCCTCCCGAGCTGCCTGGACGCGAAGACGTCGCGGCCCTGGGAGGGGGCGAACGCCGAGCAGCGCGCGCGCCCCTCGGTGCTGCACGGACCCCAGCGCGCGCCAAGCGGGGGCGGCTCCGGCCGGGCCCGCCTCGCACACGCCTCTGCCAGGGCCGGCCGCCCCGGGCGCCGACGTGCGCGGCCTCGGGAAGGAGGCAAGCCCGTCTGCTGCGTGAGGGGCCGGCGCAAGGGGGCCGGCGGTGTCCCGGGTCAGCGCTTCGCCTGCGCAGCCCGGGCAGCTGGCGGCCCGGCGTCTCACAGGACCCGGTCTCTGCCGCCGTCCGCCTGCCCCCCTCAGGCGTGTGCGCGCGGACACACACACACACACACACACACACACACACAGAGTTCCCTTCCACTCGTGAAATGCACCGCCCTCGTCAGACCGCCCTTTCTCGTGCACGCCTCGCTGCGCGCTGAGTCTCCGCACGCAGAGCCAGCCTCCGCCCTTCCCGATCCCTCTCAGCCTTCGAACGGGCGCCCGGCGCCGCACGGCCCCAGCGCGGGCAGGGACGCGTGCCTCCGCGGGACGGACGCGCGTGCGCGGGCTCAGGCCGCCGGCTCGGCCTCCGCGGCCCGCCCTCCCCCCGCGCGCGCGCAGACGCGGTCTCTCGCGGCGCGCGCAGGTACGCGCCCACAGGTCTCCCGCGCTGCGCGTCGCGCCGGGCGGACGTGCGGCGGGAGCGGGGCGCGCGTCCCTCGGCGGCCGGCAGAGGGCAGCCGCGGGCAGGCGCCGGCGCGCGCGGGCTGAGTGTCGCGCCGCGGAGCCGCGCTCGGGCCGCCTCAGCCTCCTCCGCGTCGCCTCAGCCTCCGCACCCGCCGCGCCGAGCCGGGAGCGCAGCCACTGAGGGCGGCGGCGGCGGCGGCGCGAGCGAGGCGCGCAGCGAGCGAGGCGCGGGCGGGAAGCAGAAACCGCCGCCGCCGCTGCCGCCGCCGCTGCTGCTGCCGCCGCCGCCGCGACGGGCAGCCGGGCTCGGCGGCCGCCGGAGCGCGCCCCTGCCGCCCCCGCTTCGGGTCCGCGGCGGGTCCGGAGCCCGCGCCGTCGCCGGCCGCGTGCCCCCTGCGGGCATGGAAGGCGGCGGCCAGCCCGAGCCCCCGTCCGGCAGCCGAGACGGGGGCAGCGGCGCGTTCCCCGGCAGGGCGCCCGCGACGGCCGAGCAGCGCCCGGGCCCCCCGCCGGCGGGCGGCGGCGCGGGCGGGAAGGAGCACGGCAACTCCGTGTGCTGCAAGGTGGACGGCGGCGGCGGCGGCGAGGAGGCGGCGGGCGGCGAGGACGCGGCGGCGCCCCGGCGGCCGTACGGCTTCATGCAGCGCCAGTTCACCTCCATGCTGCAGCCCGGCGTCAACAAATTCTCGCTCCGCATGTTCGGGAGCCAGAAGGCGGTGGAGAAGGAGCAGGAAAGGGTTAAGACTGCGGGCTTCTGGATCATCCACCCCTACAGCGACTTCAGGTGAGGCCGCGTCCCGCCGCGCCTGCGGGCGCCCGCGGCCGGCTGAGGGGGCCCCGGGGCGGCGCCGGGCGGGCGGGCGGGCCCCGCGGGGGAGGGGCGGGGCGGGCGCCGGCGGGGCGCCGCGCTCGGCGGCCGGGGACCCCGCGGAGGCGCCCCCCGCGGCCTCGGGCACGTCGGGGCGGGGGGCGGGGGGCCGGCGCGGGCGCGGCGACGCCGGCCGGGAGGACGCTGCGCGCGGCGGGGAAACTTTCGCTCGGGAGGCGGGCGTGTGAGAAAGTGGCCGGGAAGTCGTGGCGGGGCCCCCGCGCCGCTCGCCGCGCACGGGGCGCCCCCGGCGTGGGGAGGGGCCGCGGCGGCCGGAGCCGCACGCGCGGGTCGCGGCCGGGCCAGCGCCCCCGCCGGCCCTCGGCCGCTCCCCGGCGGCGGGCGGCCTGCCTCGGGAGGGGGAGGGCGCCCGCGCCGCCCTGGCTGGAGCGGCCGGCGTTCCCGCGGGGGGCACGGTGCGTTGCCGGAGCGCCTTCCCCAGGCAGGGACGCGCTCTCCCGACCGCGGCCGGCGGGCTGTGCCGGGATCCCCCCCTCCCAGCTCGGGAGCAAGGGCGGCAGAGCTGTCCGCGGTCAGGGAAACCCCGCTTCGGCCACTCAAAACTAAGACGTTTCCGGATCGGATGTGTCGCCCAAGTGTTCATTCGGTTGTAAGCATGTTCAGAGATTGTCACATGAAGGTCGTGGAGTAGATCCTCTTACTAGTGTGAGGACGTGCTGCCGTCACGTCATGTTAGCGCCCGAACAAGGCTGGGCTTTCAACGGAAACACAGAAACAAAAACCAAAATCAAAACTCAGGGGGACATCGATCTGTCCGCCTGTCCACTTATTGCAGACATCGTCCGAAAAAGAAAAAGAAGAGAAAGTGTGTGCGCAAATGAAGAAGTTTTAATAGGCTGCTATTAAACAACACACATATAACAGAAAGCAGCATCACTTTGAGTTGCGTTTAGAAGCCGAGGGACACCGCCTTCAACGCCACGCCTTGAAGGGAGCTGTCCACAGTCCTGAATGACATTAGCTGTGGAAAACCTGGGCTCCTGCCACACAAGGCCTGGGAGCAACTGTCTTCAGCTGCTCTGAGATACATACGCACACGCGTATATCCTCAGAAGTACGTAGCCGCTATTATGTGTGCATAGGGTGAACGGATTCTAGGAAGTGTAGAGTGTTAAGGTTCTTATTTGCAAAAACACACAACAAACTCCAAAGGAGGACGTACAAAACCTAACAACATTTATAGTCTATGGAAAATTATGAGTTTTACTGAAAAAGTGTTCATGTTAAAAGGATCTCCTAAGTAATCAAACACGTTTCCTCCAGTAGGGAGACGCTTATAGAGGCAAACTTATGAATGACCTTGTTCTAAGGTATATACGATTGTGAGGTTCTTCAGAATTCTGACGGTTGAAATCAAATGTAGAATGCTGTCTTTACCTCAGTCTTCAATGGAAATATATTGCGACCCATATTGTAATTTTTTCCTGAAAAAACTTTACGTGGAAACAGCCTTCAGTCTTAATAACAAAAGCAACCATGGTCTTTCCAGAAATATATGTAATTCAATATTTACATGCAAATAAAATGCTAAACTTTGTTTAACTTCACACTCAATTAAATGGTTACTTATGACACTTTTATTTCTTGGACAGTGTGAAGAGTCTACACGTTCAAAATGGTGGCATATCTCAAATAGATGAAAAACTTGAGGCCACCTTTCAGGAATTGGCATAGTATGCCAAAATCTTTTGAATGAATGAAATTAATGAAATTAAAGATTCTCCACATTTTCCCAAATAAGTCATGTGAGACAAAATCTCTCTTTAAAACAACAACAAAAAATTGTTACTAAACAGAAGAAGAAATTGCAATCAGATGATGGTTCAGTTTTATCATTCATTTCAAGGAAATGAGAGGTGATTGAAAAATGAGCAAATACTCTGAACAATCTCTGCTGTGGAACAGTTTGGAATATTTGACTTTCTCTTATATAATTGGAAAAAGAAGATGGTAGACGTAAATTAAACAGCTACTATAATTTAGGTTTTTAACTGGAAGGAATCTGAAAAAAATAGATTTTAAAACTCACAATTGCTATATATACAGGTTTTATCAATAAAACAAAAAACTAAGGAAGAAATACAAATGCTTGCATATGTTTGTCTTATTATTTCATTGATATCTTTATATGATCTCATACCAATATAAGATTTCTCAAAATCTGTAATGTGTCAGGATAATGTAATGAAAAAGGCAAAACTAAGAAAGACAATTCTAAAGGGAAAGCAATATGGGAGTAATCACCAACATAGGAGAAACGTTATAGCCATGATCTGTTCACCTCAGACCCTTCCCTGATGATGACACTTTAAGGGCGATGCTTTGCTGTGTTTCCTACAATGCTAAACCTAAGTTCAGTAATCATTTAGTGGCTGAGAAAGTGACACTTAAGAATAGATTTCCATGGAGAATGGGGGAAATACCAGAAATTAAAGACCCCCAGGGACTTTTTTCTTTCACTCTCCTAAGCCTTTGCAGGGCCAGGGAAGTGTTGCAGGCAGCTCTTCAGTCACCCCCTCCCCCCCCCCCCCAACGCCGAGTGTAGCCTGCACCTGCTACTCCAGGGCATGTCAAGGCTTTAACACTGCGGCTAGCCATCTAGTTCCTGCTCAGGATGATGGATTTCTAAGGCAGGCTCCTTTCTCCCTCCCTCAGGCTGCAGGGCTGTGCTCCCACTGAGACTCCCAGAGAGCTAGCTCGGTGCCGCTCCCACCCGCCTGGGCCCAGGAGAGCTATTGCTGTGTCTGGGCGGGTGGTTTTCTCCTACCTCCGGTGTAAATAGGGCGGAGGCCCTGTATTTCCTTCCCTTCTCAGGGGAGGATGATGTTAGAAACCTTCAGGGGCTAAAGAGAAGTCAAATACCATCAATACTATTGGAATAACTCGGTAGGGGCTAGAAAATTTAGTTAAAAAATCATATGTTTTTGTTTATACCATGGTATAAAATCATCCAAACGAGGAAAAGTATACTTACTTAAAAAATAAAATTACACTAATTTTTGTGTAGTGAGGACATGGTCTCAGTCTTACTGAGTTTCATGTGAACAACACACACACACATTTAATTTGAATATTAAATGTGATTTTGAGATTACTAACAGTGATGATATATTTATTAGCTAAAACTTTACTTTTCATTCATTCAATTAAAAAGTGTCACTGGTCGAGCATTGTGCTTTCATAGCTAGTCCAGAGTTATGATGTAATCATTGAGATGCCTTGAATGAAAAGCTGGAGGACTTCTGTGGATGGTTGTTATTATGTGAATAATTTACCTTAGAGGAATTTATCAACAGATAATTTGTCATTTCAGGGATTCTGACTTTATTTTGTTGGATCATGTTTACATAAGCGCTTTTTTAAAAATAATGTTCCCATTCTATATATATTGCCAGCAAACATCTTTCCTCTGGTAAGGGAGGAGATTTTATATCTTGACTCATTATTTCTTCCACTGCTTTTCATCAGTTAGTGTGAATAAGTGTGAGAAGCTTATTGTGTCATAAGTACACAAGGACTCTAGGGATGGGAGTCACTTCCTGAAGATATTGCCATATCTGGCCTTCCCTCTCTGCCTCACGTTGCATCCACAGCTGTGCTGATGTCAGAGGTCACGGATGTGTTCATCAGTGAAGGGAGGCTCCATATGACAGTTAGTCAGAGAGAGACCGCTTGTATCTAGGAGCTTCTCCCAAGAAAACAATTCAACCTTCTGGGATTTAAGGACTAATTAGCCTACTCTTATGTTATCTTTGTGCTGAATACACTGTATTCTCCCAGCAATGCTCCTTTTATTTGCTTTCCATATCAACACAGCCAAAATTAACCATAAGAATTTATTTATTTTTCCTCTGTTAGGTGAACCTTTTTATATCTTATAAATTTAATTAAGTTCTTCTTAGTGGCTCTAGCAACTGTTAGGCCCAATTAAAGTGAAATTATTTGAAAGATTTGGAGCTATGATTTATTCAATTACCTTTTCTTAATATACTTATGTTATAAAACTTTAAATTTTATTAAATATTAAACTATTTAATTGAATTTAATAGATATAGTGATTATATTACTAAAATATTGCAAAATATTTTCCATTTTTTTCTGAGCAAATTTGCCTTTAAACCTACTTTTGTGGACATGGTGTAAATTGAGAGTTATGGGGCAGAAGCAGTTTTACCAGTTCATATTTAATTATGTGGGTTTGTATTTATGAACTTGTTTGTTGAATAATAATGAAAGAATTTCAGATACATTGGAATTATGTATTATGTATCACTGTTATCGGCTTATTTAACAGAATCTAATTAAACTGTATTTGCTTGATCAAAAACCAGAAACCAAAACAACACCAACACCAGAAAACAATCTAAATAGTATTTGTAATTCTGCATTATTCCACTCAATGAACCTGTGTCCCCAAGAGAGTATGAGGCACGCAAAATATATCTGTGCTTCTGACGTGAGCATTTTGCCATCCTGAGTGTAGTTCTTATGTTTAGCAGGTAATTCACTCCCTTACTTGGAGACGAAAATTGGGCTTAGGGTGAAGACTTTCAGATAGTTTCTCGCAGGAATCAGACAAATTATGGCAGACCATCAGCACTGCAGGAAGAGGACTGAACACGTTCAGGGTCTATGACAGGTTTTCATTTTATCATTTTGGGTAAAGAAGTAGCAAACTATGAATTAGGCTGACATATAGTTTAGGAGGAGAGGTAGTGGTGGTGAAGAAAAAGTCTGCATACACTAGGATAAAAAACTATTTTCACTTACATTTTCTTCTAAAAATTTTTTGTATGTGAAGGCATCTTGATATACAACTTAGCATTATTGTCTCAGAAAAAAAAATCAGGGGAAATGATGGTGCTTCCTGGTTCATCCTGGAATTTTCTCTGTTTTTGCAAAAGAAACCTCCTGACTCTATTAATTCTGTGTGTGTGTGTGTTTGCGTGTGTGCGCGCGCGTGTGTGAGCAAGCAAGAGAGAAGGAGAGAAACTGTTGAAGGGACATCTGATAAATGCTCACTTATCTGACCCATTTCACCCAAGTTTGAGCGATAAAAATCAATTTCCTGACCCTTTTTAAGTTTATTCGTTAATTGCCCCACAGTATTCTTCAAGAGTTTTACCTAATAACTGACTACTCAGTTAAAACAAAGTAGCAAAATTGTGCGTGCCTCAGATTTGCAATTTAACAATCTAATTTACATAAACCTGTTTTTATTTTCAAGATGTTAGTTACAATTCTAATGCAATAAGATTAGTTACATATACAGAGAGTTTGCAATTGTTTACAGATTTTGCATGTTCAGGTTAATCTCCAGTATTGCAGTATTATACACAGCGCTGCCTCAGACATCTTTGGGCATTATGCTTCATTATTTATGTGCATATTGATTTGACCAGTTAATACTGCTAGCTACTGAGATACTTCTTAAAATTATGAGTGATGTGGGTTCACCAGTGTTGATGCTTCTGTGTAGATATTCACAGGCAGTTTTAGGACAGAACATCAAAGTTGTCCTCCATTCTGTTCATCATAGAGTACATAGAGTGGCAAGAGTGATCTTATGTTATGTCATGTTCTCTAATATCTAACGATGTTATCGTGCTGCTTAAAACTCTTTGAGGGCTTCCCAGTATTCTTGAATACATTTGACAAACCTTACATGAGCTACAAGACCTTGCATAATTTCAACCTATCCGGGCAACCTTGTCACACACCACTCGCTTCCCCCGTTGTCAGCCACCTGGATACATTTTCAGCTTCTAGAACCAGCTGAGTTCTCTCCTGCCACCGAGATTTTGATATGATGTTTCACCCCACTGCCCGAAATTCTTTTCCCTTTTTGTCATTCTGTGTCACAGCCATTTTGTCCTTGTCACCTGGTGTTTAGTTTCTCATTGTAATCGCCTTCACCACCACCCCCTCCATTTTATTTCCTACCTGGGCCTCTTGTTTTATCAGAATTTATATTTTATGTATGTCCTTCCATTGGAATTTAAACTCCATAACCTCATCAGTTGTATTCAATTTTATATTCCTAATGCTATAAAAATGCACATAATAGACTTTTTCTTTCCTGCTAAGTTTCCTCAGATACTTTATTTTTTAAGTTTTTTTGAGATATTATTTATCTACCATCCAAGTGACTCAATTAAAGTAAATGATTGAATGTTTCTAGTATGTCCACAGAGTTGTGCAACCATGACCACAATCCATATTAGAAAGTTTTATCTAAGAAGGAACCCCGTACCCACTAGCACTCACTTCTGTCTTCTCCTTCCTTCCTCCTCACAGTTCTGTCCAACAACTAATCTACTTTATGCCTCTGTAGATTTTTTTTTTATTCTGGAAATTTCATGTCAATGGAATCATGCAGTATGTAATCTTTTATTATTGACTTATTTCGCTTAGCATAATGTTTTCAAGTTTCATCCGTGTTGCAGCATGTTTCTGTACTTTATATTGGTATACATATACCAAATTTTATCCATTCATCAGTTGATGGATATCTGGATTATTTCTTGCCTTGGGTGTTTATGAATGTTGCTGATATGAACACTGTTGTATACTTTTTGTGCAGAGGTATAATTTCGTTTCTCTTAGAAGTGAAATTGCTGGGTAAACATAACAATCTTTTAAAAAATATTATTGAATGAATAGACAAAGAATTAGTCTGCAACCAGGGTGCCACATTTATTCTTTACATTAATAAAATCCAGATAAAGAAATCTCTTTCTTTTCCTATAGCAACACTTGGCATCTCCTCCCTGTTGCCACCTGCAAGTACATATCCCCACTATTACATTTTCCTGCCCAGTATACAGAGGACTAAATGAAACTGCAGGGAGGTAAAGCAGCATGAACCTGGTGACATAGATAGTAAGAACTGGGCCAGGAGTTCAGCTCTTTGGAATCTTGATTCTGTCACTCCAACTCTTTTACCTAAAAAGAAACAAGTCTGCCACTATAAATAATTCTCCACACCTGCGGGAAAACATTATGTTAAACCTAATCATTTATTCTTCCTCCCTCTTGAAAACATCCCAAAATAATGTGAAAAAACACACAGATACATAGACAACTAGAAGCAAGAGGAGAAACTAGAAAACAAGGGATCTCAAAAACATTTTAGAAAATAGAAAGCTAATGGAGAAATTCTTCTACTTATACAGTCCTTCACCACTGAACTGCATGTGTTGAGGACATGAAGGGACCAGTTAAGAGACAGTTTCTAGGAAAGCCAGGCTGAAACCAGGAGGATTAAGTAAGTGTCTCCTTAGTGAATACTGAACTCTTAATCCTATCATGAGAGTGCTTGGAACCTGGTCAGTTCTCCCCAGGCAGGAAACTGGGGAAAAATACCTCCAATGGGAGACACTTCAAGGTCTTCCAGTAAAAATTCTTATTTATTACCTAATGAGCTTGCAAAAAGCCTCACATTTGTATGCAGAGGCTGAATGTATATTTTGGTATTACGTTGTATAATATGATCTAAAAGCAAAAGATTATGAGACTTTTGAGAGAAGTCTTCATCATAGATGAGAAAAACTAAGTCAAACAGCAAAAGAAAGTCCCAAGAGCAGAGAAGCATTTGGAATAAGGGGAAATCAACATTATTTAAAAATACTCTAAAAAATTATATCTTCAGAAAGATATTTTATCTGTACAGTAAGAACAATATGCTATGAAAAGAATACCCAGGATGTAATAGGTCAGCATGTAAAGTCTAGGAAACCTCTCAGAATTAGGGCAAAAAGAAAAAGAGAGAATAGAAAACATAAGCAAAATAAAGGATAATTTATAAGGTCAAACTCTAGGAAAGGAGTTCCAGGATGAGAACCTAGTGTGAAAATGGCCGTATGGAATTAACAGACATTTTAAACAAAATTTTCCAGATATCAGGGGGTGAAATGTCTTTTGTGAGAAACTTACAGAGTGCTCCGTACCACGAAAGGAAAATACGCCACCAAGGATCATCACACCCCTCAAAACACCTCTGAATCAGGGGGAAAAAAAATCAAAACCCAAAAGCCGCTAAAACTTTCCAAAGAGAAAGTGATAAGCTTATAATACTTCTCAAGAAGTGAGAAAATAGTGTAAGCTAAATGATAGTGTGACAAAGTCACAAAAGTCTGAGAGAAAGTGACACGTTAAAGAATTGTATACCCTGCTGTAAAGATTACGTAAAGCCAGCCAGAATTCAAGAACTCTAATATTAACCACCTGTGTATCCTTTCTTACAAGGTTATTGGGTGATGTGCTCCAGCAAAACAAGGAATCACACCAAACAGCAGGAAAACAGAAAATCGGATAGGGATCTAACACAAGAACCTTGAAAGGAAAGTACCAGGAGTACTTCTGAGTAGCTAGCTGGTCTTGAAGAAAACCAATTTACACAAGGGGCCAGAAAGCAGAGGGCTCTGGAGAAAGGCCTTCAGGGGAGAGGAAATGGATAATTAGCATTTGAAAAGTAGTGTTAATACATGGTCCACATATCCTTTGGAACAAGATATCTATGACTTTCATATGAATACCTGTTGGGTACATTGAATACAAGCAAATAAACAAAAGACCTTTATCAACTCCAAGATGATTTGAAGATGTATAAAGAAGGGAAAACAACAAAACCAAAAAACAGTGCTTGGATCAGCAGTGAGTAACACCTGGCCATTATAAAGTAAACAAGGTTGACAGACTTAAGCAAAGGCTGTGGTCCAGTTATTCTGGGAAGAAAGAGAAAGGTAGATGAGGGTTGGGTGTTCTAAGAAAGCTAAATCCTCATCTGCCATAATTGGAAATTAGCAGGATTTAAAGATGACATATCAATTTCTCTTTGAAATATGAATTTAATGTCAAAAGAAACAATTAGGGTGTTGAATTGAGGAAGTGGGTGTGCAGAGTGAAAGGAAGGGAGCTTATAATCTTCTTATAATCCTTTAATACTAGTTTACTTGTTAAGAAAATATTATGGGTATGTTTTGAGGTGACATTTTGTTAGGAACACAGATTCTGGAGCCAGCCTGTTTGGGTTAGTATCTCACTCTACCACCTTAGTATCTGGGCCTCAGTTTCCTTAATTATATAAAATGAGGAAAAGAGTATATGTATCTCATTGGGTTGTTGGAAAGGTACATATTTTGTATTTGTATTATGAATATATAGTGTCTAGATATGTCCTGCTTAGAGATAGTATGCTTTGCTTCTTAATGCTATGTAAGTGTTAGTTATAATTATGAAAGTAAAATTAGAACAGAATTAAGGAGTGTGAACTATTTGAGAAAGGAAAATACTCTCTAAGTACATGCTTGACAGTCTTCCGAATTCCTTCAGCAGATGTGTCTTTGAAGGCAGGGCCATGTAAATAATATTCTGTTTTGTTTTCTTTTCATCTTCAGGGAAGTCTGGTCTGCAGAAGCCCTGATGTGCAATGGCAGTTTTTGTGTGTTCTCTGTGAAATAAATTCACTCATGAAGAAATTAGCATTGGGAAACTTCCAATACATCTACTATCTGCAAAAATTTCCAGATATAACAGTATTATCTTCTAAGTTGGTGTAGAATGCTACAGTGTTGAACATTTAGAAATAGCTTTTAGGGAAAATTCTAATGGCATTGAGTTGCCATTAATCCTTTCCATTAATCTTTATTTTCATCAGAAAATGGCATAAGCCTTTTGGGATCTTATTTCAAATCAGTTGAATGTTATATATGAGTCAAGTAAGATGATTCATAACTTGCTAAATTCTTTCATTTTTCTTTCTATGGTCACCTTTTTTTCCATTGGAGTATAATTGACTTACAATATTATATTAGTTTCAGGTGTACCACGAAGTGAGTCAGTATTTTTATGCATTATGAAATGGTCACCATGGTTAGTCTAGTTACCATCTATCACCAAAGTTATTACAGTATTACTGGCATATTCCCCATGCTGTATATTACATCCTCATGCCTTATTTATTTTACAACTGCAAGTTGGTACCTCTTAATCCCCATCACCTATTTATTATTTATTGTCAAATTGAACAGTCTATGAAAAATGGTTATTTAGAAATATAATTTAAGAAAAATATTTTTTACACCATTTTAGAGCAGATGTCACTTATTGCCCTTGAAGAATACATTAGCTTTGTTACTTTATTTTTATTAGGGTATACTTCCTTTACAGTGTTGTGTTAGTTTCTGCTGTACAGCATACTGAATCAGCTATATGTATACTTCTGTTCCCTCTTTTTTGGACTTCCCATTTAGGTCACCACAGAGCATTGAGTAGAGTTCCTGTGCTATATGGCAGGTTCTCATTACTTATCTATTTTGTACATATTAGCTTGTATATATCAATCCCAATCTCCCAATTCATATCACCCCCCTTTTACCCCCTTGGTGTCCATGTGTTTGTTCCCTGCGTCTGTGTCTATGTTTCTGCCTTGCAAATCGGTTGATCTGTACCATTTTTATAGATTACACGTATGTGTTAATATATATTTGTTTTTCTCTTTCTGACTCACTTCACTCTGTATGACAGTCTCTGGGTCCATCCACATCTCTACGAATGACCCAGTTTCATTCCTTTTCATGGCTGAGTAATATTCCATTGTACTTAAGTACCACATCTTTATCCATTCCTCTGTTGATGGACATTTAGGTTCCTTCCATGACCTGGCTATGGTAAATAGTGCTGCAGTGAACGTTGAGGTGTATGTGTCTTTTTGAATTATGGTTTTCTCTGGGTATATGCTCAGTGGGATTGGTGGGTCATATGGTAATTTTATTTTTAGTTTTTTAAGGAACCTCCATTCTGTCCTCCATAGTGGCTGTATCAACTTACATTCCCACCAACAGTGCAAGAGGATTCCCTTTTCTCCACACCCTCTCCAGCATTTACTATTTGTAGATTTTTTGATGATGGCCAATCTGACTGGTGTGAGGTGATACCTCATTGTAGTTTTGATTTGCATTTTTCTAATTAGTGATGTTGAGCAGCTCTTCATGTGCCTCTTTCCATCTATATGTCTTCTTTGGAGAAATGTCTGTTTAGGTCTTCCACCCATTTTTTGGTTGGTTTTTTTTTTTTTTTTTTTTTTTGATATTGAGCTGCATGAGCTGTTTGTATATTTTGGAGATTAATCCCTTGTCTGTTGCTTCATTTGCAAATATTTTCTCCCATTTTGGGGTTGTCTTTTCATCTTGGTTATGGTTTCCTTGCTGTGCAAAAGCTTTTAACTTTCATTAGGTCCCATTTGTTTATTTTTGTTTTTATTTGCATTACTCTAGGAGGTGAGTCAAAAAAGATCTTGTGTTTTATGTCAAAGAGTGTTCTCATGTTTTCCTCTAAGAGTTTTATAGTGTCTGGCCTTACATTTAGGTCTTTAAACCATTTTGAGTTTATTTTTGTGTATGGTGTTAGGGCATGTTCTAATTTCATTCTTTTACATGTAGCTGTCCAGTTTTCCCAGCACCACTTATTGAAGAGACCATCTTTTCTCCATTGTGTATTCTTGCCTCCTTTGTCATAAATTAGGTGACCATGGGTGTGTGGGCTTATCTCTGGGCTTTCTGTGCTATTCCATTGATCTATATTTCTATTTTTGTGCCAATACCATACTGTCTTGATTACTGTAACTTTGTAGTATAGTCTGAAGACAGGGAGCCTGATTCCTCTAGCTCTGTTTTTCCTTCTCAAGATTGCTTTGGCTTTTTGGGGTCTTTTGTGTCTCCATGCAAATTTTAAGATTTTTTTGTTCTAGTTCTGTGAAAAATGCCATTGGTAATTTGACAGGGATTGCCTTGAACCTGTAGATAGCTTTGGGTGGTATAGTCATGTTCACAGTGTTGTTTCTTCCAATCCAAGAACATGGTATATCTCTCCATGTGTTTGTGTCATCTGTGATTTCTTTCATCAATGTCTTATAGTTTTCTGAGTACAGCTCTTTTACCTCCTTAGGTAGGTTTATTCCTAGGTATTTTATTGTTGTTGTTGCAATAGTGAATGGGATTGTTTCCTTAATTTCTCTTTCTGATCTTTTGTTGTTTGTGTATAGGAGTGCAAGAGATTTCTGTGCATTAATTTTGTATCCTGCAGCTTTATCAATTCATTCATTAGCTTTGGTAGTTTTCTGGTGGCATCTTTAGGATTTTCTATATATAGTATCATGTCATCTGCAAACAGTGATAATTTTACTTTTTCCAACTTGTATTCCTTTTATTTCTTTTTCTTCTCTGATTGCCGTGGCTGGGACTTCCGAAACTGTTGAATAACAGTGGTAAGAGTGGACATCCTTGTCTTGTTCCTGATCTTAGAGGATATGCTTTCATTTTTTCACCATTGAGAATGATATTTGCTGTGGGTTTGTCGTATATGGCCTTTATTATGTTGAGGTACGTTCCCTCTGTGCCCACTTTCTGAAGAGTTTTTATTGTAATTGTCAGATTTTGTCAAAAGCTTTTTCTGAATCTATTGAGATGATCATATGGTTTTTATTCTTCAGTTTTTTACTATGATTAACAAATATAGATTGATTTGCATGTATTGAAGAATCCTTGCATCCCTGAGATAAATTTCACTTGATCATGGTATATGATCCTTTTAAAGTGTTGTTGGATTCTCTTTACTAGTATTTTGTTGAGGAACTTGGGTCTGTATTCATCAGCGATATTGGTCTGTACTTTTCTTTTTCTGTGATATCTTTGCCTGGTTTTGGTATTAGAGTGATTGTGGCCATGTAGATTGAGCTTGGGAGTGTTCCTTCTCCTGCAAATTTTTGAAAGAATTTGAGAAGGATGGGTGTTAGTTCTCTAAATGTTTGATAGAATTCACCTGTGAAGCCACCTGGTCCTGGACTTTTGTTCGTTGGAAGATTTTTAATCACAATTTCAATTTCATTACATGCAATTGGTCTGTTTGTATTTTCTGTTTCTTCCTGGTTCAGTCTTGGAAGATTATACTGTTCTAAGAATTTTTCCATTTCTTCAAGGTTGTCCATTTTATTGGCATATAGTTGCTTGTAGTAGTCTCTTATGATCCTTTGTATTTCTGCCATGTCAGTTGTAACTTCTCTTATTTCATTTCTAATTTTATTGATTTGAGTCCTCTCCCTGTTCTTCTTGAGTATTTTGGCTAAAGGTTTATCAGTTTTGTTTAACTTCTCAAAGAACCAGCTCTTAGTTTTATTGATCTTTGCTATTTTCTTTGTTCCTGTTTCATTTATTTCTGCTCTGACCTTTATGATTTCTTTCCTTCTGCTAACTTTGGGTTGTTTTTGTTGTTGTTGTTGTTGTTCTTCTTCTTCTTTCTCTAGTTCATTTGGGGGTAAGTTTTGATTGTTTATTTAAGATTTTTCTTGTTTCTTGAGGTAGGATTGTATTGCTATAAAGTTCCCTCCTAGAACTGTTTTTGCTGCATCCTGTAGGTTTTGGATCCTCGTGTTTTTGTTGTCATTTGGCTCTAGGTATTTTTTGATTTCCTCTTTATTTCTTCAGTGATTTCTTGGTCATTTAGTAGTATATTATTTAGCCTCCATGTGTTTGTGTTTTTTACAGTTTTTTTTCCCTGTAATTGATTTCTTTTTTTAAAAATAAGTTTATTTATTTATTTATTGGATTTATTTTTTTATTGGCTGTGTTGGGTCTTTGTTGCTGCACATGGGCTTTCTCTAGTTGCTGCGAGCGGGGGCTGCTCTTCATTGTGGTGCGTGGGCTCCTCATTGCGGTGGCTTCTCTTGTTGTAGAGCATGGGCTCTAGGTGCATGGGCTTCAGTAGTTGTGGCACATGGACTCAATAATTGTGGCTCACGGGCTCTAGAGCACAGGCTCAATAGTTGTGGCGCATGGGTTTAGTTGCTCTGCAGCATGTGGTATCTTCTGGGGGCAGGGCTCGAACCTTTGTCCCCTGCACTGGCAGGCAGATTCTTAACCACTGTGCCACCTAGGAAGTCCCTTCCCTGTAATTGATTTCTAATCTCATAGTGTTGTGGTCAGAAAAGATGCTTGATACAATTTCAGTTTTTCTTAAATTTTCCAAGGCTTGATTTGTGACCCAAGATGTAATCTATCCTGGAGAATGTTCCATGTGCACTTGAGAAGGAAGTGTGTTCTGCTGCTTTCAGATGGAATAGTCTATAAATATCAGTTAAATTTATCTTGTCTGTTATGTCATTTAAAGCTTGTGTTTCCTTATTAATTTTCTATCTGGATGATCTATCCATTGGTGTAAGTGAGGTGTTAAAGTTGTCTACTATTATTATTATTATTTTTTTTTACATTCATTAATCTTTTATTGGTCACTTATATGCCAGGTACCAGCATCAGCAAACAAAACAAAACAAAACAAAAAACAAAAACCCCCAAACCGGGTATTTCCACCTTAAAGAGTTCCTTGTCTCTTCATTTGCCTCTTCTTGTAGTGTTTCTCTCCCAACTCTGTAGATCCACAGCCACAGATGAAGACAACTTTAATGGTAACAGATCTTATTCTAAAGCACAGCTCCAGGAACAAGCTGATATTTTCACATACTTAAGTATCAGGTACTACCAGTAAAATCTGGGGGCAACCAGGCCCTGAGGCTGCCATGTTCCATCACTGTCATGACCCCAGTCTTCACTCACCAGAAAGGTCATCCTGGAATCTTCATTGTCACACAGCTAAAATGAGAACACAATTGTCCTGAATGATCTCAATTATTCCCTTCATTTGGTCTTCAGAACCAAGGCTTTTGACTGGCCTTTGCTCCTAAGTAATGATGCCATAAGCTTTTCAGGGCAACGACCCAAAGCACAGCCAAGATCTGTACCACCTGCCACTGGATTTTCCCAGTACGGATAGCTGATCCACCTCCCCCTGCCCCTCCCTGCTGGTTCTTGGCCTCTGCAAGCTACTTCTTAAAAGCCTTACTCTGGTAACTCTGTATGCAAGACCCCAACAGTGGAACATTTCTGCTGGCCTCTGGAAACGTGTCAATTCTAATAAAGGTCGCTGGCTGTACCTGAGAAATGGCAGGTACAATGGGTTGCCTACTATTATTGTGTTACTGTTGATTTCTCCTTTCATGACTGTTAATATTGGCCTTATGTATTGAGGTGCTCCTATGTTTGGTGTATATATATGTAAATCTTCTTGGATTGATCCCTTGATTATCATGCAGTGTCCTTCCTTGTCTCTTGTAACAGTATTTTAAAGTCTATTTTATCTGATATGAGTATTGCTGCTGCAGCTTTTTTTTGATTTTCATTTGCATGGAATATCTTTTCCATCCCCTCACTTTCAGTCTGTATGTATCCCTAGGTCTGAGGTGCGTCTCTTATAGACAGCATATGTATGGGTCTTGTTTTAGTATCCATTCAGCCAGTCTGTGTCTTTTGGTTGGAGCATTTAATCCATGCACGTTTAAGGTAATTATCGATATGTATGTTCCTATTACCATTTTCTTAATTGTTTTGGGTTGATTTTTGTAGGTCTTTTTCTTCTCTTCTGTTTCCCGCTTAGAGAAGTTCCTTTAGCATTTATTGTAGAGCTGGTTTGGTGGTACTGAATTCTCTTAGCTTTGCTTGTCTTTAAAGCTTTTGATTTCTCTGTTGAATCTGAATGAGATCTTTGCTGGGTAGGGTAATCTTGGTTGTAGGTTTTTCCCTTTCATCACTTTAAATATATCCTGCCTCTCCCTTCTGGCCTGCAGAGTTTTTGCTGAAAGGTCGGCTGTTAACCTTATGGGGATTCTCTTGTATGTTATTTGTTGCTTTTCTTTTGCTGCTTTTAATATTTTTTCTTTATATTTAATTTTCAACAGTTTGCTTAATATATGCCTTGGTGTGTTTCTCCTTGGGTTTATTCTGTATGGGACACTGTACTTCCTGGATGTGATTGATGATTTCCTTTCCCGTGTTAGGGAAGTTTTTGGCTATACTCTCTTCAAATATTTTCTCAGACACTCTTTTCCTTCTTCTGGCGCCTGTATAACTCAAATGTTGGTGTGCTTAATGTTGTCCCAGAGGTCTCTAAGACTGTCCTCAATTCTTTTCATTCTTTTTCCTTTATGCTGCTCCTTGGCAGTTATTTCCACCTTTCGGTCTTCCAGCTCACGTGTCCATTTTTCTGCCTCAGTTATTCTGCTACTGATTCTTTCCAGAGTATTTTTAATCTCAGTTACTGTGTTCTTCCTCACTGTTTGTTTTGTTCTTTAGTTCCTCTAGGTCCCTGTTAGACATTTCTTGTATTTTCTCTTTTCTATTTCCAGGATTTTGCATCATCTTTACTATCATTATTCTGAATTCCTTTTCAGGTAGATTGCCTATTTCCTATTTATTTATTTGGTCTTGTGGGTTTTTATCTTGCTCCTTCATCAGCAGCATATTTCTCTGTCTTCTCATTTTAACTTAACTGTGTTTGGGGTCTTCTTTCTGCAGGCTTCAGGGTCACAGTTCTTCTAGCTTCTTGTGTCTGCCCCCAGTGGGTGAGGTTGTTCCAGTGCCCTGTGTAGGTGGGACTGGTGCCTGCTTTCTGTTGGGTGGAGCTGGATCTTGTCCCTCCGATGGGCAGGACAGCTTCAGATGGTGTGTTTTGGGGTGCCTGTGAGTATGACTTAAGGCAGCCTGTCTGCTAATGGGTGGGGTTGTATTCCTCTCTTGCTAGTTGTTTGGCGTGAGGCATCCAGCACTGGAGCTTGCTGGCCATTGGGTGGAGCCGGATCTTGGTGTTGAGATGGAGAGGTCTTGCGAATTAACATACCCTGGGCCCGGGAGTTCTCTTGTGGTCCAGCATCCTGAACTTGGCTCTCCTACCTCAGAGGCTCAGGCCTGACCCCTAGCTGCAGAACCAAGACCCTGCTAGCCACTCAGCATGGAAGAAAAAAGAAAAAAAAAGAAAAGAAACGAAAAAATAGAACCCCAAGACAAATGGTAAAAGAAAACCAAATAGGCAAAAACACACAAAAGACATACACACGCACAAAAAATAAAAACCAGAAAAAAAAGAAGAGAGCAACCAATTAAACGAACTCCCAAACAAAAACAAACAATAAAAACTAAATTAACAAAAACAAAAAAACAAAACGCAAATCAAAAGCAGAAAGCAAACTGGGAAAGGGTGAAGAAAGCATAGAACAAACTGAAAAATGATCAAAGAAGACAAAAGCAAAACAAAGAAGAAAACTAAAGAAAAAAAAAAACAAAAAATGAAAACAGAAAAATAGAAAATATAGTTAAAAAAGAAGAAAACAAAGGAAAATAAAGAAAAACAAAAACAAGGAAAACACAATACAATGAAAAAGTAAAAATAGAAAAAAAAATATTAAAAATAAAAAAAAATAAAAATAACAATAAAAAAGAATAATAAAAAAGGAACAATTGTAGAAGAGAAAACAAAAAATAATAGTAATAATAGTAATCTTTTCCTGGGGCCTCAACTGTGAGTGTGCTTGCCTGCACTGTAAGCTGCAGCGCGTCTGTGCCTCTCCAGGAAGTCCTCCAGTACCTCTAGGTAGGTCTCTGGGCCTGCTTTGGGCACTGTGGGGCAGCTCAGACTCTGACCTGGACCAACTCCCACGTGTACTTGCTGCCAAAGCCCACGGTTGTTAAGGCAAGACCAACCTCAACTGTGGGAACACTCTTTCCACAGGTGTTTACCAAGCCGATGGCAGAGATTTAATCTTCTGCTCCTGGCGCCCCTGGGGCTCATCGTTGGTGTTGGGCCCACGTCGGTGTGCAGGCCACCCTCAAGTGCCTGCTCCCCCTGCCCAGGGGAGAGGTGGTGAAAGCAGCGGCAGATTAGGGCACCTCCTCAGGCCAGGGAGAGGGCCGGAGATGGCAGCCACGACTGGGACGCGTGGGGCGTGCCTGCGGCCGCAGAGGCAGGCAAGAGGTTGCGGCAGCCTGGGCTGCACTGCGCACTCTTCTGGGGACGCTGGCCCCGGAGTGTGGGGCCCTCAGCAGGGGGCAGCACAGGCGCCCGGGAGGGCAGTGATCTGTGATCCTCACAAGCGCCTTGGCAGTGGTGGCAGAGGAGGCAGTCTGTGTCCCCCTCGGGGCCGGAGGTGGCAGCCCAGGCTCAGGCCCAGCCCTGGAGTTTGTGTAGGTGGTGCCCTGCCACCTGTGAGTGCGCGGAGCAGGAAGCTTCTGTGGTGGGCCCCCCTCTGTCCTCGTGCAACCCCCACCCCCAGCAGCGGGCCCAGGCTTCTTCCCAGACTCCCTCAGCGGTGGTGCACGAGCCCCCCAGGCTGTCTTCATGCAGCCAACCCCAGGCCTCTCCCTGGGCTCTGACCTCGGAAACCCGGGACGTAGCACCTGGCCCTCCCCACCCTGACGTGTGAGCAGACACGTGTCTCGGGCTCTGGAGTGCTGGTTGCACCGACCCTCTGTGCGGGACTCTCCGGCTCTGCCCTCTGCACACCTGTTGCTGCACTCTCCGCCAAGGCTCTGAAGCCCTCGTCCCAGCCAGTGAGGGGCTTCCTTGTGTGCGGAAACTTTTCCTCTGAGCAACTTCCTCCCAGAGGTGCAGGTCCCGTCTCGATTCCTTTGTCTCTTTTTTCTTTTTTTTTTGCCCTACCCAGTTACATGGAGATTTTCTTGCCTTTTTGCAGACGTCTGAGGTCTTCTGCCGGCGTTCAGTAGCTGTTCTGTGGGAGTTGTTCCACACGTAGATGTATTTCTGATATATCTGTGGGTAGAAGGTGAGCGCCACCTCTTCCTCCTCTGCCATCTTGAAGGTTCTCCCAGCGTGGTTATTTTTAGAGAGAGTATACTTTATTAAAATCTCTACAGTCTTGGTTGTTTGAGAGACATGAGCAGAGGCTGAGAAAATGCATATTGAAGGTTATATGAGTAATATGTATAGGTAGAACAAGTATTCCTTGTTTTTTCTATAGAAGAGTCATGTGTTGTTTAAATAATTATTTTTTAACAAGGCCCCTTGTTCTGAGCAATATACTTGGTGTTTGTCTTGGAAAATCATGTAAGTGAATTAGGATGAAGATTAGAAACAGCTATATTGTCCAGGATTCAAATGTATCTTTTTAAATATATAAAATAAGAGAAGTATGTGCTAAAATTACCTAGTTATAGTTGTACATGTATTGAATAATATAAATAACCCGAGAATCCTATTAACTTAATTATTGATTATACTAATTGTTCATTGGCTATGCATTTATGTTAGCGACATTTTGGCTTCCAGGGTCAGAGGATACTTTAAGAATCAAATGAAATCTGTGGATTCTCTGCCTGGAAAAGTAAATATATTCACAAAGTTTTTGTTTGTGATTTTAAGACGTTTGTAGTTCCCTTCAAGCACATTTATTTTTGGACCCCAAGGTAAGGCTTCTTGAACTGTCTAATATTTTTACACAGATATATGATGCTAAAAGCAATGCATGGAAGACACAGGGAGACAGTTTTGCTTGGACATTTAAGAATTAGAGCTGTAGTTAGAAAAATTTGCCTTGAGAGGGAGAGACTTCTGTCAGCTAAGTTAGTTCAGTTTTGAGGCTGGATACCTCATCCACAGGGATTGAATAGAGATGATCATTCTGTTTTGGGGTCAGTCAGTGTAATCAGGCACAGAATTATAGCTGGAAATGTATTTGGGATGAGAAGAGGCTAAATTATTTTTTTGCAGATGATGTTTACTTGCCTTAAAGAGCTAACTGAACCAACTGATGATAGAATTAACTGCAAAGTTCATTAAGAGAGCTTGTTATAAGATAAATATATTAAAATATATCAGTAACTTTCCTATATGTTAACAACTCTGATTGAGGATATTTAATAGAAAAAATATCATGGACTACAAAAACCAAAAATATAAACTGTAAATAAAAAGATGAGTTATATAGTAAATAGTATTAATCAACTAAAATGAGTAAAATCTATTGTTATCAGTTTACAACAAAATTAAACCCAAATACGTTTGAATTTTTAAAAGGTAAAAGTAACTTAAGTCAGAGTTCCTAGAAAAATTTTATTGAATTATTTAATAATATTGCTATGGGGGAAAGCTTTCCAACACATGATTCCAAAGACTGTGTAAATTGTTGCAACTTTTCTAAATGTTAGTTTGACCCTATATAAAAATATCTTGAAAATGTATAGGCCGGTACATTATTTTACAGAAAAAAAATGTGTAAATACACGGATATAAGGATGATTCCAATAAATATTCTTCATAGTAATAGAAAATTATAAACAAATATAACCTGAGTAAAATTTCAGCTCTATCCTAAACCTCTGGTTATCAGTTATTCTCCATATCTCTGCCCTGCCTTTTCTTCATAGAACATCTCACAGTTTATTATACTATATGTTTTGTTTACCTTGTTTGATTATCTACTGTCATCTATAGTTTAAACCTAATTTAGGGTGAGGGTTTTTATTGTTTTAACCATTTTATTCCCATGGCTAGACGCATGCATAGCACAAAGTAGGCACTTCATAAATAAGGATGAATGAAGAAATTTTAGGATCATTATGCTTAATCTTGGTTTTGGTACACAATTTTTGACAACCAGATGGTCTTTACCCCTATATTTCCTACAACAAAACTGTTTCAATTTAGTGTGGCTAGCTTAATCTGATATACAGAAACACGTGTTTACAAATAAGATTTTATGCCATTTAAAATAATACACATACACACTTGTTTTATTTCTGTTTACTGGAATGCTTGTTTTTATGCAGTTTAAAAAAAAATTTGGGAATACATTCTGTGGATCTTTTGGGGTGGCTCTTGTTTCACAGCCCTATAAAAACTATTTAAATGTCATTGCCTTTGTAATCAGTAGTATCTTCATCAAAATAGAGTTGAAAATATATCTCTCTGGGCAGTGACATTAAGAAAGAATAACACATTTACTTTCTTGTATCTTTTTTTCTTTTTTTCTTTTTTCTTTTGCCAAATTGCACTTCTTGGTATAATAGCAATGCACATTTCATTTCAAGCCCTATTGTATAGAGATGGAAAACTAGCACTGTCTCTATAGGTATAATTAATAAAAGAGTGAGTCAGTGTTTTGAAACAGGTTTAATTTTGATTTTTAACTCTGCGGTAAGTAGGTTCTTGTATTATGTTCACCAAACAAAGAACAAAAATTTTCAATTAAATTGGTCCTTGTGTAGTTAATGGAAAGGATATCATAGATCTTGCTACAAGAAAATTGAAGTTAACATAATTTTCCAAAGGAAAGGGAACTTGAATCTGAGAAGATAGTGGTAGTTTGGTTTTTGCACATGAAAAAACAGAGCAAATAGAGAACAAAATGAAGAACACCTTGGACAATTTTTACAGCAAAACTGTCCCCATGAACCTGAAAGATAAGTAGTTGGGACTGACCTGTGATTTTTGTGAACCTCCATGTAGGTGAAAGGAAGGAAGGAATGGAAAGCAAGACCATCTGATAGACCTGAGGACAGGTGGGCCTCCCACATAACCCACAGGTGTTTGCTGGAAGAGCAGCTGAAACTGAAAAGGGATTCACAAAATCCAGTAGCAGGAGTTCTGTAGTCATTTGAAGAGGAGAAATGCTGTTCCCAGGTTTGGAGCAGAAAATATATGTTAAAGGCCTGGAACAAATTAACATTACAGATAGTAGGGAAGCTGTCAAAGAGAACCTGGGTAATATAAAAAAATATCAGCGTCAACTTGAAGAAGGCAAGATGGGCTTCAGAAAGCATAAGAATTTCAATGAATTCAAATCTATTAGAAGTTTAAGTTCATAATAATATAAGAAATCATTACCAGCTGAAATGCATAGGGACCCAGTTTATTCCCTCAAAACCTGGGTGAATAAAAGAAAAGAATCTAACAGTTACTCTGCTTTTCCTATGTTATCTGAACCAATGTGTAACCAAATAGTAGGGGAGGTAAAGAGTGTCCTTATAAAATGATTAACGGTAATATATGAAAAGGTAATGATACAATTAGAAAACCATGATTTTACCACCCCCGTTTAATGTATTCATATAGATGTTGGACATCAGTAGGCATTCAAATACAGAAGGTGGAGGAATGTGCTAGACTTGCACCTGGTTTGTGTAATCAGCAAAATCCTGTTGGAGAACTGACAGGCCTGCCACCCAGGTTCTTCAACAGATAAATAGTAAGGAAGAGACTGAGATGGAGTGGAATTTGTAAGTTGAGACGTTCTGAAAATGAAGGTTTGGACAGAGCAAACTGTACAGTCTAGGGATGCATAATTATGAAACTATAGAGAAATTTAAGGAAGCGACGACTATGAAAGGCAGCAGTGTTGTTATTTTGGAGGGTGGGGGGGGGCTGTGATTGGGACTGTGCACGTGGATGGGCCTCTTGGGTGGGTGGCAAAGTCCTGTTTCTTGTCCTGGGTGATGATATCAAGATTATTTGGCTTATAATAAATCAATGTTTTCTCTAGGTTTCTGTATCTGTTTTATTTGATAATAAAAAGTAAAGGAAAAAAAGGGAAGAGGTCTTATTTTTCAAAAAGATCAGGGTATAATGGAAAAGAAGTACATTATTACTGTTTATCTCTGTTTTACTCATAGATCTGATTTGTATTTACAACAAAACCCTAATAATGCTAAGGCAAAGCAATGGGATGCAACTTTACAGTGGGAAAATGACAGACATAATCTCAGAAATATCAGAAGCTTAAGTCTTCTAACTTGATTTGAGGACATGTTCAACCTCTTTGAAGCTAATCTGTAAAATGTGAGAAAATAATATCTTTCTGCTTAAGAATGTTATGATAATAAGATAATATATGAAAAGTGCCTGACACATAGCCAATATGTGGTAAATATTAAATTTCCATTTCAACTTTTTTTCGTTATCCTATTAATGGTATATAAGTACAAAGAAATGAATCACAGTGGTTTTTCTAAAAGATGTGGGATTATACACATGAACTCATTCAGTAAATATTTATTGAGTGCTGAGTATGTTTTCAGGGACCATTAAGTGCTTTAGATACAAAAAAAGAATGAAACCAAGTCACAGCCTTTCAGAGGCTTTTTGTCTAGTAAAGAAAACAGGCACATAAGAATATAATTTTAATGAAAGGAAAGAATGCCAGTAGGAAAATTATAATATACCGTAGGGAAAAATCAGGATGCATTAATTCCATAATATTTAATCATCAGCTAAATTTTAGAATTTTTTCACTATTTCTCACATTTCTTTTTGGTAAACCATTACAAATAATCAGTACTTTTGCATGTGTTTTTTTTTTCCTAAAAAAACAATTACCCTTCTCAGGTAAAATTCTCTCAGATTTTTAACACTTAAATCTTTATTAGTTCATTGTAATACTCTTATGATTCCAGAAAGCATAAGGTGTTTTCAGGTTTGTTTTAAAAGTCAATCAAGTTGAGAATTATTTCAGAATTGTGTGCTTGGGAGAGAGAAACATCCATTGGAAAATAGCAAAGGGATTTCTCTGTTGACTGAAATGTGGACTGCTCTATATCTCTTGTCTATGTAAAATAAAGCTAATGGCTATCCTTCTGTATTAGCAAATCATGTTGGAATGAGAGAGAAAAGCTCTTAACCTACTTTCCTATCTTCAATTTTTAACTTTATCATGCTTGTTAATTGCCTGGGTGTCCTTTAACCATCTATTTCCATGATTCTTTCCCAGAGGCTTGGTTTAATTTTAAAAGTGCAGTGTATTCAGCCCTAATTATGTGAGAGTTCACTGTAGGCAAACAGCAAGAGGGAGTAATGACCAAAATGTCTTCTTAAACCAGCGCCAGGACCACGAGCACGGCACTGCAAGCATTTAGTGACTAGGGAATACAACTGTAAGCTAATACGTAGACGTTAGTGACGTGTGAAAATCAGATTCCTTCCTAGAAACGTAACTGCACTAACTGTGATGTTTTAAATATATAATTTTGTAGTTTTATATATTTTAGTTCTCTTATCAATTATTTAAACAAGCTGAATACCCACACAATCTCAAATTCTTTTCATAATCAATAACTGGACCTGAGGTGGTTCTACTTTATCTGAGTTAGAGTAGTTCCCAAAGTGTACAATCTGTGTGCCTAGAAATACTGTCCATTGTTTTCTTTGAAAAGTGTGCTATTATGTTGACTTAAATATCCACAGTAAATCAAGAAATTAAGCATTATCTGTCACTGTTATTTTTACATTAACTTAGTGGGGGAGAGATTCTGTTGAAATGTTTTAACTGGTCACAGATGGGAAAAGCAATAGTGTTTTATTCTACAAAAGATGGTCAAAATGCAGTCTTACCTACCAAGTTCAAATTGTGTGCCAGACACTGTTCTAGGTGTCTTCATTTATATTATCTCACTGAGTTCTTAGAGCAGCCGTATGGCAGGTACTCTTTGTGTCATACTAGAGCTTAGAAAACCAGATTATGGAGAGGTTAAGTAGTCAGACAGCTTCTAAGTGGAGAAGCTGGGATTTGAACCCAGGGATCTGTGAGAGCTCAGGATATTAACCACTGTCCTTTGTCCCAGAGGAATTCAGTCATATCCTGACCCAGTGACTCAGTCTTTTTCTCTGACTTTTTTAAAAAATGTGCTGTTAAAATTTATATATTCTTTTTCTGGCTCTAAGAATCTTAGTTACTTAGCTAATAGTCTTGAGTGGGGAATGGTGCCCCATTCACCAAGTATTGGCTGCAGTTATCTGAGAGCCTCATTTCTAGTTCATCATGTTGGATTGGATCCTGTGTGTCCATGCCTAATTATTTCAGATCCTCACTTATTTTTCTAAAAAGCTAAATGTGTGATAGTAAAGAGTTGAGGGTAAATCTTAAAAAATGAAATGTCCTTATCCAGGCAGACAGATAAGATGAAAATAAGACTATAATGACTTCTTTTGACTGTACTTAAGTTTAATACTCCAGGAAATATAAGAACCAGTGAAAACAATCCTGCTTCCTAAAAATACTTATAATTTCCTTTCATTATTTTTTTCTGCATTCTTTTAAGCGACAGTACTTATATACCAAAATGAGCAGGCTATTCAAATGGAAATAGCAACAAAGAGCTGTACGGCTCATAATGAAGGCATTGGGAGGTATTTGGAAATAGAAAGAAGCTATAAAACTTTAATTACAGATAATTTTTTTATTTTTTTATTTTTTAAAATTCTTTATTGGAATATATTTGCTTTACACTCTTGTACCCGTCTCTGAGGTACACCAAAGTGAATCAGCTGCATCTACACACATATCCCCCTATCCCCTCCCTCCCGCGACTCCCCCCCACCCTCCCTGTCCTGGCCCTCCAAGGCATCTCCCATGAAGTTGATCTCCTTTTGTTATACAGCAGCTTCCCACTAGCTATCTATTTTACAGCTGGTAGTGTAAATATGTCTATGCTACTCTCTCACCTCATCCCAACTTCCCCTTTGCCTCTCAACCCAGCCCCGTGTCCTCAAGTCCATTCTCTACTTCTGTATCTCCACTCTTGCCTGTCACTAGTTTCATCAGTACCATTTCTTCAGATTCCATATATATGTGTTAGCATACAGTATTTGTTTTTCTCTTTCTGGCTTACTTCACTCTGTATAACAGATTCTAGGTCTGTCCACCTCATGACACATAGTTCAATTTCATTCTTTTTTATGGCTGAGTAATATTCCATTGTATATATGTGCCACATCTTCTTTATCCATTCATCTGTTGATGGGCATCTACGTTGTTTCCATGTCCTGGCTATTGTAAATAGTGCTGCAATGAACATTATGCTACTTGTTTCTTTTTGGATCATGGTTTTCTCTGGGTATATGCCCAGGAGTGGGATTACTGGGTCATATGGTAGTTCTATTTGTAGTTTTTGAAGGAACCTCCAAACTGTTTTCCATAGTGGCTGTACCAGCTTACAGTCCCACCAACAGTGCAGGAGAGTTCCCTTTTTTCCACGCCCTCTCCAACATTTATTGTCTCTAGATTTTGTGATGATGGCCATTCTGACGGGTGTGAGGTGATACCTCATTGTGGCTTTGACCTGCATTTTTCTAATAATTAGTGATGTTGAGCCAACAAACAGATAATCTTGAAGAGAGATATAGTTATTACACAGAAAGGTCAATGTTTGCCATTAGATTGCAATCTACCACCATCTAAGTGTTATATATTAGATAGCTTATAAATTGCAGTTCATTATAATAATAATGGATTACAATTGTTTGGGAAAATTTAGGAGGGTTTTTATTAGACTTTGAGTCTACTGAAAAGCAACTAAGGCAAGAAACATTGTGTAAGGTTTTACGTGGCAGATGCCCATGAAATTCCCCTCAAACTGTAGTCCTTCTGTACCTCTGAGATCATTTCCTCAGGTTTCCTTAAGTCTGATAATAGGATGGTCCACCTAGTGGAATCAGTGTTTCCAAAAACACTTATTTCATAACTCACTATTACTTACTGGGACAGTGGAGCTATAGAAATAACATGAGAAACTAAATCCCAAATGACATATGTGATATTATCACCAACCATCAAGATCAGAATTTTCTGGGTGATAATGGATAATTAAAAATGTGTTTCATCATTTATCCTCCGTAAGTAAATTTAAATTCTGTGTCTATAAGAAACATGCTCAGAGCACTTCAAACAACAGAAAACAAAACAAACCTTTGGCTCTTGGTTATTCTTGCTACTTGCATAGTTTACCTTTACAGACTTTTATAAAGATGAATTTATATTTACTCTCTGTCCCTTGTTTATCATTGCTCCTAAACTCTGCATTACCTGGCTTTCCATTTGAGCAGTATGCTGAAAAAAACCAACCAACCAACTAATCAACCATCATGTAAATGTCATTTAAGCTCCTTGTTTCTAAATCTAGTAAACACTTTCCAGACCTTATTTAACTTAAACCCCTATTGGGACTTGACACTCATTCTTGACTTCTCTGACCCTTCTTTCCTGTGATTATCTTCCTACGTCTCTCCCCACTGTTTCTTCAAGTCCCTGTCAGGCTCTAGCTCTTTTCACCCTTAGCTTAAATGTTATTGAGTCTCAAGGTCTCACTTCAAGGCCTCTTCTCTCCTCTCTTTACATATTCTCCTTGGGAAATGTCATCCATTGCCATGTCTTGAACTACCACTGCCTGTAAGCTAAGGATTTTTTGATCTGTTCCAGCCCAGGGTATACTCCTTAGCATCAGACCACATATCCAACTGCGTCTTTGATTTATTATGTTACCTTTGACCTGATGGCCAAAACTGCTGTTCAGCCTATTTTTCCTTAAGGATGGAGTGATTAACAATGATACTTAACCCTAAATGTCCTTATTCTCCTGGGATTCTACTTGTTCTCCCCTGGAACTCAGTCTGTAATGCACAAGTGTGCATATGGGCACGTACACACACACGACCACCATGCCTTACTTACTCTACCTTCTAAATATCTCCTGAATATGCCTACCACTACCATGGATCATGTCTCTTACTCTCTTATTTTCCTGTTATGACTCATCCATTGGCTTCTAGTTTGGCTCCACTGGGTCTTCCAAACCAACACCACGTTGTACCTAGTACATTTTGCTTCTTTGTCAACATACATGCAATGGTCTTTCATGTGTATATTTTTTCACATTTTCCCAACTATTTAATATGTGTCTAAGGACAAAATCAAAATTAAAAGCTAAATAGAGAACTTTATCTAGTTATTGTCTATTTTTTGGAGTTAGGGAGAGAATGGTGCTGGGTTACAGAATTAAACCAGACAATCTGCAATGAAATTTAAGAGGCAGGGCTTTGGAGAAATTCTCTGAAACTCCACAGTTATGCAGTTCAATTTAATACTGATTTACTAATCACCTAGAATGTGCCAGCCACGAAGCTAGACCCAGGATAGAGCACTGAAGAGGGCAGACCTCACTTCTGCTTCTTCTGAGCTTACACTCGTGTGTGAAAGACATGCATTAAATGAGTAATGAGGGATGATCACTGTAACAAACTGCAGGATAACATATGACAGGATAGAGCTCGGGGTTTGTTTTAATCCAGAGGGTTAGGAAAAGCCTCCGTGAAAATGTGACAGTTGAGCTTAGAATTCAAAGACAAATAGGAATTAGTGAGGTAAACCAGTAGTTTCAGGTGCAGGTGAGGATAGAACTAAAAACCAGATAAATGACACTTGTAAAGAAGCAACTGCTGATAATATTTTGAGTTATTTTCCACCAGTATTAGTAGGACAGATAAGATATACAGGCTGATGATAGATACATAGATAGATGATAGATAATACTTAAGTCCCTCTTAAGGATCACACTGCATATTTATTTCTTTCATAATGTGTCATTACGGCCTTTACCCATTTTTCCTTTGGCATAACTGTATTTGAATATACTCCCATTCAAGACTCGTATTTCCCACAAATCTTTCAACACATAAATGACCATTCCTTTACTCTGCATTCTCTTAGAATTTATTTATAATTCATATTCCATTATCTTGAGACTACGTACATTTTCTGATTATTTTAGCCATTCTATTCTTTCCTCTTTTTTTTCAAATTCTTTCCAGAGCATTTATGTCTTCAACCTCGTTTTAATTTTGTTCACTCCCCTGCCATTTCTCTGAATAACATGAATGTCTTGTTCTAAGACATGCTCCAAACATATCTTACTACAAACATGTTAAAATTCTTCTTCTGACTTTCTTATAGAGAAATAGATATTGAAAACATTTTAATAATGCAATTACAGTTTTTTAATTTTATTATGACTTCTAATGTATCTGATTTATAAATAAAACTATATAGGTTTATATAGACTTGCTTGTGTTTGTTTTTCTAGAGCAAGTTATACCTGTGTTACTTTTTATGTAATGATAAGATGCATATTAAAAATGTGGTTTTTCTGAAGAGTTCATAGACAATCTGACTAATATTCTTGATGACAAAGCAGATTGTACTGGAAAAGCTAAGTGCTAAATCTATATGAAGATTTGAAATAAAGTGATACTTCAAGAAAGAGATCTTCTGGGAATAGTGCTTGCGTATATAAAGTCCAGCCATGTTAATATACTCACACTTTCACATTCATGCACACACATACTTTGTAAAATGTGTGAAGCATGAGAACACACAACTGCAGTGAAGAGCTCCCTATTTGTCTTGATCTGTTTTATGACCAACAGGGCAGAGTCTGGGCACAGTTGTGAAGTATGAATAACGTGTCTTTTCCAACAGCATTTTCCCTTTCACTCTTAGATTCTTTCTCATTAAAATAGAAAAATATCTGATATCAGCCATTGTTAATGATGTTTAGACAAGTGCATGCACACTGAAGTGACTTTATCCTGTTTTTGTACTTATATTTTTATATCTAATGGTAGACAAGAAATTGTTCACAGTGGAAAGAAGAGAGCAAATTACTTGGACGTGGGTGGGTGATGGGAGCTGTGCAGAGATAACCCTTAAATCATATTAGGCTTACTTGGTTCTTCCTGAAGGTAAAGCTGATTTAAGGCTTTGGGGTGATCCAGGGAAAGGTCAGAAAGTACAGTCGAGTATAACAAATAGTGCTGAGGTTGAAGAACGTAAATTTGTAGTGCCACCCATGGCATGGTTATGTGGTTTTTCTCTAACAGTTCAGCATCTCTGTTTTGACAGAATTCAGATTGTAGCCTAGATCCACATTTGGGTTTGGCTGGTGGATGTGTTTGAATGAAAGATGGCTAGCGACTCAGTGGGGTAGAGAATGAGTCCTCAAGGTGACCCACCATGAGGTCTAGTGTGTTTGGGAGAGGAACAGCCAAAAAAGGTTTGAATGAATGGTAAAAGATGTAATGGGACTAGGTAATAGAAGGAAAGAGAGGCTTTGGCTGGCCTAAGTAATCTTAGAGGATAAACGCTGATTTCATACCATATCTGAATTAGGAGCAAAGCTAGTATCAGACTCAGTATTAGAAGGGTGCTGCAAATTATCTGAAAGTGTGTGGCAGTATGTCTCTCCCAAGATATATCTTATAAAATTCAGAGTAGTAGTGAGAGTACTGATTCCAGAAAGGCTAGCGAATCATATTTTCCCTGAACTTATATTGCCACTTATTTGTATCTTTCAAGTAATAATAATTGTTTGGGAATTCTGAAGTTATGTGCTACCTACATAACAACGTAGAGTAAGTGCTTTTATATCCACACATCTCTTACTGAAAATGCATTCCATTCATTTTGTACTTTATTTTAAATGTCACAAATACTTTCACTTGTACTCTAAAATGTATTAATAAAACATTCAATGTTCATGATATTGAAGTCTTAATTTTAATATCATTTTCTGATTTACATGCATTGCCTAAAAATACACCTAAGATAATATTAAATTAATTCTAAGAGGTGGAAGAGGACACAGAAGTTAGCTTATATCTAATAAAAATGCATTACTCTTAATCTTGGTATGTTATAAATATTCTCTATCTCCTCCTTACAAAACTTTGTTACAGTTCATAATGTAAGCTCAACATAAAATTCTGAACAAATATGGTAAATTATGTAGATAGAAAATATTCAGTGTAGAAATATATTCTTTTTAGAATGTATGTTTTCCTCTTTTTAGTCATTCCTTTATTGAGCAGTTTTAATAATTGCCTCCTCGGAGTGTTCTGTGGCACTTAAAAAATATAAGCCTTTAATTTCTCCTCATAAAATAGTTTTAAATAATTAGATTCTAACTGGAGATATTAATAAATTTTTGAGTATATATCTCAAAGAGCTAATTTGCATAATTCACAATGAGCAGATTAAAGCAAATTTGTGTATGTGTAGACTAAAAGTCAATGAAAATTAACATTGTAATATTAAAACTTAAAGCATAACTATCTCATGGAAAGCTTAATATAATACCTAAAAGGTTTTCGCTTACTATTTAAATATTCTACTTTGTTGTTTCATCAAAGAGAAAAACAGTATTGTACCCTATACATTAAAAGAAAAATCACTTAAAAAGTGAAAATAAATAATGGGAAATAACTTGGGGGAATATATTTGTACATGAAATTGTGAGTAAGGAAATGAAAGCTAGTACTAGAATGATTTTGCTGTGCGTTTCTTGTGGTAGAGAGCATAGGGTCAAGTTTGTGACAGTTGCTTAGGTGTCTATTTTAGAATGTCTTATCAGTTGATTGTAGCTATAGAAAACTGTATTTGAAGACAAACACATTTCTCTATCACCTCTAACCCCCTGCTTGTGATGCTGATATAAGCAAAGAATTGTGCTACTTGAAAAAGCCCCTAATGACTAGGGATGCTTTGTGGAATTTAAAAAGATAATCTAAAGAGCTCCCAGTGGCCAAAGATGGAACAAATTGAGCGACTAAAGAAATAAAATAGTGTTGACTTATAACCCAACGTGTAAAATAAGTATCCATGAGCCCGTACGGATGTGAATAACTGAATCAATACATAAATGTCAGAGTTCCAAATAATTTATGTAGCTACTCATCCCTGAAGGAAGTGCACTGTAACTCTCCTTCCTTAATTGTGGGCTGTTAGTAGTGACTGTTTTCAAAATGAGAGTGAAAATAGAAGTAACTTTACAGTTGAGAAACCTGATCAACATGACTAGCTAGGTGATCAGGATTAACAGAGATAAGTTATGTTGCTAGTTACGTCTTCTTCACATGATGTAGTTTCTATCTCTGTGTCTTCCTTCTCCAGACCCATGATTGCAGTCCAATCATGAGAAAAACATCAGACAAAACTAATTTTGAGGAATATTTTATAAAATGTTTGACCTGTACACCCTTCAGATATCAAGGTTATCAAAATCAAGAATAGTCTGAGAAACTCTCACAACCAAGAGGAGCTGAGACATGACAACTAAGCTGTAATGTGGGATCCTGGATAGGATCCTGGAACAGAAAAAGGACATTAGGTAAAAAATAGGGACCTCTGAATAAATTAGGGACTTTGGATAATTGTAATATATCAGTATTGGTTCATTCCTCATGACTAATGTAAGATGTAAAAATAGGAGAAATTGGGCATGGGGTAAAAGAGAACTCTGTACTGTCTTTGTAATTTGTTTTAAATTTAAAATTATTCTGAAACAAATGTTTATTTTGAAAAAAAAAATACAGAACAACCTTTTTTTTTTTCTTTCCTCTGTGTGCCTCAGTAATATCAACTGTAAAGTGGGGGATAAGAACAACCTTTTAACAACCAGAGACTTGGAGAACATATGAAAAGCTATAAGCCTCTTTAATTAAAAAAAAATACACTCTTTTGCATAGCATTTAAAAATTTTTTTTCATGATACCATTTCTATTTCTGAATTGTTTATTATGGCAACCTTATGTTCCAGATACTTAGAACAAAAGCAGGTACTTTCAGGCAAAATAAAGCTACTTACTTAGGGACATTTTGACTCATGTCCCTAACCAGTTTTCAATTATTTTATGGAATTCACTTTTGTTCCAGATTGGGTTGATATTTACTTACAATATCTACAAATGAACGCTGTTGATCTGCCTGTGAATCTTGCTCTCAAAGACCTTCTAGTCTCACAGTGATAGGATTGGGGGGTGTAGCATTTATATCAGGTAATTTAATAATCTGTTATCATAAATATTGTCTGATAATCTAATGTGTATTGAAAAAAGTTTTCTGGTTATAAGCATTAGGGTTAATGGAACAGAATAATTACTTTGAACTGGGAGGGTGTAAACAATTAGTGGAGGGAAGTGGCATTTAAGCTAGACCTTGGTGAGAGGCGGAGATAGAACAGGAGTTTAAGGCACATGGTACCACAGGAGTGATAACAACAGGAGAGTAGGGAAGAGTACTGGGGGATATCAAGGAAGGTATATGGAAAATAAATTTTTCTCAACAATGACTGAGGAATGCGTTTGGGTTTTCTGATTGAGAATTCATTTAATTAATGTTTTAAGTACATGTATTGCCACTTTCCAAGGAATTGAAGCACTTGGTATTATATTAAAAATGATTTGATTGTATGACTTCAAATGTAACTTAGGGTAATTAATTTTCTTGTGTCATCCATACGTATCAGTTACTCTTATAAAGTGAGATTTAGGAATATTAATTTGAATCTATTTTGTCACATACTGTTTACTTGGCATTTTTCCAATAAAAACTGATTTTTTTTTTTGAGAACTCCTTATTGATAAATGTATTATAATTAACTACTTTACAGAATTTTGTAATTATATATGCTGCTCATATACTTTGAAAAATGTGCATTAAAGGGAGGACTTAATCATTTTCAAAAAAAAATGAAATTTTTCTTTCCAGTAGATAAATCCTGAGGTAATAGAGCTTATGTTTGATGTAGATCAAACATTAGAGATATTTGCAGGTTATACCATAGTAAAAATGGAGGCTTCCTTGTATTTCAGTAGTGTAGGAACCTGACAGTGTAACAGAGTATTCCTATTCAAATGCATGGTCCGGAATTATATCGTATTCTAATAGAAGATGATTCCCTCTTAGCAGCCTCCATCTCCATCCCTTAAGGAAGATGCACGGCTCTGTTAATAAGCTCCTTTGGAAGCAGTATTTTAAGGAAGCCTAAGAAGCCCAGGGCCTGCACTAGGAATTAAAATTCTCTCCTTGTTTCTGTGGTTTAACTCAAAAATATATAGAATGTGTTAGATTTAGAATGTTTCAATTAACTTTTTCTTTCTGGAAAAAATAAGCTTCGATAAAGCATAATTTGAATATTCAGGGTGTTTTTTTTTTTTTTTTTTTTTTTTGTCTCTGTGTTCCTAAATTTGCCTTTCTACCTTTTCCTTCAATCTGTGTGGACTGAATATATCACATCTAGCAAATTTCAAAGCAAATTTCTTTCCCTTTGGTCTATGTCCCATTTTCACCCCTCATCTACAACCTCATTTCCTGTGTGTTTACTCTTCATATTAATTTTTTTATTAGTAGCTTCTATACAGTCAGCTTTCAAGTATGATCACATTTCTCCTGGTTTTGAAAAACAGTAAATGAATATACATACCGTCTCTCACTCCAATCACAGAGAGATTTATCCAGATAAGGAAAAGAATAAACAATCTGTTCTTCATAATCTCTTAGCTACTGATGCTTTTATAATGGTGCCCTATCTTTGCATGATTAATCCAAAAATTTATTCTCCATCTTTATGTTTCTCAAATCTTGAGCATCATTCCTTGTGCCTATTTCTAGTTTTATCTGTGCTTCTCTGACCTTGAACTATCTGCCCTTCAACCTTAACCTCTATTCCTTTATTTCCCCTACACTCACTACTCATCATCCCTACCCACATGGTTCCTAAACCAGCACTTCCCTTCCTGACTCCCAGTCTTCTTACTCTTTAATTTTTTTTTTCAACTGAAACAGAACATTTTTATCCCAGCTTTCTTCCAGCCTCCTCAAAATGAACATGTCCACATGTGAATGAAATTTTACTATAAAATAGATCTTCCTAATTACTCATTTCTATACCTGGCATCACCTTTAACACCTTTATTCCATGTTCTCCAGTTGGGAATCTTAGAATCAGCTTCCCTTTCCATCCTTCATTCCATTTTTGCACTAGGTATTTTCCCAAAGCAGAACTTTTTCCCTTTCTCCTTCATTCCCACCAACTCCAACCAGGTTCAATTCTCATCATCCTCATCACCTTGTACTACCATAACCTCCTTCTAACTGAACTCGCTTCCCATTCCAATTTATCATTTACATTGCTTTCACAGCAATTTTCCAAAAGAAGAAGTCGTATTTCATTAAGCCACTCAGTTATTCAAGAATTTCCACACCATCCTATCGTATTCCATATTGACTCCAAATTCTTTTAACTACTTTTAAATTCCTTTCTAATGGAACTCCATTGTATGTATTGCTCTCTATTTCTAGCTTCTTTCCAGAATTTACTCTTCTGCTTTGCGAGGGTTGATTTCTGCCCAGCCTTTCATACTTCCACACTTCTTTATATCTTGGCATGTTTTATTCCTCTTGCCTCTTTCATTTTGCCTGTCCAAATCCCACCTGTTAGATCTAGCTTCATCAATCCCTTCTGTCTCCCTTCCAGGCAGATGTGTTCTGTTTTTTGTCTTCAACTGAATTTTTAGGAATTCATCACCAAGCTTGGTGGTAATTATTGGCTGAGTCTAGGAAAATCAGCCAGCTGTTAAGGTCAGGTATCCCATTATTCACAGTCATTTCATCACTCATTTTACTTCATGTTTGTGATTTTTCAACTTGCATCACTGCTCATGACTCTCTTGTTGGGTGAAGAGCCAATCTTTGCACATAAAAATGAATGAAGTCTTCATGCACACTTAATGCTAAAATAACATTAAAGCTTTGGAAAAATTTAGATGATCAGTACGCACATTTTCAACATTTGGCTGATACAGTAGCTATTGAAGTGTCTGTAGTATCACGTGTGAGAAATTATAATTATATTTTCGGGCCACATATTCTCATGAACAATTTTTAATAATTCACTTAATTTTTAAAGTCAGGCTTCTGCAGTTTGAGCTCAAGTTTTTCAGTGAAGACAGTAATTCTTCTTAACTCTTCTGGGTGGGCAGAGAACAATAGTATTATCAATAACCAAAACCACCTCCATCACCTTGATGCAATCTACAGCTTAATTGAATCATGTGGTTTTCCAAGGCTTGCCTGCTAATTCATTAATTTACTCATTCATCAACACAACAAATATATTTGGAGCACTTACTGTCTGCCAGGAATAAGTCAAATGCTGAAGCTACAGTCTCTGTATTTACTCCCTCTTGGCCTTTTCTAATTCATTTTTTTTTTTTTTTCTATCTGAAATGCTCTCTTTAGCCCTGACATCATCTTCATCTGTCAGAATCCCTGGGTCAGCTCAGTGTCACTTCTCTGCAGTTTCTTCCAGTCCTCTGAACTACTGAAGTACTTTCTTGTTCTCCTGAATTTCCAAAGTGCTTTGTCTGTGTTCTATTAATTGCCATCCAAATCGATCATGTTGTACCTTGTATTCTAGTTATTCTCATACATCTTACTTACACTTGTCATGATGCCTTGCAAAGTATAAAAGATCAAAAATGTTATTGAATTGAAATAAAATTTTGTTGGATTGAAATTAAAATATGCAACTACTAATACGAAATTTAGGTGAATTATTCAAACATAGCATTTCACACTGATCACTGTAATTACGTGATGACTTGTCCTTCCTTGGCTTAGGCTATTGAAATCTAGCCTCATGACAGACTCATGCAAATATGTGTTTATTCCTAAAACGGAATCATATAAAATATTCAACTTTCATTTTAGAAAAACTTTACTATCACAGTGGTGTGAGTAAATGACAGAGAAATAGATTAATTGTTAAGATTTGTAAAGAGGTACAAGACATAAATTTATATAACTGTCTTGGATTAGTCACTCCATCGTTCTTGGAAAGATGTCTCTTTGTACTCTCCATGCCAAGCCGCTGCCTCCTTCTCTCAGAGATTCCATCTCAGCCGCATTGCCTGGTTCATATTCTTGTTGCCTGAGAATGGACTTGGCTCATGACCATCGCTGTGGCTCTTTCCTTCTTCCTGTCTACAGTGTCCCCCTTAGAGGACTCATGGTTTCCTGTGGTCTCAGTTTTCAACTCTACCCAGACTCTTCAAGTTGTTTCCCCAGGCTGGACATCCCTTCTGAGTTCTAGAATATTACAGTTCCAGCTGACTTCCGTCATGTGAATACAAACTATATTCATCTCCTCATCTCCAAAAGTGAACTTAAAATCTTTCCCACATCTACTGTCCAGACTTTCATGTTGGCATTTTCTAGTTCCTCTGGCATAAGGCACGGGAGTGTATTTGACTCCTTTAACTTCCTTTTCCCCAAATCCAGACAGTCTTATATCTTATTTTTCCCTCACAAGGATTCTTTACTGTCTCTCTTATTTTCCTGTTTTTCTTAATTTATTTTTTTGTTGAAGTATAGTTCATTTACAATGTTGTGTTAATTTCTGCTGTACAGCCAAGTGACTCAGTTATACACATATATACTTTTTTTGTATTCTTTTTCATTATGGTTTATCCCAGGATATTGAATATAGTTCCCTGTGCTGTACAATAGGACCTTGTTGTTTATCCATTCTATATATACTAGTTTGCATCTGCTAGCTCCAAACTCCCAGTCTATCCCTCCACCTCTCTCCCACTACTCTGTCTCTTTTCTCTGCCTTTCCCAAGTTAGTTTTCATATTAAATTTCTTAAAAATTGTTTCAGTTCCCTCAGTTTCTTGCTCCAATACACAGATAACTCCTACAAAATAAAAATCTTGGATTTGAGAAGACGGTTGGGGCCCATCTAGGTTCACGTTCTACAGGGGAGAAGACAGAGACCCATAGTGAGGGGAGTTTTCTCAAGATCATAAGGTCTAGATAATGTTAAATTTCAGCATTTCTGTATCCAGTCTAGTCTTCTTAGAACTGTATTATACTGCTTATTCTTAAGTAGGTTTTTTTTTTTTTCCTTAACAGCAGTACATTTATTTTGGTCAATAATAAACAGAAATACAACTGACAACAAAATAATAATGGACCACTATTTTTGCCTCAAAGGCATAACTATAATTTTTCCATAAATTTATTTAAAAAAAAAGCGATTAAGTTGGAAAATAATACAAAAGGCTACATCATGCTTATTAAATAAGACTCCTGTTTCTCAGTAGAATGCTTGCTTGTCTGCTAATGTCCATAAAGGTTGGAATTTAATAAATGGATATCATCTAAGTCCAAATTATGAGTAGGGTGCATTTTCAGTAGAATATATTTGGAGTGGAGCCAGACAGAAATACATAATTTTGCATTCGTGGCTGTCTATTTTGATAGTTAATACTAATTATTTTCCATGAAGTCATTCCTATGAATGTAAGAAGAACTGTGCTAAGGCTATGGCATAAACAATATTGCTGTTTATGTAGAAGTACAAATAAATACAAATTAAAATAAATATGGTGCATGATGTTAGACTGGAAAGCATCCTGGGTTAGTTGCCAGAAAACCTGGCCTCAAGCTTCAGACGCCAGTAACTAGCCAAGTGATCTTGGCTAAGTCACATACCATTTTGTTTCAGATTTCTCATGTGTGAATATAGAACTAATAAAACATTTTATGTATGTCTCACAGAACTGTTGAGTAAATAAAATGAAAATGATTATTGTGAAAATACTTTGTGAATACGAAGTTGTTTTATAGCAATTTGGAAATAGCTATTGTTTGACAAACCTCTACAATGTCATACTAGTTTGACCAATTTGAAAGGTGACAAAATAATGCTGTAAAGTTGATTCTCTTTACTAGTATTAGTTCCTAGAATTTCATCAAGTTACGAATTCTAGAATGTTTGGGTTGATAACTTGCAAAACATTTCATGTTGATACTGGACATGATTTTCTTTCGATACATGTTTTACAATTTGATGTGATGTAAATTTGTTAAGGACATTAGTATCTAATATTTTTCCAGCATGGTTGACACCGTACTAGTACTTAAAATGCCTTAACTCATGGTTATTTTTTTTTTTTGGAATTTTTTGGAAAATCTAATAGTTTTCAATGTGAAGGGGTTTGTCATCCTAAAATTATACCTTTAATTCTTTTAAAATCTGACATACCATTTCTACTCAAAGGAAGAGTAGAATAAGACAAATGGGTGTGAAACAAATAGTGTTCCCTTGGATGTTTGCTTTTTAGCAAGCAGTGTGAGTGAGGAGGACAGTTTCCACGCACCAGCATAGGTCTCCTGGCAGGTTGAAGGCCGAACAATCTTTGGGTTCTGATCTCAAGACAGACCACTAGGATGCCTCAGGAGCCCATGACGTTTGAAAAATATTCCTCTAAGCTCTCTTCCTGTGCCCTGTGTGACTCATTTCTCAGAAGCTGTTGGGGATTATAAGACCAGCCGATATGAGTTCCACAGCTCCTCCTCTGCACCCTCTTACTGTACTGGCTAAACTAAGTCCTTGTTTACCTTCAAGAATGTGTGGAATCTGTTCACATTTCTTCAGAGTTTTAATGTAGCCAGGTTTTATGTATTCAGCTTTTTGAGTCTTTCCTCACAAGTAAGGCTTTCTATTTCTTTATCTTTTCTCCCTTATTCTTTTTTGGATGTCTTCTAACTTGTCCATATTTTCATGATATTAGCGTGTTCAAAACAGAATAAAATAGTCAAGGGACAGATACTTGTAGACTGAAATTCCATTACAGTGCCTTTATTTCTTAAAGCCCTGAATATTCATGTGTTCATTTAATCAGTAGATGTTTAGAGAATTCACTCTAGTTGCAGGCATTGTGTTAGACATTAGGGACGTAGTGGAAAGGAGAAATAGATGTGGTTCCTGACTAGGGTACATCCACTGTGGTGGAGAAATAGACCTTAGAAAAATCGTCCACATACATGTAAAAATACAGAGCATTTTTTTGTGTGTGAAGGAAAAGCCAAGGTACTTAGGGACTGTATGCCTGGGGCACCTGGCCAAGCCTGGAGGAAATGTCTTCATTCAGTCCACGAACACTTCTCTGGGGCTTACTGTGTGCACTGTACTGCTGCAAGGTTTTCTTTAAAAGCAGTAGAATTTTCGTTGCTCTCCATAAAAATATCAAGGAATGGCTTTTGAGAGCTTATGCCCATGCAAATGATTTTTGCAATCTTGTGTGAAGTGTAAGTCTCTTCAGGATATATTGTTATAATTTTTTATAACCCATAATTAAAGCAAAAACAGTGTGCTGGCTAAGGAAATAGTTTTACTTCAAATCCTCTTAAATCCCTTTCCCACATTGAAAACTTGCCTCTCCCTCGGTCCCATCCAGAAAGATATTTTGGAGATGCTATTGCTTGCTCTTAGATCAGGCTTAATACATTCTAAGATTCATGTGCCACACAGGTAGAGGAAAAAGAGGAGAGATTGTGGTTTAGAGAATTTCAGATTGGGCTGGAGGAGTTGTTGGTACACTTGAGGATGGAGGAGGTTAAGAAGAGAAGGGTGTGAAGTGTGTTCCAAGCACTTGCAGGAAGCAATTGTGCAGAAGAAATTAAGAAAAGGAGGCACGAAGGATAAGTAATTAGATTAGCCTGTCTAAAGCTCCGTGATCAGGTTGAGGATTAGTGAAAGGAAAGATCAGAGATAGGTAGAGATGTAAATTAAGACATTTACACCAGTTTTAAATTGCCAACAGTTTTGGCATAAAAGTATTCTACAGATTGATATTTCCTTTTAATCTCATGTTGTTGTATAGGGCCATATGGATTTTGAAATCGTGAGCTTTGAGTTAGTAATCACAAAACACAACAAAATAATTGTTTCAAGAATTGCTATCCTTGATACATATATAAGATCAGTTCTTGAGTCTTTCCTTTTTTTTTTTTTCAGTTATCTCCCTGGTACCAACAGAAGTCTGAGATTATATTCCTTCACAAGTTTCCTGTTTTTGTTGTTTGCTTGTTTAGCTGTTGAAGAAACTAAACACCCAACCTGTCACTTACCTGAAGGTGGAAGCCATATCTTTTAAAAACTGAACTGAAATGTGCAAATCACAAAAACCTCTTGCAGAATTTAGTAAATTTATAATAAGTGTAACATTTTCCTTCAAATCACTGGGCTACATAAAAAAGCACATGTAACTTCAACCTACTAATGGGATTCAGGTATCTGCTGAGCAACCTCCTTTTGCTTCTTTTTGAAGCAAAAAAAAAAAAAAAAAAAAAAAAGATTTAATAAATGCCATTGAATGAAGAAGCATGGGATGAATGAAGAGAGGCCAAACATTTCTAGTCACAGCTCTGCGAAAAGTACATACATGAGTTGGTAGGGACTGAAGTGGACTGGAGGTGCATATTCATTCGATTCCTTTGTAGGCAACTGAAAATTTCTCATTATACTGGCAGTTCTGCTTAATATATACCCTAGTGTTTGTGTGAGTTGCCCAGACAATTAAAAAGAAATTTGGTCCTCTCTTCTTAAGTATTCCATGGCAAATGCCACTCACCCACACACCCTTGATACTTGTTACAGACCTTGGAACATATGCTCCTGGTAGAAGCGTTTTCTTCCCTGACGCATCATCCCTTCTGCTCCTCAGATAATACGCAGCTGGAAGTGGGTGAAAAACCTCAATCCAAGTATGAAATAACATCTTTAAATATTGTTGTTTTAGGGAAAAAACGTCAACTAAATGGAAGTGATACTCTATCCACGTAGAACCTAAAATCTGTGAACGTTAATCTTTAACTTCAGAAGTCTGCTGTTAAAATGCATAAGTAGATATTGATTATTTTAAAAAGTATTTTGAAGAAAAAATATAGTACTGTAAAGTTTATAACTGTGAGCAGAACTTAATATTTTTTAATTGAGCTTTTATTTGATCACATTCTTGTCTGCCCTTGATTATGGTCCTTCATTTTAATTGGTAAAACAAAATTTTAAAACTTATGAAGAGAAAATACTTGATATAGCCTTGGAGCTAAAGCATTAACTAGAAAGTAAGTACATCACCAGACCTTTTAACTTCTCATGGCATTTATCCCCTTTATCTCCATATTTTGTGTCTATTTCTCTTGGGATTCCTGGTGGCAACTCTAGTGGGTGTCTAGTGGCAACCTAGAAACTCGCACAGTTTTGGTGCTCAACAACTGTTCGTAGCATATACACCAGAACAAGTTTTTGCAGTTGTGTAGGGAAAGTATCAACTCACTGAGTCTATGAAATCCTGCCCACTTCTCCTACCCGTCCCCCGAGGAAGACTTGATCTTTCTCTCCTTTGTGTGCCTTAGGATCACTCTTTTATGAGTCTGTTGTGGAAGACGTTATTGATTGTGTGTCTTTCCCAGTCCTTACTTTCTTGAGGCTGTGTCTCGTTTTCTTTGTATGCATAATGACAAACCCGGGAAGCAGCACATACGTGTTAGTAAATTCATGTTTGTGCTGTGAGTACAATGCATCCTCAGGAACTCCTCAGCAAATGCTCTCTTTGAGTTTCTTTAATAATAGTAGTTTCTTTAAACAGATGACCAATTGTTTCTCTCTCTTGGAAACCCAGAGTAACCTGTAGTGTACTATTTGTGAACATGTCTTAAATTCTCTCCTACTCTCATTTAATAAGTACAAGTCTTCATTTTCCTGTTAAGTTGGAAGTTCTTGAACGCAGAATTTGTTTATAATTTATGCTTGCATTTCTGAGAATGTTTAGAACAATACTTGCTCTGTGGAAGAAAGCCAGTACATATGTGTTGGAATTACTATGATGTAACTATTTGGAGAAAATATTTGGTTGGTACTTAATTTAACTCTTGCTTTCCAAGTGCTTTTTACCTGTAGAGCATCTGAACTGACTTCGGTTTATACACGAGTGAGATATCTTTGCAGGCCAAGGCAGAAAGAATTTGAGACAGGCAATCCTATAGCTCCTTTTCTTGAAGATGTGTGCTGCTGTATGGGCGTAGGGACAGAGGAACTCTCTTGCTGCTTCTCTGGGGGTGCAGGTAAACTCTCAATGGCTTCTGTATGGAAAGGCACAGAAACCAAAGGCCAGCCATGGGGCCCTATCTGTCTTCACCCCTGCAGGGCTTAGACTTTTCCTTGTGAAAACAGTTTTGTTCTCATTTCAGATGGGTGACTGATAAGGACAGGTGAATATGTAGCTATATTGTGGGAAAGGTTTTTTAAATGCTACTCTTAAAATCCTTGAATCCTTTATTCAGGCTTTGAAGAGTGTAGAAGGAGTGTAAGCATGGGAATCGGTCATGGGTTCAGAGCAATTTTTCTCATTTCCTGCCTGCAGGAGTTTAAGAAAGGTCTTTTGCTGGATGAGATTCAGTTTCCTCTTGTTAAATTTAGGTTATGCTGCCTGCCTCTTTGGTTATTTTGAATATCAAATGAAACAATGTTTAGAAAATGCCTTTTATCTAATAAACATTACTTACACTACATTGCTTTCATACTGCCTTCCTTTTCAAAATTCCGTGAGTATTATTATATATAAAAATGAGAATCATGGGCACATTCCAAAGCTTCCATAAAATGTAGACATTTTGCAGACTTCCGGACACAGTAATGTGTTTGGACATTGATTCTGAACCTTCTGTCACATCCTCAAACGGGAGCAATAATGCGAAAGATCTACCTGGCATCGGCAGCTTGGAATGAACAAAGAGGACCAGGGTTTATTGAGATCTGTAGAGTAACAAGAAACACAAGGCAAGTGGCCTGTAGTATCAGCCACAAGAAAGAGAAAATGGATGATTTGAAAATAAGTAATGTGGTGGGTAGATTATGGTAGCAATGAGGGAAGAATTATTCTGGAATGGAAGCTTCCAAACCTGTATACGCCTTAAGTTAGCTATATGTTTAGACAGGGAGGAATCATCCACCTTCCTTCTTTTCAAAATTTCAGAGTGGTTGGATGAAAGTGTGTCAACAAATATAAAGCCCTTATCAACTGATAATCATTTCACCGAGCTTCAAAATAAAGGTGTGTCCGTTGTCTGTGTCATGAGACTGTCCATCAGTGTGATCACCTAATGTCCTTTAGTCTGTCCCTGGAAACAGGTAAAACATAGACTTGACTCATTGAATTTTATGCTGGAGTGAATGGTACTAGAGTGTATTTTGGTTGACCTGACTTCTTACAATATTTTCGCTTTCCTTAAAGGATTAAAGTACTGAGAGTCAAAGGAGAGAATAAAATTTTAAAAAGATTGCTCGATGATAAATAAAAAAATACCAAGAAGCTAAGACGTAGTTTTAGGTTGGGCTTTTTCACACACTGTAAATTTAAACACCAGGAGCTATATTATACATTTTCTACTCACCTTTTATACATTTAGGATTTTTATTTTTATGAAAAATCTATATGTCATCATAAAGAGAGTACCGCAACATAGACCTACTTAATTCTCAGGGAGTTCTGCTCCATCCTGTAACTTCTGATTAAAGCTGTAGACTTACAGAAATGTGTTTCATGTGGGACATTTAGGGATAAGCGGTTTTGGTTCAGAGGAATGAAAGTTGTGGCCTTCACTTGCAGTACATGTGAATGACATAATGAAAGTACCCTTGAATGTCATCTTTCTTCCTGTTGTCTACAGCAGGAAATGTAGCATCGTTTAGAGATGTGCCCTACCACTCAAGAAGGAGTAAAAAAGGCTTGTACCTATTTAACTTCCAACCCATCCAAAACAACAAATGGTCATACGTATTTTAATTAAAATCTTCTCATATTGCAATAAACCCTCATTAACATAAATGTGATTAATTTGGAATTTGATCATTGGGAGATCAGAAGCACGTATACATTTGCTAGGCAATTTAAGTGTAAGGAAAAATGGCATAGAGTTTGGCTTGGAATGAGCACAAAAGCAGTGTTTTCAGACGTCCTTTTTTAAATTAATTTTTTAAATTAAATTTTGCTTCACGATATTGTGTTGGCCTCCACTGCACAACAGAATGAATAGCCACACATATACAGATATCCCTTCCCTTGTGGACTTCCTTCCCGTTTATGTGACCACAGTGCATTACGTGGAGTTCCCTGTGCTGACCAGTATGTGCCCATTCTCTGTCTGTTTTATACATAGTATCAGTAATGTATGTGTCAGAGGTCGTTTATTAAATGGCCTTTATCATATTATTACTGATACCGCATCATGGTGAGGTAGTCAGTGTTCGCTAGTTGGTGCCCTCAAGTGCTGGAAATCGCAGGGAGAAATTGAAACAGGAGTTTGGTGCAGGGCGGAGATAAACTCCAACTGATCTGGGGATGGGATAAAAGAGGGTACTGTGAAGAAAGTGGCATTTAAGTTGACAATTGAAATAATGTGAGGAAATGTAGAGGCTGAGTTTGGGTTTTAGGAAAGGAAATCCCAGACATTTGCTGGGCAGTGGCAAAGACAAAGAGTCTGAAAAACAGAGTCTTTTTAAATTTAGCTGAGGATCATGTATGTACAGAAAGATAAGCTTCAAGATAGAGAATTGGGACATTACTCTAGAGGATTTAGAGTGATTACATTTCATTTTGCAAGCAATAGGAAAAGTCTGTTGGATAGAAATAGGAAGTAATTTCCTGGGGCAGGTAGAAACAGGAAAATTAGTAAGCAGAATAATGATGTAATAAGAACTTCACAGAGGATGATGGCAATGGGACAAAATGAAAAGCTGAATATGAAAACTATTGTATTAGAAGGAATGTGAGGCTGGGCAAAGGGTCAGAGGTCAGAGATGGGCCAACAGAGGAATCAGGGGTAAGTTTTAAATTTTATGCCTGGTGCTTGGCTGATAGAACAACCAAACAGACAAACAGGAAGAAGCTTTGCTCCAGTAAACAGACATATAGATATCAGGAGAATTATTTGGGGGCTGTACAGTTCATTGGTTTGGGTTTCAACATGTTGAGATGGCCATTCCACTGGGACACTTAGAGGCCACTAGCTACGTAGGATAGAGTTAGAATGCATGACTCCATCTCAGGGGTTAAGGCCAGTGATAGATTTGAGAACCACGTACATTACCGTATCAGTTAAGCCTGCGGTGGTTAATGAGACCAACGAGAGAGTGAATAGAGGGATGAAAAGTGGAATGAGATAGTCATGTAGAATGCTCAGCTTAATGGTGGAAGAAGAGAAGTCGGGTAAAGCTTGAGGAAAATTAATTTCTGCTCATATATAAATATGAGTGAGAAACTATAAAGATGCAGGATCATAGAAACTAATGATGTGGGAGAGTTTCAAGTAGGAGGAGTGAACAAAGTTGTAAAATGCCACAAACGAGTATATGGACAGATATAAGGCCGTTAATATTGACCGTTAGAAGATTAACAGAAAAAAGTTTCAGAGGAAGGGGAAGTGGAAAAAACATGTTTACTTTTTCCTAGACTGGTACAGATCTTAATACCTTCATAGGGATTAAGTTTCTGTCCCATTAGCTCATTTTAATAAATAAGATTAGCTAAAACATAATGTCTCCCACCAATCTTAAGTTCTTATTGGGTAAATTCCTGTTTCAGGGGTTTAATCAGAAGTCCCTTCCTCCATTTCATTTAATGACAAATATTTATTTTATCAGAGACAGGGGAGAAGAGAAACTTTCCGTCAGTATTTAGAGACAAAAATTAAAAAATAAGCACCTTCAGTAATGAAATATGGGAATTGTTTAAATCTCTTTAAAGCTTTGGGCTGGAAATGTCTGACGTCAGATTACTTCAGCTGGAGCAGATGTCACAAGGGGCCAGGGGAACCTGAAAGACAGTGGGGAATTCTTGTTAGGAAGGGAGTGTGGTCTTTATCCATCACAAACCTGAAGGAGATCCCGGTGGGAGGGAAGAAAGGAGCATGACTGAATTCTGAATTCCTCACAGTTTAAGATCATGGACTAATCTTGGCAGTGCCACTTTTTCTCTTCTAAAAACTTACAGGGGGAAATGAATTCTTAACATAAAAATAATATACCTATCAGAATTATTTATTAGTAATTAAAGTGATCATAGTTTTTAGGGATATATTAATTATAATTGAAACTCATTTTTATTTTGTGTATTTTATCTATTCTTAGTATGAGGTAAAAAATGATTACCTAGGTTATTACTGTAATTGTCAAGACTTGGTTTTCTGGTGAGTGTTGGTTTTACAGAGAAAGTTAACTTTCCATATCACAGGTTCTATATGGTTTGCATACATCCTTGTATGCAGTCCTCCTGGCAGAGAAACTCAGAGTAGTAGGAGAAAATTGAAGTTCACAACAGTTAAATATCCTGCCCCAGACCATACAGCTTGTGGAACTAGGATTTGAACCCTAGACTGCCTTCAAAGTCCAATCAAGATCTTTGACAAATACTGTTTCTCTAGAGCAGAATGAATAAGAGGGGGTTTTGTAACATTCAAAACCAGGTGTGACAGCAATCAGAGAAGAAAAAGAAATCAAAGGAATCCAAATTGGAAAAGAAGAAGTAAAATTGTCACTCTTTGCAGATGACATGATATTATGTATAGAAAACCCAAAAGACTCTACCAGAAAACTGCTAGCACTAATTGATGAGTTTAGTAAAGTAGCAGGATACAAAATGAATGCACAGAAATCTCTTGCATTCCTATACACTAACAACGGAAGAGCAGAGAGAGAAATTAAGGAAACTCTCCCATTCACCATTGCAACAAAAAGAATAAAATACCTAGGAATAAACCTGCCTAAGGAGGCAAAAGATCTGTATGCAGAAAACTTTAAGACATTGCTGAAAGAAATCAAAGACGACACAAACAGATGGAGGGACATACCATGTTCCTGGATTGGAAGAATCAACATCGTGAAAATGAGTGTACTACCCAAAGCAATTTACAGATTCAATGCAATCCCGATCAAATTACCAATGGCATTTTCCACAGAACTAGAGCAAGAAATCTTACGATTTGTATGGAAACGCAAAAGACCCCGAATAGCCAAAGCAATCTTGAGAAGGTAAAATGGAGTTGGTGGAATCAGGCTTCCTGACTTCAAACTATACTACAAGGCCATAGTGATCAAGACAGTATGGTACTGGCACAAAAATAGAAAGGAAGGTCAATGGAATAGAGTAGAGAACTCAGAAGTAAGCCCAAACACATACGGGCACCTTATCTTTGACAAAGGAGGCACGAGTATACAATGGAAAAAGACAGCCTCTTCAATAAGTGGTGCTGGGAAAATTGGACAGCAACATGTAAAAGAATGAAAGTAGAACACTTCCTAACACCATACATAAAAATAAACTCCAAATGGATTAAAGACCTACATGTAAGGCCAGACACTATAAAACTCCTAGAGGAAAACGTAGGCAGAACACTCTATGACAGCCATCAAAGCAAGATCCTTTTTGACCCACCTCCTAGAATCATGGAAATGAAATCAAGAATAAACAAATGGGACCTCATGAAACTTAAAATCTTTTGCGCAGCGAAAGAAACCATAAACAAGACTAGAAGGCAACCCTCAGAATGGGAAAAAATAATTGCCTATGAAACAACGGACAAAGGATTAACCTCCAAAATATACAAGCAGCTCCTGCAGCTTCATACCAAAAAAGCAAATAACCCAATCCACAAATGGGCAGAAGACCTAAATAGACATTTCTCCAAAGAAGACATACAGATGGCCAACACACACGTGAAAAGATGCTCAACATCACTCATCATCAGAGAAATGGAAGTCAAAGCCACAATGAGGTATCACCTCACACCAATCAGAATGGCCATCATCACAAAGTCTGGAAACCATAAATGTTGGAGAGGGTGTGGAGAAAAGGGAACTCTCCTGCACTGTTGGTGGGACTGTAAGTTGGTACAGCCACTATGGCAAACAGTTTGGAGGTTCCTTCAAAAACTACAAATAGAACTACCATATGACCCAGTAATCCCACTCCTGGGCATATACCCAAAGAAAACCATAATCCCCAAAGAAACATGTACCATAATGTTTATTGCAGCACTATTTACAATAGCCAGGACATGGAAGCAACCTAAATGCCCATCAACAAATGAATGGATAAAGAAAATGTGGCATATATACACAGTGGAATATTACTCAGCTATAAAAAGGGATGAAATGGAGCTATATGTAATGAGGTGGATAGAAGTACAATCTGTCATACAGAGTGAAGTAAGTCAGAAAGAGAAGGACAAATATCGTATGCTAACTCACATATACGGAATCTAAAAATGGTACTGATGAACTCAGTGACAAGAACAAGGGTGCAGATACAGAGAATGGACTGGAGAACTCGAGGTATGGGAGGGGGCGGGGGGTGAAGGGGAAACTGAAATGAAGCGAGAGAGTAGCACAGACATGTATATACTACCAACTGTAAAATAGATAGTCAGTGGGAAGTTGTTGTATAACAAAGGGAGTCCAACTCGAGGATGGAAGATGCCTTAGAGGACTGGGGCCGGGAGGGTGGGGAGGACTCGAGGGTGGGGGAGTCAAGGAAGGGAGGAAATACGGGGATATGTGTATAAAAACAGATGATTGAACTTGGTGTACCCCCGAATAAAATAATAAATAACAAAAAAAAAAAAACAAAAAACCAGGTGTGAAATCCAAAACTGTTTTGTTTGCAGGCTGACTTAAGAACATATTTTAATCTCTTTTTTCCTATTTATTTTAATATATTCTATATTATAAAAGCCCTCAGTGAATACAAATCTAGAGTTATATAAAAGATATATCAGGAAAGTATTTACTGCATTAGTGGCCTTTGACTTATTAAAAAAGGATTTTTTAAAATATCCTCATGAAGTATATATTTCTGCTTAAAATTTAATTAATTTGCTCTCCTGGATACTGTCTGCATTACTGCAGAAGTTAAACAGAAGACAAGATAGTTCTGAATGTCAAAGAACTGAAATCCTATGAGAAAATAAAGACAAATAATTAGTAACAAAAGCAGAAGTGAAATAAGAAGCACGCTGAAAATAAATGTTGCTCTGGGGGTTAAAAAAAAAAAAAAACACCATGAAACAGCAAACAAACAAACAAAAAACCTAAGAAGTTCATTGCCAGAATGAGACTTGAAGGATAGGTAGAATGCGGAGAGGTAAAGGAGCAGGTAGAATGGAAGTAGTCCTGTCTCCTGTATGTGTACCTAGGTGTGCATGGTGGCAGGGTAAGCGTAAGTCCTCTCTTGCTTGAGCTATGAGGTGCTTGCCATAAAGGGTTAAAAAAGAGATGAGACAGGGAAGAGGAGGCTATATCAGGGAGTGCCTTGATGTTTTTACTTAATTAAGAGGGTCCGTGATGGTTTTCGACCTGGCAAGTCACATGTTAGATGGTTGCTCTGGAACTGGTGGGCAGAATTGATCAGATTCCATAGACAGGAGGCTCTGAGATATTCCAAGTGAGAGCTAGCTCTGGCAGAGCTAGAGGGAGAACGGTGGGGATGCAGAGAGGGAGTGGGTAGGAGAGACAAGTCTGTAATAAAAGGCACAAGACATAGAAATTGAGAGTGAAGGAAAAGGGAGGGCCTGAGTATTCAAGAGAAATTTTCAGAGCAAAGAGTTAAGAGAAACTCGTGGGCTGTTTTTTAAGCAACTTCTAGAGTGGGTGATAACTGTATTTTGCTTGGCTAGCTAAGGAATGTTAACCAAAGAAAGTGTTATAGTATGCAAAGTCTGTAGCAAGAATTGTGTTTATGTCTGCAAAATAGGGTGAATGATACTTAAACGGAAATTGTAAGGTTTAATCGCACTATTGATAGATATCTAATGGCTTCAATCTGTACTAAGCACCACTAATAAAAAGCTGTGGTGTGGTAAACAGTATTGCTATAGTAAACAGTGGTGGCACTTTATTCTTTTCATTTCTGTTAACTAAGAGAAATAGAATATGATTTTTCCTTAAGAAATAGCTTCTATCTTAGTAACAGAAATATAAGCATATATGTAAAAGTGAGTATTTGTCAGTGGGCTCCTAGCTGCTCCCTGCCGAATTGGATTTCTTTTGGTAAGCACGGAAAGGTAGATGAATACTAAGTATGCCACCAGCATTGTGTGCCACAGCGTATTATATGCTCGGATCTGTGATTTGCTTATAGTGTTTTTTTTTTTAATCTGTAAAAGCCTACACATTTGGTTCTATAATAATCTTTATTTTACAGATTAGAAAATTTAGGATTAGAGAATTTAAGTAACTTGTCTCTAAATTAAACATCTGGTGAGAATTTCTGGTTGAAGACAGCTGCACTGCGAATGGTAAAGGGCAAATGGATAAACACAACTTCCATCTACATGTTAGAACCAAGCAGCCTTGGTAATTGACTGAATAATGAAATTGAGTAGATTTCAGGCCAGGGGTTATCTAATATGGTTCCAAGGTTTCTGGCTTGCAAATCAGGTAGGAACATCTGAGGGACGTTTGTGGGCGAGGAGGTGATGCGATTGAGCTTGGGTGTGCTGTTTGACGTGAAGGTGAGATACGCAAGGGGGCAGATTTAATAGATGGCTGATTGTAAGGGGTAGGAGGCTTAGAAGACAGGAATGGACTGGAGATAATGCTTTTGTAGTCATCAGTTATGAATTAATCATTAAAGACATGGATGAGTGTCTAATATTGCCCAAAGAGCATGTGTAGAATAGAAGATAAAAGGGCTGTGTGTGACACTCAAGGGAACAGCAGGCTTTCAGGGGAAAGCAGAGAGAAGCTCCAAGAAGAGACGGATAAGAGTGGTCCAGGAAAGTGAAAATCCTCAGGGCACACACGCTTTCACTTTGGAGTTCAGTGAGGGCGCTTTTTTGTGAGATGGCTGTTACACTATTGCATCCCTTCTCCATCTCGCCTCTGGCCTCAGTGTATTAAGTGGCACACTTTGCATTTCCATTAGGAGAGGAGGAGAGAAAGAGAAAAGGTTTCACTGAAGTTGCCAGGGCGTGATGTGTGACTCACGTGGGTGTGTGTCTGCTGGTCCATAACTCTGTAGCTAAGTTTTCACGGAAAGACGGGTGGAAGCTTCAACATGCTCAACGTTTATTTTTTTATCTGTGATCCTGGAGTGGGGGGATAGAAGCAGGGGCACGGTGGGGCTGTTACAGTTCCTTCTTGTACGACGGCTTTTCACCCAGGAGTCACTCATAATTAGGAATGATGATAACTTTGAACGTTTCATGCAAATGTATACCTTACCAAAATATAGCCCAAATAGTTTCAGTAGGAGAATTAATGTAAAATAAAAATTTCTTGGTTAACAGAAATGCCTGTCATGAAAGTTTATACCATTTTTGTAACACGACTGCTGAGAGTACACCTTCGACCAGAAAGAAGTAGCTCATGTTTCCAGAGACTGTTCTATGACTCGAGTTAAATTAGTTGATTTCTTTCTTTATAAGTCTATACTATAACAAGTATAGTCTATTACCTAGTCTAACTACAGGGTCAATAGGCTGAAAGAAACCAAATGAAAATAAATTATAATAATCTCTGATGAACTTATTCTATATTAATAGATATTAACTATATACTAATGCTGTATCAACCTGGAATAAAGTTCCTGACTTTAATATAAGGTGGGATAAGAATGTTTCAGAAGGTAGTTAGTAATCATAGCTGTGTTGAAAATCAATCAGAAATTTTAAAGAAAGAATTGTTTGGAAGAGTAGTGGCAATACAAAGTAGTGGTTCAGTGAAGCAGTGATAAAAGTGAAAATTTTAGGTAGATTCTAGTTTCAAAACCTAGAGTCCGTTCAAATATTTTCAGCCTCAGAACAAATTAGCTTTTTCATTTCAAGTTAAGAAGAATAAAGCATAAATATTTGGAGTGCTATGACGCCATGGCAATTCTAGAATTTATGATTGACCTAATCTGTAGTTCTAGAGATAAATTTGCAGTACCAATATTTTTCATGTGCCCTACTTATTACTGATTATTCTAATCTATGATTGGTACTTTTACATGTAAAGTACTTCAAAGCACCTTCAAAGAGTCTTCTCAAAAGTAGTTGTTTTTAAAGATAGATCTTCTGGACCTTCTCCTTTCTTTTCATCCATATTATATGTTGACTGTAGGGGAGTTTATTTTTGCTTCTTTATCAGATAAACGGGGGTATGGGTGTTCATGAATTTATTGCTATAGCACTTTATATCAAGTGACTTTAAGAATTCTATAATCACAATGTCTCTCTTTGGGACTATATTAATTTTACTTAGATTTAACTTTATGGTCATTGAAGGAGCTATCTTATTTATACAACCAGCACTTTGTTCTTTTACTCATGTATTTAACCGTAAGTCAGTAATAATTTTTATGGTGGTGGGGAGAATGGGTTAGTTATTGTCTATGTCTTAAAATCTGATTTTTTTTTATTTATTGTAGGTTTTATTGGGATTTAATAATGCTTATAATGATGGTTGGAAATCTGGTCATCATACCAGTTGGAATCACATTCTTTACAGAACAGACAACAACACCATGGATTATTTTCAATGTGGCTTCAGATACAGTTTTCCTTTTGGACTTGATCATGAATTTCAGGACTGGGACTGTCAATGAAGACAGCTCTGAAATCATCCTGGACCCTAAGGTGATCAAGATGAATTACTTAAAAAGCTGGTTTGTGGTTGACTTCATCTCCTCAATCCCAGTGGATTATATCTTCCTCATTGTAGAAAAAGGAATGGATTCAGAAGTTTACAAGACGGCCAGGGCACTTCGAATTGTGAGGTTTACAAAAATCCTCAGTCTCTTGCGTTTATTACGACTTTCAAGATTAATTAGATACATACATCAGTGGGAAGAGGTAAGACATCTCTTTTACATTCTTAAAGCTACTATATCATGAAATTTTAAACTATAATTGTTTTAAAATGAACAGCTATGCTATGTATAATGAGTTTTATGAAATTCAAGAAGAAAAATTTCATTTTTTTCTTTTTGGTACATAAGTGGTACATTTGTATCTTCAAAAGATATGGTCGAATGCTGAATTTGAGTGGAGTGAAAAAATTAGTGATTGTAAAACAATTGTCTTATGCCAGTTTAGTCTTTTTTTTTTTTTTTTTTTTAAAGCAAATCTACTTTAATCACAAATTTTTATCTTAACCAGTGCTGTCCCTCCTCCACCATGGGGTTTTTTTTTTCCTCTAATATCTAATATTAGTTTGTTTTATCTAACACTTCAAGTACCATCTTTGACAAAGCTGTAGGGTCTGGTTGCTAATCTAGTTTGTATCATTAGCTCTGTGAAATAATGTGGAATATGTTTCCTGTAAGATTGAAATTTCAGAGAATTTGTGTTTGAAGAAAACAGATTTTTTGAGTATTTCCAAGTTGTGTATGTAAAGACTGATTTTAGTGTAATAATTTTGCTCGTTGCTCTTCTTTGCCTGTAATTATTTATTATAGGTTCTCTCTACTAATTCATTTCCTAATACTGAAAAATAACATACCCTGGAGGGAAATTATTACATAAAAAACACAAATAAGACAGGGAATAAATTCAGTGAATCTGGCCAATATTTTGCTGAATAGGGCATCTGTCGTTCTCAGGCAGTTGGTGGGACCTGAAAGAGCTCAGCCAACTGGAGTTTCAAAGATCTGAGTTAAACGTACCCCTCATCAAGCAAAGGAGGTTATGTCCCTAATTTCAGAGTCTGCCTGTTAACTGTTTGATTTTCTTTCCCTTCTAAATATACCTTAAAAAATTAATTATAACCTGAACTTTATTGTCTGCATAAAAGCGAGGGTCAGAAAGGCCTCCAGAGTGCCTAAACGTGCTCTGAAGACAGCAGTACACGGGCTAGGGATTAACTGTCACTTTGTTAGCCACAGAAATGCTTGTTAGGGTGAATGATACTTTGGAATTTAGGTGTACACAAATCATAAAGTGGAACTGCTGTGAACATTAGCTGTGCTTTCTGTGAGACTAGTAGTGTTTCGGGTGTGACTGTTGATGACATTTTGGTTCCTAGATTTCAGGAGGTGACGTGCAGTGGTAAAGCACTGCGCGAGACACTGCTGAAAAGGCATAAAAATGGGTCACTCTTACAACATGGATACGGATTATATTTAAAATCAGATGAAGCACACCTGAGAAATTGGATTCATCTCATAATGCGTCTCTATGTAGCACATGCCATCTAACATAGTAAATGTTTGGTTCTCAAGCACTATTACGCTCATGTTAATATCAAAACAAGGTGATTATTGATAAAAATAGCTAATATTTATTGATGGCTTATTATATATCAAGTCATATGTTTGATTCTTTACATGGATTCGTTCATTGACTCTTCCTCATAACTCTGGTAGCTTGCCCAGATGCACAGGGTCCGTAACAGGTGGAGCTGGGATTCTGGCCTGGGCACCCTGACTCCCAGAGCTAAAGCTCTTAAACACAAAACCATAGAGCTTCTCACTATAACATATGTTCTTTTAATGATAAATACCCTTACTATTACACCATTTTATATATATAATAAAATATTGTAGGAAACGTTTCTTCACTGAGCTTTGTGGTCCAAGCAACATAAGATTTGAATATTTGCCTCTTAAAACAAGGTCACAAAAAATATTTTAATGAGTAGCCCGTGAGAAGAGACGTCACTGATATAAACACCCAGTCAATTAAAAATACAGTGGACAATGTGACTGTTTTCAGTGTCTTGTAGTTTGAACCCAGTTACCCCAGAGAATGGCAGAAGGATGAAGAGATGGCATTTTATCAGATAAAATGGCAGGCTGTGCGGTCATCGAAGAGCACACTCCTTAACACTGTTGTCCTCTGGTTCCTGGCAGCAGTCACAGGCACCTTGGTCTGTGTAACTTGATGGTGTTTTAAACATATCAAGATATAATACAGGGGCATCGGCTCACTGCCATCATTACTGTAAAATGCAATGTAATAGGGACTTGCAGACATTTGGTAACCAAACCCATTCAGGCTAAAGTTGTGAGTTGGCAAGGTCTTCCTTTTAAATAAATGACCTTGATAATAAATGAACCATAGGCTCACTTCATGAAGAATGTTTTCTTGGTTATATCATACCCCCATGTAATATCACATATATCGTGGACATTTAATGTCTGTTAGTTACACTGCTACACAGAGAAAAAGCAGTGGTAATTAACCCCAAATTTGATTATTTCATCACCTACATGATTGAAACCAAAGTCACAAAGAAACCTGAATGGTTCCAAATTGGTAAATCTCTACCTGAGTTTTATAAAAGCCACCAGGATGTGTTTACAAGTAGAAACACAACAAATAATCAGGTTGCTCTGTGAGCATTTGGAATAAGAGTACAGAGGAAGATGTGGGTTCACCCACATGTCTTTGAGTTCTGAGTGTTTTAGTACCGAGCTGGCTAATGCTAAATTCAGCAAATTCAGGGAAGTAATGTGTGAAGTCTGGAAGCTGCCACTGTTCTAAATGACTCATTGCCAAGGAAAGTGGCTGCCTTCTATAGGAAACTGCTTCCATCTTCAATGAGACAGTTTTGTTTTTCTTTTTTTTTTTTTTTCCGGTCTGAATTAGTTCAACTGAAAAACAACAAGAAGTGCCAGAGCCAGATAAATTAGAGAAATATTGTGAATGAAATACAGAAACTTTAAAATTTAGCCCTTATGTTACTATCCTTGCTACAGTTGAATACAGTGGCTAATATAGAAGGAAAGAGCTGATTGGGCGACTCATTTATAAAACACGTGGTGTTAAGGAGTCGGGGGGGGGGGGCAGTTGTTTTCACGAGGCAGTGATAAGATAAGTGGCTTTAGGATGCAAAATTACAGCTCCGTGACACCCTACTGAAACTCTATATATGTGGCCAGGTGAGGCGAAAATCTGGGACAATTGTTTAAATAAATCAGGTCAGAAAATTCCTGTTCCTGCAATCGCCTGAAAACAGAGGTGAGTCTCTCCCACTCTTGTGTTTTGGCTTAAAAACATCATTCCCTTAATGCAGTGTTGTTGTTGTTGTTATTGTTGTATGTCAAGTGAAGCCCGTGGCCCAGGCCAGAGTGCTGTTTGTAACCTATCACAGAGAGAACCCGTTTTCTGTGATCCTCCTAAAAGAGACATATGGTGAGGAAATCCTCAGAAATTAAATGCAATATTATTAATAATTTTTGACAGTCACCAGCCACTGAAGAGATGAAGGGTAGATTAAGAGCTAGTAAATAGGACATTATTTGCTTAGTAAAGGTGAAGAGTTCCAGGAACCTTAAGCATTACAGCTGCTAATCCCTGTCATTTTATCAAAGGTGGATGATCCTTGAAATTGTTAGATATTTTGGAAACAGTAATTGAAAAAGAAATATTACTCTGTAATGGTTATCTATTTGTAGGCTTCAATGTCACAGAGAGTGGAAATTCTTCATAGGCAATGTAAAGAAAGTATGGTAAATGCATGAAGCTCATAAATAAATAGGGCTTTGGAATACATGCCTATAATTTAGTTTTTCATTCTTCATTTACTATATCCTCAACTTTCCTTTGTGTAGACCTATCACAAGTAACTTGCCTATTTTGAGGCAGGAGAGAGGGCTGTGTTTCTGATCTTCATACATGCCTATAGTAATTTCAGGTGAATAATGTGTCTGGAACATTGCAATGCTCTTCTGGCAATCAGTATTAGATTTTTATGTTGGCTTAGAGGCAGATTTATGTACAAATTATGTTTAACAACAGAGCATTAATAAGGAAATGTATTCTACAGGGAGCTAATACAGACTGCAGTTTCTTTCTGGTTAATTTTAGCATTCTAATTGCTTTAGATTAGAAACTAACTCTTGCTATAAATTGCCTATTTATAATTATACAATACATATTATAAGTACTTCCATATTTTAGAAAACACGTAGAATTCTAAGACTTGCCATACGCAGACACCAGTGTCTTCCTAAACCTGCCCTCTGCTAGCATGTAGGGAGGCTCCCTATTGCCTGTCATATCACATCTGTGTTTCGTTGCTGTGACTTCAAGGCTCTCTAGCAAACCATTCCCTCGTTTCTCCATTGTCACTTTGTATTTGTACCCAACAGCTCTTTTCTGTTTGTTTTTCAGTTTTATAATGCTTCTGGCAGAGAATGAGTTTTTTTTCTGCTTCTGGTAATTTTGCATGTGCCACACCTCAGATTTGGAAAACCTTTCTTTTTCTGTTATTCATTTAAAATTTATGCTCAAGCTCATCTCCAGAAAATACTCTGCATTGATGGACTGTGCTGTAATGGTCAGTAGTTTTACTTTGAACAATTCTACTACCTCTGCCTGCATTTGTTCATGCTTACAGCGTGGTTGTGAATACTTACTTATATATGCATTTCCTTTTCTTTTCCGGGGCATAAATATCTTTAGGGAAGAGTCAGTGTCAACTTTTCCGCCCTGGAATCTCCTTGTACACTAGTACAGAGTTCTAAACACAACAGGCTCTCTGAGCGTATTTATCTGCTGACTGCATGGCAGTGCTCCATGTTCCAAATCCATTAAATAATTGCAAAGGTATATTCATTCTTCACTCCCAAGCATTTACTGAATAGCTTCTACATGCAGATGCTACACATGAGAATACAAAGCAGATCTCAGCTTTGTAGGAAGAACGGACATGTGAGCAAATAATCACAGATGGTGTGGTAAGTGATGGCATAAAAGAGGGAGTGAACGATACAGCTTTTATTTTTTCTTTGCAGAAGAAGGCTTCAGAGGTACTTGAACTAAGTATTGAAGCTGGAGTCTGGATTGCCAGGATGAATAAAGCGGGGCAGAGGAGTGCAGTCAGCAAGATGTGAGGCACAGGCAGCCTCGCGCTGTTCTGCATCTCCAGAACCGGGGTTGCAAAGGCAGTGAGTTTGGAGGTGTAGACAAGAAGTTGTGTTGATGACGGGCTCACTCAGTAAGATGTCGCTGAGGCATTTTAGGCAGAGGATTTGCATTTTAGAATGCTGCAGAGTGAAGGGGATTGCACACTGCTGAGAATAGAACTAATAATATCAGTTGAGAGAGATTTATCATGCATTTTCATTTTTTATATACAGCTAGTGTCAGGCAGGATACATTTTAGATGGCTAAAGGGAGATTTATCTTTGCCAAGTATTCTTGCCATTGAAATAGTATTTTTGTAATGTTTTAAAACTTAACTATTATATTAGATATAATTAATAATCAATATAATAATATATTATCAATGTGTTAATATATTATGTTATTGATACAATTATATTTGAGATTTGTATTTCACACCACCAGAAACATGATGGTGTAAAAAGGGTCCTATACTAGAAATTAGCACTTACGGATGTTTTTTTCAAATTGTGCCTTTTATTTCCTATTTAATCTAGGGAGAAACACTTAAAGTGACTTATGTATGCCTACAACCTTAATTGAACATTTGCGAAGTTCAAAGGAATGAGGTACATGGAAATTATTTGAAATATTTAAATTGGTGTATGCATATAATATTTATAAATACCTAAACAAAAACATTATTACATGTGTGTGAGTTGCCTAATATTTTTTGCAGGCAAGTATTGATTCTGCTAGAGACCACTAGGTGTCCTCTATTGGTTGCGTTACTTCAGAGTTCTATATTCTGAAACACCAAAACTGTCTTCTCTGAAATTATTCATTTATACTCTCTAAGAATCACCTAATTACTTGGCTGTCAGTGTCTAGATAAAATAGATGACAATGGATATTCATACATGTAAAGATTGTTTCTCTTTATCTATACTTTTTCCTCAGATTAAAGAGTTTGTTTATTCTCTAAAAAATAATTTTTTATTTTAATAGAATTACTTTCAGTATTATACTGTGTATTTTTTAAGATGGTACTTTGACAGACACTCTGAAGTTCTAAAGTACTGTGTGATGAGTTCTACTTGGATAGGCAGTATTAGTAAGTCAAGACAATTAAAAAGAGATTGATGGAGTATGTGTGGGTGTACGTATGTATGTGTTAGGAGTAATATATATACTTTTACGAATGCTTTTTGGCTAGAGCCCTGCAGCAGATCTGTGCAATCCTGAAGCTTTTGATATGAAAATATCAGTTTAATGGTAAAATATAAGATCAAATTTGAAACGTCCAGACCCATATTTTAAGATTAAAACATTAGAATTTCCTAATGCCCCAACATTGCCCAATCTGTGTTCCTGTTTTTCGTGTGCTTATATGTTTCCATGGCTATATGTTGATAACCAGACTTGTAACCCAAACTTGGAAATTATGCTCAGAATCTACATATGATGTCTCTGTAAAGATCTCTCGAGCTCCTTAAGCTCAGTAAGTCAATTTCTGCTTCATCTCCTTCTCTCTTATTTCTTGTTGCTCAATTCAGAAATCTAAGAGGTATCCTTGACGTCTCTGCTTTCAGTCTCCATAGTTAACAGTAACCAGGTTCTACTGGTTCTTTTTCTTGATATGTGGTTTGAATTCTAATATTGCTTCACTCAGTCCTCTCTTTCACCATCCTAGTGCAAGCCAACATCAATAATTTCTCATTTGCATTTTTATAGTAGAGTCATTACGAGGTTTAAAAATTCCCCCCCCCCCCGCTTTTTCCTTCTAGGGTCTCAAAAGTGATATTTTTGAAGGGCAAATATTACCATATCATCCAGCTGCTGAAAATATTTCTGTGATGTTTCATTATTATAAGGACAAATTCCAAAATTCAAGATCCTTTGAAATCTGAGCCTTTCCCATGTCAGCCTGGAAAACTGCTTGCCCTTTAATTTTTAACTAGTCTGAACCACTTTATGTTTGTCACATACGCTGTTTTAAGGCCTTTACAGTGTTGTCCACTTTTCCTAGAACTTTGTTCCTTTGGCCATCCCCAGTTCATCCATCACATTTTGTTCCTCTGACTTTGACTTTAACTTAAGGTACCCTGGGGTGGAATTAACAAATCTCTCAGGTAATGTTAGTTCTGTCTGTAAGATGCTGGCATAGCCCCACATGCCTTTGCTTGGTGACATTCATCACTTTGGTAACTTCTCTTAAACTCTGCCTTCCCAACTATATATAAACTCCAGAAGGGCAGAAACCATAGATTTCCTGTATTTTCAGCTGCTGGTGGCATAGTTTCTGGAAAATAATGGGACACAAGAATACTTGCTAAATGAGTTAAATTATGACCTCAAGGGAATTTCAATTCAGCAAACATGTAAACAAGCAAACACATAAGAAAAACAGTAGAGAGTCTTAAATCCAATATTAGAAGCATTTATAGTATAGAAAAAAAAGCAAGAGAGAGAAACGTACTGAGAGTGTGGTAGAGGGTAGAGGAGAGGCTCTAAATAAGGCATCCTAATAAACGTGGCTACTCTGAAAACCAAAATTGAAAGTGTATGTCCTTCCACGTGGGTGAGCCTGGAAAATATTCCAAGAAAACTGAGAAATCATGGGTGAATTTAATCTAGTTCATCATTTATATGTGGAGATGGGGGGGAAAGTGATTTTCTGCCCAATCTCATAGAATGGCTTCAAGGATCAAATGAGATGTTACTGTTGAAAGTGCTTGGAAACTATAGAGTTTATAGAAATTATTGTTGTCACAAAAGTCTCCGCTAGTTTAAAATACGTGAAATCTCAAGAGATTTCAACCCCTGGCCCTTTAGTGTGCTTGCTGCTTTTCAAAATATTGGAAGCATTAGAAGGAGTATTCTGCTTTATTTCTGTCCACAATATACCAAGTAAAGATTTGAAGCAGTGAATGAGTCAGGCTAATTTAGTTGAAAGTGCATTCAACCTTTCATTTTTCCAGAATTTCTGGGAAAATGTCTCAGTTTTTCCTTTCATTGTGCGTGTGGACGAAACATGTATCATGTCTACTGATATTTTAGACTCATGTGTGTGCTATTAGAGTGCAAGCTGGGAATGCCATTGGTTCCTGAGTACTGGACCCAAAATTTGTGATGTGATTCTGTTTTAAACTCGAATTCTAGTTCAACTGCCAGAGTGTTTCATAAAAACACTTTATACTGTGTTATTTTAATTATCTGGGTAATTATCTCAGCTGAACAGGTCACCTCTCTTCGTCTCGTATACTGGGATGCACCTGTCTACAAAAGGGAAGTGTGACGAGATGTGACATAAATTGAAAAGTGATGCAGTGGCACCTAGTGATATTTTGTCCTTACAAACAACGAGGTGAAAGTAAACTCATCTCTGAGGGAAATGTTGACGATGCTTTTCTAATCACAGAGGGAAAGTAGGCGCTTTTTTATTGTCAGTTTCTAGCAATTCAGACTTTCACCTTCGTCAGATACAATGTCAAAAATGTTTTTAATTAATTTGAAATATTTTAGAAAACAAAATTATGCTTGCATTATGTCAAAAGTAGTAGTTGATTCAAATTTCATTGGGCAAAACATAGTCATCGAAATATATGAGAAATTGTCACAGAAAGTCAGTTTTATAAGACATTATAACTGTGTTATGAAAGCTCAAGAATAAATAAGATTAGAACCATTGAATTGCACTGAGTAATGGGTGAGAGAGACCTACTTTGACTTCTCTTTCTGTCTTGCTGATGTATGCACTTTAGATTTTGTATCAGAGAAGTCCTGTCTTAGTGTGAAAGGGAAATACATTTGGTTGGTTATATAATTCTGGTGGCTATTTTGAGTTAAGTCCACCATTTAGGCCACTTTATTTTGAAAATAGAGTCAAAATCTTTTTCTTGTTACATCTTAAAGTGAAAGTAGGCATGAATTAAGGATTCTGGAAACAAGACCCATGATTTCATCTAATTTTAAAGCAGTTGTGAAAGAAGAGAATAGTAGCTATTTTGAGATAATCTTATTTGTCAGGAGTGGTGGACTCAAAATGGTTTTCCATTAAGGTTGGTCATCAGTGGACTGTTTATTTCAACGTGCTGCTTTTTTCATTGTTAGTGATGTGGAGGTATGAGCTGGGTGAACATATGTAATAAAGAAAATTCAGCTGAATTGAAATGAAAGTCAGGGGTAGCTTGCACAAGTCATTTCTAGACACTTTTCTCTCATTTAAAAAATGTGGATGATGACTTCTACTTGGCTCATGTGGTTGTTTTAACAATCAAAAAGAAAATTCATATGAAAGTGCTTTGTAAACTCTAAAATTGAAAGTCTAAAGAGCAGAGTAATGTGAGATATAATTAGGCAAATTATTTTACAATTTTTTTTTCACAGAATCTCTGAAAAAATGAAATTCCTATCTTCCTCAATATTTGACATCATACCAGAGTGTAAAGGTAGAATTTGGATTGTGATAGTGTGTAGAATCCAAGAGCTGTAACTCCCTAATAGTATCTCACAGAAGTGTCTGGGGAATCAAGCAGTGTTGTGGAGGCTACACTGTTTTAGTACGAGAAGCAGTTCTCCATTGTGGGATACTGTTAAGCTCCATGATACTGAGGAGAAGGATAAACATTCAGAACAACTCCTTCCAACTGACTGACATTGAATCACAAAGCATTCAGATTCACAGGTTTTAATAATACTGTACAATTAAAAATGCTTCTCCATTTTTATCCAATCTGAAGTTCAGAGAAATGCAAACTTAGTCCTTAACCTGGCTGGAGGTTTACCTCCCCTTCCCCCGCCCCCCAGCATATTTTGTTGTAGAAGCAGAATAATTTTGTAATGACAATAATCAGTAAAAAATGCTAATAAAATTTGTTAGGAAAGAGTTATTGAAGAACTTCTAGATTTATGATATTTTAGGCTCACATATGTTAATCATTTTAGAAAAATGTTAGAACATGAATGGATTCAAAAAGCTGTATATGTATTTACTACCCTGACACACAAAGCCAAGTTATGAGTAGTAGACTCTAGAAGTTCTGAGTGACTGTTTTTCTGTTTTCAGACTTATCTTGAGAATTGTGGTGTTAATGATTAAAATTTCACCATTAGGGAATGATTCATTTTTGTTTTCTTATAGAACTTCAAATACGGTTTAAGCCATTACCAGGTAACATTTTAGCAGGCTATTGATTGGCAAGTAGTGAGAGTAATTCTCAAGTAGTTGGGAGTAATTCTTATCCAAAAAAAAATAAAGGTATATGAATATGGGTTTCACGACTTGAGTGAGAGGTACCTTTGTGTGAGAGAGGGATTCTACCACATTTGAGAAGTTCACTTGGGCTTCAGAGGAGACAGAAGGACGCCAACAAGAGATTAAAAAAAAATTCATAGTTTTTCTCAAGTCTTTCCCTGTTGCCAAATTACCAGTATTTGCCTAATGTCAAAGACAAATGTTTTAATGTTTCTAAGTATTATTGCTGGGAATTTTACCAACTAAATCATCCATCCCCCTTCCCATTTAGTTGAGTTGTTATTTCAGATGCTCCAAAAATCTCTCATGTCTTCAAATTAGAAGATGACTCTGTGGTTTCAGATGAAAAAATTTCTAGTTAGCACACGTTCTAGAAAAATGCTCCTGTTTTTGAAAGAATTCTGTTTAGTGGCCCATTTCTTCAATGTATGATTCTGTCCATCCAATGTGTGTATAATCACATACTAACCATTCTAACTAAAAATGAGACTAGGTAATTAAATACTTTCCTGATTCCTTATTTACAAACTTCATATCTTTATATTATTATCAAATATAATATTTAATATATATTAATTGGCCACCCACCAGTTGCTGAGCACTGTGCTACATATAGGAATTCAAAGATGGATAATCAACAACTACTGTTAAAAGGGATTTGGGAGGGCTTCCCTGGTGGCGCAGTGGTTAAGAATCTGCCTGCCAACACAGGGGACACAGGTTCCATCTCCGCTCCAGGAAGATCCCGTATGCCATGGAGCAGCTAAGCCCATGTGCCACAACTATTGAGCCTGCCCTCTAGAGCCCCTGAGCCACAACTGTTGAGCCTGTGTGCAACAACTACTGAAGCCCACGCGCCTAGAGCCCATGCTCCACAACAAGAGAAGCCCCTGCAATGAGGAGCCCGTGCACTGCAATAAAGAGTAGCCCCCACTTGGCGCAACTAGAGAAAGCCCAGCAATGAAGCTCAGCAACAAAGACCCAACGCAGGCAATAAATAAATTAATTAATTAAAAAAAACGAATTTGGTAATCTAGTGGAGGAATTTGGAAAAGAAATTAACAGTTGTGACAGATATTTATTAGAAATTGTTTAATGGAATTTTGAGAATGATTTTAAGACTACATCTCCGCATAGGCAGAAAGGCCTCCACCATGAGTTCACTAAGTCTGCTGAAGGAGCAGGAGCGGGGAGTGGTGGTGTCAGCATCAGATACTTACCCTCCTTTGATTAACAACTTGAAATAGAATGAGCTGTAAAATACCATGCTTCACTAAAATGTAAAATTTGTTGAGTTTTACAAGCAGTAGAAACAACTTTATTTAAAATAATATCAATACTGTGTTGAGAGGGCAAAAATCACTTCCCATCACTGGACTATGAAACATTTTCATTTCGTTAAAATCATACACATTTATGAAAGATTTCTAAATGTAGAATGTTTTTAGGAAGCAGAAAGAACATTATATTTACACTTCATACATAGTATTATAAACTCCGCAGTTAGTGGGAGGATTTAACAGAAAGGAGCCTCATTTCTCACTCGCTCACTCTCTTGCTGTCTTTTCTATAGCGTGGATGTTTTTGCACAAGACTCCTAACCAGACAGCGGGTCTTCGCAATGACTAAATGAACAATCCCTATCAGGTATCAAGAGACTGAGCTTCATTCAGGGACTGGGGTGCCCAAGAGCAAATGAGTCATTCTGCAGTTATGGAAACACCAGCCCCATTAGTTTTCTCCACATTGTGCACGTACGTGTATTTTCGTTTGCCTTGTGGCCTCCCAGCTTCTTCCTGCATGGAGTCACTCGTAACATGGGCGACTAGTGCGGGTATTGCTGCATCTTTCTTTCCCTCATGAATCTGTGTTGATAGATTCCACGTGCAAAAGGGATGCATTCTTTCCACCCAAAACTATTCTCAAAAGCAACTGTTTATTACTGTTGTTTCTATTGTTGTTGCTTTTGTTACTCTTGTTGTTGAGAGACGCAGCAGGCAGTGACGTTACCCAGAGTCTGGGGTTGGATCCCTGTTGTTTGAAGAAGTGGAAGGTCAGGTATCCCTCGCTCTAATTGTAGCCCCCAGGAAACGAGCTCCTTTCCCTGCCTTCTGAGAAAGCAAGGTCCTGTCAGTACTGTTTCTTTTCTTTTCTCATCTTTACATGTATGGAAGCAGGAATTTTCCCTGTCCTCTTCTGTCACATTTCCCACTGGAAGATTTGCTAACAAAGAGTGTAAGCAAAATATGTGTTAGTCAGTTTTCCACAACTGGGACAAAAGAAATAGAATTCTTTTATCAGGAGAGACCCAGACCCTGTGGAGCCTTCACATAGGGCCAGTACATCCGACTTCAGGACTTACGGTACTGTATGTTCCATTACTTCCTCATCTGAGGGGTGGAGTGTTGGGGGTGAATAAACCCATGTGAGCCATCCCTTAGTTGGATAACCACTGATTTTTATCCATTCATTAATTGCTATATCATTTTATTTCTGCCTTCCAAAACAGAGAAAAAATAAAGGCTTGTTTGAAAAAAATAAAAGCAGTTAAAGAGATGACTAAATTCAAAATAGAACATTTCCAAATTGGCAAAATAACTGACTCAATTTGCAAGACCAAACATTTCACATTAATTATTTTCCTTTTTACCTGATACAGATCTTCATGATAATTTATTTTATTTATTTATTAAAATAAATGATTATTTTATTCAGCTATTTTATTTGATGTGGAAAGGAAATGCTTCAGGGTAAAAATACAGTTTAAATGTGATAAAATTTTGCAATTATTCTATAAACATTTCCTCCCAAATTATGCTACTAAAATTTTCTTAAGGGAGAAAAAATAGCTCAACTTTTTCCAGAGAAAAAAATCAAAATAATTTCCTCACCGTTCAGTCATGCGAGCATGTTATCATTACAGATTTGTGGCTGCAAGACAAAATCAAGATGTCATCAAATTTGGGAGAGGGTTTCCTTAGAAGTGTTTCCCTCATGCTCTGAGTTTTTAGAAATCTTATTCAGTATTTCCCAGTGGGTAGTCTGTGAGCTATTAATGGTTTCATGGGGACAAAATTTTGTTTTTGTTTTTTAGTGTTGAGAGTGTTATCACTTGGCCCAAGGTATCTGAGTAGCTTCTCACACGTCTTGGTGGGCAATTAAATGATCTGACTCAGAGTGATACATATTAGTTTTTATGAGTCTTTGGCCAAAATTTGTCACATGGCCTTCCCTAGCCGCAGGAAGTCATGTATTTGGGAGGAAAAAGCTGGAGCTACTAGCTGAGTAGCATTACCTCAGGAGTTGGAATAGCTGAGAGATGGAGACAGGGTGTGTCTGGAATGGATCACTAAGTTGGTCTGTGGTTAACTTGCATATAAACTTGGATCTATGTAAAATAAAGTCACTGATCTGCTTGATCATCCCATTGTTCTTCTCTCATGAATATTTCCGGTCTTAGATAAACAACCTTCCAGCTAGTCAATGATGTCATGATGGAGAAAACGTGCTGTACTTTTCCATAATATAGTGCTTGTATCAGTTATTCATTAAATTATCAATCCTTTCTTGTTTTATTGGATAAATATATAATGGACTCACTATATGCTATGCATATACATTATAACAGTACACACAAAAATAGTGTTTATTCTTAAATAGTAGCTTACAGTCTACTCCATGGTCCAAAATTTTTTTTTAAGCTCTTTATTGGAATATAATTGCTTTACACTCTTGTACCAGCTTTTGAGGTACACCAAAGTGAATCAGCTGTATTTATACATATGTCCCCATATCTCCTCCCTCCCATCCTCCCTGTCCTGGCCCTCCAAGGCATCACCCATCATCAAGCTGATCTCCCTTTGTTATGCAGCAACTTCCTGCTAGCTACCTATTTTACCATAGTCCAAACTTTTAATGAGTAGGTCTTGCCCCTTCTCTGCTGTCCTGTGTTAGGTGTAAATATGACCAAAAACAGCATACACATGGTTTGGAAATGAGACAGATAAGACTTGAGGTAGGGTCTCCAGTCAGTGGCACGTGCTGTAAATTAGACAAGGGGTGCCAATAGTAGTACTGCCTCGTGACATTCTTCCTAAGATCACAAGGTACTTAGGAAACTGATGGATATTCCTTCAGGCATCAGAGGGAACTGACAGTTACTCTGGGTGACTCCCTTAGAGATGCCTCTTCGTTATATTAATTATAAAGCAATCTTTATTTTACTTAGTTTTGTAAGTGAACTCAACCTTAGTAGAAATTTAAATCACTCTATTAATGGAAGTACCGATTTCCAACTTCAAAACATCAGATTTGGGGTGAGTTTAGTAATTTATTAAATGTGGATGAATGTTTGCATAATTCAGTCTCTTATCTATGCTAAAAAGAATTACAGTGCTTAAATTTTAGACCTTTGCCCAGTGAAATATAGAACAATAAGTGTTATGAATATGTGATAGAATCAGAATAATTATTTTACAAAGAAAATTTATTATACTTGAAATCTTGAGAGCTCTTGAAATGCAAGCATTAAACAACCAAATCTTAAGTGTGGCCCATAATGTATCCATTTTCCTTAGAATGTGTTACTTTTGTTTGGACTTTATTTTTCAAATAATTCAGACCTGAATAGTACTTAAAAATTAAATACAATTATTAGACTGTTTATGGAATTACTATTATCATATCTTCTTCCAATTTATTGAGACTTGTTTTATTACCAGAATAGGTCTATCTTAGAGAATGTTCTATATGCACTGAAAAAAAAGTGTTTGCTGCTGCTATTGGTTGGAGCGTTCTACAGTTATCAGTTAGGGCAATTAATAGTATTATTCAAATCATTTATATCCTTACTGATTTTATGACTGCTTGTTCTGGCCATTCTTGCGAGAGGGATATTAAAATATGCCACTATAATTTTGGGTTTATTAATTTTTGCTTTCAGTCCTAACAGTTTTGAGTGCACATACTCTGAAGCTGTCCTGCGAGATTCATATGTAGTGGGATTGTTGTGTCCTCTCGATGAATTACTCTCTCTTAGGATCATAAATGACCCTTTTATCTCTGATACATACTGTGATACTAATAGAGCCACTCCATCTTTATATAATTAATATTTGTATGGTGTATCCTTTTCTTTGTTTTATTTTTAATCTGTTTTTATTTTAAAGTGAGTCTTTTGTGTACAGCTTTTGAATCTTGCTTTTGTGTTTTTATCACATCTGACAATCTCTAATTTAATTTAAACCATTTACATGTAATGTAAATGCTGTGATTGAGTTTAAATCTGCCATCTTGGAATTTGTTTTCAATTCATCCCATATGTATTTTGTTATTTTTTCCCCAATTTTTCTCTCTCTTTTTATATTAATTTAGTATTTTTAGGACTCTATTTGATCTCCACTATTGAATTATTACCTATACCTCATTTTTTTCCAATTCTTTTTTTTTTAAGCTCTTTATTGGAATATAATTGCTTTACACTCTTGTATCAGCTTTTGAGGTACACCAAAGTGAATCAGCTGTATTTATACATATATCCCAATATCCCCTCCCTCCCAGGACTCCCTCCTGCTCTCCCTGTCCTGGCCCTCTAAGGCATCACCCATCATTGAGTTGATCTTCCTTTGTTATACAGCAACTTCCCAATAGTTATCTATTTTACAGCTGGTAGTGTATACATGTGTTTGCTACCCTCTCACTTCATCCCAGCTTCCCCTTCGCCCCCCAACCCCGTGTCCTCCAGTCCACTCTCTGCATCCTTATTCTTGCCCTGTCACTGGGTTCATCAGCTTGCTCTAAGGTTTACAATATGCCTCTTTAGCTTATCACAGTATATGGTTCAAATGATATTATACTATTTTACATATAGTATAAGAAATTTAAAACAGTGTGTTTCCATTGTCCCCTTGCTGGCCTTTGTGCTGTTGTTATCATACAGTTTACCTCTATGTTTGTTTTAAATGCCACAATATATTGTAATTTACCTCTCACTTAGCAGCTTAAGCGGGAGGTAATATTGAGGTAGTGTGACAATCTTGCTAAATTTTTTTCATTCCCTGATACTTTTAAAACAAAACTTTTTAGTGTGTTTTTATTTCTGTGACCAATAACCATTTTCAAAACAGACATGGTTCTAGCCAATTCTTAACCCTGTTCTCCTGATACTCAGGTTCTAATCTCAATTAAATGGATTTGCCAATACAAGAATACTTTAGGATAAATATATCTGGTGAGGATAGTGAGTATATTTTACATGTATATAGTAAACAAAAGGTATTATTATCAGGAATGTGCTTTTATGGGTCTGGGTGGAAAGACACATACACATTTTGTGCCCCTTTGTAGAAAAACAAATGATGAACCCTCTGTAGTTAAAACTATGAGACGTCACCCTTGCAATTACAGTGAGTTTATCCATTAACAATTGGGTTGGTTACTTCCTTCTAGAACAGCAGATCTTTTAAGTAATGAACTTTTAAGTAATGAAAAGTTCATTACTTAAAAGTATTAGGAAAATTGTCAAATGTAGAAAATGTTGAAAGAATTTCACGGTGAACACTTACACGTATTCACTACCTAGATTCTTTAACATTTTAGTACACTTTCTGTACCACATATTTATTCTTCCATTCACATACCCATTTTTTTCCTTTGATGAATTTCAAAGGAAGCTGCAGACCCCAGTCTTTCATAGTCTTCTTCCAAATATTTCAGCATGCATTAGATGCTCCATTTTCAGCCCTCAATTTTGTACATGTGTTATGACATGTAAAATGCTCTCTCTGATATACAGCTTTATAGCGTAACAAAAATAAAAATTATCAGGTAATATAAATAATATTATGAGCACTAAGTAAACTTAAAAAGTTGAAAAACACATTTCTATAACGATGGTTCCATCATGATTATGTTTATCTAACAAATATATTTTTCTTTTCACACCTCTAGTTTCTTTAACCTTTAGTCGTTTTTATGATAATATTAGTGGACTACCCTCAGTCTGGAAAATATTGTTAACATCCTTCCTTTGGTCTTGGTTCCTTCACCTCTGTGAAGCAGTGGTTGTGTTGGGTGATCTTGAATAGCTTTTCCAGGCCCAGAATTCCCTGATCCTCATTCTTCTCCTCCCGACACATCAGATGCACCCAGTCGTGATTTGTGAAAGCAAGTTATTTGGAGATTCTTCAAACTACTGTTGTTTATGTCTGTATTCAAAATGTGTTCAGTTGGAGGGCGGTAAGCAAGAAATTGATTTTCTACTAATAAACATTTGCTTATTAATACATTTCTATCCACCAAACATTGTTAACAAAACTTCAGGGAAACTTTTACTACTTTTCTATAGCTTTTTTTCTATCTTACTTTTCCTTTTGTGTCTTTTTTCAAAGTAGGTGATTTCTTGAGAGCCATAGGAAAGGGTTCACAATTTAGAAAATAAAACAATGGTAGTAGCAGATGTTCTAAGTAAGTTGTGCCATGGCCTGTGTTGTTCACGTGTGAGCTTTTTGATGGTCTATAAGCACATTCGTGTCATATAAAATAGTCGGTTATGTTAGGAAGACACTAACCTGTTCAGTTTTTGTTGTTGTTTGTTTAAGTTCAACTCCAGGCAGTCTCTACCTTAACGTGACAGTGACAACTTCTATTTCATCAAGTCAAATAAAAAATTAAGTGTGAAAACACAAGTTGACTGGCGTTTTATTGCATATTTATGCCAGCAGTCTTCTAGTGCTTCCTATTGACTGCAGTGTCGAAGAAGTTGGTGCTTTGCCAGTTCTCTATTGTGATGTAGCAACCCATAGATTATTCTTTTTCCTCTGTACTTTTATAGGTTCCATAAGTAAAGTGTGATATTCTTAAATAAAAGTATTTAAAATTTCACAAATAAACTGAGAATACTGCTTGGGCTATGAGTGGTTTATGAAACCAGGGGGTGATAATACTTTTAGGAAATATTATATTTGGGGTTATGTTATGACTTTACTCTGTACACAAACTCTTGGATAATGGTAATCAGGAAACTATAATACCTTCTCTGCCACTCAAAGTAAATTTGTTTTTTTTTTTCCCATCATGTCCATTTTACCTGAAGTTACACATCATATCCATAGATAAAAATACACATGAGAGCTGTGTCTGTCTTGACTGTGCACCCTAAATTGGTGGTTCTCAGATTTTATTTCATAGATAAGTAATTCACTTTCTTCTCAGAGCATGTGTGTGGTGAAAAGTAGATATGTTAGTTTTTATTTTGACATTTTTTAAGGGACTTAAAAAAATCTGCCATCAACTATTATTACAATTTTTTGTTAGGCTAGAAATGCAAGAGGCCGTGATGAACAGCTGACCAAAAACTCTTGCTTCCCTGGGTCAGTGAAAACAATCACCCTGGCTGCTCCTGGCCCATAGAGGATGAGAGAGACTTTCTGCACCCTTTTCACATGATGCAGACTGATCACATGCAATCACATCCCAATGATTTTGGGAAAGAAATAACGTGTAATTTAGCAGGAGACTGCATTCCTGCTATTCAGAGATGAAGGCTTCTAGTGACTTGGAATGATAAATGGCTGATTTTGCACGTTCTACATTTCAGTGTCAGTTGCTAAAAAGAAACCTGTCTTCTAGAGAGGAAGAACAAGATGAAATCAGAATTACTACAATTACAGAAGTGTATTCCTTCCTGCCTGAAGGCACAGTCATCTTATTCAGTATCAGTTCTGAAGCATTTGACTTGGAGAAGTCTACTTGAAGTAGACATGTAGGCAACTGGGTAGAGCCTGTTTGTCATATGTATGCATATAACATATGCATTTGTGGCATGTGGCACATATATGTAAGCATATATATATATGATTTACATCTCTTTCTCTCTCATATATATATATATATGTCTTTCTTGTGAGCTTGTTTTAGCTTTTTAGCTTTCTTTCCCAAATTGGATCTTGTAACTCCTCTAAGTCCTCTGATTAAAGGCTTCCAATGTCTTATAATAAAGTCTGAATATGCCTTACAATGACCACCAAGGTGATCTGACCCCTGCCTACCTCTCCAAAATCAGCTTCCCTCTCTCCTTCTGCAGACCATTCACTGGCCTCATTAGACTTCTTGAAGTTGGACCCTTCCTTAGGGATTTGTGCATTGGTTGTATTCTCTGCCTCCCTAAAATATTATCTTTTCAGAGCAATGTTTCATGGACACATTTAGCTCAAATTGTTATTCCTCTACATTTACCTTCATGTTATGGTGGGCCTTTGCTTCTTGGCATTCAGAATAGTTTTGTTTATGTGTTTCCTGATTTGTTGCTCTGTGTGTGTCCACTAGGATGTTAGTTGGTTGAGAGTATGGACTTCAGCTTTCTCTGTTAGTGCTGACCTCCCCGTGCTTCAGTAGTACCTGGCACACAGGGAACACAGTAGTGATTGCTGAAGAATGTTTCCTGAGAGCAGTCCCTGCTGATTGTGGTACTGCAGTGATTTCCACATCAGTATTCAGAACTGCTGGTCTAGATAGTCATGCAATTATTTTCAACAAAGAAGCGTTATTAGATGTTTATTTGCAATTGAAACAAATAGTCTTTCACCATTATCATGAAATTGATAAGCGACAACAGTGTGGGTGTGGTTGATGTACACGATTGTGTTGAAATATTGTTTCTGCTTCTTAGGAGCTCTGTAACCGTGCTAAGTTTCCTTTTCCCAGTCTATGTGACAGGGATAATAGATAACTCATGGCAGTGTTGAAAATATTGAATATAGTGTGTCTGTAAAGAGCCCAGGGCAGAGCCTGACTGTGCTTGCCACATAGAAGGAATTTTATAAATCATTAACATAAAACTTTTGTCTGCATTATTCCAAATTTTCTTCTTGTTGCTATAAATATGCCTTCTATGTAAACAAAACCAGAGAGATACTAATACAAATGAATCAGAATAGTGGCCTAATAATGCATTGATGTATTTAATTATTCTGTTCTGGTCTTTGAAATAAAGTAATACATTTCACGAGGTACTCTGAGGTCAATGCAATCTTGCATCTTAATCTTATTTGCATTGTATTGATATATTTTATAAGCATAGTATTAATATATGTTTTTGCATACCCTGCTAGGCTTCTGAAAATCTGTAGTTTTGGCTTCTTTTTTTTCCTTCCTAGCTGAGAGTGTTTTAAATTTTCAGATTTTAGAGGTAAATTTTTACATTAGAGCCGTGTGTATTTTTCCCATTTCATGTCTGATCAAGAACAGAGGCATCACAGATGACATATGTACTGCCTATAGGATGTGCAGGCAGTAAGTTTGCGGAGGGTAGTGGTGTGAGGTGTCGGAAAGTATGGGCAGTGGGCCAGCCTGGGGAGCTGGGGTGGCCTACCTTATCTCCGCACTGTCTGTAAGAGAACGTAAACCCTTACTGACGGCACGTGCGGGTCAGGGCTCATCTAATATTAACACGTAGCCCAGTACCTCAAATAGCTACACGCTGCCAGAGCAAGTATTTCCATGAGAAAAACCAAGGATCATATTTTGGCCAGGAAGCTGAGGGCAGAGAAGAGAGAGCATGTACTTCCTCGTCGTCTCAGAGCATCACAGGTTCCTGGCAGAAAGCAGCTTCCTTCCTCCAGGACTGACTCATAGCCTCATCACCACAGTTTGCCTGAAACGTCATCCAGACTAATGCCAGTATGTCCTGCATCCCAGTTTGCCTCTGTAAATGCAAGAAGCCTCAGATTACCACATGTTCCCCATCCTGTATGGTTCCATACAACTACTACCCTGACCTCCTCTCATGACCCTCTCCAACCCCATCCCCTACACGGTCCACTGGGTCCTATGGATCTAGAGGTCTTATCAACAAAATCCCTCTGAGCTTTAGTCTTTTTTAAATGTTCCATTTGCTTCTTTCCCAAACCGAAGCCTAGTTCTCTCTTGAGGGCAGTGTTTCCCCTGTGGCCCACGCACATGGTGGCTTTCCCCTTCTCCTTTGCTTACGCTTGGGCCCTGCGGGTGAGGGAGGTGTGTTGGACCTAGTCAGTTATAGCCTGTTCCCCTCCCTCCAGCCAATTGCTTGCTTGACTCCTCTTTCCCACCATCTCCATAGCCAATGCATGGACTATATTTCAAAATACACCTGGGATTTGACCATTTCTTAACCATTTCCCCCTCTACCGTCCTGTTTGAAGCCATCATCATATCCCACCTGGGTTATTTACTGTAACACTCCTAAGTGGTTCCTTTGCTTTACCCCTGTACCCTTGGGCTCATTTTTCCTGTAGCTGCCAGAGCATTCCTTCCAAAACCTGAGGCAGATCATCTCACTTCATGGCTGCAAACCACACAGTGGTTTTCAATCCCATGAAGAGGCCCATAAGGTCCTCCTACGTGATCTGACTCCTTGACCACCCCTGCAACCTCATCTTTTTACTTCCTTCCGGCCACACTGCCTCCCTGCTATACCTAGAACTGTGCCCTTCGTATCGTTTGGACACGCTCTTTCCTCTATCTGGGTTGCTCTTTCACCAGAGGAGTCTCTCATCTTTCACTTCTTTCAGGTTTCTATCCACGTTGTGGATAAAAGGTCAGGTTATGAGTGAGCTCTTCCTTGTCTACTGCATGTAAAGCATCAGGCGTCTCCTCTGTTCTTTATCCACCTGCTTGGTTTTATTTTTTCCTCATAGCACTTATCACAACTTCATATATTATAGATTTATTTACCTCATCCCCTCCTAGAAAGAAAGCTCCAGGAGAAATGAAACTTTGTTTTACTTATTATTTTATCCTCTTCACTTAGAACAGTTTTTGGGATTTAGTAGATTTATATTTATATTTGTTGAATGCATGTTTAAACAATTTCATTACCCTTCTGAATTAGAGAATGGAGTCTTCACGTTAATGTTTCTCCTATCTACAGAGAAAAAACTACCTTTACCAAGTTCCAGTGAAGTAATAGAGAAAGGGAAGAAAATGAATATGGGATAATAATAGTAGTAGTAGTTAAGAAAAGTTTCTTGAAAATTTCATGTTTAAGTCAAGAAAAGGACATTATGTAACCTATTTATTAAAGCTTGGAAATTTAGAGATGGACATAATCTTAGGGGAAAGAAAGACATAAGGAGGCAAAGTGAACTTGTTCAAAATAATTGAACTAATCAATTGGTAGGCAGGGTTGCATCTCTGCCTTGTTATTTTCTGTTCAGGATTCATTCACTCAACAGTGAATATTCACTGAGCACCTACTCAGGGTATGCTGTGGTCAAGGAAACAGACACAAGATCTCCTCTGATGGATCTTACAGTAGGAAAAGAGATAAATGTTAAAAATATTGAAGTTAAGCACATACATTCTTGGACTGTGTACTCTGAAGGAGGCAGCATCTAAAAAGGGATATGTTTATGAGAGGAGACTGACCCAACCTGAAGGATAACATGACTCTTCCCTGGATAGGTGTAATCATGAAATTAATGGACTTTTGAGTGATGAGGAGGAGTTAGCAAGAGGAAGAGGAGGGGATTGTTTTTTGGCTAAAAGACCAACACTTGTTCCTGGAACGGGCAGGAAGGAGCACAGTGCTGTCACCTGACTGTAGAAGGGCTTAGGTGACCTTTGATAATGCTGGACTCCCAATTTGGTATTATTATTGTTATGTTCTTATTAAAGATGTTGAGAACTATATAGCCTTATGCACAATTTAACTATGAATAAAACATTCCTTTGCCTCCTCTTTCAATTTCAGGAATGAGTTTGCCATTAGCTGAAAAGTTCAACGTCTCCACTTGTTTGTGTTAATGGACTTATTTTCACTTCCTTATTCTTTCTTTCAAAGAGCCCTCTCCTGACAATCTAGTTCTTTGTAGCTCATCTTTTCTCATCCAGCTAGTTTCCTATTTTTATTGCTGAGTCATCCAATCAGGCTTAATTGTCTCCCTCTCCAGCTGGCTCTGTCCTTTTGGAGAAAAGATTCTGCTCCAGGTGCACTTTTTAAAATTAGGAAAATATGAGTGCCTAAATATGGATGCAGCTAGAGTTTAATGGTGAATTCTGAAGTTATAGAAGATGATTAACATCTTTTACCTTTTATCATGGTGACCAGTGGATTTTGAACTATCCTATTGCAAGCTACCCATTGCACTCACTGATAAATATTTTTTAAAAATTCCTTTTACATGATTTTTATTTGTTGCTTGATTAGTTCTTTTCGGAAATTTTAGATTAATTAAAAATTGAATCACACATTTCTTTTTCCAAAGGAAATATGGCTTGAAGTAAAAATACAACTAAATTAAGACATCAAATTTTGGAATTAATGATAAATCATTTGAATTTCCTCTCTATTATTCATGAAACAAGATTTCCAAGTAAATTCATTGTTTAAATGTTGAAAGGGGGATGATTAGTCTACTTAAGAAAAAGGCTTATAAGTCCTACCATTGGGAGTTTTTGGATGAATGTTAAGAAAAATATGAAGTTAACACATATGCAGTTTTCTAAAATACTTTGTTCCATGTACTTGAGCATTAGAAAATACTTTATTTTTCAATACACTCTGTTGGTCTTCTACAATTGATCTAATTAGTGAATTACACTAAATTGTAAACAAAACATTTTTTTTCTGCTCAGTTTATTCAAATATTGGTCTTTAAATCTTTATATTAGGTTAAACTGTTCATAAAATTCCACTTATATTATCCCAGACAATACATTTCAACTCATGTAGATCAAATCAAAGATTCAGATTGTTTGATACATTATGTTTTATGGGGGCTCAGCATCTATACTTACATGATATAAAAATGTTTAGAGAAAACCTCATTTATCAGATTTTCATTTTCCCTTTACTGTATTCATATTGTAGCTATACAAATAACTTTTGCTCAGTTATCTTATATTCTAAATTTGATTTGTGGGGCTAAAATTGATGGGAAAAGAGAGGGAAAACTTAATTTGGCATGTATAGGTATTGTGCTGGCACTTCACGTACATTGTATTAAACAATCCACAGAATAACTAAAAAGGTAGGTATTTTTTTAATCCCTTTCAAGGGTAAGGAAACTCAGTTTCAGAGAAACTAAGAAACCTGAGAGGAGATCAGTGAAAATGTTCTTTAAAGGAAAAGTGTTTGATGATATACATGATGTGAGTTTCATAAATCTATTAATGCTACGTTTGGGTCTCCATTTTCTATGTGTTACAGTGATTCAGAACACCGTACCCTGATAGTAAAAATGGTACTACAGAAAAGCAGAATTTAATTCAGTGAGATAACATGAGGTGAAATAAGGCAAACAGGAGGAATCAGGGACTTCTATTTTCAGCTTTGTCACTATCTCATTAAATGAGCTCAGAAAAGCATTTAACCTTTCAAAGCCTGACTTTCCACTTCTGGAGAAAAAAAAAAAGTAGAACAATTATGAGGTTTATCTAACAAGGGCTTTCTGAAGATTAAACAGTGTGAGTTTCTAGTTCCTGGAATAAAGGTTGCTAGAAGCTAGAGCTCTTTGAATAAATCCTTACGATAAGCTCAAATCCCCCATAATGTTTGGAGAATTCTTTCCCAGTCATAAAGGAAACAGACATTTTTTGTAGCTCTCCCAGTGTTTCTCTTCCACCCAGAACCATTGCTGAGTTGAGAAGAAAATTGCTGAAGAGGCTGATTTCTAGCCTATTTCAAGTTTTTTTAAAGTATGTTTATTGAGATACAGTTAACAGACAATAAACAGCATATATTTAGAGTGTACAATTTGGTATCCCAATCTCCCAATTCATCCCCCCCCAACTCTCCCCACTTTCCCCACTTGGTGTCCATGTGTTTGTTCTCTACATCTGTGTCTCTATTTCTGCCTTGCATTTCCTCTTTCATAGTTGTTAGCATTTGCCTTATGTATTGAGGTGCTCCTATATTGGGTGCATATATATTTGTAATTGTTATCTCCTCTTCTTAGATGGATCCCTTGATCTTTATGTAATGTCCTTTCTTGTCTCTTGTAACATTTTTTATTTTAAATTCTATTTGATATGAGTATCACTACTCCAGCTTTCTTTTGATTTCCATTTGCATGGAATATCTTTTTCCATCCCCTCACTTTCCGTCTGTGTGTGTCCCTAGGTCTGAAGTGGATCTCTTGTAGACAGCATATATATGGGTCTTGTTTTTGTATCCATTCAGCCAGTCTGTGTCTTTTGGTTGGTGCATTTAGTCTATTTACATTCAAGGTAATTATTGATATGTATATTCCTATTATCCTTTTCTTAATTGTTTTGTTTTTGTTTTTGTAGGTCCTTCTCTTCTGTTTCCCACTTAGGGAAGTTCCTTTAGCATTTGTTGGAGGGCTGGTTTGGTGGTGCTGAATTCTCTTAGCTGTTGCTTGTCTGTAAAGCTTTTGATTTCTCCATCGAATCTGAATGAGATCCTTGCTGGGTAGAGTATTCTTGGTTGTAGGTTCTTCCCTTTCATCACTTGAAATATATCATGCCACTCTCTTCTGGCTTGCAGAGTTTCTGCTGAGAAATCAGCTGTTAACCTGATGGGAATTCCCTTGTATGTTATTTGTCATTTTTCCCTTGTTGCTTTTAATAGCATTTCTCTGTCTTTAATTTTTGTCAGTTTGACTACTATGTGTCCTGGCATGTTTCTCCTTGGGTTTATCCTGCCTGGGACTCTCTGCGCTTCCTGCACTTGGGGAGCTATTTCCTTTCCCATGTTAGGGAAGTTTTCAACTATAATCTCTTCCAGTATTTTCTCAGGTCCTTTCTCTCTTTCTTCTCCTTCTGGGACCCCTAGAATGCGAATGTTGGTCTGTTTAACATTGTCCCAGAGGTCTCTTAGGCTGTCTTCAGTTCTTTTCATTCTTTTTTCCTTATTCTTTTCCTCATCAGTGATTTTCACCATTCTGTCTTCCAGCTCACTTATTCGCCCTTCTGCCTCAGTTAATCTGCTATTGGTTCCTTCTAGTGTATTTTTCATTTCCGTTCTTGTGTTGCATATCTCTGTTTGTTTGCTCTTTAATTCTTCTAGGTCTTTGGTAAACTTTTCGATCTTTGCATCCAGTCTTTTTTCAAAGTCCTGAATCATCTTCACCATCATTATTCTGAATTCTTTTTTGGAAGAGTGCCTATCTCCTCTTCATTTAGTTGTTTTTCTTTGGTTTTATCCTGTCCTTTCATCTGGTACAGAGTCCTCTGCTTTTTCATTTTCTCTATCTTTCTGTGGCTGTGGTTTTCGGTTCCACAAGACGAAATACTGCTGATACTGCTGGATCCTGCTGTCTGCCCTCTTGTGGAGGAAGCTCCCTATTTCTGTTTTTAACTGTGTGACCTTGGTTAAATCATTTAAACTCTGAGACCTCAGTTTTCTCATTTGAATAATCAGGAATTGATTGTCTAGTTTAAATAACATTAGTCTGTTTCAGTCTCTCGAAATAATGCTTGGCACATAATAGAAGCTCAATAAATACTAGGTGAAATGAATGAACAAAGGGGTCATTACACTACCTTCATTTGCGTCATTACATGGGGGAGTGTAGGTGTGTCAGATGGGGAAACCACAAGGATACCTGTGAGGGAGCAGCGCTGTGAGGGGAATGTGTGAATGAAATGAATGATTTTCTCTTGCTTTGCTCACACAGGAGGGGTGGGCTTCTGGAAGTGCTGAAATTTGCCTTGACATCTAGGTCATTTATTATGTGTGTTTGTGTCTCTGACCCTAACCTGCTTTCAACTGCAAAACTGTGATTTACGTAGCAGAGAGCTGGCCCTGGTATAACAGTCATGCAGGTATGTGTTGTTTGATTTCCTCCCATAATTTAGTCCCTTAATGTTTTGCATATTTGTCTTCTGATGCCAGTGAGGTATTTAACTTTTCTCTTGAAATAATTTTAGGTTTACAGAAAAGTCGTAAAGACAGTGGATAGAGGTATATACCTTTCACCCAGATTCCCCTGATGTTAAAATTTTACACAACTGTGGTACATTTATTAAAAATGAGAAGTTAGTTTTGGTGCATTGTATGTTGGTACGACACTGTTGACTCAACCTCGGACTTTATTTTGATTGCACCAGTTTTTCCAGTCATGCCTGTTTCGTATTCTAGGATTCTGGGGTACCACATCCTGTTTAGTCATCATGTCTCCTTAGAGAAATGTAATGTGCTTCAGTCTTCTCTTGTTTTTCATGACCTTGATACTTTGAAGAGTACTGATAGCTATTTTGTAGAAATTTTTTCTGAAGTTGTCTCATGATTAGACTTGAATTATGGCTTTTTTTTTTTTAAAGAAAGGATATTACTGAAGTGTTCTATTCTTTACATCTTATTGAGGTATATGACATCACCATGACCTATCACTCGTGGTGTTGACCTTGATCACCTGATTAAGGTGGTGTTTGCCAGGTTTCTCCACTGTAAAGCTGCTATGTTACCTATCCATACTCTATTCATTAGAAGTGAGTCACTAAGTACAGGCCATACTCAAGGGTAAAGAAGTTGATCTTTGCCACCTGGAGGGAGGGATATCAAAGAATCTGTGGAAATGAGTTAAAATCACTATGATAATTAATAGTATTCAAGAGGGGATGGCTTTAGGCTACATGACTATCCTGTTTACCTTTAGAATTTGGTTCACTCACTTTACCAGCCTTCAGTGGAGCTTGGTTGCAGCAGATATTACTGTGATATTCTAATATGATTTCTTCTACATTTATTATTTGAAATTCTTCTGTAAGGAAAATTTACCCCTTCTCTACTTATTTATTTACTTATTTGTTTATATCAGTATGGAATCATGAGTATATATTTTATTCTTTGGGCTTTAATCCAATACTATTGTTATTTATTTTCTTGCTCAGATTGTTGCAGCCATAGTCAGCTCTTTTAGGTTGGCTCTTGTGTCCTTTTGTGCTGTCCCCAACCTTTTTTTTTCTAACATTACTTTCTGACATTACACGATGCTCCAGATTCATCTTGTATTTTCCTTTCTGTAGCCTTTGAATATGCAATTTCTCCAGGGAGCCCTAGCTGTTCTTATTGGAATGATATTTAGAAATGAAGATCTGAGCCTCAGGTGTGCTCATTGCTACCAAGGTGTCACTGCTTCTAGGCCCTCTTAGCAGACAGACAATAGAAGCAGTTTTAATACAGATTAACATCTACATATGAAAACGCTTCTTGGAATGCTTGGTTTCTACCACTTCTCATTGCTTTTGCCACTTGAAGACATGATTGATTATAGATTCTTCACTTTTTCTACCACGTTTTCTACTAATTAAATGTTAAAATAATTTTTAAAGCAAATATCAGGAAGTATAAGATTTCAAAATATGACTCCCAAATTGCACCCTAAGTCACTTTTCTGAATTTCAGACTTATGTGTCCAATTGCTTGTTGAATGTTCCTACTTGAAAATCTACATGGTATCTCAAATTTAGTATGATGAAAGATGCATTCTTCACACACCCTGTAAACGGGTCCTTCCCCTTTTTATATATCTTAACACCAGTCATTTAAGTTACACTGTTTATCAGCTCACCCATCTAACCAATGACTAAGTCCTGCTGATCTTACTTTCTCAATATAATCAATTTTCTTTCCTTCCCTCCCCGTCCCCTCCCCTCTCCTCTCCTCTCATTCTAATCTTGTTCTAGCCCAGAAATTCATTGACTTTCACTGGGTGAGTTGCACCTGTTCCCTAACTGGCCTTGTTTATATAAACTTTTCCCCCGCAAATTCATTCTTCTCATTGCTCTAGCAAAAATCTTATCATGTTGCTTCTCTGCTTAAATTCTCTCAAATGAGTCTCAAATGAGATTTATTTATTTAAATAAGTCTAGCTCCTTAAAATATTATACAAGGTGCTCTAAACCTCATTGTTCCCACAGTCACCGAATGCATGTAATTTGGGTAGTGGCTTTGTGCTTTTGCCTGTGGCATCCTCTTAGCAAGAAGAATGCCTCCCTGTCTCTTCCTTTAGCACCTGTCCCTACTCCTCATGACCACACACACACACACACACACACCCTCTTCTAGAATTCCTTCTCTGACTTCATCAGCTAGGTTGGTTTAGTAGATTTTCAGTGCAATTGTTGCTACCTGCATTTTTGACATTGTTATTATTGTTTGTTTAAAACATGCCAAGAAATCTGCTAAGTGCGTTACCTGCTTTATCTTTTTCACTTTTCTTTAATTACCGTATCATAATTCCCCATCTGTTTCTACCTTCTCGAGTAGAGTGAGCAGCTGAGGAGTGCACCAGACCTTCCCTGTGTTGTGTCACCAGTGATGAGCTCGGTTTCTGGTGGGTGGTAGGTCTATAGTGTCTTTTGTAGTGAATGGATGAGTAGACTCTGGAGCAGGCTGGTGTGGAGGGAGAGCAATTATAGTCTTCTTAGATTGTCCTTTTTTGAACTCAATTTCTATTCCTAGAAATTCATCATGTTGCTGCAAAGATGGAGTGGATGAGAACTAGTATAAACACCAACACTGGTTATTCCTTAGCGAATATTTAAAATACTTCCAAGTTTGTTACATGTGTTTTCTCAGTTAACCTTTACGAAAACTACAAAATAGGTTTTCATCCCGGTTTTACAAATGAGAAAATTAAGGCAGTGGCAGAGTTTGTCAGAGCTGCTTCTACGGCTCACAATACCATTTTATCCCTTCTGCCTTGAGGGGGGACGTGAAGTGTCAGGGCGGAGTTCTTGCCAGTGGGACATGAGTGAATACGATGCACTTCATTTTTACACCTGGGCCAGAAAACCTTCCCCCTCTCTCTCCCGTTCTCCTTTCCTTTTTCTGGCTCGAGCCATGGTCACTGCTTGTGGCAGACAGTGGGACCACACAGTGGAAGGCGCCCGAGTGCTGGAGTTTGTGCCCAGAGCAGACGCGTTTGTTAATGAGGAGCATCCTTTCCACTCAATGCGCATGATGCGTGTCTGTTCTGTTAAAAAGCTGGTACTTCAGATTGAGTGGTTACAACTGCTGCTATCACCCTAACTAATGCAGAGGTGAACAGGGATTATGTGACTTGTGGGAGGTCACACATTTCTGTAAAATATGTACACGCAATCAAAGATCAAGTTTGATCTGACTGCATAGTTTATGTTCTCTTAACTTATATGGCATCCCTTACTGAGGGTGAATCTACATTTTTCTGTTTTTCAAAACTTTGTTTTGGTCTGGACAAGTATTGATATTTCCCTTATCACTGCTCCCACATTTAGTTCCCATTAAAAATTTTGTCCTTACAGATGTTACCAGCTTCCACAGTGGTTTCCTGGTTTTCCATTATATGCAATATACTAAAAGTTTCTGTACACAAATAAGCATAATTTTACAGAAAAGAGTATTCCATTGTATCATATCACGTTGTATGCTATAGCTCAGGAAATGTCCTTTGTGAGGATTTGTCTGAGAAGAGTTACTTCCACAGCTTACGTTTTTTGTTAGTTATAATATTTATACATGGAATATCGATCTTGCAATACTTAGCTATGTAAGTCTTTGGATAGAAAGTGCTGTCTTTAAAAAAATTATCATTATGTATCAGATACATCTTTTGGTGACTATCATTTGTATACTTCATAAGTATGTAAAATTATTTGGAATAGTACTTTAAAAATGCCTTTAAAAACTTTTAGTTTGTTTTCCCAAATCACTTTGGAAAAATAATTTCAGCATTTTAAATAAAATAACTACCGTATTTCAATCCATTTTACAAGTCATCACCGCAGGAGAATCATTTATAACCAGAACGACTGAGGAGAGGACAGAGCTCAGCGCATCATGTTCAGCCTTTCACTCATGTGACCAGAAGAGAAGGAGGACACAGAACTAAGAACATGGTAGATGACCCCCAGTCGCTTACATTTGGCTTTAAAATGAGTTGGGAGTTTTGAGAAATAGATTTACTTTTTAAATTATATTATCCTTAGACAAATATTAATATGGTTTTATTCCTTAAGTGTATAAGTTATACTAAGGGGCTTTGGCTGTGAATTGTGACAAAGGCTAAAATGGTCCAGTGAGAGAGCTTTCATTTCACTCTGTTCTGGAGTCTTGCCATTAAATGCTGCATGTTGTACCAACATGAGCATGTCTGTGAAGTTGCATTATGTTTGCAAAAAGCCTTTCGCTAGTTAAGGCATAAAACACATCCCAGTATTGCTTCTGGGTTGGGTTTATATGTTGAAGAAGATACCAAGCAGCCAGAGTAGGTCATATGACCATGCACATTAAAAGTGTTTAAATCCCACTTCTCTGAGGCCACTTCACTTTTTATCCCCCAAAGATCACAACTTACCATATTAAGACAACTAGATTTATCAAGGAGACTATGAGAGTGCTTACATTGCATGGATGTGTGTTGATCAATTACTATAAGTGTGCTTCTCTTTTTAAGTGCAGAGATACTTATCTACTCGTTGCTATTGATATTTTCTCTTAGGTTGAAGGCAGCAAAAGTATGATTATAGAAATGACAGCTTTTAGCTCAGAAACCTATAAATTGAGATATAGGGAAATCAGCTTTGGGAAATTATAACCAAATTAACAAAGTTGACTGGTTTTTAGTTTTTTTTTCCCTCTGTGGTTTTGAAACATATTCTACTCTCCACCTGTGAACGTGCAGTTTCCAACTAAAATAGCCAGTGGACGAGCTTCTAGTGAATTGGCTGCTGAGCTCATCAGCACATTTCTCATGGAAGTATTGTTATACTTGGTAATTAAGTTCCAACAACAGTCAACAAAATTTCACTTAATTTAAAATGCATGTGACAAATATGAAAATACCACAGAAAATAACAAATATATATTTTTAAGTGTATTTAAGAAGTGTCTGTTTACAAAATTCTACATACATTAGCCTAAGCACAGGAAGTTTAATGTCCATTTGTCAAGCAACTATTATGTATCTGTAGATATATTATTTGATAAGATAAGCCCTGGGTGTGAGGTCTGACTCTTATAATTCCTGGCCATCACATTCCAAGTGATAGAAGTTATTTAAAATCACCAAAGTACCCTCACCCATTATCATCATAACATTTTTATGGGGAACAAGGTGAGAGAATGTATATGAAAATTCTTTGAAGAGTGTACAGACAAGCAAAAGCTGAGAGTTCAGCATCACCAAACTAGTTTTACAAGAAATGTTAAAGGGATTTCTCTAAGCAGAAAAGGCCACAACTAGAAATATGAAAATTACGATAGAAAACGTCTCATTGGTAAAGGCAAATATACAGTAATGGTAGTAAATCAAGTACATAAACAGCTAGTAGGAAGGTCAAGAGACAAAAGTTACCGCCTGCACGTCAGAAACACAGAGGATCATGAGGTTACTGTGGAAAGTCATATACCAGCACAGTGGATGATGTAGGAGACACGGATGAGTTCTTAGATATGTACAATCACTGAGGATGGAACCCGAAAAAAACAGAAAATATGAACAGGCCAGTTACCAGAAATGAAAATGAATCAGTAGTAAAGCAGCTTCCAACACGTGAAAATTATAAAACTCAAATGTTAATTGCAGTTACATTTGCTGTACACAAAGGTTTGTGTTTCCCTGCATTGGAAAAAACATTACCTTAACCTGTTTATTTCTTCTGTTTCCCACTTTTATTGAGGTGTGATTGACATTCAGCCTGTATGTTTGTTATACCACGAGTTGATGTATACGTATTGTGAGATGATTGCCACAGTAAATTTAGTTAACATTTATCTCCTCATGTGGTTAATGCTACCCAATTTTTTTTTCCTTGTGGTGAGAACTTTTAAAAAGTACTCTCTTAGCAACTTTCAGATACATCGTGCTGCAGTGTTAACTAGAATCATCTTCTACATTCTGTCACCAGTACTCATTCATCTTATAACTGAAAGTTTGTACCTTTTGATCACCTTCGTTCAGTTCCCCTACCCCACACGGTTCTCCTGTCCCCCTGATACTGGTAACCACTGATCTGATCCCTGCGTGTTTTTGTTTTTCTTTAATTCCACCTATATGAGATCATATAGTATTTGTCTTTGTTTTATTTATTTCACCCAGCATAATCCTCTCAACATCCACCCATTTTGTCAAAAATGGCAGAATTTCCTTCTTTTTTAGTGGCTGAATAGTATACACACACACACACACACGTGTGTGCGTACACAGTTTGTTCAGTGTCTTGGCTATTGTAAATAATGCTGCAGTGAACATGGGGGTGCAGATATCTCTTGAACATAGTGATTTTATTTCCTTTGGATACATACTCAGAGAATGCAGTTGCTGGGTCATATGGCAGTTCTAGTTTTAATTCTTTGAGGAACCTCCATACTGTTTTCCACAGAGGCTGTACATCTGCTTTTAGCACACAGATCCCATGTGTTGTAATTCATTCTAGCTTAAAGATCCTTTTGCCTATAACTTACACTTTGAAAGCTAACTTTGATTCTGTTTTAGAATGGCATGATAACTGCCACTTCCAGAAACAATCATGAATATTTCCTACATAAAATTATTATAAACAAAAGGACTGAAACAGGCAGTGTAAACACCTTGATATTAGTGAAATTTTGCACAATCTGTGTGAAGATAATTGTTGGGAGTGGGGTGAGATCATTTGGAATGTGTAAAATGGAAACGATATAACACAGAAAATTGCAAGTCCAGAAACATATGGGCACAACTGGAAGTTCCTGTGCAATGCTGATTGTAAGCACCAAACTTTTTACTGCTTTGGTTTCTTGTCTGCTTTTTGTCTAGCTCATTTAGTACTAAAAGGAAAACAGCCAAAGCGGAAACATCAGAAAAGAAAGAGGAAACTTAGTTAGGGACTGGCTAAATAATTGAGAGATGATTAGATTTGAAAGGCTTATCAACAGCAAGAAGCCTGTAGGGAACCGTACACCTCTGACCATTGTCAGCTGGGAGAAGGCATCTACTTCGAGTCTCCCCTTTTTCTTTTTCATTGCCTTGGCAGCTCCTGTAGCTGAACATCATGGCATACCCCCGGTGTTAAAAAATACCTGAGAACCCTGGTTTGTTCTAAGGCATGTACATTACAGATATATCCCCCCTTTTTTTTTCAGGAATGTTTGTCACTGGTTGTATTAAATAATAGATTTATTTCCTAGGAAACTAAGAGATAAATGGATGAATATATATATATATATAAAATGTTCATAAATGAGGGAAATGCCTCATCTTATAGGGTAGAAATGAAAATGTAGAGGGTTTTTTCCTATTTGATCTTCAAGGTAAGACATTGAGGGAGGGACGTTTGAGAAGTGGCAGTTTGGGTTCGTAGAGGATTCTGATTATCAGTGAACAGCAGTGCCCCGTTGCTACTAGCCGTCTTAGCTATGGGGAAAACAGGGTCTGGGGTGCCATTAGTCGGTTTTCCTCTGCCTGCTGTACTTGACAAGAGTAAACCTGAGTCCAAAAGCTCAATTTAAAAAAATGCATTACTGAAACGTTTTTAATTGCAGTAATCAATTTTTCCTACACTTGAATTTGGTGAGACCATAGGACCGTAATTATCTGCAATACCCTGGATCATATTTAAGAAAATGTCTGCCAGAGTGCAAAACATACTGATTTGCTGGTGACTATTGATATAGCAGAAGTTTTTTTTTCTAATTTCACAGAGGAGTTAGAAGGTAAAATTGTTACATCAGATAGTACATTCTTCTACCCAATAGTATTTGTCTTTCTAAATAATTAACTACTTGAAAATAATCATTAGGAATAGTGGCCAATTGAAAATAGCCTAAAATAAAAATAGACATCTATCAACATTTTATTTCTTTTTGTTTTTCTGGAACATACCCAGTGCATAAAGCTAAGTACCCCTCTGTCTCCCAAGGACATTTTCATTTAGCCTTTTGAAAATGGGGCAAAGGTAATATAATCAAAAGAAATGGCTATTATATTTGTCAGTGACATTGCCTGGTGCCCATTGGGTTTGAAACATGCACTCTCTGCATTCAGGGTTCATCAGTGTAGTTGAAAGATTGAGAAAATACAAACCAAAAGGAGTATAAGAACACACAAAATAACGTGATACGATAGAGTGCAAATTATGCACATTTAGGTCTCTGGAAACAAATATTAACTTGGATTACATCATAGTATTTGGGATTATATAAAATGTAGTTATTTTTAGAAATGAGAAGAATAAAATGACTTAAATTTTAATAAATATGTGTTAACTTCAGTTATGACTGTGTTGTCCTTTAAGCTGTGCACTGGAAATGGAAATTGTTGTAATACACATAGTCTGCCTTCAAGAGGCTTATAGTTCATTGAGTCTGAATTTAGAATAATATCCTTTACAGGCTAAAAGGTATGTTACTGGTACAGATAACAGTTGCTGCTAAAATTGGAAATCACTGACCATCAATGATGATTTCCTGGAGGAGTTAGGATTTAATCTACTACTTGAAAATAAAAACGTTATTTAGATAAGAAGGAGGAGACTGAGAAAGACACAAGGAATAATATAGTGATATTTAATTATCGGAAGATTAGTTACTGCAGTTGTGAGTGTGATGGAGTTTGTTACTCACATGTCAAAGGTTTTTAACCTGAGAATAGACTCTATTCAGTTATATAAGTATAACTGAAAAGTTTATTTGCAAACGTTTACGTGCATGGGCAGCATAGATATTTATAGGAAGCACTTCGGATCCATAATTGTCAACTTCATAAAGGGGTCTAACTTCCCTTTAGGGTTGAAAACCTCTGCTCTGTGTTCAGAGCTTTCTTGCATAGATAGGGACTTTTTCATAATCATTAATCCGCTTAAACTTGACTATCCAAGTAAATTGCATGTTTTACGCTAAAATAGCAAAGTTTTGACCAAGATGGTCTCCTTAGTCTACCAAATAGTGAACTGGATTGTTAGAAGGAAAAATCATATTTCAATATCACCTGTATGGCATGATACTGAAATGATACAATATATAAATTCTAAGATTATTTATTGCTCTTATTTTTAAAAATAAGTTTGAAAAGAATGAAATTAATCAAAATTTGTTATTAGGCATTTAATGGGTAGGACTTAAATTTTAGTGACACAACTAAGGTGACATAGCTCAAAATGCTCATTGTATTTTTTCATCATCTTTTACAAGTTATATTTTATTATCATTAAACAGATCCAAAATGAAGCCAGTTTTTTGAACAGAAATACTTCTCTTTTAGCTTGTTCTACATAAAAATAGTCTTAAAGAATATTCCAATTATTCTTAATTTTATAGTAATTGTTTTGTGAACACGTACCTTTTATCTGTGCAGAAGTAATTTAATTATTACAAAACAAAGTAGGCATTCAATTTAACTTCTCTAGTTCAAGTTTTCTATTCATCTAATACTCTTTTTATTCTCCATTAAGTTGTTAAACTAATTATGGTATACAGAAGTATAAGTTAATATCTTAATGAAAATTATCATTAAATCTAATAACATAAAAGTCTTAAAAATATTTTATCATAAGTGTGGAGTTGGCCAGTACATACATGTGTGTGTGTATGAATGTGTCTTCTTGGAATAGGGCTGGGTAAAATTGAAATGGACTTTCAGGCTTCATTTCAGAATAAAAAGCCAACATGTATTCCAACACCATGTTTTATTTTTAAGCTATTTGGTCCATTCTTTCTGCAGTTACAATTATATTTGTTTCACAGATTCATGCTTTTATATTTTCACAAATAATTTCAGAGAGAATAAACTTGTGTCCCTTGTTCTGTATTTCCTACATTCTCAGGTTTATTTGCTGCCAGAATATAAAACCCATAAGAAAAAAAGTTCAAGCTAAAGAAAGACTAAGCACTGGAAAGGACATTTCTATCTGGGAGTCGTGGCTTCTTTTAATATATCCTCTACATACCGTCAAATCTTTCTAAAATACATGCCTTATCCTCTCATCTCTTTACTTAACTCCTCTCATGACTCCCCATCTCCTGCAGGTTGAATTCTGACCTGTTAGCGTCACATACGAGACCCTTTTTGACCTGACCTCAATTTACCCTGGAAGCGACTTTTGGTACCACCTCATGCCAGCGTCTTTTTATTCAAGCGTCACACAGTGAGTCTCCATTTCCTGAAGGAGACATGGTAGTTCACGCGCCCTCTCAGGTGGAGTTGGCTGGCTCTTCCTCTCTGCTCCTTTTCCAACGTATAATGCTGCGACAGTGCACTTAAATTTTGTTTACAAGGTTGTCCCTGTCACTAGACTAAAGGACCGTGGAGAGCAGGGACTCCGTTGTTCACCTGTGCATGCCCGGCAACTAGTATGCAGTGCGGCACAGATAGGGACTCCGTTGTAGTTTACCAAGTTCATTCTCACCAGCCTAGATAGACGTGGTATTATAACTGTAATAGCTCATTTTAAGGCTTCATGGACAAAATTACTGTAGAAACAAAGGGACAGTGTCCACTGACGTCAATAAGCTCTCAGTTGACCCTGCCATTGTGAAACAGCTACCACGCCTAAGGTATTCTGAGCATCCATATTTACCCCAGTCCAGCACATCAAAGGGAAAATGCAGTGACTGGCAAGCAGTCATTCAGTTCCTTTATGGCAGAGCTCTAATTCTATGGTTGATGGACATTTGAGTTATTCTAAATTTTGTTGTTCTGTTTTTGCAAACACTGTTTACATGTCTTTTTGTGTACATTTTCAAGATTTTCTCTAGGGAGTATACCTAAGAGAGGAATTGCCAATTACAGCATGTGGGCCATTCCGGCTTTACAAAGTTATTCCAAGTTTTTTTCGAAAGAGAATGATATATTGTTCTCCCACCAGCAGATGAGAGAGTTACTGTTTTTTGGTATCATTTCAAACACATGGTTTTATCTTTGAAGTTTTATCATTCTTTGACTTGAAGTGCTATCTCATTTTAGTTTAAATTTGCATTTCCCTCATTACTGAGAAGGTTAAGCATGTTTTCAAGTTGTGAGTCATTCAAGTTTCTTGAGTGTCTTTTGCCTTAAAATTTTTTTTCCATCTTTACTTATTGTTTCATTGCATTTACTTATAAGACATAATTATACATTTTGCAAATGTCTTTACCTAGTTTGTAGATTACCTTTGTACTTTTTTCTTTGTACCCTGTTAATTTTGTTTTTTGATATACATTTTTAATTTTAATAGGATTCACTTTGTTAATATTTTCCATTGTGAATTTGTACTTTTTTGCGTGCATGTACTTTTTTCCACACTCAGAAAGTTTTGTTCTGTCATTTTCTGACTTAAAATTTCATAATGGGTTATATCATTTTTCCATCTGAAATTGATTTTCATAAACTGTATAAACATATGTTAAATACATAGGTCAGTTTTATGGTTTTATCTTTTCCTCCATTGATCTGTCTATAAGTTTGCTAACACCAAGATAACAATTACTGTAGCCTTGGGTTAAGTATTTAAAGCTGGTAGGGCAAGTTTTCCCACTTGATTTCATTGTCGATACTTTTTATTGAGGTTAGCAAAGTGTTCTTCCATTATTAGTTTGCTGACAGTTTTCACCATTATCAGTTGTTGGATTTTATTCAATACCTTTTCTTCCGCATCTACTGGGATGACTATATATATATATCATATATATATGATAGAATATGATTATATAAAATATAATGTATATACAGTGTGTATATATACATAAATATATAATATAGATATATACACATATACATAGTTTCTTTTAAATCTGTAATATGTTGAATTAATTACATAGGGAATATCTAGTGTTGAGCGAGACTTGCAGCTTTCATTTGTGGAATATATTCAATGTGCTCTTGATATCTTATGCTTTTTTTTAACCTTATTTTGGTTTGCTGTTATTTTGCTTAGTATATTTGCAGCTATTTGATATTTGAGGCTTCTTTTTTCCAAATGACTTTTTCTGGTTTTGTGTTCAAGATTACAGAAACTGCATAAATTAGGCTATCCATTTTGTTCTAGTCTCTTTAAAAAGTTGGTTTAATTGGATATGTCTTTTCCTTGAATGTTTAGGGCATCTTCCCTTTAGCCATCTGACCCTGAGATTTTTCTCTTGGAGATATTTTTTAGTAATGATTCAGTTTTCAAATTGTTATTCAAATTTTCTATTTATGTTTGTTACTTGGTCATTTATATTATTTTCCAAAATATGATTTCACTTAAGTTTTTAAACATGATGGTTTATAGGTGTGTGTAAGTTATTTCATATAATCGTTTCAGTATCTGTTCTTAATCATACTGTTTTTTTCTTTCTACTTTCTTTGGTTTTATTCTTCTGTTTATTTTCTAACATCTTAGATTGTTTAGTTGTTTAGATGTTTAGTTCTTAATTTTGTATCTTTTTTCCTAATACATGCATTAAGGTCTATGCATACATATATGTACACACACACACGCACACACACACATCTACGTACTGCTTTGGTGCATCTGCGAAGTTTCTTGTGTAGAATTATCAGTGTTGCCCAGTTTACATCTGTTATCTGGAGGTTTAGAGTATCTTCATTTTTTAGGTTATTCATAGATTCATTCCCAACAACTTATTTTGTTATTTCTCTTTTTGCAGTTGTTTTATTTTAGTATTTTTTAAAATTTTGTTGCCTCTTTGGAGTTTAGTCCTTCCTTTTTTCTTTATATTTCCCCCCTGCACCACTATTAGCTAATCATTTAATCATTTTATCCAGTTTTATTCTGAACCCAGGCCTGGACAGATAGACTCCTTTTGTGGGGTGGGTTTTATTCTGATTTATCCGCTGGGAATGTGGCTCTTGTCCTCTGCTTTGGGATATCAGGGGATCTCTGATCCAACTGTCACCTGCTGAGGAGGCCTGAACGTCCTCTCACCCCAGCCACCGTTTTCACTGAGTGTGTACAGTCCTTTCAGACATATTCTAAACCAGCAGATTTTGGCTTAATTCCTCAGGATGAATTCCAGCTCCGAAGTTTACCACTGTAGAGTCATATTTTCTTATTGTTACCATCTTTTAGTTATTTTTTCTTTTGCATCAGATTATATATGTATATCCCCAGCCCCTGTCCTACACCCCATCTATACTAGGTGGGGTTTCTCTATACATGCACTTCGCCGTATTTTCCAAAACAAAAGTCATGTGTTGTGTTTCCACGTTTCACCAGCTTTGAAACACATGAGAATGTGTGGAGGTGTGGGAGTGAGACTGCTTTCCTGGCAGTGGATGCGTAACCTGTGCAGGCGCTGTGGTGTGTTCCACGGTGGCACCGTAGCTGGAGGGACTGGCTCACTTAGCATTTCTAACCTTGCCTGCATAAGAATGTGAGGCAAAGCTTCAGGCAGAAGTTTCACATTCAGAAAATTAAAGGACATTCTTATCTGTGAATTTTGATTTTACTTCTTATAATTTTCATTGTTCACACACGTTAGAAATGTGAACATAGGAATGCAATTTCCTTAAATGTATTGATGTCTCTCTTTTTAAAAATCTTTTTAAAAACTAATTCTGTAATCTTCACAGATGAGTTTTTTAAATTTTACTCACTTTTAAAATAATGTTACAAGAATAATGAAGCTATCCTATTTTCTTAAAAAACTCTAAACGTAAATCATAAATATGCTAATAAGTGAAAAATCAGTCTTCATATTATTACATCATTCTCATTCACCAGATAATAGCTGTTAGTTAATGTATACATCCCCAGATTGTTTGTTTAGGCAGTCATTTACAATATAGAAAAACTTAATAAAATCTGTACATTTAAAAAATCTCACCATGCTGCCCACATTATTCAGAAACTAGTTTTATTCAATTAAAAATCGATTATGTATATCTTTTTATATTAATCATAGAGCTAGCATAATATTTAAATAATGGCACAGAATTTTATTCAGTTTCTATACAATATACTTATTCCTTAATGGATGGGCATTTGGGTTGATTCCATTTCATTCCTGTTAGAAACAGTGCTACAGAAAGTATTTTCATACACAGATCATTAATCAGTTCTGCAATTATTTTTGTAGAATAAGTTCTAGGAAAAGAATTACTGAGTTAAAGATGTAAGTGTTTTAAATTTTGTAGAGACACCATTAAAATGAAATATTAAAATCATTAAATGGTTATAGTCACAGATAGAGGTACCCATTTAATTTCAACCATCTATACATCTCAAACACCTGTCTCAAATATATGCCAGTAGGCAAATATTTGTCTTGCTTTTGCCTGTTTAATTTAGATTGTATGCTTACACAGTAAGATAGCATGCTCTTTTAATTTTAAAGAGTTCTTGATAAGCCTTAAATGTAAAAATTTGCAGTGTTCATGTTCACTTTTTTATTTCTGTGAAAATATAGCAGAAAATATAGTAAGGCAAAATCAAGGTTTGTATATTTGCTGGGATATGGCTGACTCCCTTTATTTCTTTGCCCAACCCAACCACAGAGTAGTGTTGTAGGTTATAATAGTAAATTACTGTTTAGATGCAGACTCTAGGTAATTTGCTGACTATAAAGCTATATCCCTCTTTGCCCATATTTGTGAATTGGTTATGAAAATCATTGATATTTTGAAGTTGTATCTTTGGTTTTGTTGTTACTGCTTTTACAATTATTCTGTAAATGTGTTATCTGAGAAGATTGTCCACTTATATTTACTGGCCAGTTCTTCATGTTAAAGCGTTCATTAACTCGTGTATCATTTTTTAAAACTTTGATATATTTAGCTTCTGTGAACATATGACATGCACTTTCTCTCCCTTTATTGTTAATACATTTTGAAGGGTCATTTATCAGTAGACCACAGAACAGTAGTTAATAGATGTTTTGTCACCTCTGTGACTGGCTCTCTCATTTCTTACAATGCCACTCTTTATTGATAGGGCCTCTTTAGCGTGTCAAAAGCACAGACTTTTTCTAATGTTCCCAGCTTGAAAGTTGAGCACTGACATTGGGAGTGCAGTGGTTCAGAACATGTTATTTGCCGGCTAGACTGCGTGCGCGGGAGCCTTGGCTTTACCGCCTCAGACGTGGGCAGCTTGCTCGTCTCCTCTAGTTCGTGGCAGCTATGAAATGGGAGCAAGGTAGTATCTTCCTCATTCTGTTGTTATGAAGAGGAAGGAAGGAAAAAGGAAAGGAGGGAGGGAGGGATAAAGTTTGATTAAACCACTTAGAAAAGTATTGGCAGTTGGATTGTTTGTAGCTTTCTACTTGTTATTTCTTTGATTCTGTAGATAAATTATATATATAAAATTGACCATCTAAGTTTTAAATTCATTTCAATGCTACTGTGAATGATTGTTTTAGGTTAATGGCTTGTGAAGTTTTAAGTGATTAAGCGATTAAATTTTTCACTTGCATTACCTGCTATGAGTGATATCTGTTAATAAATTGAATCAACTAGAAAAAAAAGCAAAAATGCCTTAATTGTTATATATACTTGCTTTACTCTTTTCCACAGTATGCTGACTCATATATAGTCAGAAACATAAAAATGAAGTGAATATTCAGTTCACTAAATTATCTGAGATACCAGAAAACCCACAAAGAAATAAAAATCTAATATAATTGTGACTAAAATATTTATGTCATGAAAGAAACTGGAATGCCTTTTAGAAAAATACCTGGCATTGTTACCTCCTCTTTATATAATGGCTAAGTTTTATCTCTGTGTATGTGGAATTAAAAGCTGCCCTGAGAAAAGTGTTCTTTAGGGTGTTGGAGCTGGTATTGCTTGGATTTCAAGTGTGGGATAGTTCTCAAGCTTGTTGTAATAGAAAAATTACTATAAGGAAGATAGCTAAGAGAATGGAAATATCTCTGAAATATTTGCTTGAAGAGTCCAAAAAATAACTCTTTTACCAAAATTGAGAAACAAAGAACACACTAATTAAAACCCTGAGTGGACAGAGAGCCTGTTTTTATATTATCAATGTATAACATTGACAGGTGCCTAGAACATAATAGTCTTCTAAAAAAGGTGAGATACATAGAGGAAAATAATCACAGGGTGAGTGGTGTCTGGGATGGGGGCACAAAATTGGATTTCTTCATCACGTTGCAGTTAACAGTTGAGTATATGCTATTGATACAACATAGCACAAAAACAATCAAAATCAAAGAAGCACCCCCTATAATACTGAAACTTCAAAGTAGGATTATTACAGCCTGAAAATCCCAGCTGTACTAAAAGTCAGCCTTTCTCCTTTAAGAAAAAGTAATTATATAAGATTTTTGTCATCAGTTATTGTTTTAAACTGTGTATAGATGTGATCCTAATGTTTCAGTGCACTCATTGCTGTCCCCAGACTAAGTCAGACTCTATCTTATTGGCAGTGAGAGAGAGAGAGAGATGATGATGTTGGCTATACTTTCTCCAAAAAAATTTTACCTGGAATTGTCCAGAAATAATGACAGTAAATGTTCTATATTTACATGATCAGAATAGCAGTCTTAATGATCCACGTCTTCTTTTGGGCTGTGTAGCAACAGCCCAAAAGCGATCTTGGAAAATGAAGAAAAAACTGTTCAGTAGCAAACATACTCTTTTATTGAAGCGATCAAAAGGAAAACCAGAAACCATTTCTTTTCTTTAAAAAGCCTTAGCTTTGTAGCTTCAAGCAGTAGCTAATATGAAAAGTTTGTCATACCAGTCATATTTTAAAATCCTTATTGGCAGCTTTTCGGTACCTAGCTAGGTTTCATTTTGTTTTCTGCTCTTGCTTTGGGCATGGTCCCCCACAATCGATTACCACTTTAGTGGTTTCTCTGGTAGCAGAGATTTTGTTGACAGGGCTTTCAGCTGTAAACGGCATACAGGAAGCCATATATCTGTTTTTCTCTCATAATAAATCCAGTCATTTAATGCAATATTTAGAATCCATTTTAAACATTCTATACAGAGAGCATAAAATAATCATTACGTTAGGAAACTACCTGGAAGATGTATTGTTACCTAATTTCATCCAGTGTTCATCTGTAAGAAGCTAGATTACATCATGTTTTAAATGCCTTTCCAGGACAGATTGTCTTGTTCATATTTACCAGTGCATAACATTTTATGGTTTTCTTACATGTTTTATTCATAAAAGTGCTGGAAACAAACTAGCAATTATTCTAGCCATTAGAATATCTGTGATCCAAATAAATCCATGATCCGTATGCTTGAAAAGATATCTGAAAACAGAGAGAGGATTGGTGGGAAAATTTATTTTTGGCAGCACTAGAAAAGGAAGTGGATTTGAGGGTATGTCAGACACTGTGACAATATAGATTTATCATCTATATTGTCGGCTGTGTATCCCTGTCTTTCTAAACTTCTAAAAGAATGAGAAATAGGAACACAGCATCACTCATATTGACCTATGGAAAATAATTTGTCAGGATCCATCCAAACAGATTTTTAAAATTCCACAGTTTTTTGTATAACCACTTTGACTCCTCCCCCCACTGAGTTGGACAGATGTTTGTGTTGATATTACGTGGGCACAGATCGCCTCTAAGCAATAGAAAAAAAGAGCTTAAACACACATCTACTTTCAGTGAGCGTTGGGAAGAACAGAAATGGAATCTGATTACAAAACATCCAAGCTTTTTGTGCCCCTGTGCCAAAGCTGTGTGCGCGTGTGCTTGCCAGTAAATCAGTGAGCACTCAGGGAGAGTGCTTCGCAGACACTTGAATCTGAGGAGAGGATTACAGAGTTATAAATATATGTTCTATCTTAATCACAGGAAAAATAAAGAGAAATTCTGGCCCTGCTTTCCCAGTCAGCAATCGCAGAAGTATTCAATAAGAAGCAGGCAAATTTTTTTTTAACTAGCTTAGGTAAATGAAAAGGAAGGAAGACAAATGTTTTAGTTCACTTGGGCTGCCCTACAAAATATCATGGATTCAGAACCTTAAACAACAGAACTCTATTTTTTCGTGCTTCTGGAGTCTGAAAGTCCAAGGTCAAGGTGTCAGCAGGTTTGGTGTCTTCTGAGGCTTCTGCCCTTGGCTTGTCAATAGCCGCTGTGCTGCTGTTTCCTCCCACGTTCTTTCCTCTGTGCACGTGCTTCCTGGCTGTCTCTGAGAGCCCACCCTTTGGCCTGATAACTTAATCTTTTAAAAAACTGTATCTCCAAATTCAGTTACATTCTCAGATACTGGGGTTTAGGCTTCAACATATGAGTTTTGCGAGGACGGAATTCAGCTCATGAACGGCACACATCCCATTCTTTCTTACTTTCTAGTTGGAAAATATAGGTGCATTATCAGAACATGTATGTAAAGGTTTCTTTTTCCCATATTAAACAAAAGTATAAGGCAGTAGTCAGAATCCCTAGATACAACTAATCAAATAACTGGAATTCTACAAACCATTTCTTAAAGGTTGCTGAGCTGCCAGAATAGATACCATGAAATCCACGTGCAAAAGATCATCTGCTTTTCTTGTGGGAACATATTTTAGGCTCTAACTCAGATCTGATTTATTTTTAATTTATACATATTTGTGACAGAAACTATAATCTGGTTTCCTGGAATTGTAGCATTAGAAAGGGATTAGGCTAAGAAGGAAGTTGATTTTAGCGGTCATCTCCCAGCTGCTGATTTTACAAGTGAGAAACCCAGGCCCTGAAGGTCGGTGGCAGAATCCGCACTGAAACCCGTCTTACTGGCTGTGTATCCAGAGCTCTCAGGTGTTTGCTGCTTGCTAATTTGGAATTGGATTTCATCATCTGAGGTTCTAGAAGTTATTCCTTGTTGGAAAAGGCTGCTGTCATTACTTACCCACAGTGGAGCAAAAAATTTCATTAGGTTTTTTTTTGTTACTAACCATAGAAGAAAAAGCTACTTCATAAGTCACATGCCGTAGAGATATGTGACAGAGGCCAGATGTGATCGCCCAGCACCCAGGGTGGACGAATCAATGTGCATCATTCCCTACTCTCTAATGTCCAGAAATGTTATTCATTTTTAGCGCATTCTGACTGGTGGCCAGAGATTAGAAAAACATAAACAGGAAGAAACTCTTCTGACAACTTTGTACCCATTTCCCATACCCTTTATTGCTTCAGGCTTATTTACTCAACAGCAGGAGAGAAGTGAAGCACCTCAGCTTCACTTTTTAGATTCTTCCCGTCTTGTTCCAAGTGTTTTTTTTCCCTGTAGACAAAAAGTGGGGCTATTTAAAGTATGTTTAAATGCCATTTTTCCGGGAAGTGTTTCCTGACTTTCCTAACCTGCAGAGCTCTCTTTTCTGGAGTCGTAAGTGATACCCATTGGCTGGAACACTCACTTGGCATTCATCTTGGGCAGTGTGTGCCTTTTTCCTTAAATGGATTGCAAGCCTCTTGGCAGCAGCAGATGTGTTCAATATCCCTATGAATTTGCTGGTTCTCAGGTTGGGAGTTGCCAACAAAGTGCATTCTGTCTCCTTCAACTGTTTCCAGGCCGATAGCTTTAGAGCAAGATGCTATTAAGACCCCTCCTTCCATATGAGCTGGCTTGTAGATTTCTGGTGGGATCTGCTAATGGGTGTTATTGTTTTTTAGTATAATTTTAAATGGAAAAGAATGTTTTCTTCATAGGCTCTGAGTTTCTTACAGCTACTAAAACATTTCTTCATAAATGGGAATTCCAGTGATCTACATTAGTTATTAAATGCTGGAAACATACCATGATTTTAAGAATGTGAGTAATTTAATAACATATTTTGATCTAGGGAATATGGGATTTCTGGAAAAAGAGAGAAGAAAGAGTAGGACAAATATTTTTGGTTCAATTAATCAAACATTTTTGCTCAGAACTTACCTGTTTCTTACCACTGTTCTGTTGACATTATTGAGACACACACACACACACACACACACACACACACACACAGAGGCTGGAGGGAGAGAAAGAAAGGGAGAGAGAAGGAGTGCACAGTGGGAAATTATGCTTGTAACCTTTACTATTTTTATATAGCAAATCAAGATATTTACTTAATCTGTCCTTCTTATAAAATGACATGGCTACACATTTACACAGATTACGGTAACTACCCTTGTCTTTATTCTCCTGAAGCCAGTAGGTGCTGAGTTGTGAGCAGGCTTGGACAAATGGTAATGATCTAATTATCATTTCTAATAAGCTTATTGTTTCTGTGTGTCCTTTATGAGAGAGAAAAGAAAGTTCCATGTTGAGTTCTGCAGCGAATCAGCCTCTCGTCAGTTTCAGTGAAAGAGCACAGAAAATAAAAAGATTTAAGAAAACAGAAAATAATACTGTGCAACATGCCCACAGAGACTTCTTACCCAGGGCACAGCCAGTTACCCTCGTGGCAGCCATCACCAGAGTCTAAAACATTACAAAACTTTTTTCCTGACAGTGATAAAAAGCAACTAACTATTATTTTTCTGAGAACATCAGATACCAGAGGAACTTCAGACTGTTCTAAACCCCAAACTTAAAGGGTTTATCTTTGTTTTTAACAGAAACTCAGCAGTTTTTATCTGAATCCCCTAAGAAGTAATGTTCTCTTTTAAGATAAACAAACAAATAATTAACAGGAAATTTTAAACATCTTTTAATTTTCTAGCTCTTTCTTGTCTTACTTTAGATATTTTTCTAATTTTATTTTGGATGATGCAAAAGTTCCAGAGCTGTTCTAATTTAGTCTATCCAGTTAGCAACTTTCCCTTCAGTATGTAATTCTAGTTCAAATTATAGACTCTCCTCCATGAAAAAAGAATGTGCATAGCAGAACACACAGCTGTGCACGTAACTTTATGACTCAGGGGCACCTTCAACCCCACCTAGGGGTCCTTGCTGACAAACTGCCACTGCATGGCCTTTTGAAAACACAGCTTTGCCCAGCGGTCTATGTTCTAATCCCCTGTTCTGAAAAAGCAGCAGCTGGAGTTTTGCTTTTGCCACTTACATGTTTCATGCCTGCATGTGCACTACAGACCCATGCATGACTGTGTGCCTAAACTGTTTATCCTTGATACTCCTGTTTGGCCAGCTGAATTCCTCTTGAATGGGGCGCCATTGGATGAGTTATTTATAGAGTGCAGGCTTTGTCTAAGGCGTTGCCACTGTGTATAGTCCCTGTGATATGGCAACTTAGCTGATAATTTCGATCACCTACTACAGGCAAGGCTCTGTTTGTGCGCTGTCTTATTTAGTTCTGGATAACCTCAGTGCTGCAGTTATCCACAAGACACTGAGACACAGAATACCTTTTGATTGTTTATTGTTTAATTGTCTCATGTAGAGTCAAATAAAAACTGTAAAATCATCTATCTAATCAAGTGGTAGAACCAGAATAAGATGCTGGACTAAAGTCTGTGCTCATTTCACTACGTTGTACTTTAAACATATCTTGAGAGTTATACAATGATTTGTTGAAATTTAAATGTGGAATAGTCAAGAGATAAATATATTTGAGATAACAAAATTATATGAAGCAATTAAAGCTCCACAGGGTGTTTGAGCATCTTTTTCTTAACCTATATATCACTTTGATTATCTTTTGAGCCCCCAGCTCGATCAGAATCTGAGTGAACTAACCAGGTTTGGTAATGTAGTCCTGAGGGTTGAATTTCTCCTTGTGCGTGACTGGTCCTGGCAGCTAGGATGTTAGAAGGCTGCTGGCTTTTAGCTTTTATAAGTTTGGACTTATCTACATTTTAATGCCTTTTGGACTCTATTACTAAAAAAAAAAACCTTTTTTCCCCAATTAGCTGTTTTATCATTTGCATTTCTCTCCCAGGGTAAACTCATTCCACATTCATAACTTCCCATAATAAAGATTCCCACATATATATATCACCTCCAGTTCTGCCCTGAGCTAATTCCAGATTACTCACAGATGTTTTAATTTAGGCATTCTACAGGCCAGAATTTCCAGGTAACTTTCCTTCCTATTTCTAAGTCCATTCTCTACACCCACACTGGTAGAGCTTTGATCCTGGGGGGGTGGGGGTGGGGGGAGGTTATTTGGGGATGAGAGAGATGATGAATGTGATTAACGTAAGGAGACATCTCTAATATGCAGTTGGAGTAAAGAGCTAGATGGTGTATTAGATAGAGGTATAGTTTAGAGAAATAAAGAATCTATGTGTGGAACATGTGTCTATTTATATTCTATTTATCCCTACCTACTGCTCTTCCCTTCTTTCTTTTCTTCCCTTCTTTCTTGTCATCGCTTTTTTCCTCTCCTCTCCTCTCCTCTCCTCTCCTCTCCTCTCCTCTCCTCTCCTCTCCTCTCCTCTCTCTCCCTCCCTCCATCCCCTCTCCTCCCTCCCTGTCTCACTCTTTCTTCTTCCCTCCTTCCTCCCGTGTGTGTGTGTGTGTGTGTGTGTGTGTGTGTGTGTGTCTCTCTCTCTCTCTCTCTCAGACTCCCTTTGTAGCATTGCTAATGTTGGGGTTTCACTGCCTAAAAGTCAGGTAATGCTACCACTAGAATTTCCCTTGGTAATCATTCATCTAATGATTTTGTTCTTCAGTTGAGAAAACTAGGACCTAGGAAAGTTAGGCAGTGGTCCACATTTTAGCTATGACTAGTTTCCAGATGTCCTCATGTTCAGTAGACAAGTCAGGAATACCTCAGTGGTCTGGTTTCACTAGAATTTCTGTTATTTGTGAATGATTCAGTAAAACTGATGCCTTTTCTTTCATCTCAAAGAGAGGATGCCAGAGGCAACAATTTACTTGAACTTAAAATAACAGAATCCTTAAATCATGATATCTTGATGCAACATTGGCCACTTGAAAGCCAAGAAGGTGCATCACTATCCAACAACAGAGGGAACACCTTTTTCCTGTGTCTTGGACTCTGAGGCACGTGGGGAGAGAGGCATGATAGCACTTCCCTTTCACTAAAGGAAGCCATTTAGTAAATTGATATCAAATACTCTTCGAGTTCCCTGAGAACTCTGCAAGTGTTAACACACCTCCCAAAGTGTCTGGCTCAGGCTTAGGGCAAAACAAAGATACTCTAAATTTAAGGAAAATTGGCAAATAATAATAACAAATGTCAGTATCTTCTTATAGCCTTTTAGGAAGCCCAGAACCCATTTGTCTTGCTCCTCTGCATCTTTATGTTGGCAATAGCAAGGGTTAAGTGAGGTCTCTTGTCTGTCTGTTAAACATGTGGGTATTCCCACTGGAACTCTGCCCAGGTGCTATAGAGATTTACCAGCTTTACTGTCTCGCTAAGTATGGCTCATGGTCAGGGATAAGTAAGGTTGCTGTGAGAAGACTGGACTTGTGGTTTGCTAATATGGACGCAGCACCCTGTGTCCCACGTGTCGTGTGTGTGTGTGTGTGTGTGTGTGTGTGTGTGTGTGTGTGTGTGCGCGTGCGCATTTCTATGTCTTTGTCAATCTAGCTGTCTCTACTAGTGTGTGTGTGTGTATGTGTGTGTATAAGGACTAATGAAGTCATTATTCTGAAAATGAGAAAAGATTTGTATAGAATAAATGAAAAACATTTGGTGATCCAAAGGATTTGAGGGAAAAATCTGATATTTATTTATTTTTTTTTGGGTACGTTGGGTCTTCATTGCTGCATGCGGGCTTTCTCTAGTTGTGGAGAGCAGGGGCTACTCTGTTGTGTGTGGGCTTCTCATTGCGGTGGCTTCTCTTGTTGCAGAGCATGGGCTCTAGGTGGGTGAACTTCCATAGTTGCAGCACACAGGCTCAGTAGTTGTGGCTCACGGGCTAGAGAGCAGACTCAGTAGTTGTGATACATGGGCTCTGTTGCTCCGCAGCTTGTGGGATCTTCCCAGCCCAGGGGCTGGAAGCCGGGTCCCCTGCATTGGCAGGCAGATTCTTAACCACTGTGCCACCAGGGAAGTCCCTGTTATTTTTAAATTAGTTTTCTTTTCTGAAAATTAAACAATGTGATTTTATTAAACAATATCTAAAAATAAAAGCATTAGGGTATTTTAAGGCACATTTTCTTAAAATTTCCAAATGGTAATAGTTTGATTGATGATTCTTTTTTTAAAGAAGTAGCCTGAATTTTCTGACAATGCCTAAGTGAAGTATCTAGGGAAACAAGAAAACAACTTCTTGTTTCTAAATCTTCAGCAGTCTTTCTCTTGCACTTACATTGAACTGGACACTACCTAGGATGGTTTGTAAAATTTTATTCTGTGACATTCTATGACATGCAAATACAGATTCCTCTAAAGCATTAAAATAATTGATTGCTTGAATTTATATAGTTTTACTAAAATTAAACTACATTTCTTTAAATGTATTTATATGTACCAAGTGAAGTAGAAGGAAATTAACAACAGCAACAAAAAATAATCCAAGAAAAAACTCCATTCCAGGAAAAGAAAAGTTCCTAAGCAAAACCAAACATTTCGATCTAGAAAATATGATATAATAAAATAAAATGTGTTAAAGCCATTGAAATGTGTGAAAAGAAGATTGTATAGATAATTGAAAATCAACAGCTAATTGAAACCCTCCGTTACTTATTTTTTTCTCTAAGATATTTTTGGCTCCTATGAAAAATGAAAGATTATGCTAATGTTCAAAGTCATTCTGAAGATGACTCCCATTGATGTTCTGTGATCAGCCTCATTTTTGGAATGTCTTCAATTATTTACATTTCCACTTAAGAATTCCTTCATTCTCCTTTTATTTTCTTTATATATCCTAAACACTTTAAGATTTAAATATTTAAAAATATTTGGGTCCCTGTTCACAATGTTCTATTTTATTTACTATGGCAGGGAATTTGACTAATAAATTTCACGGAGTAAACCTTGAAACAAAATAATGTGAAAAAAGATTAGAAATTAAATATCAATAAACAAACAGTTCTGTTAGCCACAATCTACCTGGAACTACAGGAATTTTATAACCTGAAAAGGTACATAAAGTATAATAAGTTTTCTTCACTTAAACAAGAAAATTGAAGGAGAAAAAATATCTGTAGAGTAAATATCGAAACCCATCAACTGGTATTTCTCTCTGATGATTGATAGTACTTTCTGAGTGGACCGTGCAGGACCCAGAGTCAAGGATAAAGCTGCTGCAGTGTGTCACAGGTGTGGCCCGTGTGCCCACGAGCCTGCACGTTTTTAGGTCATGGGGCTGCCCTGCTTAGGCTGCTTGTCTAAACGTCAGTTGATTACTTAAAGGAGCTTAACTATTAAGTGATGTTTTTTCTTCTAATTAACTGTTGATACGTGCAACCATTGGATAAGTAAGAATTATTAAATGGAATGCCAGAATCTGTTGAAATATTACTACTGGCCATAAGGAATACGTATTCCCATTTACATGATTCATATGGACATATAGGATAGACAGAACCTCACTGTTTTGGAGCTTATAACTGCATGTTCAACCATCTCCTGCTTGTTAACCTAAATCACAGGTAAACTGAGGCAAGCTCACAATAACAGAAATTGAGTTTATTCTGGAATTGAAGTTCAGGAAGTGAATGCTGTACAAACTACAAGAGAGTCCGTTGAGGGTTTGGGGTGGGCTGTATTTTATGGGTAAGGAGTGCAGTGACAGAGAAGTCCAGCCAGAGTCCAAGCAGTAAGTTCACAGGCTTGAGGATGGATGGAGATTCTTGGCCGATGTTCATGGGTCAGGAGATAAATCTCCCTCTTCTGTAAATCAGGGATTTATGAGAAATCAGTCTCTCAGTTGTTAAGTTCTGTTCTTCTGAAGGCGCGTGCATGAGATTCTCCATTGCATACCCTCCAGTTCCATTTTAGATTGAAATCCTTTCACATCCTCCTCTTTTGGGGATCATTGGTTGTCATTTTGTCCACAACCAGCCAGCAGACAGATGTCCCAGTGTCTGAAGTTCTTTCATGACAGTGACCTCCACACCCCATGTCAGTTCTCCACACTCGTGGCCATTTTATCACCCCAGAGGCTACACCTGTGCTAATCACTACCAATGTCTCCGACCACACTTGTTTTCATGAAACTTAATCTTTTCTCTATTCAAGACCTCAAACTTGGAACCTTCTTTATTCAGCCGGTTTTACACCTGCTATAACATATTTGTTTCTCCCTTACTACTCCAGACGCCACTGCTGACCTGTTAATTACGGTTTCATTTCCTTAGTAGTATTGCCCTCTCTCTGTCAATTACACATACCCAACTCCAGCAGTTCTTTATGCAGAAAACAGCTTCTGAAGCTGATTCTTACATCTCCCACTGCTAGCGCTCACACTAGAGGAAGAGGAGTCTGTCTTTCTAAGACCAGCCTTCCTATGTGTTCTCTTTCATCTTTTCTAAGACCTTCTTCTGCTTTCTGTTTCATAAAAACTCTCCCTCTGAACTATCTCCACACAAACTTGGTTTTCTTCTACTTTAAACAAAGCAAATAAAACAAGTTCAACAACCCTTCTCTCTGCACACAAGCTGTCCTTCAAGCTATTGTCATATCTCACAGTTAGAACCAAAGCATTTTTATCAATGTGAGGTCAATGAGATAATTTTGAGAGGACTAGAAAGCCTAGCAAATAGTAAACATTCAAGGTAATGTTACCCATTGTTTACACCATCTTCTTATTTGTTACTATTAGCAGTAATAGAGAAAACACAGGTTTTTGGATACAGAAAGGTATAAAGGCTTAACCTAGCCTCCCAGGCAACCAGGAGGTCTTCCTGGAGGGTGTGATCCTTGACTTGAATCTGTAAGGATGAGTAGGAAGTAGTCAAAAGATAAAAGTCTTAGAAAGGGAATCCTGGGCCTTTTCTTATTCTCTGAATGACTGATGGGGGTGAAAGAGGGCTAAGTTTCTAGCCAACATGCAACTCATCATGTAGTGTTGCAACTAAAGATTGTCCTGGAGTTAGCAAACACTGCATTTTTCAGTACAGAAATTGCTGTGCAAATCAAGAAGGATTATATAACATTTGGTTTGGAACTTGAACAAGTATTGTTCAAGATCACACAAAATCACTCCACTCAGTATCTGGCCAGTGCAACAAATCTAACTCACTCAGTCCACAGTTGCATTCTTGTGATTCTCTCTGTAGGGCAAACATGTAACTACTTCATCTTGTCTTCTAGTGTAGTGTGGCCTGCACATATATGCACATTATTTCATTATTCTTATTTTCTTTTTACTTAACCTATGTATTACCTATAGAGGATTATATATTTAAACAATTTTTTGTATAGGTAGGTTATATATTCTATTCTTTTCAATTTTAATTAATAAAATAGTGCTAATATTTCTTACAAATAGAGGCATTGATTTTATAGATTTGAAAATCATCGAGGTGTATCATTTTGAAGATATGATGGGAAGACTGTAGCTAACCTCGGCTATTGTTGGCCAGTGGAATTGAAATGTCAAATTTTTTTGATTCTGGAATTTATTTTTAAAACCTAAAATATTCCAAAAGTTTTACTAAGATATTCTGTTACAAATAGCAAAACAGCATAAGCTAGGAGATCAGAAATGTTTATTGATTTATTTGCTGATACCTGTTAGCCTGTGTATTAGTTTTATTTTATTGCTGTAACATCACCACAAATCTAGTGATTTACAGGAACAACAGGTATTACAGTAGATGGGAAGTCCAACGTGGTCTCACTGAGCTGATATCAAGGTGTTGACAGGCAGTGTTTCTTTCCGGAGACTCCAGGGGAGAGTTAGTTTCTGTGCCTGTTCTGCTTACTAAAGGCTGCTGTGTTCCTTGGTTGCGGCTCCCAGCGTCTTTGAAGCCCGCAGTGGCGTGTCCTTCTCGGCTTGAACCGCTCTGCCCTAGCTCGTCAGTCGCGTCTCTTTCTTTAACTCTCTTCTTCCTCCCGCTTCTGCTTTTAAGGTCCCTTTTGACTGCACTGAGCCCATGTGGATAGCCCAGCATAATCCCCCTACTTTCAGGTCTACTGTTTAACAGCCATAATTCATCTACAACCTTAATTCTCCTTTATCCACGGAACCGAATATATTCATTCACAGGTCCAGGGATTTAGACATGGAAATCTTTGCAGGGCCATTATTCAGCCTTTCACAACTTTCACGTTGTTGTATAGATTGAATCCTTAAAGCTGTCCGCAGGAGCCCAGCTTTAAATAGGATACCTCAGTCTATACCTTTCAAGTAATATTCCAGAGTATCATGGTTGTAAGGGCTGTCTACTCTTGTGACTGCTAGCATATGTACAGTTTATCTATTCCAAAGACAAACTGTCTACCTATAGAGGTACATTAAATTAATCCTTAACCACAATGAGAAGTTATCTCACATGTTCTACCCCAAGGCTGCACTGTTTTAAAAACAAAAACAAAGAATAGAAAGCCCAGAGATAAACCCGGGTACCTGTGGTCACCTAATCTATGACAAAGGAGGCAAGGATATACAATGGAGAAAAGACGGTCTCTTCAATAAGTGGTGCTGGGAAAACTGGACAGCTACATGTAAAAGAATGAAATTAGAACACTCCCTAACACCATACACAAAAATAAACTCAAAATGGATTAAAGACCTAAAGGTAAGGCCAGGCACTATAAAACTCTTAGAGGAAAATATAGGAAGAGCACTCTTTGACATAAATCACAGCAAAATCTTTTTTGACCCACCTCCTAGACTAATGCAAATAAAACCAAAAATAAACAAGTGGAACTTAATGAAACTTAAAAGCTTTTGCACAGCAAAGGAAACTATAAACAAGATGAAGAGACAATCCTCAGAATGGGAGAAAATATTTGCAAGCAAATCTGTAGACAAAGGATTAATCTCCAAAATATACAAACAGCTCATGCAGCTCAATTAAAAAAAAAAAAAAAAAACCCAATCCACAAATGGGTGGAAGACCTAAATAGGCGTTTCTCCAAAGAAGACATACAGATGGCCAGGAGGCACATGAAAAGTTGCTCAACATCACTAATTATTAGAGAAATGCAACTCAAAACTACAATGAGGTATCACCTCACACCTGTTAGAATGGGCATCATCAGAAGATCTACAAACAATAAATGCTGATATGGAGAAAAGGGAACCCTCCTACGCTGTTGGTGGAAATGTAAATTGATATAGCCACTATGGAAAACAGTATGGAGGTTCCTTAAAAAACTAAAAATGAAATTATCATATGAGCCAGAAATCCCACAACTGAGCATATACCCAGAGAAAACCATAATTCAGAAAGACACATGTACTCCAGTGTTCATTGCAGCACTATTTACAATAGCCAGGTCATGGAAGCAACCTAAATGTCCATCAACAGATGAATGGATAAAGATGTGGTACATATATACAATGGAATATAATTCAGCTGTAAAAAGGAATGAAATTGGGTCATTTGTAGAGACATGGATGGACCAGAGACTGTCATACAGAGTGAACTGAGTCAAAGAAAAAAACAAATATCATATATTAACACATATATGCAGAATCTAGAAAAATGGTCCAGATCAACTGGTTTGCGTGGCAGAAAGAGAGACACGGATGTAGAGAACAAACATATGGACACCAAGGGTGGAAAGCGGTGCGGGGGGGGGGGGGATGAATTGGGAGATTGGGATTGCCACATATATATTACTAATAAGAAAAAAATCAAATTGTACACTTTAAATATACACAGTTTATTGTAGGTCAAAAAATAAATAAAAAAAAAAGCAAAAACTATCATGTTTTCTTTCCCTCTTCTTTTTTCTATAGTGTGTAACACAAAGATTACTTCGAATTTATCATTCGGGTTGATGTGGTATAGCTTTCATCCCTCCAAAATATGAAAATATTTTGTTTTTCTTTCTGTATCTAGTATCTAAGCCTTGACTTGTAATGTGAACAATTAAAAACTCAATTGTAAATCAGTACTTATTTATCTTCCTCCTTTGTGTGTGTCCTTTTTTGTTTTAATTGAGTACCATCTATGGCTAAATTCTCCCCTTGATGATTTCACTCTTTGTTAATTTTGTTGTTGGATTTTTGAGGGACCCTGGCAGGCATTTGTAGGAGATGGAAACATGATCAAAGGTAGGAAGTGAAGGGGTTCACTCTGTGTGTGTCCCTTGAGACAGGACATGGGAGATTGAGTTGGTGTAAGTGGGCCTGACTTATGAGGTAGTTTACAACTTAAAACTTGATGATAACTGTATGAAAAATATGACTTTGTACCCAACAGCTTGGTATAGAGGAAAAAAGACTGACCCAAATTGGCTATGAGGAGTTTGACTATCAGTAACTCCACATAACTGTTTTTCATTTGTCAGCTTTGAGGATCAGACTGATTTTTTTAGGATATCTTCAAGTTTTAAAATTAGTGATTTCATGTCTTATTTCTCCTCTATTTATTTAATTGTTCTGTGTGTATTGAATTACTTGACTAGCTTTTGTAAACATATATTTATATATAATACACAAATAATAAAGTTTGGTTTAAAAACACCCTTTTCCATATGATAGGCTACTTTAGAAAGTTTGAAGTCCTGTTATAACAGTGAGGACATCTGCAGAAAATTAGTTGCACATACTGATTAGTCCTGAATGGCAACAGAGTGTAGTATGTATGTAATTCAGATGTCATTTTTAATTGACTGTGTTATTTTTGTTTTGTGTATCTTTCATTCCATCTCAGAGTAACAAAAATATCTACTTTCCTCTTTTTTCTAGAGCAAAACTGGCATGTTTGAATCTCAATCCTGTTTTAGCTGTGTGACATTGGCCAAGTTAGTTAGCTTCTCTGGGCCTCCATATTTTCATCTGTATAATGGGGATATTAGCAGAGTGTTGGGAGAATTTAAGTGAGTGTTGGGAGGATTTAAGTGAGTCCGTATGTGGAAAGCATTTAGAACACTGCCTCTTTAGGAAAGCAGATGCTCAGCACTGATGTGCTGTTATGATTCAGGAGTGAGGCAGTCTCCAAAATTGGCTTACAGACAGGGTGGCACTACAGAGACAGTGTGGCACTGGAGGTTGTTCACCTCACCACCTCCCACTCCTATCTGATATTCCTAGAGGCACTGGAAGAAAGTTGTGAACACCGTGGAGTGGGGCTGACTAGGTGCATTTTCCTTTGTTTTTTCTTTCTATGGCAACAAGGAAGGAACAATATGTGTTGTGTGTGAGGTCAAAAGGCTTCAGATATTTGACTGTCAAGCCTGAATCTAAAGTCAGTGTATACTCACTGCCAAGAAGAGACCACCTAATCACTGCCTGAAAGGTGCTCGGAGCCTGGTGTTGACATCCCTGATGCACTCCTGTGAGCTCTGCAGGACAGGCCTTCTGCTGTACTGATTTGGGCTTCCGTTAGAGCCTGTTTTTCCCATTTGGTTTCTCAGGACCCTGTGGTGGGTCATCCGAAAGGCCAGCCAGGGAGAAACAGTAGCAGTGAGGACAACCAGATCTCTCCTTGTCGGGCTGGTGAGAGAAGACTCCTTCCTTCCAGGGGTCTAAGTCTACCTAACTCTCCTGGAACCAGCCCTGCATGCAACGTTTGTGAGGTTTAAGCACAGGTGCAGACACCATGAGGTAGACATGGAATGCAGAAGAGCAGCTGCAGGACTCCAGCCAGGCTCATCACTGGCTCATGTGACTTTGCAGATTCCTAACAGTTGATGTCGATCCAGAGAACAATATTATTTTCTTAGTTTATAATTTTAAAGTTTTTTCCCTTCAGATTCAGTTCAAAGGACAGGTACATTGCTTCATATTTCTAAGGACATTTAAGGAAACTAGATCTCAGACATAAGAATGAAAATACTTCATAGATAAGGTTTGTGATGTCAGAGAGTTTCTTATAAAGCTCATTTTATAATTTACAGATTAGTTGTCAATGTAAATTTTAATATAACTAGAAAGTAATGTTAATTATATTTTAAATGTTTTTTTTCCTCCATATGAAGGTCTGTTACTTAAGGACTGGAGGCAGAATCTTTTGTAAAATTGAGAATTATTTATTCTATAAGTAATCATTATAATATATCTCTGCTAGGCCTATAATTTCATACTTTCAACATTCTTATGTGACTATATTTAAAATTATAAGATGTTTTACAAATTGAATGCATGGTAATTTGTGAAATTAGTTTTATATACATTTAACCAAATGCAATATGACTTAGCACAGCTAATTTCCCATCTTGATATCTTAAAGTTATATCTTACCACCATGGCCCAGCGCAGATGTTACCTCCTCTATTAAGCTTTCTGGGACCATCGCAGCCAGCATATGATTTTAATATTTTAAGACAAGATCTTAAAAATATTTCTTATAAGTACTTTTTTGTTGTTCAGAAATCTCACAAAATGGTTTTTAAAATCACAAATCCTAAAAACATTTCTTATAATTAAATATATTTTTTTCCAGAAACTTCACTTGATAATTCTAAAAACACGACTCAGAATGTAATTTCCCAAGGCTAAATGTTAGCAGTCAGAAGTAATAGATATCTTAAATCAATCATCTTAACATTTTTCAATCCACATCCTTTTTTCTGAAAAAGCATGTAATGAATGGAATGGCACTCAAGGAGCAATTAGCAAGTCTATTTCTGGAAGGCACTATTCCTGTTAGTAGCACACAAAAGCATTTTTTCCCCCTCTTCTATGGACACAATGAGCGAATTTATAAAGTAAACACAACAATAAAGGAAATTCAGGGATATCAACAATGGGATTTTGGTAGTAGAAAATGCATCTTCCCTGATGAGATAACACCTTTCTTGAGTTAGAGGAAGGCTTTCTTAATGATATACAGATTTTTAAACCAAAATGCGTAAGTGGTTGTATAACATACTAGGTTGTAAGAAGAGAGAAAGGAGAAATAGATTTGAGAGAAGATGACTTAAATTTTAAATGTTTCGAAGCTGAGGTTCTGTTGAGAAATTTGAATAGAGACTTTATATGCATGGACACTACTATGTACTTGGAAATTTCTTAAAGCTAATAAGCTAATAAGCTCCTACCATCAAACTCTCAAGCACGAGTTTCTGTGTACCAAAAATATTTTGCACAACATGCCGCAGTAGTTGCTAATGCAGGTGTTTACTCAAAGGTCATTTTTCAAGAAGGACTTTCCTGACCTTTTTGTTTTAATTTACAGAAAAAAAGCAGTCCTCTTCCTTATCTCCACACTCCCTATTCTACTTCTCTGCATTTTTTCTCTGTATCACTAATCACCATTTGACATTTTACATACGGCACTTATTTTTTCATCTTTTCCTCCTGCTCACATCCCTGTATAGTCCCTCCATGAAGGCAATGACTTGAAGCTCAGTGCTGTATCCCCAGCAGCTGAGTTTGCGCCAGACACATAACAGGGGCTCATTATTTTGTTGAGTGAATCAATAAGTCTTGAGTCAATTATTAGGCCTTGAAATTCTTTATCAAGTCTTTTATATGTGATAAGACTGTTTCACGATTAAAAGTGAATAAACATGTTTCTCCAATGAAACAAAGCTTGACTGTACATAGGCTGAAATGCAACGGTTGTACATCCACGCATACAAAAAAGACAAAGCCGTGCTTTCTTGGGAGAAATGTTGGCAGATATTTTCCAATGGAAGGATCCTTAGTAGATTAGCCCTGAGTAGATGGCAAAAGATATCCAAGTTTATTCTCTTTAAAGTATTTTGAGAGCTCTTGACAGAATGAAGTTTTAAAGCCAAAGAATGGACTAAATATGTAGATACCATTGGGAGAATATTAAAGGACAATGAGAAGTCCTTCCAAGTCTTTCACAATTCTTGTACTTCTTTGATTAGTTATTCAGTCATTTAAGGTTTGACTTAAAGTCCCTTGTTAGAAAGGAAGTATCTCTTGAATGGTGTGTATTTATTACTTACCCTTTAATATTAATTAGTTATCAAAAAATTTCTACAGTGAGGAATATCTGAGTGAAAAATAATGGATACCTCTACACGTGAATGGAGGGGAAAATGGAAAATATGTCACTGCTTAAACAGGCTTCTCTGCTCTGATTGGATCAAATGCTACCATGCCTAGCAAGGAAGGCATTTGCATGCTTTCAAATGCATTAGTAAATAAAATGCAAATGGCCATAACTCTTAGTGACTTTAAAATTAAGATATTGTTATAATTCATACTAGGTATCCTGAGATACAGGTATGGAATTGATTAATTAAGTGATGAAATCCTCATCACACATCCAAGTTCTTTTATGTCATCTTTCAGCCCCACCATCCTTAGTGTGTCTGCTTTGGCCTTCATTCCAGCTTGCCTTGGGGCACAAAATGGTGCAGAAATTCCAGGTAATGTAATGTCCAAAAGAAAGAGAAAAATAGCTTCTCCAGTTCTCTTTACAGAGTCTGTAGATATGTTCAAGAAGCATACATGAAACCTCCCCCACATGCTCTGTTTTACACCTGTCACTGGCAGGGGGAATGGGTACCAGGTTTGTTTACTAATCTTGATTCATATGAATTCATCAGGACCTGTGGACACATCAATAGAATCAACTTCTCTGTGCTCTTAGGAAAGACTGAGGAACTGACCATAAGTAGACAACCAATGTGCCTGCTATAGGAATCAAGCGGTATTAGAACTCAGGACTAAATTAAATCAGTGTCCATATGGACTAGATTGAAAGGTGAAATACACAAATAGCTCTCTGCACAATTTTATTCAACCATGCAGACCAGATATTTAGGTTATGAAGTGAGCAAGTTTGCCCATAATCTTCATCAATGCTAATTCCAATAGTATAAAATGTGAGCATGACAGAAGAAAAAAGGGTAGTTGCAACAAGGACAAATGATCACACAAGAATTTAAAATATCCTTAGTGGTTTTTTACACATTAAATTTGTTTCTACATTTGTGCTAGAAACATTAAATAACTTTAGGATAAGGGTAATAAAACCCTCAAAGAATTAGTCTCCAATTTGGATTTCTAAATGTTTTAATCTTTTAAAAATTAAAGCGATATTGAACCCGGTGTACCCCCAAAAATAAAAAAATTAAAAAAAATAAAAAAAAAAAATTAAAGCGATAATAATGTCAGGTGTTTTGAGTTTTATTTTACTTATAGCTAGGCCAGTTCAACTATCCAGTTTACAATTTAGGGTGGATAGGATGTAGGCATAAAAGTTATTTGAATGATCTAAGTAATGCTTTAGACATCTGGTGTGGAAGATACTTGGTCTGCTGATTTCCATATCGTCTATGTGGACCATGAGAGCAACGCTGGAATGCCTTAACTCTATTTTAATTATTGCTTCGCTAAAGTTGCTTTCCCAACTGGAGAGCTAGTATGCTGGTGAAACGACCATTGCTGAAAGTCTTTTAATAATAGATTAGCCTTCCTGCTAACCAAGGAGATGATAAGATGAAAAATGAATGTGTCAATGGAGTCCATGCTTTAGATGAAATCTAGTAAAATGTAAAATAAAAGAAACACAAACAGAGACAACAGAAGACTATAAAGCAGCTTTTAAAGATGCAATAACAATTGTCTGGTGGTGGGGGAATAGAGAAAGGGAGAGGGTGGGAGGGGAGGGAGTGAAAGAAAGAATATCAGATTGAGTTAAATATGCATAAATGATGGTCACAGTCATAGTTAAAAATAAAGTGTAGCTTTAATAATTAAAAACAGTGATAGAACTTTAATTTGCACCAACACTTCGTAGCACAACTTCAGATAATTCATTTGGCCAGCGCCTGCAAAGTCCTGCTTCAGTCAGTGGGTTGCTACTTGTCAGAGTTCTCTGGAAGATCTGGTAGTTAAAGCTTGATTTTACCATCAAGTTATATAAATCAGTCATCCTCTGTATGTCATTGAAATATACTAGCGTAAGAAGATATGCCTTATTTTTGGCCCCAAAGCAAATAATTAACAATAACAGGCTCACGTAACCAACTTGAAAAAAATGTAGATTAATTTAAATTGTACTTGCTAATCTTAAGCTTCCATTGACAGTAGTAAGACATTAGATGTAATGTTATATCAGTTTAAAAACTGAATATTTGAATTTTATAAGAACAGGCAAAAAGTGAAAATTAGATAAATCATATATTACCGAAGAGCTTTATAATGAGTAGTTTTTATTTCTGTTGTAAAATACTGACAACCAGGACAAAAATATGAGATTTAATCAAAGAAATAAATAAATGTAAGGCTAAACGTGGTGAGAAGTTATACACTGAAGTTTCAAAGTGTGAATTCACATGAACCTTGAGGGTTCACGTCAGACTTTGAGCTGTACATAACAGTCTTACCAATATCTCTGAATTTCCAAAATGAATTCCTAAAACATACATCTGTCTTTTCACATGGGTAAAATCTTCAGAATTACATAATTTAAAAATAAAGCTACTTTTTGAAAGCAAACAATGTTTTGAATAAACATTCTTTGGTTGTCCCAACTCTTCAAAGATTTTAAAGCATGCTTTAAAATTCAAAGGACATTTAAATTTTTTGTTTTGTTTTGCTTACCAACTTAGTGAATGGTAGAGTACTTAATATGGTTTGTTTTAAAAACTAATAATAATAATAATAATAAAATCACTAACATTTAATATGTGCTTACTCTGTTTACTTCTGAAAAATCTTCTCAACTACACATATTAAATAATTTAATTCTCAGAGCAACTGAGCATTGGGCACTATTAGTGTACCTGTTACATGGTGAAGAAACTGATTCAGGGAGGGGTCATTCTGTGACCAGTACTATTTTGGTTCAGCTTACTGTGTTTTTTCTAACTTTTGCTCTTAATAATTAAAAAAAAAAATGAATGCCATCAGAAAATTAACCCAAAGCCTTGTTCCTTTCCTAAATCATACAGGGATGACTGGCTTGTGTTCATGATACAATCCTGTTTATTAAAGTGAAGAGCTAACCAAAGATCAGATATTTTTAAAACAAAGACTTTGTTCAAAATGTAATTTAGAAAAAAAAATGATACAAAAGTAGTTTAAGAAAGAGAAAATCCTCTAAAAATGATTTTTTTTTCAATGTACAATCACAAATGACAATGGCAAACAAAACTATAGAGAGACCAAAACCAAAACCAAAACAAAACCCTGGCTATGTGTGAGTGTAGGGGAAAGAAAGACCGATCATATATTAGGATAATACTGCCTTTAAGTCTTTACTGACAATATAGCTTGGGGCAAGTATTTTAGTGAACATTTAAGTACCGTAATCATTTTTTGGTTACATATGAACGTGAGAGAGACGGTATAAGTATAAACACACAGTCATATTGAATGAGAGCGAGTGGAACGGGCTTTTAAGAAACATGCCAAGAAAGCGGAATCCAGAATCCAGTTTTGTTTTAAAAACATGCCAAGGACATTAAAAATGGCTTTTTCAGTGGGGTTCAGAGTTAGAACTCAATTTTCCCCTCAGTTGGTTGACAGGTGCTGTGCTGGATGAGGACTCTTGTTTGGTCATTATTTCCCATAGAGCACTTTTGCACTTTTTCCAATGCAATCATTTTGAGAAGCTGGGTTCTTTAGTGCCATCATGCTTTTTGCACTTTTTTTTTTTGGGCCTAAAAGAAATGCTCTTCTCGCCCTCACACGCCATGTCTAGATAACCTCTGTTAATCCTTAAGCTTTAGTTCTATGTGCCAATGCTTAGTTCTGAGGACAGCTCAGAGCTACCCTGCTCTCTGCTCCCCCAGCTCCTTGCCTTCTGGGGAGAGTCATCATAGCACTTTCACCCTACAAGACTGTCCTGTTACCAATCTTCTCCTCTCCTTTATATGAGAAAGGAGCATTCTTTGTTTGACTTTGCATTCGCAGAGCCAAGAACAGTTTCTGTCACATAGTAGGTACTGAATGATTTTTGAAGAAGAAAGGGAGGTACTAAGCTAGGAAGACCAAAAAAGAGGAAGAAATGTTTGTATGGTAGGCAGATGAGTGCATTTCAGCTCAAGATGTCTTAATTCCATTTTAATGCAGTTATCTCATCTTGATTGTCTTAATCCTTTTGAATGCTACACACAATTTGAAAAGCTATTCAGTGACATTTCATTATGAATTTGGGACAGTGATATTAAGGCCTGAAACATTTCATGAACTACAAGGGGACAAATCTGCAGCTACTTAGTTCCTCCGGAGGGCGGGCCTGAGTTCTTTGCTGTTCTCGACTTGCATCAGAGAGAAGGCAGCGATGCGGGGGCAGACTGGCATTTCTCCTGGTGGTGTGTGTGGCGCCCCTCAGCATTGCTGTGTTCTTGTTCAAAGGCTTTCTGCTTCTGTGATGCTCCTGTTAGGTGCACAGGACACTACCTGAGAGTTTGGCTCCGGCATTTTCCCTCCTAGGGAGAAACCCACCTCAGAGCACAGGAGGCTTGATCGTAGGGAAGGCCATCATGATGGGAAGAGTCCACGCAGGCGTAGTCAAGAGAATCCTTTATTGTAGTCTGCCTCAGTATTCTGCTTCTTTATTCTTATTTTTTCTTTTCTTGGGAAAAATGATCCGTTTCTACCTTGTGGTTACTGATTTGAATGGTGTCAGTATACACATTTTTTTTTCTGGATTTTGATGTATAAATCTATAAATCAAAGACAAGCCTATTTAAAAACACTTGATGTGAAATTTAATATTGTAATTAAACACACACAATGCCTTCTTTGCATAATTTAAGTAGAAAAATTCTCTATATACTGAAGTGTGGAAGTACCTAGTAGCAAAAAAAATTGTTGAGTAATGAAAACTGAGCATTTGAATACTAACTTTTAGAGTTTATATATGTGGGAGAGGAATGGCAAGGGAGTGTTATTATTTAAAATAATTACCTCCTCTAAATTAAGTTATTAGACCTATTTCATTCTTGAAAAAGAGACGACTAGGTATAGAGACCAAAAAAGCAAGGTCACACACGTGCAGGATCAAGGTGGTGTTATTCTGGTTGGTGTTAATAGAATCTCAGATTAGGAGGGATGCAAAAATTAGTGATTCCATTGTTAGGATGATAGAATCAATACCGGCTTCTGTTGGAGAGAGAATAACATTGGCCTCTTGTGAGAGCTTTTCGATTTAATAGAACCACAGTGACCCAGCAGCATTCAGGTTCTGCTGCTTCTCTGCAACTCATTACAACACCGTATCACATTATGCCAAGAATGCAATTCAACTTTATTTTGTTGCCAGAATGAGAATATTCTTCAAAGTAATTTTGTCTCAAGATTTTAAATTATGTTCAATGAAGACAATCTTTAAACTGAGTGATCGTATCAGATAGAATGCTTACTTCCTACCTTTATAACTCCTTGACAGTCTTGCAAGTTGATTCCTACGCATGCACGATATTACTCCTCAGACTGTATTCTGCATTACAGCATTGCTTAGTGGTGGTAGAACAGTCGTCATCACACACACAAATATAATGTACAGAGAAAATCATTCCTCTTATGTGGGTTAGTTTTGTGAGGCCACCCAAGGGTACAGAATGAATATGAGCTGGAAAAGATGTCAGCTTAATGATGACACTTCCTGTATTCATTGTTCCCGTTGGTTTCTGCAGATAAAAAAATCTGTAATGAAGTTGATACCATTCCCCGGATAGAATATTAGGGAATGTAGCAGAGGATTTGAGGATTGAAGGAGAAAATACCCACTCTGTGTATCATAACTCGTGCACTTATTGTCAGTTCCATTGGATTTACCCGTAAATCTGACAGTTCAATTTTAATTTACCTTTTCATTGCTTTTTCTCTGGTATCTTCTTCCCATGATAAATTTCAGTTCCATTTAATTTGACTGATTCTTCTGACAAGATAAATACTCTGGGCTATTTTATAAGGTATTTTTAGTTTACAAGGCAGAGAAAGAAAGGAAGCTTTTAACAAATACAAATGTGTAGCTCCAGTATGCCTTACAAGTCCCTTTATGTTCTTCTCCTGCTGCCTTTCTTTCCTTTCCCTCTGATAGAGATTAATGCCAGATGTAACTCAGGCTGCCACCTGTCCCTTGTTTATCTGAGATGATTCCTTTTTATCATCTCATGTTCCTTACTACGGATAATTATGGAAAGATTATTTTAAAATCAGATTGTGAAATATGATCCTTTATAAAGAATTGAAAATAATGCTTGGCTTATTTGCTGTTATAAAATGAGACTTGCTTAAAGGAATGTATAGTCAGGACATAATTAATTGCTATTTAAGAGTCTACCATTAAAACAGCCAAGAAAACACATTGACTTTTTTTTTTAATGTGAGCATGACACTTTCAGTAGAACAGGCATTTGGAGTTGGAGGTAAGAGTTTCCTGTGGGTGCATCCGCACTTAATTTCCTTGTTCAGAGTCCCTATACTGAGTGGGAGGTGCATTTGTGAGGTACCAGAATGGAATTAATCATTTAAAATGTCATTGTGGAGCAGAATGAAGTTAACTGAGTGTTTAGGTTTTGATTAATTAACAAATTACCTTTTGTCAGATAAGAAGAATCTCACTATACACGGGAGTGATTCTGAGGGTACAGATGGTCAGTGGTGAGGCCAGTACTTCTGCCCAGGTGCCTAATGTGTTTGTATGTTCAGAGCTAAAAAGTTGCTCTAACACATGGACAGAGATGGAAGAACACCTAATAGCAAATAAAAATTAAACTAACCTAGAGAGAAATTAGAACAAAACTCATAGGAAAAAGGAAAAAACGGCCTATATAATTAACTTGAAGGACTTCGGCTTTGAAGGCAGAGGGACCAGGGTTAAAATCTCCCTTTCTGCTGCTCCAGAGGCATGTTATTCTTAGTTATGCTGCTCCTTTTTCTGAGATTCAGCTCATCATGTGTAAGATAGAAATCAAAGGGCTTACCTTGCAGGGTTATTGGTAGGATTAGAGAGAAAGTTGATAAGAAACCCTATAAAAAGTACCTGGCATATGATGAGTGTTCATAAACAGTTATTGTGAATTTCCTAAAAAGTGTGAGTAATTTCAACATTTTCAGGATTTTTTTGTGAATTCATATGAAATATTGTTGGAATTTTTGCAGGAATAATTTATATTCTCTTAATTTCCTGATTTAGTAATTCTTAAGTCTGGCTCCTAAAAATGTAGGAGTTCTTATGTTTGTAAATCTCATCTTACTTTCAGCATATTTTCAACTGATAAGTGTAAGTAATATAGGGATTTCACTACATATCATAAATTTACTACAGAAATTCACTGTATAAAAATAAATCCAGGTATGTTAATTATTAAATTATTTACCCTAGTTTGATTAAGGAAAAGCCATCAAAATTCTTAATTTTATTCATATGAATTTTTCCCTATGAGCTCAACTGTTACAGGACAGTATTCTTCTGTTCAATATTATGTTATAATGCAGTATACGCTTCCTTTCTTCAAGTTCTAGTTTTACATGATCTCACTTATTTATTTTGTTTAATCAAATTAGTGTTTTATTGTTTGACCATCCAGAAAACAGAGGTCACCATTGGTGTTAGGAAGTCATTAAATTTATATAAAGTGTGGTCTACACAGGAGTGTTTTTCATTTATTAAGCTATTTTTATTCTGAGGTAGTCTGTAGGAAGGAAATGTGATACTTCTTTTGGTCTATTACTTTCATTTTGGCAATTCTCACTTTCTTAATATTTCAAATCAGAGATTTTGTCTCAAAGCAATTACCTTTGTGGTTATTTTTTACGCAGATATTTTTTCATAGCTTCTTATTGTGACGTGTGTGTGCGCACGCGCGCATGTATGTGTAAAATTCGCCTAAATTTTGTTAGTGGACTTTCTGAGAACCTTGCCTCTGATACCATTCTGTTGATGGATATTCAGAAAAATCAGCTTAGGAAACACACTGGTAGACAGGAGGCTACGACACGTGTGCATTCAGAGATAATGATAAAAAAAGAGAACCACAAAGTGTTTGTGATTGCGTGTACTCTGATACAGTTGTGATGCCCAGCACCAGGAGTTAGTGTCAGACTTCACAGGTTTAGGAACATGAAACCCAACAAGACTGCTGTCACTTCAGATGCCAGCCACAAACTTCCATGACCCACCCCCACAGATTCGATAAGTCATTAGAATGACTCATAGAACTCATGAAAGCTCTATACTTATGATTACAGTTTCACTATGAAGGATACAGATCAGGACCAGCTAAATGGAGAGAAGATCTGGGAGAGCCCCAGACACAGAGCTTCCCTGTTCCTCCCCAAAGAATCAGGAAGCAGCACCCTCCGTGTACACAGATGTCAGTTTTGGTGTACAAAATTTTTATTGACATTTCATTAGGTAGACATGAATGATTGAAACACAGAATCATTGCTGGTGTATTGAACTTGATTTCCAACCCCCCTCCCCTCCCTGGAAGTCACACTGGCTCACAGCCCCATCCCTCTCATCACCTGGTTGAACTTTCTGATGACCAGTTCCTATCCTGAGTCTGTCTCAGTATGAACTCGGGTGTGATGCAAGGTGCTCATAAATGACAAAGGTACTCCTATTACTTGGGTTCCCAGGGTCCTGGGACAAAGACCAGTCATACTCTTTATTAGACAACAGTGAAGGATCTAATATTAATTATAAGAGTGTATATTTCATCTTGGTAATACACATATTCTCTTCTTACTTCCCACTGGAGTCTGATTTACGAAATATATTATCCTTTGAAGAATGACTTTAGAAATCAACCTAACTATCATAATGGTATTGAATGTTTTGCTAATATGTCTCAAATTTTGTTTGCATTTTGTTTAAAATCAGTTGGAAATTTAATCAAATTATTTGACAAATGATATGCCAAAATCTCATTTGGAAACGTTCAGTTAAAAGAAACTATTAAAAATAAAGCTTGCAAAGAGGAACACCTTAAGATTTCCTATAAAATCAAGGATAACTATACAAATTAAATGAAGATAGCAAAAAGGCTTTGGAATATCTTGCATTGTGTGAATAATGTTGGATGGAATTTCTGTGTTTACTTAAAGTTTATTTTTATATTATTTTTATAATAAAAGTGGGAAGTTTTAAAATTTTACAAAATATAAATTTGGTGAAACACTCAGAAGAATCATTAACAGACAACTGATTTGACATATTTTCTCTTTTAAAAATAATTGTTGAAGAAAGGCACTCTGAGTAGAGGCAGAGAGATAGGACTTGCAAAAATATTTGGGCTGAAAGAGTTATACATTTTTCATATGAAAAACTCACAATATCCTAAAGTTACCAGAATTTGATATGAGCTTAGCAGATGCCTTAGCATCTGTAAAGAGATTTTTTTCCTCTCAATTAAAAAATGTGTAGTCTATTAAGAAAAGTTAATAACAATGCAAGCAATTTTTCATAAAATGAACCATTGAAGGAAATATGAAAAACAATATGGCTGTATTAAAAAAGTCTTCAGATTAATACTTATATATAATATTAGACTCAGATACAGAAATTAGAGTATGTAAATGTACCAAGAATTATTATTCTACTTAGTTTTTAAATATTAGACACTTTTATTTTCTTTATTAATATGCATACATTATTTTTATTTGTTGTATATAATTTTATTTTCAAAAATAACTTGATGGGACTATTTTTAGTTCTATTAATACAATAAAACCAATTTATTATCAGTATATAAATATTTCAAAAAAGAGATCATCTTTATTGTTTTTATGGCTCACTTTTAGTTTTCAGAGTTGTCTTAGTTTAGAAACAAGATTTAATGTTTCCCCTATTTGTAAATGCATATTTTCAATTACCTACATAATGGGTAGTTATGAAATATGACCATTTAGAAATTATAGACATTCATGCCTTAGTAAATTACCCAATAAAATTTAATATGACAGTTTCTTTTGACATGATTATTGTAATTATAAACTAAACAAATTTTTGTTGAAATAATTTAGCCCCAACCTTCAAACAGAATAAATAGTTCTACCAGTGATTTTTCTATCTTATTGTAGGTCATGTGGACGATGGGTGCATTCTGAAAGAGAGTGCCTTTTACCTATAAGGTTATATCACTTTTGATCTTTCAAATACATTACATTTATTATTTTATCTTTCATTTTAGCAGTCACTGAAACATAGTATCTTTTGAGACTGGTCTCCTGGTTTAAAAAAAAGGTTGTCATACAAGTATCAGGAAAAGATTATCCTGCTGTCCTGGTGGCACTGTGTCCTCCTTGATTTCTCCAGCTGGGGAGGCTGGAATAAAGATTGGTTTTTTTCATGTAAAGGTAGATCACTCCATTGTCTCTCTTAGAAAGAAAATGGAAGCCACTGGAAACAGAGCCCGCTTATTTTTCTTTATTGTGTCAGACTTTCAGTAGGGTTAGACTGACTAGAATGCCAAGGGTACTTGGAAAGGGTCTGTAGTGATTGTGCTGTAGGCCTAGTTCCAAATTCAGGGCCAATGTTCCAAAGATCCTATAGTGCTAGGGTGTGTGCCATGAACAATTCCAGGGGGTCTTTTCAAAGTTAAAATTTTCGAGGTGCCCCTTTCCTAAATTTGAATACAAGAAGCACTATGAATGCGTTTGTATGTTTGTGCTAGTTTTGGTTGGGACCACGCACTCAGTGGGTGTTAAGCCCTGAACACACGCCAACATAAATGCTGGAATAAGACTGTGCCGTTATGTAGCAGTTACGAAGCCCTTGTGTTTTATTAGATTGCTAGGGCTGCTGTAATAAATACCACAAACTGGGAGACTTAAATAACAGCAATTAATTTTCTCACAGCTCTGGAGAGCAGGGTTGGTTTCTTCTCAGGCCTGAGACTCCTTGGCTTGTCCATCACTGTCTTTTCCCTTTGTCTTCCCATAGTTTTCCCTCTGTCCTAACTTCTCTTCTTACAAGGATACCGGTCATGTTGGGTTAGGGCCCACTCTAATGACCTCATTTTAACTTAATTACCTCTTTAAAGATGTTATCTCCAAATACAGTTACTGGGGATTAGGACTTCAGCCTATGGATTTTGAAATGCACGATTCAGCCCGTAATGTATATTGGGTTAACTAGCCTCATAGCAACCATGTAAGATGGGCATAATTAGTATCCCTATTTTACTGAAGCAGAACCCAGGGCACAAGAAGGTTAAGTAATTTGTTTAAGATCACATGGTTAGTACTGAAGGCGCTAGGCAGTCTGTCTCTAGAATCTGTGCTCTTACTGACTATACAATACTGCAGAAAGCCAATTCTGATAAATTCAGGTACCATATTTAATTAAAAATAATAACCAGTGTTATTTATTTTTATATATTTCATCCGTGCAGTAGTTTTTATAAATGATAAAAAAATTTTATAAATGATAAAGTGGAAATTTTCTTTGTGTTAATCAGTTCCTTCCAATATATTTTGTAAATATACATGAAATCATAGACATAAAATTTCAGTTTATTACTAAGGAATTAGTATCATAATAAATAATAATAATGCACAGAAACTCCTGTATTTCTGTCTCAGTAGCAATGATAAGGCATAGCAAGCAATTTGGAGGAAGTATGCAATGGATTAAAACCTTTATAGTGTAGAAAAGTAGAGAAAGTCAGCAGCACTAAAAAAACAGCTCTTTGACAGTAAAAGATTTAAAAGCTGCAATTCTTTCCTATTGAAAAATTCAAGTGGTCCCATGAGGACCTTGGAGAATTTTGGGTTTCTAGATCACTGTGCGTTGCATTGAAGAAATCAGAATGAGAAGGAAAAGCAATTTAAGAACAAACACACAAATCCTGAAATTGGATGTTAGGAGACATTAGGGAGATTCGGTATTTCTAGCTTTACAGTGGTCAAAACAAACAAGGCTCTAAACTTTCAATGATACTGGAGATTGTGCCAAGTCTACGGGAAGGGGAGTGAGGGACCAGTGCCAGAGGAGATGGAACTGACAGGGATGGTAAGCAATTGGAAAATGAAGTTTCAAGGAAAATTCAAGTTAGGAGTGGTTAGAAAGAAAGTTTGAGAGATGAGTCCTGCTTTAGACCTGTGACTTTTGAAGTATCGATGAGATCTCCAGAAGATGAACTTCTGTTGCCAGTTGGAAATGCAGAGAAGAGGCGGGGGTGGGGAGTAAACACTTGGTGTCATCACAGGATTGTATGTGAATCAGTAGGGACAGGTGAGACGGGGAGCAGAGGGAAGGAACATGAGGGAAGGAAGGTGTTGTGCAGAGTCTACGTTAGAGAGTTTGAGGAGGAACTTTTGAAACAGGTAAAAGACAATCAGAGCAAGTGTGTTCCTGGGGGTGAAGAGACCAAGACATCTATTTCTGTATATTCAGTGCTTCTCACATTATTAAATAGGAATAGAGTAAATGTAAGAAGGAAACCAGGAGTATAAGGAATGAATACTGTGGTGGTACAGTGTTTCTCAAGGGGTTTTGGATGAGAGAAAGTAAAGGCTTTTTGGAAGTTTACATAGAGTCATGGGGAGATAGGACTAATATAATGAAATAATTAGGAGAGGATATGGAGCCATAGTCAGAGAACAGTGGCTTTGGCAAGCTCATTTTAGTGTGAGAAAAGATGGGGCATTATCAGAGGTTCTCACTTTCAGTGCCCACATTCAGTTCCTTAGAAATGTGTCAATAAAGAGGTGAAAGATAAATTTGAGTTACAGTTTCAACAGAAACACAGGAGATTGACTTTTTGGATTTTTATTGCAATCAGTCTATTTACTAGTAAAGAAATACAATATTGCTTATAATATTGAACTGCTATTTGTAGGAGAAGCATAAGAATTCAAAAGCCTGAGTCAAATAAGTAAATATTAGTTACATGGTTATAGAAGTGTTTCTGAAATTTTCAGAATGAGTATTTCAGAACTTCTTAAGTGACATAGGTGAACATTTTGCAAGATTTTGAAGGATAGTAATCGTGAACATGTTTATTCCAAATCAGTGTTTTAATGTGGGTGTTTTGCCTTAGGGATATTTTAAAGGAGGCTCATCAAAACAACCATAAAAATGTAAAATTTTTTTTATTGTTGAAAATAAATCTCTTATTTATATTTTATGCCTGAGCTCTGTCCCCATCTCTGAGCCTCCATTAGACGCAGAGAAAGGAAGGAGATGTTCGTGTACATGTTATTAAGGAAAGTTAAACGTTTTGTCAGGCCGGAGGATCACATTTTAAGATCAGATTGGCCTTAGCAAAATGCATGTTGAGGGACTTCCCTGGTGGCGCAGTGGGCAAGACTCCTCACTATCAGTGCAGGGGGCCTGGGTTCCATCCCTGGTCAGGGAACGAGATCCCACATGCATGCCGCAACTAAGAGTTCGCATGCCACAGCTACGGAGCCCATGAGCTGCAACGAAGGACCCACCTGCCACAACTAAGACCAGGTGCAACCAAATGAATAAATATTAAAAAAAAAAAAAGCGCACACTGATTATTAGCTCGTTACCCAACATTACTGGTCTGTTTGGTTTCGTGCTGCCTTAAGGATTGTTCTGTATCCCCACAGGGTGGATTAGACTATAGTGTGTCCAGCTAAATAGCTTTTGTTGACTGTGTTAACCTGGTTTTGAGGTATGCTAGATGTTATCTCTGTAGGAAAGAAGCAATTTGGTAACCCTGGGCTGAGACCCTTCCTCTCAGTTAAGCCTGGATCTCATGAAGTTCAAAGACGGTAAGCAAGAGAGTATTACATTTGATTAATAAGAACCTTATATATTATTTTATCAAATTCATGAAAAACAGAGCATTAAAATTGAAAGGGAACCAAGGGGTCTTCCAGTGCAACCTTCCTCTGAACCTGAAAACTTCCATTACAACATCTCTGACATCTAATTTTATACATTCACTGCCTGGGAGTCACAGTTTCATGAGGATGCCTATTCCGTATCCCAGTGGACCTGTTGATGGTAGGAAACAACAGCTGCTTGTTCAGTGCTTCAGAACTGCAGACTTCTTTTTGTCCTATCTGGACTCTGCTGGGCACAGCTGCTAAGAGCTATCAGTCGTATGGAGTAGAAGTTGAAATCAGGGGTAGGCCAGGGGTTCAGGGCAAGGGCTGAGTCCAGACCAGGCCTCCTATAAGTAATGTGGATTTTGGGGTTCAGTAAGAATTTGAGGTAGATGGGAAAAAGCAGAGGTGTCAAATACAGTGGACAAACAGGATGAGAGAATATTTCACTCTTGCCATTCTTAAAGATAGGGTAGTCGCAGTATACTTCCAGGTATATCTTTTTTTTTAAATTAATTAATTAATTATTTTATTTTATTGGCTGTATTGGGTCTTTTTTGCTGTGCGTGGGCTTTCTTTAGTTGCGGTGAGTGGGGGCTACTCTTTGTTGTGGTGCGCAGGCTCCTCATTGCCGTGGCTTCTCTTGTTGCAGAGCACGGGCTCTAGGTGCATGGGCTTCAGTAGTTGCAGCACATGGGCTCAATAGTTGTGGCTCACGGGCTCTAAAGCGCAGGCTCAATAGTTGTGGCGCACAGGCTTAGTTGCTCCGTGGCATGTGGGATCTTCCTGGATCAGGGATAGAACCCGTGTTCCCTGCATTGGCAGGCGGATTCTTCACCACTGCGCCACCTAGGAAGCCCCCCAGGTATATCTTTGACTGTGATTAATTTTATCATTCTTATGTGATCTTGTAAGATCATATCCCAATATGTTGCCTCCATCTGCTATGAAGATCTGCATTTCTTTCCATTTTTCATATACATTATGTCATGCAGAATGCCTTTATCCTTGTGTTGAACCCAAATCACCTCTCTTTAACATCTATTCATAGGTACTAATTCTGAAGATAGACCTATAAAACCTTGCAGTTAGTATTAAAGAAAAAATTATTCATGACACTTGTTAAAGAATTAAGGCAGACTTTATTCAGGAGGACTCTTACCATAGTTATAAGGACTAGTGAAATGAGATATGCAGTAGGAAGGAGGATGGAGCTCAGTTCCTAATATGACAAGGAAATATGGGGTTATGTAGCCAAAGAGTAGAGGAGTCAGTGGATAAAAAATTACTGAGAGAAAACATCAGGGCTAAGAGGGGATTCTGGCCAAATAGGCCTAACAGGATTCTTGTTGAAGACAGGCCAAAGTAATCAGACATCACCTGGGAGGTGGTGGAAGATGAGGGCTTTGATCAGATACCAAAAGTGATCACATATTGAGGGTGGGGAATTCTGGCTAAATTGATTTAGTAGGATTTTTGCTAAAATTGGACAATGGAAAAATGAACACAGAAGTCCAAAATTTAGGACCTACTTGAGAAAAGAGTTCAGAGAAGCCCCGCTAGAATTTGGTCAAAGAGAGAGTCTTTGTCATTAGTCATCATGATTTTCCTGAGATTTTACTTCCGTCAGATAAATGAGTAGATGAGGAAAACATCACATGTTTCTAGACTTTTCACATACTTCTCAGTGTCTTTGTAAGCTGTTACCTTCAATTCTTCCTTTAAAGCAAAGGCCTGATAAATAAAAACTGTTTTGGACGTGACATTTCCAGTCAAAATTAAATGCAATGATATCTTCATCATAGAAATCTGCTCTGTTTATTCAAAGAGCATATTTCAAGGCTCTTACTTGACTGTACTTATGGGTGGAAATACTTAAATAATATAAAATAATAGTATGGACATGGTAGTTTTATTGGGTGCAAGATTTCAAGATATAATTACATTGCAAAGGAACACTTCAACTTCCAGTTGAAATAAAATGCTGTGGTAATTTGTTGACTACTATATATATATATGTATGTATTTTGAATTCATTGCTGCCATTTTTTTTAAGCTAAACTGTGTCAACAGCAACAGCCTTATAAACTCACAGTTTGAGAGATGGGGAGTACTGCTCAAACAGTAAAGATGGAATGTACTGCTGTAGAAGTTAATGGAGAAGTCAGATATAATGAAGCCTTTGCAGTTCTTCAGAGAAATGTGATAGATTTCACTAAAGATGTTATTTATAGAACAGCTTTTCCCTTAGCTGAGGCTCAGATGCAGAATTTCAGGATGAATCTGCTTCTGTTAACCACTATCTTGTTCATGGATTTCTCTTGAAGAATGTAAGGTGATCTTGAGGTGTAATTAAAATTTGGGCAAAAGTGTCAGAGAATAAATCAGTGATCACTGTGTATATATTTTAAATTTATTTTGTCATACTTTTTAAAAATAGCCAGTTTTTGTACCTTATACATAGTTGAGAATAGTCATTTGTTAAAAAATTTTCTCCACTAATCTCCAAATTATTTTTATTAGTATATATTACTTTTTTTCAGTCACCTTTCTGGTTTTTAATGCAGGGATATTATATAAATTTTTGATGGAGTTGCTCAGAGTCATCCTCCAGTTACTAAGTTGTACAGGCCAAAAAGCAAAAGATAATTGCCAGAAATAGCTATCACTGCTAAGAAGAATACAGTGTGCATATGAATGGCCTTTAGCAATGCCATTTCATATCATGATGTGGCTGTAATCTGAGTAAACAATGCCTTTTGTGGGCAGTGGTTTGCCTTATTTTTGAAAATAAAGGTAACTTTTACCCATCTTCAACTTTCTACCATTTTCTGATTCGTCATGATTGTTCAAAGGTATCATTTCCGTTGTGACATCTGAGAGTTCTATTAGTATGTTGGGATATTACTCATTTTTATCTAGACTTGAACTTATATCCATAGTCCTTCATGGAACAAACCAAAGAAAGGTGTTATCAGATTTTACTGAAATTGGTGGTATCACTTTGTTGTGTATTTCATATGAAGTTAGGTGTGTAATAGAGAAGAGCATGATATATTTCCTGCCATTTGGTTATGAATTAGTTGTTCGTTATTGTTTACTGGCCAGTTTTTTATTGCAATACGGGACCAGGCGCGTTGGGCAGAAAATTCTGACAGTCAGATAAGCATATCACAGAATACAAAGTGACTTTCCCAAATTCAGGCCAGTGAAGAAGACAGATATAATGGCTCTTATAGAATGCTAGTATGTATCAGAGTTTTGCTTAAGAATAGGGATAATGAGTTGCCATTTTGTGAGTTATTGATATCCGTGTGCTGAAGATGATGTAACGTAGTTCTCTGTGCATGGCTATCAAAAATAGTATGGTTCCTTTTCTCTTTTTCTAACAAATGCAAAATCCATAGAAATGAAAATTAGCTGCAGCTGCGATTTTATGAATGGTTTCCTAGAAACTACATTGAAGGAAACCTCAATCCACAAATGAGTTTTATACTGCTCTTCTAAGCACGTGCAGATGGGAGGTTTGTGAATTCAAAATACATTAAATATATTTTTTGAAGATGATTGTCACATTTTTTCAAGTTTAAAGTAATGTTTAAATAAAACTTTGGAATTCCTTATGGAATGAACAAATATACATGTTTTAGCGATGGAAGCTTTAGCAGTTGTCCATTAAAATTAAAAGCTGATCTAATACAATATTTACCTATTTTTAAAAAAATAAATTGGCTTTTTTATTTATTCACACAAACTAGTAACTTCCATATTATCTCTTAATGAAGGATGCTGATCATAACATTTCTTTTTTAAAACTAGGCTTATAAAATTTATTTGTATAAAGTCTATTATTTAAATTTTTACTATATGCAAGGCATTTTTATTTAGTAGTCTTGGTGAAAAATCAAAATAATCCCCAAAACATGACTTTTTTCAGTTTTTAAAGTTCTTGGGAAGATAAGAAATGTGTATCAATAGACTAATGATCAACTATAGGCAATTTTAAAATCATTTATTAAATATATGATTTTTGAATTCTGAAAAAAGAAATGATAGTAGATGCTTATGATACTGTACTATATCATGTCATATTCAAATAACCCTGTTTTTTCTTTGACAAAATTTCTATTCTGGTCAGGCAAAAAGTGTAGAAAATGTTTTATATCTGGAATACAATTAGGCATCTTGTAGAGCTTTTTATAATTTTTATTTTATATTAGAGTATATTTGACTTACAATGTTGTGTTAGCTACAGGTGCACAGCAAACAGATTCTTTTCCCATATAGGTTACTACAGAGTATCAAGTAGAGTTCTCTGTGCTACACAGTAGGTCCTTGTTGATTATCTGTTTTATAGATAGCAGTGTGTATATGTTAATCTCAATCTCCTAATGTATTCCTCCTCCCCACCTTTCCCCTTTAGTAACCATAAGTTTGTTTTCTAAGTCTGTGAGTCTGTTTTACAGAGCTTCTTTTGACAAGATAGTGAGGTATGGGTAGATTATTGATAAAATATTATATTGACATAACAAAGTTCCTGATTAAAAGGGTTAATATCAACTTGAAAGATAATTTCTTTTCTTTTAAAAAAATTTATTGAAAGACAGTTTCTGGAGAGACTCTTTCCTCTGTCCTATCACAACATTTTATATATTTTTATATTTCTTTGATGAAGACATTGAATGTTTATTTACCAAATTTTTAGATGAAATCGATTCTTGGCGTATTAAAAACTGGCTTGACACGAGAATCAGGACCTAAAACATTGCAGCAAGCAAGAATGGTCCATCAGCTCAAATCAGATAGATTTTAATGAACATTGATGTATGTTCCATACTTGGGTTCAGAACACACTCAAAATGTTAAAGATAAGCAATGTGGATATATTCATATGAATATGAAGCCATATGAGGAAGACTCGGTAGGCAGTAAGTTCCACATGAATGTTTAGCCTGACCGAGTAGGGAACCTGCTAATTTGATCTCACAGAGCTCCTTTAATGAATGTATACTCTCGCTAGTATATTTGTCTATTCAATAGCTTATATTGTCCCCTCAATATCAATAGCTAACTCATACTCAACATAGTAGAAGCCAGAAATTCACTATCCCAAATTGTCCCTTTCCCTACGTTTACTGTTCTAGCAGCTCCTGCTTCCTCAGTTGCTCATTCGAGAAGCTTAGGAGTCAGCCTCAGCTTCTTCACTCCTTCGTGTAATTTGTCAGTGCGTCTGGTGTGCTCCGTCAATGCAGTTGAAGTTATTTAGGGCTGGTTTGGAAGTTAGCGGAAATAGCAATATTCATTCATCCATTCATGTGTTCACTCATTCCTTCCTTCATCTAATAACTGAAAAAATGGTTACTGAATACAAGCTATAAGATTATGTTTTCAAGGGTGTATATCCCAATAAGGAGATAAAAATTGTAACAAAATTGGAATAAACTGTAGAAATTTTAAGTTGAAAGGAATTCTAAAGCAAGTGATTAGTTTATTATCAGTTAGGTAAGAAAGGTAATAACACAGTTCCATAGGATTTTCCCCAATGTTTTCTGTTGAGTTTATTAAAAAAAAAAAAGATACCTCCCTTTTAAATAAAAGGTAAACTTTTGGCTCTGGGATGCATCTGTTTTGATTGTCATTTTAATTTTGAAATGGTTCCTTATTAATTTGTCAAATTCAGTGCAAACAACAATCATTCTGAATATACATCCAGACTCAAAATGTTCTTCCTTATAGGAATAAGAAGAATTTAAAATTAGAAGAGTGATATTATTTTTCAGAGAGGGAGAGAAAGATGTCAGTTAGCCACTCTTGGGACTATCTTTTATTCAAAATGTAATCATATTTGGATTTTGTTAAAAACTTCATGATACTTTAGAATCAAGTTAATTTAATTTGTGCCACAAAACCAGTTTGACACAGGTTGAGGTCAGAAATAATAATTATAATGCAAAGACATAGGGATAAGAATGTTTGTATTTTTCTATTGTACGTATTCATATTCAGTCAAACCTGCTCTAAAAACAAGCCCAACTCTCTTCCTTATGGAACAAGTCTCCAATTGCCTGAACATACACTGTACACTAAATGGCCAGAACATTTTCTTTTAAGTGATGCTGTTCAGTATCTCAGTGTAATAGCTTCTCCCAGCTTCATAGAGATCTGATTTCAGCTAAGCTCTGTTGGAAACACAAACCTAACAAGAACAGCAGAAATCCTGTCACTGAAAAATACACAGGACAACTCAGACCTCTCAAGTGACTTTCCCCTGCCTCTTGATTGTCATAGTTCTTAGCTAAATTTATTAGAGAGCACTTAGCTGCTCTTCTACCCTCTGTCACCTCTGTAGTAGTCATCAAAATAACACCTCAGATTGAAAGCATAGCAATGTCTCCAAAGAACTGATAATCTGGAAAAAGTCTTTTTTTTTTTTAACTTCCTTTCCCCTTGGCTGAAAAAGCACTAAAACTATGTCAGCAGATATTGTAAGAAGAAAAGATATGCACTAGAAAAAAAAAATTCCGACACACAACAGAGTCTGATATCAGGTTATGATAGGATATATCTACCCTGATTTAAAATATGAAGAAATTACATTAATCAGCTTATGGGGATGTTGTTTAGCAAAATGAGTTTAGGGCATTATGAATACTGTAGAACAAAATTGGTTATATTTTATTGTACAGTAACTGGTTATTTTAACATTGCCTGTGTGTAGATTTAATCTTCAAGTGAAGATTAAATTTCCTTCTTTCTTAGAAGGAAAAAAACCCCAAAGTTCTAGTCTCCATGGTTAGGGAGGAAAAGGTGAAGCTGTATTCTATAATCAAACATACTTATTTATTTATTTTTACCAACGAAGTCTACGTATGATCTTGGTAAGGTAAAATGTGTATTAAACAAAACTTTGATGACAATTTCTCACACTTCTGAATATTTATGTCCAGGATAATGAAACAGTAATAGGCAAAGAATTGTTTTTTTCTGACTTATCTGGCTCTTCACTACAAAATCTTAATTTTAAACCTCTTTGAAATTCCAGTTTCGGTGTGTTATTTATTATAATGTAGTATGCAAAAAGTTCACATTGTACGATGTATGTGCTCTTTAAAGAATACTGATAAATATGTAGGTGTCCACATAAACTTAAGAAATAGAATGATGTCATTGCCTTTGAAGGACCTCTGCAATTGTATTACCTGCCTCTCCATTTTGTTGGAGGTAGCTTTATCTTAAATCAGCTGTTATTTATGATCTTGCATTTCTTCATTGGTTTCTCTCTCTCTCTCTTTCTTACTCTTTGGTTCTTTTCTTCAGGTTTCAATAAATACAGTGATATTTAATGAACACGAAGTAATCCTTTTTTGGTGAATCAAACTTCTGCAGCCTGTCAGTGCTGTTGGTCTGACTATCAGTTAAGGTTTTATGGTATTGACAAGGTAGAAAGTGTGAAAGAGTTTTGACTGAATGTGACTTGAACTTAATGACATGTTGTTTCTTCATTGCTATTTGACTAAACCTCTAATTTGTATTCCTTTTCTAGTTATCTTCCTCTTTGATTTGAATTTGAATTAATATAAATGAATTCATCTTGGTTACAGACAATTAAGATTCAAGCATATAGTGTTCCGTTTTTTATATTTTTTGTCTACGTGTGTGTGTTATGGTGTGTTAATCCTGTAGCCCATTTCTTGTTTCAAAGCTATAGCTGCCTAAGGAAAAGATTCAAAACTATGTAAATTGTGGTTATTCATTTTTATTCTGCATTTAAATTTACAGTTTGTAAATTATGTACACTTTCTTCTTCACTTACTGTAATTACTGAGCTTCTCCTCCCCAATGAAAAAGAAAAGACAAGGAGGTACACCCCAGAGTATTTTTTTAAAAAATCAGTGTTGTTTTAAAAAAATGTTTAGGGATTGTGATATTAAATTTATGTTACATCGTTCAGATTTTGTAGTCCTGTTGACTATTCTATGTGTTTTATGCCGTTGCTGAACCTACTTTCTATTGGTATGAGATGCAAAAAATAAATGGAATAAAGTGTAATAAGTGCAATGGTTAGAAATTAACATTCAGTGAAAGAATATAGCTGCCTTACTTAGCCAAGTCTCAAAGGATCAATGAAGGTGTCTTTAAGGAAAGGAGCATTAAACACATGTAAAGACTGCTAGGTTAAAGCAGGGGTAGGGCTGGGTGTTCTAGGCATGTGTGAAGAGATGGGCCTACAATAAATCAGCAGTGGGAAGTCACATTCAGGACAGCTGGAGAGCAGAGCTGTAGAGGATTCCAGTAGGTCATAGCCTTGGAGATCCAGTGATAGATAGGTTTTGATAATCAAGAAGTCATTGCGTTTTGTACAGAATTAGGATAGCACTTAGTGGAGCTTTATCAATACAGTGTGACACTGCCATCATTACTTTAAATAGATTCATTTGTACGACAAGCATTTTGTAGCAATATGTGTAGGGCACAGCCCTACGCAGATTTTATTCAGTTTGTAATAGAGATTTTATTCAGTTTGTAATAGAGCAATGTTTTAGGCCTAGTTGTCTAAGATTAACCTTTTTTTCTGCATTGATCTGATGAAATAATTGTGGTAAGCATTCACTAAAGTATATTAACAAAACTTTGTGTGTTTCATGAGAGCAACTTAGTCATATACGTGATTCCTTTGGGGTTCTGATTTTGTTCTATTATTTTGAAAGGAGACCAATAGTTGGAATGCATTTTGTCACTTCATGTTATAGACATACGTTTATTTTCTTTTTTTAATTTTAAGATCACATGAGGTTAGCAATGCCTAATAAAATTAAAAGGTAAATATAGAGTAAAATATTTTCACCAAGCAGAACATATTAGGTATTATTTTCAGATTATTACCATTAGTATATTTAGAGTTTGAACAATGCAATAAGAAAAAAATTAAAACACCAAAAGCAAAATGTATAAAATAAACAATATATATGATTTATGTATTATGAAACATATAGAAATTACAAACACAAGGTAAATTGTAAAAACACAGTAATAAGGGAGGTTGGTTCAAGATGGCAGAGTAGAAAGATACACGCTCACTTTCTGCTGTGAGAGCACCAGAATCACAACTAACTGCTGAATAATCATCAACAGGAAGACACTGGAACTCACCAGAAAAGACACCCCACATCCAGAGACAAAGGAGAAGCCACAATGAGATGGTAGGAGGGGAGCAATCGTGATAAAATCAAATCCCATAACTGCTGGGTGGGTGACTCACAAACTGGAGAACAGTTATACCACAGAAGTCCACCCACTGGAGTGAGGGTTCTGAGCCCCACGTCAGGCTTCCCAACCTGGGGGTCTGGTAATGGGAGAAGGAATCCCTAGAGAAACAGACTTTGAAGGCCAGCGGGATTTGACTGCAGGACCTCCACAGGACTGGGGGAAACAGACTCCACTCTTGGAGGGCACACAAAAAGTAGTATGCGCACCAGGACCCAGGGGGAAGGAGCAGTGACCCCATAGGAGACGGAACCAGACCTGCCTGCTGGTGTTGGAGGGTCACCTGCAGAGGTGGGGGCAGCTGTGGCTCACCATGGGGATGGGGACCCTGGCAGTGCGGGGTCTGGGAAGTGCTCATTGGCGTGAGCCCTCCCAGAGTCCGCCATTAGCCCCACCAAAGAGCCTGTAAGCTCCAGTCCTGGGTCACCTCAGGCCAAACACCAATAGGGTGGGAACTCAGCCCTACCCATCAGCAGACAAGTGGGATTAAAGTTGTACTGAGCTCTGCCCACCAGATCAACACCAGCTCTACCCACCTCCAGTCCCTCCCACCAGGAAGCCCACACAAGCCTCTTAGATAACCTCATCACTAGAGGTCAGACAGCAGTAGCAAGAAGAACTATAATGCTGCAGCCTGCAGAATGAAAACCACAGCCACAGAAAGACAGACAAAATGAAAAGGCAGACAACTTTGTATCAGATGAAGGAACAAGATAAAACCCCAGAAAAACAACGAAATGAAGTGGAGGTAGGCAACCTTACAGAAAAAGAATTCAGAGTGATAATAGTGAAGATGATCCAGGAAAAAGACTGGACGCAAAGATCAAAAACATGCAAGAAAAGTTTAACAAAGACCTAGAAGAATTAAATAATAAACAGAGATAAGCAGTACAATAACTGAAATGAAAAATAAACTAGAAGGAATCAGTAGCAGAATAACTGAGGCAGAAGAATGGGTAAGTGACCTGGAAGACAGAATGGTGGAAATCACTGCTGTGGAACAGAATAAAGAAAAAAGAATGAAAAGAAATGAAGACAGCCTAAGAGACTTCTGGGACAGCATTAAATGCATCAATATTTGCATTGTAAGGGTCCCAGAAGGAGAAGAGAGAGAGAAAGGATGCGAGAAAATATTGGAAGAGATTATAGTTAAAAACTTCCCTAACGTGGGAAAGGAAATAGCCACCCAAATCCAGGAAGCACAGAGAGTCCCAGGCAGGATAAACCCAAGGAGAAACACGCCAAGACACATAGTAATCAAATTGACAAAATTGAAAGACAAAGAAAAATTATTAAAAGCAACAAGGGAAAAGCAACAAATAACATACAAGGGGAACTCCCATAAGGTTAACAGCTGATTTCTCAGCAGAAACTGCAAGCCAGAAGGGAGTAGCACAATATATTTCAAGTGATGAAAGGGAAGAACTCACAACGAAGAATACTCTTGGATACACCAATAAGGATCTCATTCAGATATGATGGAGAAATTAAAAGCTTTACAGGCAAGCAACAGCTAAGAGAATTCAGCGCCACCAAACCAACCCTACAACAAACCCTAAAGGAACTTATCTAAGTGGGAAACACAAGAGAAGACAAGGACCTACAAAAACAAACCCAAAACAGTTAAGAAAATGGTAATAGGAATATGCATATCGATAATTACCTTGAATGTAAATGGACTAAATGCACCAACCAAAAGACACAGAGTGGCTGAATGGATACAAAAACAAGATCCATATATATGCTGTCTGCAAGAGACCTGCTTCAGACCTAGGGACACATACAGACTGAAAGTGAGGGGATGGAAAAAGATATTCCATGCAAATGGAAGTCAAAAGAAAGCTGGAGTAGCAATACTCATATCAGAGAAAATAGAATTTAAAATAAACAGTGTTGCAAGAGACAAGAAAGGACACTACGTAATGATCAAGGGATCAATCCAAGAGTAAGAGAGAACAGTTATAAATATATATGCACCCAATATAGGAGCACCTCAATACATAAGGCAAATGCTAACAACTATGAAAGAAGAAATCGACAGTAACACAATAATAGTGGGGGACTTTAACACCCAGTTACACCAATGGACAGATCATCCAGACAGAAAATCAATAAGGAAACACAAGCTTTAAATGACACAATAGACCAGATAGAATAAATTGATGTTTATAGGACATTCCATTTGAAAACAGCAGATTACACTTTCTTCTCAAGTGCACATGAAATATTCTCCAGGATAGATCACATCTTGGGTCACAAATCAAGGCTTGGTAAATTTAAGAAAATTGAAATTGTATCAAGCATCTTTTCTGATGACAATGCTATGAGATTAGAAATAAATTACAGGAAAAAAGCTGTAAATAACAAACATATGGAGGCTAAACAGTACACTAATAAATAACAAAGAGATTACTGAAGAAATCAAAGAGAAAATCAAAAAATGACAATGAAAACACAACAATTCAAAACTTACAGGATGCAGCAAAAGCAGTTCTAAGAGGGATGTTTATAACAATACAATCCTACCTCAAGAAACAAGAAAAATCCCAAATAAACAATCTAACCTTACACCTAAAGAAACCAGAGAAAGAAGAGCAAACAAAAGCCAAAGTTAGCAGAAGGAAAGAAGTCATAAGGATCACAGCAGAAATAAATGAAATAGAAACAAAACAATAACAAAATCAGTAAAATTAAAAGCTGGTTCTTTGAGAAGAGAAACAAAATTTATAAGCCTTTAGCTAGACTCATCAAGAAAAAGAGGGAGAGGACTCCAATCAGTAAAATTAGAAATGAAGTGAAGCAGGAGAAGTTACATCAGACACTGCAGAAGTACAAAGCATCATAAGAGACTACTACAAGCAGTTATATGCCAGTAAAATGGACAACCTGGAAGAAATGGGCAAATTCTTAGAAAGGTACAACTTTCCAAGACTGAATCAGGAAGAAATAGAAGATATGAACAGACCAATCACAAGTATTGAAATGGAAACTGTGATTAAAAATCTCCCAACAAACAAAAGTCCAAGACCAGTTGGCTTCACAGGTGAATTCTATCAAACATTTAGAGAAGTGCTAACACCTGTCCTTCTCAAACGCTTCCAAAAAATTGCAGAGGAAGGAACGCTCCCAAACTCATTCTATGAGGCCACCATCACCCTGATACTAAAACCAGACAAAGATATTACAAAAAAAGAATATTACAGACCAGTATCACTGATGAATTAAGATGCATAAATCTTCAACAGAATACTAGCCAACAGAATCCAACAACACATTAAAAGGATCATACACCATGATCAAGTGGGATTTATCCCAGTGATGCACGGATTCTTCAATATACAGAAATTAATCAATGTGATACACCATTTTAACAAATTAAAGAATAAAAACCATATGTTCATTTCAATAGATGCAGAAAAGGCTTTTGACAAAATTCAACACCCGTTTATGATGAAACATCTCCAGAAGGTGGGCATAGAGGGGACCTACCTCAACACAGTAAAGGCCATATACAACAAACCCACAGCCAGCATCATTCTCAGTGGTGAAAAACTGAAAGCATTCCCTCTAAGATCAGGAACAAGACAAGGATGTTCACTTTCCCCACTACTATTCTACATAGTTTTGGAAGTCCTTGCCACAGCAATCAGAGAAGAAAAAGAAATAAAAGGAATTCAAATTGGAAAAGAAATAAAACTGTCACTGTTTGCAGGTGACATGATACTATACATAGAAAATCCTAAAGATGCCACCAGAAAACTACTAGAGCTAATCAATGAATTTGGTAAAGTTGCAGGATACAAAATTAACACACAGGAATCTCTTAAATTCCTATACACTATCAAGAAAACATCAGAAAGAGAAATTAAGGAAACAATCCCATTCACCATTACAACAAAAAGAATAAAATATCTAGGAATAAACCTACCTTAGGAGCTAAAATCCTGTACTCAGAAAATTATAGGAAAACTGATGAAAGAAATCAAAGATGACACAAACAGATGTAGAGATATACCATGTTCTTGGATTGGAAGAAACAACATTGTGAAAATGACTATACTACTCAAAGCAATTTACAGATTCAAAGCAATATCTATCAAGTTACCAATGGCATGTTTTTTACAGAACTAGAACAAAAAAATCTTAAAATTTGTATGGAGACCCAAAAGACCCCGAATAGCAAAAGCAATCTTGAGAAAGAAAAACAGAGCTGGAGGAATCATACTCCCTGACTTCAGTAGTCAACAATATGGTACTGGCACCAAAACAGAAATATAGATCAATGGAACAGGATAGAAAGCCCAGAGATAAACTATGGTCACCTAATCTATAACAGAGGAGGCAAGGATATACAATGGAGACAAGGCAGCCTCTTCAATAAGTGGTGCTGGGAAAACTGGACAGCTACATGTAAAAGAACGAAATTAGAACCCTCCCTAACACCATACACAAAAATAAACTCAGAATGGATTAAAGACCGAAAGGTAAGGCCAGATAGTATAAAACTCTTAGAGGAAAACATAGGAAGAACACTGACATAAATCACTGCACGATTTTTTTGACCCACCTTCTAGAATAATGCAAATAAAACCAAAAATAAAGGGGACCTAATGAAACTTAAAAGCTTTTGTACAGCAAAGGAAACTATAAGCAAGACGAAAAGACAACCCTCAGAATGGGAGAAAATATTTGCAAACGAACTACGGCAAAGGATTAATCTCCAAAATATATAAACTGTTCATGCAGCTCAATATCAAAAAAATAATCCACCCAATCAAAAAATGGGCAGAAGACCTAAAGAGGCATTTCTCTAGAGAAGACCTACACATTGCCAAGAGGCACATGAAAAGGTGCTCAACATCACTAATTAGTAGAGAAATGCAACTCAGAACTACAATGAGGTATCACTTCACACCTGTTAGAAAGGGCATCATCAGAAAATCTACAAATAATAAATGCTGGAGAGGATGTGCGGAAAAGGGAATCCTCTTGCATTGTTGGTGGGAATGTAAATTGATACAGCCACTATGGAGAACAGTGTGGAGGTTCCTTGGAAAAGCTAAAAATAGAGTTACCATATGACCCAACAATCCCACTACGGGGCATATACCCAGAGAAAACCGTAATTCAGAAAGACACATGCACCACAATGTTCATTGCAGCACTATTTGCCATAGCCAGGTCATGGAAGCAACCTAAATGTCCATCAACAGATGAATGAATAAAGATGTGGTACATATATACAATCGAATATTACTCAGCCATAGAAGGGAATGAAATTGGGACATTTGTGGAGATATGGATGGACCTAGAGTCTGTCATACGGAGTGAAGTGAGCCAGAAAGAGAAAAACAAATATCGTATATTAACACATATATGTGGAATCTAGAAAAGGGTACAGATCAACCAGTTTGCAAGGCGGAGATAGACATAGATGTAGAGAGTATGCATATGGACATCAAAAGGGAAAGCGGGGTTGGGGGTCTTGGGGTGGGATGAATTGGGAGACTGGGATTGCCATATATATATTACTAATAAGAAAAAAAATGAAATTGTACATAAACATAGTTTATTGCATGTCAATTATATCTCAATAAAAGTTCTTAAAAAACAATAATAAAAATCCAATAAAATATTGAGGGAGCATGTTTTACTATTTCAACAGATATTATGAAAATCAGAACAAAGATGAGATAACTTGGTGGGAAAAATTCACCCTTATGCATTTTTGGTTGTTGTATACATTGGCAAGAACTCCTTGAAAAGTCATTAAATAATTCTGCCTAGAGTTTTAAGAACTTATACTGTTGACTTCAATATTTGTATCCTATGTGAATGAACAAGCAAAATATTTTTAAAAAGCTCTATTTGGAAAGGTATATATTGCAACATTCTTTATAATTATTTAGAATTGGAAATAACTCAAATGCTGTAACATAAGAAAATGATTAAGTAAATAGGGCCTATTCTAACAATGAAATGTTTTGGAGCCTTCAAATATAATTGTATACACAATTAAAAACATTGGGATTTTTTTACGCCATTAAAGCAAACGAAATTGAACATTGAGTTTACTTGAAATTTTGCACAAAGTATGTATATATATATGTGTGTGTGTTTCCATGTATGTGGGTGTGTGTGAAGAAATTGTTTTCTTCAAATAATGGAATTGTGCATATATTTTCTTATTTACATTTTTGTGTGTTTTCCATATTTTCTGTTATGCATAAGTTCATTGTATAGTTTGAAAATAAAAAGGCTTGTAGATAGAAAACGTGCAAATAAGAAAGGGGAAAAGAAAATAACCAGAATATCTACTATGTGTCAGAGGCTATGTGATTTAATATTTAAATCTAAGATGGAGACATTATTATCTCAATTTGATAGATGAAGATACTGATTTTTAGAGAGATTTAGAAGAATTTGATATTCGTGAGACTGACCCTTCGTTACGAATAGAAAGAATTGGACCTGGTTTTTAAACCCCAGCCTGTTGATTTAATCTGCCTTCTCTTTCCATATTTCCTGCATGAAGTCAGAGGATGGGAAAGAATTTTAATTGTTTTATGCAGGAGGAAAGGAACGCCCATTGGCACAAAATTAACATGTTACTTAGGAATCCTTCTCATGTTATCTGGAATTTGGAAACTAGAAATTGAATCTAACCACTCCATGTCTAGGCCCTTCATAAAATTGTTTCTGAGGGCACTTAATAATCTTGATTTTCTTTGGTTCTTCACTCACTGCATGAAGATTTTTAATTTGTGTTTGTCTGTTTACCTGCTATATCAGTTTAATTATTTACATTGACTTTACAATTTTAAAGTATCACCTGACTTCTTGATATCAATTGCAAATTTTTAACCTTATTGCTCTTTCAGAAACATTCACTGAATATTGTGTGTGTAGCCAATAAATTCAGATTAAGCCTTTTTATTGGATATTTAGAAGGAAGCATTGGATACCAGATCCCAGTGCTGCCACATGTTTACTATGTAACTTTGAGCAAATGATTTAGATTCATGAAACTTCACTTCCTAATAAGCAATATTATGATAGATTTTATCTCACAGGGTCATTGGATAAATTATAATGTATGTGTAGAGCATTTTAGATATTTTCTATTTAGCAGTTATTCAATACATAGTTATTATTATTAATAGTCAATATTTTTGATTTTATAATAAATAGAATATAATATTAGTTCATAGTAATTAGTACATTCTTGTTTCCAAAGTTTAGAAACTCATTGCTTACTTTACTGTAAAAGTGTGAGTTCAGTACTTCTAAATGCAGATAAAATAGGAATTGGAATGACAAGATCAATCCCATTTAGCTCATTTGGATAAAGCAAACCCCACCAAGATTTAGCACTTCAAACTGTTAAATTAGCCTAGTGGCACTTTTAGTACTTTTGCACTCCTTCCCTGGCAACCATTGGCTTAACTTTGTAGATTTGATTTTTACTAATATTACATGGGGGAAGAAAAGTATACACTGTAGCAGGACTTCTGATTGTTCAGTGGTAGTAGTTCTTTTTTTCATATCACAGCTAAAGGAGGGTATCTTGACTATTTCAAAGGTCTCTTGACCTTAGAACCTATTACAAAGCTCGTGCTGTCCTTTAGAGCCGACATTTCCAGTTTCCAAGCTGATGATAGGCACATTCTTTACATGGTTATAGTCAAATGGCCAATAGCACAAAGGGCAAGTGGGGAAAAGGCAAGAAACAGAGGAAGAAACCAGACATTCAAGGAGCAAGGGAAGAAGATGGGAAGGTAACAAGGGACCATAGGGTCTCATGGTACCTTAATTCAATAGTCCGTGAAAGGAACAGCCATGAGATGCCAGTGTTTGTAAGAGCATCGATGTGTGACATGTTTGGCCAGTGTGTGCAGGCGGGTGCTGTTCATACCACTCATAGGCAACATCCTTAGCTAAGAATCTTCCACATAGTGTTTTAGATACAATTTAAAATACTCAATAGTGAAGCTTTCATCATTTGGTAAAACTTCAGCAGATAGCAAACGTAAACCCTGGACAAAATATATTTTTTAATTATTTGAAAGTACTAGAAATAAATAAATATATAAATAAATAAATATTTTTTTAAAAAAAGAAAAATAAGCACATAGTGAATGGACACAATGAAATTTCAGCAGAGATGTAGAAATTATAAAAAGAATGACATGGAAATTCTAAAGCTTAAAATACATTAAGTACAAGTGAAAAAAAAATCACTGGGTAGGTTCAACATAAGATTGCAGGTGACAGAAAACAAATAGTCAGTTAACTTGAAGATGTAATTTATTCATTCTGAAGAGTAGAAAAAAGATTGAAGAAAAATTAACAGAGCCTTACAGATAATTCACGTTATCCAACACAATGTAATTGGAATTTCAGAATAAAATGAGACAAGAATTATGGCAGAAAAAATTTGAAGAAATAATGGCTGAAAACTTCCCAGAAGACATCAATTTACAGATCCAAGAAATTCAGTGAACACTGAGACTGATAAATACAGGGAAAGAAAACCACATCTTAGGCACATCAAAGTCAAACTGCTGAAATCTAAAGTTAAAGAGAAAAATTTTATTACATAGGGAATATGGTAAATAACTAAAAAAGCAAAAATAACTGTCAATCAGAAATCTGTATACAGAGATGCTGTCCTTCAGAAATGAGTATTAGTAAACAAGTTTTGATAGACAAGAACTGAGAGATTTTGTCATTAACAGACCTATACTGCAAGAGATTGAAAAGGAAGTTCTTAAATCTGAAGGGAAATGGCACCAGATGGAAACCAAGATCTACAAGAGGGAATGACTACCAGAAAAGTTTAAAAATAATAGACGTGTATAATATATGCAATCAGTATATATGTATTTATGCATATGCACATATATATTGCAGACTGTATTTTTCAACTTTAACACTGGAAAGACAATGAAGGAAAATGCTTTAATTTTATATTTTATTTAATGTAAAACAATGAGATGAATTGTCTGTAACATTTTTGAACGATGAGTTTTGCTTCTCTATTACCTTTCTCATCTGGGAGGATATCATTAAGGAAAACATTAAGATACTTGCATCTATTGTATGGATGAGGGCCAAACAGGTTTCTTATGTTTGTGCTGTAAGATAGTGTGCTGTTTTCTATTTTAATGTGGAAGAGTCTGTGTCATTCATCTTTTTGTTTTATGTAAAGATCATTTTCTTTATTCACAGTGTTGTAGGATTTTTTAAACTAACGGCATAATGCTTTTGTTTTCCGTTTTGTGATACATGGTTTAGTTTCACAGCAGGTAAATTGTGGCACCGAGCAGAACACTGATATTTTATTTTGAAAAGATAGGCTTGCTAGGTCTTAGTGTTTCAATAGCTTTCAAGTCAAGCATATAATTTATGTATGTGTATGTTAAAATATGTATTTATGCTTAAAATGGTTTTTCACATTTTGAATTTTACACTTTGCAAGAACTGTTTAATTTAGACTGATACCTTTTCTTCTCCTTGCTCTGAAAAGAAACTATGCATTTCTAATGATTAAAATGGGCTATTTAGTAAATGAATTCAAATTAGAAGGTTGGCTCTTTTGTCGCCAGAATCATTCTTCCCAACTAATTTTGCTGAACCAATTGATGTGTGTTGAGCCTGTTCTTACATTTTCTTTTTCTTCTTGCTTAGAATTTCCCTTGCAGGATATGTTACGCTAGACCCACATCTCTACCCACATCGCCCTCTTCCTTCATAAACTCTTATCAGTTTCTTATATATTATGTAAGTAAATGCCTTTCTTCCTTTCTGGAGCATCTCAGAATTGCCCTAAAATTTCATGCAGAAGCAGACCCCTGGAAAGCTCAGTTCCCATCCACTGTCATTGATTTATTACTTTTCTTATTTAAATAAGCATATCAGAACATACAATGTGAACCCTGGAGAGCAGTCCATAGGTGGCTGAGAGCAGACATCTATGCTCAGTAGAACTGAATTGTCTTATAAATTTCACACTTTTAGCTAGTGCATCTTAAAAGGATGTTAGCATTTTGCCATTCCTTCTTCTCTCTTCTCCCCTCCTCTGGTCACTTAGCAGATGGCTTCAAGCCCACAGCTCTGTGCCCTGCCGTATTGCACTAATAAGTCTGTTGTCAGCACTTTTTATCTTCTGGGGAATCATGTAGTTTGCACAGCACACAAAAGTCCTTCCCAGAGTGGTAAATAAGGGCTGAATTCCAGCTCAGGCTCTGTTCCCCAAGTTTTATTCACTTGGCAAGCTGCCCAAAGGGAAAGCTTTTTTTTCTCCTGCATTTACTGGCCCAGAGGGGGAGCCTCTCTAACTCTTGCCACTCTCCTGTGTGGTTATCGGTGCACGTGTCAGAGGGTACATGTGAAGTAGTGGTATAATGAAAATACTCCCTTTTCCTTTCAGTGTTGGAATACAGTCATGGCGGTGTGAATCAGCAGGTTATCACCACCTTAAAGAGGCAGATCCGTACGTGTGAAACTGTCTCTCCAGAATCCTTGCAGAAAAGGGCTTTATCACATCGCTCGACTTGGAGAAACGTGAAATGACGTTGTAATAAGGCATTTCCCTGGAATAAGCCTAAATTCGGGGGACGTAGGAAGGAACTGACCTGGAGTTCTAGATTTTAGTGAGATGATTTTGCTTTTATTTATGTGTTTGTTTATTGCTTGTGTTTTTGAGTTGCTGTGAACAAGCAAGGATTTTTATTTTTTTAACCAGTTATTTAGCAAATGTACAATGTTTACTAAAAAGATTTTATATAAAAAATGCACCCCTTGCACCAATAGCCCTGACTCTCCAAAGCTTACTCTGAACCTGACACGATTTAGAACTGTGTCCTCAATGCAGCAGCTCTTCCCTTACAGCTCGGAACCTTAGCTGTCAGACTGCCCCCGAACTCATTAGGGCCCATTTGTCTCTGTCAGTGACGTGTTCGCAGGAGCCAGTTCATGCCAGGCTTCTTTGTCTCACAGCCACTTTGAATAAGACCAGTTTTCAAGGAAAAAAGAGAACCTGTGCTTTGGAATGTGTTGTATCTCAGGGAATTACATAAATTTTTCTTTACAAAGCTCCATTTGCAAGCAAAAGTGCAGGTTAAGCACTGTCTAAATAAATTAAATGGTGCATAATAAAAATATCCTTTCTATAAAAAACACAACTCAGAATACTATACACTAGTCCAAATGAATATAGTAGAGAGATTCTGACCACCTTGGCTGAAGGACAGCAAATACTGTAGGATAATCTCTTAATACTCAGTTGAGAAGTGCCTTCGTACCATATGTTGTGATAAAAATAAAACATATAACACTCTGGTTATTTGTTTTACTTCAAGGGTAGATTTTCTCTCATTCCCAGAATAAGTGATAGATGGATAATATCTAAAGTCATGATTTATAAATGTAAATTCTCTCAATCTAGTTTTTTTTTTAATACAATTGAATATAAATTATTCCTAGGTTATACGTTCATGGCTTTACTTTATAGTTTTGAATTTTAATAGCTGAAGTATAGTTAATTTATAATGTGTTAGTTTCAGGTTTATAGCAAAGTGATTCATTTACACACACACACACACACACACACATTCTTTTTCAGATTCTTTTCCATTATAAATTATTACAAGATAATCAAAGTTCCCTGTGCTATACAGTAGGCCCTTGTTGTTTATCTGTTTTATATATAGTTGTGTGTATATATTAATCCCAAACTCTTGGTTTGTCTCCCCCCCAACCCCTTTGGTAACCATAAGTTTGCTTTGTATGTCTGTGAGTCTATTTCTGTTTTGTAAATAACTTCATTTGTATCATTTTTTTCAGACTCCACATGTGTTGTCACATGGTGTTTGTCTTTCGCTGACTTCACTTAGTATGATCATCTCTAGGCCCATCCGTGTCACTGCAAATGGCATCATTTCATTCTTGTTTATGGCTGAGTAGTGTTCCATTGTGTGGGTGTGTATGTGTGCCACATCTTCTTCATCCACTCATCTATTGATGGGCATTTAGGTTGCTTCCACACCTTGGCTATTGTAAATAGTGCTGCACTAAACATTATGGTACATGTTTCTTTTTGAATTAGAATTTTCTCCAGTTACATGCCCAGGAGTCGGATTGCTGGATCATATAATAGCTCCGTTTTTGGTTTTTTAAGGAACTTTTATACCGTTCTCCATAGTGGCTGTGCCAATTTACATTTCCACCAACAGTGGAGGGTAAGTATGCAAAAGGACAAGAAAATCCAGAAATTTGCCTTACTGCAATCTACAATCTTTTTTATTTTTTAAGAATCTAGAGTATCTACACAATACTATACAAAACTTACGTCTATATTTTTTCACCTTGACTTGGAAGATTTGGCAAATTTGTAGAAAATACTAAAGATTAACTCAGTTTTAAATATGGAAATATTTATAATTGCTTTAGTTGCAATTAATTAAGCCTTAAAATTGCAAACCAAATCTTCATAATAAAACAAAAAGTGATTTGGCAACTGTGGAGAATGCTAGATTTTCTTAAGAGTTGTTGTATGAGAAAATGTTTATCTTCAGCTGTTTTTAAATTCAAGCTGATTTTGCCTATTTCAATTTGGTATTCTGCCCAAGACACCATTTGAATCTGAGCAAAATGACTTGATTTCAATACACTCCTCATTTCTGGATTTTTCCACAGTCACCATTAATTACTTGCTCTGTCCCCTCAAGCTACACAGTATTGTAGGTAAGTAGGGGCTGTGTCTCAAGTAAGACACATAGGACAGCCTCGCTACTAGAATAAACCTCCACAGAGACACTTGCCTCTGCTTCTCCATGGTCTAATGAAATCATGAAAATTGGCTTTATCTGAGCTCTTGGTTGCCCTCATTATTCATTATCTACCTAATTAGTGACTCATTAGCTCATACATATTGAAAGAGTAAAGTGAAATATAATGTTTATGTTTTAGTGAAGTGAGAGAGTGCATTGTGCTTTCTTTAGAGTTAGTGTCTAGTAAAAAAAGGAAGTGTTTAGGAGAGAGGCTCTTGAGTTCATCAAACTAGAGAAAACAAAATTAACGCATCCCAATGAACTTCTTTTTCTCCTTTATGCTGAGTGAAAAAAGACCTTGGGAACTTTAAGAAGCATTAAGAAAAACTTTAAGGAACATTAAGCATTAATGAAGAGAGAATAGATGACCTATGAATGATCTGTTTTTATTTTAAAGCATAAAAGTGTATGTCAGTCTTGACTGTGCTTGAATTTGAGAGTCGGATATTTCTTCCCTCATTTAAAGTTTTAGATTCCATAAAGCTAGTGGCACCCTCATTAACTTTTACTTGGCTTTACTTTCATAATCATGTCTCTGATCTTTAATTACTATGCCAGTTAAATTTGCCTTTGGAACCTGTGCTTTCAATTTTAATGACGTGGTCTATACTTTTCTTATCATTGAGACTCAAAATCACAAGGAAAGGCATTTTGGAAGAGTTATCTTGCCGTAGTTCATAGATTTTGCCCTAAGGCAAAATTTGAAAAGAGACAATGTTTTCTTTGGTGTCTTTCCATTTCCTTTTTCTGGAGACTTTTGCTTACTTTTAACATTCATTGAGCAGCATGAGGTTTTGGAAGGTTACTTAACCTCCCTGAGATCTGGATCCCACCTTGATAAAATCCATATAATGATGCCTGATTTTCCTCCTCTTAAACTTGTTCTAACAACCAAGAATCAAAAAGAAAAATTTCATATTAGAAGACGGGTATTAATATCAGTCAGTTAAACCTAGTAATGAAAGCCAACTGATCTACAGTACTGGTGTATACAAGCGAAAAGTCAGTGTTGGTCTAAAATACTTGTTATAACTTTAATGCTATACATGTGAAGTATAAGCTGTTAGTAATATTGTTCACAAGAGTATTGTATATGACTCTCAGAAGAGAGAACCTTAATTTATAAGTACAAATCAATAACGGTGGAACTTAAGGAAGGTAGCCGGGTATTTGAAGGAAAAGCATTCTTTGAGAATGTGTCGTATAAAATTGCATAGGTAGTTAATTGTTCTGTTTACTGTGTTTGAGAACACACTGGCATATAGGTGAATATTTTCTTTGCTTAGCCTTCATTTATTTACAAGATTAAAGCACCAGAAAATTCACCTACATATTGGTAAAGAAATAATGCAACTAAAGCTAACTTATTGATTTTACTTCTAATTTAAAATTTATTCTGTTCCTAGGACTGTGGAGTATCCTTAGATTAAAAACGTAGTGAGCTCTGACTTTGGATCAGATGTAGTTTGGTTTATTCCCCCCCCTCCACCGTTATGGGCCATGTCATTTTCAACAATTTAAACTACTAACTACTTATTAAATGTCTAGTATGTGCCAGGTGATGGAAAATATAAACATTAACATAACCAGCTTCTGCCCGCAGTCTTCTCACACTTTGTTCCTAAAGACTAAGAAGAAAAGATAATGAAAATGTAAAGGAAGTTTCTGGTCCCAAAGGAAGAGTATTTGTCTCCGTTTGTGTGTAAAAGGATTTGAGTGTGTGTGTGTGTGTGTGTGTGTGCATACGGTGGGCAGGGATGGAAAACTTTTTGGTGGAGAGCTGGAGCCCAGGTTGGTTCTCAGTCATTTTACTTAGTTTTCCTTCTATTTTCTGCAATATGGAGGAAACAGCACTGAGGGTACTTCTGGAGGGCAGGGGGGTTAAAAAGGATGATATACTGAAAACCTATGTGACTGAGCCTGACGGCTTGGTTTGGAAGAGGCTAGAAACGAAACCAAGGCCTACAAGAAAAAGATAAGCAACTGGGAGGTCAGGCTGGTGTAGAATGGCAATCAAGGAGATGTTGGCACAAAATCCCGGGCTCTGGGCTCCAGGAAGGAAGACATTTCGTCCATTGAATGAACCATGATATCTGAAAGATAGGGGCAATGGGAAAACCTCAGGGATTTCACTGAGAGAGAATTTTTCCAAGACCAAGGGATCGAAACAAATGGTTTTCTACAGAAGAGCTGGTTGGCAAAGCCAGAGTCACCAGGCCTGGGTAAAGGAATAGGAGTCTAGCCCTTAAGCAGAAGGAATGGTGGGATTGAAACAGACAAGAGAAGGTGGAGTCGAGGACCTAGAAGGCAACAGACAGATTATTTAGGATGAGACGTTTGACATAATGTATGGAGGCTGAAGGCCAGTTGCAGGAACTGGGACTTACGGTCAGTGTCAGGTAAACAGTGGCCATTATACTGCTGTATCCTTCAGAACTGAGCCCATAGCTCCTTTATCCTCCCATTCTAGGTCAACACGAATCAATCAGTTGGGGTGGGGACCTCGGAAGGAGGGTCTCAGGTGACCCCAACAGTGGAAGAAATGGTTGGCCCAAAGTAGACTTTAGAATCTGTTATGTTTTAGTAAATTCCTTGACTCGCTGAAAGTTAGCCAGCAAGAAGACCACGGCTGAATACTGCGGGTGGCATCTGTGGGCAGAGCAGAGCAGCAGCAGACTTCAAACCCTGGCTGTGCTGCTGACTAGGTCTGTGGCTTTGAGCAAATCAACAACCGTCTCTTATTTTCACACTTCTCGTGCATTTGAACTTGTTTGGAGGACTTAATAATGATTTTTTAAACATATTTATTTTTAACTTTTTTGTTAATATTTTTTCTGGCCACTTAAAAATAGGATTTAAAGAAGCGATTGAGGGCTTCCCTGGTGGCGCAGTGGTTAAGAATCTGCCCGCCAATGCAGGGGACACGGGCTCCATCCCTGGGTCGGGAAGATCCCACATGCCATGGAGCAGCTAAGCCTGTGTGCCACAACGACTGAGCCTGCTCCCTAGAGCCTGTGAGCCACAACTGTTGAGCCCACGTGCCGCAATTACGGAAGCCTGCACGTCTAGAGCCTGTGCTTCACAACAAGAGAAGCCACCACAATGAGAAACCCTCACACCGCAACGAAGAGTAGCCCCTGCTTGCCACAACTAGAGAAAGCCATGTGCAGCAATGAAAACCCAACATATCCAAAAATTTAAAAAAAAATAAATAAATAATAAGACAAATCTTAAAAAAAAAAAAAAAGAAGCCGTTGAGTTTGTGCAGGACTTTATTTACCACTGCGTGAAATAATACTTTCTTCTTTATCTTCAACACCAGCATTACAGTTACTAGAGGCAGAGTTCAACTCTAACTTAAAAGCAAAATGAAGCTTTGCCCATTTTTTTGTATATTAATTGCAGACAAGGCCAGTTTTTTTTACAACTTTAATTGACTGTGAAAATCTGTTACATTTTATGTGTTTTCTTTTTAAGTTAGGAAAAAGGGAACTTTAATCAGGGTTAGGGTAATAAGTGTTTGTATTTTAAAATTTTCTTTTCAGTTTGCTCACATTTTAAGGATTTCTCCTAAATCAAAAAATCTCCTGGGTAAAACTGCTGGCAATGTAAGCAAAATTAATTATCCCTTTAAGTTACATTTCCTTCTAAATCATGGTCGTAGGAGAATAGTACTGATTAATGCTTGTATTTTGAGATACCGCTGAGGGCCACACTATGGTTCATTGTTCACAGGTTTGAAAATCAATGCATGATTTAATTCAAATGAGTAAATCTAGCATTAATTTTTAAGACAGTGAGGATTTTGTCCAAAGATCTTAAAGATAATTTCTATAACCTGTTAAAATTGTCACAGATATTTAATTATTTATAAAATGAGGTTAAATATGTGGCCTAAAATGAAGCTGAAGATAATAAAAGCAAAACTATTTCTGGATAGATGACTTTTGTAATAATTTAGGGTAATCAAATAAGAAAGACTGCTAAGAAAGTAAATTTCTGTATTTTAAAGTAATGGAATAAGATCAAGGTTTTTAGCTATATGACTATTAGGTAAGATAGGAATGAATGAAATTGAATGAAATTTCAAAGTCATTTAGTTTATAGACTTTTAAAATTTAGGAATAATTTAAGCTGAGTTAAATCAATCTCATCCATGAACAGTTAGACTAGTGTTCTTAAAATCATCTGAGTTTCAGTTATATTTAAAAAGTCTCTAATACTATGTAATACTATTCTGCCAAAGAATAGTTTCCTTCTTTAATAACATAGTTGATTCCAGATTATTGAAAACTGCTGCATTATATCTTTGCTGACAATAAGTAAAAGTATAAAAATCACTCAATGGGATTCCTTGCTGGTAAGGATTGAATTGTGTCTCTCTCAGAATATGTTGAAGTCCTAAGCCCCAGTACCTCAGAATGTGACCTTGTTTGATAATTGTGTCACTACATAGGTAGTCAAGTTAAAGTGAGAGCCGTAATCCAATGACTAATGTCCTTATAAAAAGGGATAGTTTGGACACAGAGAGAGACTTGCACAAAGGTAAGATGGTGGGAAGGAATAGAGAGAATGCTGAGGCTGACAGAGCCAAGGAGAGAAGCCTGGAGCAGATTCTCCATCACAGTCTTCATAGGGAATCAGCCCTGAGGACAGCTTGATTTCAGAGTTCTAGCTTCTAGAACTAGCAGACGATACATTACCGCTGTTCTAAGCCACCGGTCTTGGCACTTTGTTAACCGCAGCCCTTGGATACTGATACACCGCCCTCTGACTTCCTGCTAAGTTTGGCCAATGGGAGGCATCAGAAGACAGGAGGAGAGGATGAGGCAAGCCAGGTCAGGGCAGTTGTTCTCCACGGTCCCTCTGGACAAAGACCTTCGGGTCGGCTGCCCTCTCCTCTAGGGCGCTCTCTTCGCACAGTTACCCTCTGGATTCCTGAAGCCGCCTTCCCTCCTTGCCCCTTCAGGTCCAGGTATTCGACAGCTTTCTTGCTGCTGCAAGGCCAAGGCACAGGCATCATCTCTGTGCACCAGTATCTTTCCCCACACGCCTTAAAATAATCCTTTCATTTAACTCTTATGAAAACATCTGCTTTGGGTGTGACATCCTTTTTCTTGGCAGGACCTCGACTAATACAGTGCCTCTGCTCCTAAAGAGAATTGGTTACTTTTACTTTATGTTGCTACTGTCCACGGTACATACGATAGCACGTACCACATGGTAGTATAATGATGCGCTTGAGTAAATGTTTCCATCTGAAAGAGAAGTTCCTTGAAGCTATTTATCCTCCATTTTTAAAGCCAACACCTTATACAGGTTCTGGCAGTAATATAAGCCCTCAGAGTATACTTATTGAATGGATGCATAGATGAATATTTATTTTTAAAATGTTTGCATATCCTGTCTTCTCCAGAAAAAAAGAGACTTCAGGTAGCTAGCAAAAATAAGCATCATATAATATTAAAAATTAATAGGTAAAGAAATTAAAACTAAAGGATAGTAAGGTTAGACAAAAACTTTTCTCAGTGAATGTAGAATAAGACTAGTATAATACTTGATAGATCATAATATGCTGTGCACTTGCACGAGGTAGATAACATACATGGTTCTGTGTTTTCTAATAGACAATGTGGAGGCAAAAGAAGGTCAGTTCCATGAATCACAGTGTCCATAAGTCAAATACAAATTACTAGGCAGTACACACATATTCCAGATACTGAGACGAGATGCAAAAACCAATCTCCAGTAAATCTTCAGGAACAGGCGAGCATGTCATGAGGTGAGCAACGGCTTCAATATGCTCCTACAGATAATTGAAAAGTGAGTTTTATAAGAATATTTTTGTACTATACTCTCTTGTGACCTGTGGTATAATGACCAAATAATGCTCAGTAAAGACAATTCCAGTAAAGCAGGCTAAGCAAAGCCGTACTGATCAGGTGCCCTGCCAGAATGGATTAGTCTAAGTATACGTTCAGAAGACCTAGAATATACAAACTGCCTGTAGTTTTGATAACATTATGAATCATGCCTGTAATATCTATATCATAAATATTAAACATAAATATTATTTTTCTCCTTATTGTTTCTGTAAGTACTTTGTAGCAATGAATTCAAGTCTTACAAGTACTAAGAACACAGATAACCGTTGTTAACTGTTACAGATGAACCTATGTTTTTACAGAAAACCAGGCTATGAGGTCGAAACTGCTTATAATATTTTCAATAACCTGGTTAAGTTTATTTTGTATTTAACAAACAAAATATGAGATAAAAGTGATAAAAGTAGAAACACATATTAAAATGAATGAATACAAGCAAGTTTGTAAAAGCCAGAAAATACAATTTTCCCTTTTGTCCTTCCTAAAAAAAGGTTTCAATGTTTATTGAAATTTTGAACCCTGAATCAAGTTATTTGAGATGAAAAATACTATTGAATAAATAATTTTAAAAAGTCTATGTGATGAAAGTTCACATATTTCTTTTGCTGTCCTAGCGGGGAAAACATATCGGGGGATGTTCACATGATGCTCACTGCTTGTTTTCAGTGAGGAAACTACACATTGCTTTCTTTCAGAAGATTATAAATCCAGTGCTTACAAATCTCAGCATGTAAAAAGTGGAACTATCATGGCCCAGTGTTTGGATCTGTGGACACAAATTAGCAGGCCTCTGGCAGGGGGGAAGCTGTGCACGTGCCTGTGACCCACGCTTGCGCTTTGCTTGTGGTATACCCCGTTCTTGTCAAGGGAAAAACCAAAACTGTCTTTCAGGACCCAGCAGTTTCTCTCAGCCTCCGCTGGGCATCTAGAACTTCTCATAGTGCCAGTGGGCAGTGGTCTTATTATCTTGAAGAATCAGAAGGAGAAAACTCGGATTCTGACTTTCCAGTGTCATTTAGTCTCAGAAGCCAGGCTTTGACTCTTGTTTCTCCAAGTGGAAGCATTAAATTCCCTGTCATGAAACTGGTTATACTGTGTACAATTAACATGACCATGATATATGGTAGCATTCTCTGATTGTGATGCCTTTCTTGACTTTCTTCTTGTTCTACTTCTCAGCCACCAGCATGGTCTTAGTACCCTCTGTAAAAATATATTTATATGTATATTATTGTTTTAAACATCTGTGCTTGTGTCCACATTTGGGCCACTCACCATCGTGTATGAAGGCATTTTTCTTTTCTTTTTTTTTTAGTTTAGGAAATTCAGATGCCTCTGGGGTTCACTTGTTTCTTCAGTATACTTTTTGCTTCTCACACGCCAAGAATCCCTTCGTCTTCCTCTTTTTCAGCAAATCTCTGGCTCAGAGTACATCACCATACGAGTTTGTTGTTGTTTCTCCTCGGTGAATAATGACCCTCAGGTTGAATTTTCCATTTTTGCTAATCTTTCCTCATGTGCAACTCCATCTTCATCTGAAGGGAATGTCCACGGAATTGTCCCTTCTGGCAACCGCTTTCACACCGGCGGGGCCGCAGCACGCACCGTCTTGGCCCTTCTCCTCAGGCTGTACGTATCTTAGGTTAAGTCTGCTTTCAGTATGACCTCCTCCAAGTCTTTATGTTGCTCAGATCCCTGGCCACCTCTGTGTCACCAGAAACTTCCCAGCAGCCAGTCCTGTGACCAACTTGCCACACCGGCATGCCTGCACCCAGGGGCGGCTGCCTGCACAGTGTGAGGAGGTTGCCATGCGTGTGAGCTGGAAGAAAAGGCCCTTCTGCTGCTGCGCGGCTGTGGGTCAGTGGCATGTCTGTAAACAGAACCGAGATGTTGTCCGTAGTGACTTCGGGTCTGCTTTCATGCAGTGAGAAATAAGTGATTAATGTGCCAGATCTTCACCATCATAGATTATGTTCTCCATAATTTTAGCCTGAACAAAATTAAAGAGATTTTACCCAACGTGCTAGTTATCCAAAGAAAATGTTAATAAAGTGCCCAGAAAATGTCTAATTTAAAGAGATACACTCTGCTGGTAAATCCTCTAAGATAAACTTGTCTTTTTGTTGCTTGTGGCAACTGAATAAATTTGTGGTATGAGCCTTTTAGCTATGAGCCAATTAAATGCTGAGTGTCATCAAACAAAACTAACTAGTTGGATTTAAGATGAGTTTATCTGAAGTTTTCATTTCTGGCAATACTTAGCAGGCTATATCAAGAGGGTTTGCATTAGACTACATATAGCAAAAACTGCAGATTACAGCAGGTTAAAAACTGTTTTTGTTTTTTGTTTTCCACACTGAGACAAGTCCAGAGATAGGCAGTAAATAGCCGATATGGTAGCCTCACAATTTCATTAGCGATGCATTAATCTCTTTTCAGCTTTCTGAACCACCGTCTCCAGGCGTGGTTTTTATCTTCATGCTTCCGAGGTGTTTGAAACTCAAACTGTTCTGCCCCACCCTCCCCTTTTCTTTCTTTCAAAAAGAAGGAAAAGTAAAGAGCAAGTGGTAATAGGATGCAGACTGCTTGAGTCAGTTCCCTGGGAACCTCAGTGCTAATACACTGACTTACATTACATAGACACTTCTATTATATAGAATTAAAGTGAAATATAGCTTTTAAACTGGGCAATGTGCTGACCCCAACAAAAATCATTGTTCTGTTTTTAAAGAAGGGACCAAGTGGGAATCTCTGCCATGGGAGATCAGGTAACTTTTGAGGCAATACGATCATCTGTGTAAATAAAAAGTATCTCTTTGTTTTCCACAATACAGATATCAGTATGCATATATGTACATATATGTATGTGTGGGGGGTTAGGTGAAGATTAGAAGAAATGCATGCAACCAACTTATCCAAAAATATTATCGACTAATCAATATAGAATTAAAAAGAAAGAGGTAATCAGAATGTATCCTCATTTTATCCCAATAGAAATTATACTTATTTAGAGGCTTTTCCTGCTAATTCTGACCATCATGGTTGATTCTTGATACGAGGTTCTTATTAACCATCAGTAACCCGGAGTCTATATTGAGGTCACATAACTTATATCCATGGCTTATTCTTGTTTGTGAAATTAAAGGCCTCAGAATATGTTAATAGAAACTCCAAGAGGTCTTACATTTTTTTCCTAACATAGGTTTCCACAAGGCCCTAAAGTTCTCTTTAGAATAAGTGAAAAATGCAAGAACTGTGTCTAAAGCCTATGCACTTCTACTCTCCAGTGTTATCCTGAAAAATTTTACAGGAAGAAATATGTTTACATCTTGGATGAGATAACTAATAAGTTAATGAATCTGTAATATGGAACATGATGTGGAGAATAGCTAATTTTAAATGCATAATAGACTTTTACTCTAATAAAATTGAATCTTAATGTGATAAGAGGAAAAAAATCACTGGGGGTTGGGGGTGGTCTCAGTAATTCTCAGGACAGTAAGCATTCCCCAGAGGCACTTTCAGCTGGAGCTTGTTAATCAGATTCCTCTAGGATGGTGTGTTCCGTGGGCCTCTTTGCAGAGCATCCTGTAATTGACAAAGTTGAGAGCAGTTTATAAAATCAGAAAATACAGCTACAAAAAATTCTCTGTCACCAAAAACTCACTTACCAAATTCAGACTTGACTTCCTCCAGTTGGAGGAGGTTTTACTTATGAATTCTGGCCATCTTATCTTTCATCTCAAGAAATGCTTAGAAAAGAAAGAAACAAAAAGTAATATACTTCTCAGTTTTTCTTACTTTTTAAAAATGAACTTAACAATATGTGTGTTACTTTCCATGAACCGTTCTTCTGAGGATGTGGATGGTATACTGTATTTAATGAAATGCCAAATGTGCTTTCCAACTACAGGTATTCTCATAATTTAAAGAGAGAGTAGAGAAAAACTGCTCAAGGCTGAAATGGCTAGGAAAGGCTGGATTAGCGGAAAAGATGTGAACTGTGCCTAAAAGAATGGGTCGGATTTAAATAAGTCAACTCCAAAGAGGAGACACCTTACAGAAGTGCAGACATAGGATTGATCTATGTGTTTGTGTAATTAAAGAAAATGATCTCACTGGATGAGGTATATTTTGATGAGGAAGATTGGAAATCTATAGTTTGAGGCCTGCTGTATGAACCCTGCCTGTTAATAATTGCATAGGAATGATTGATATGAGTATAAAATGTACTGTTCCTGCCTCTGCGCGCCTTTGAACTCCCCTGTCCTGTAGCCCCTAGCAACGCCCGCATTCTGTAACCACCTGTAATTTATAGAAACTGTGTAACCAATCAGTTAGCACCAACTGTAGTTATATGTCTTAATCGATAAAAGGGGAAAACTGGCCTGAAACAGTGCCCAGAATTTTTGGAGCATTAGCTCTTCTGGTGCCGCCGGCTCAATAAACCTGAGTTCTCCTACTCTCTGAGTGTGGTGCTTGCTTTCTCGTGGGATCAAGTTCTGCAACATTTGATGGATACTAATGTCAAATAAGTAAAGCTGAGATATTCAGAAAATAGCTGCTTGGAGTTTCTTAACTTAGAGTCATGAATAAAAAGTCGACTTGCCTTTGTATATCCTTGAGAGAGACTTTGTAGATAATGTTTTATGTTTTTCTTAAAAGAAAGAAAGAGCAATATTTGGTAGTAAATTTAATAAAGTGTTTTGATGGATTCATATTTTGTTTTATTATGGAGAATGCATTTTGACATTCCTTTTTAAAGTTACATTTTGAAATGTATATATTTACTCTTTGAAGCCAGCAGCAGATATTCTGAGAATCTGAAAGGATATGATATTTCATGATGTGGTTATGGATTGGGTATGTAGTATGTGTCTGGACCAGTGAACTCTTTCTTTGTATCCACTCCGTGTGGGACTTTGGTACAATTGTGGCCTCACTCACTGTGGCATTATTGAATGAATACTGTATCTATTTACACATTAGACAGTCCCAGCTGTTATAACAGTTTATATACTGGGCTTTCCTGGTATGCTGTAACCACGAAGACAGGTGATATTATTTTAATCCAGAAAGTGATTTGTATAGAGAAGAAGTTTTGATACATTGTTTCTTCATTGGTACTTATTGCTACATGATTTTGTTGACATTTCTGTAAGACAGCAACAAATATTCAGTGTGTCTTTGTTGAATGGATACATTGACTGACTACAGCAGTTTCAATAATGACTCTACTGAGGGCTTTGGGCAAATATGCTAAGTTCTTGGAATTCCTTAGTCTGACACCATGCAACTAAGTAGCCCCTATTACAGATAATTAGAATGGCTTTGGGCAACTAACTGGGTTCTCTGTAAGAAAAAAACCCCAGAACTAATACAGCATGACAGACTTCACAGAATGTAACAGCAGTTGTCATGTGTTTTGACATCAACTATGATTTTCCTTCTGCCCTGCATGTGTTAAAATGAAAACTGTGCACAGATGGTCTATATACCATAATAAGGTTTTGTGGGCATACATCTATGAATAGCTCTTATCTCTAAGCTATCATCAGATAAACAGCAAATAAATAAGGAATTTTATTACCATTGAAACAATATGAAGAACACTTAAAAACACTCCAATTTAAGCAAAAATTTAAGGATAACTGGATGGAAGTTTCAAGAAGACAAATTCCAATTCAATAAAAAGTAAAGAAAAATCTTTAATAATGAATTGCCTCATGAAGCAATGAATTGTTATTTTTTTAAGATCTTTTTGATGTGAACCATTTTTAAAGTCTTTATTGAATCTGTTACAACATTGCTTCCATTTCAGGTTTTGGTTCCCTGGCCGCGAGGCTTGTGGGATCCTAGCTCCCTGACCAGGGATCGAACCCGCACCCCTTGCATGGGAAGGCAAAGTCTTAACCACTGGACTGCCAGGGAAGTCCCCCACAATGAATTATTTTTGAAATATTCAAGTAGAGGCTGAATTTTTTGCCAGGAGTTTCTTACATGAATAGAGGGAATAGGTTTTAAATCAATTTTGTAAATGTTCACCGAATGTGTATTCCGTTCAAGTTTTATTGAAAATGTTCCTCCCAGTTGGATGTTGAAAGATGGGAAGAAATTCAGCAGCTAGGGTGAGATGAGGCAAAGGTCATTTCAACTGGTCAGATTAAGAAGGAGGAAATAATTGGGGGAAGGGTAGTGTCCTGATAACTAATGGTTAAATATTGAGGGAGAAATATCTTTGAAAAAAAAATTCAGACCAACTTATATCAGGTCTTGAACTCAGCAAGAAATTTAGACTTAATTATTTTTGAAGCATAGTCCTTGAAGGTTTTGAATTACATGATCGGCATAGTGTTTTAGTGCGATCATTCTGGCCACTATAAGAGTGTCGGATTGAAGGAGAAATGCTGGAAGTGAAGAGAGGTTAGAAGGCTGTTTTCATGATTCAAATAAGGGATAAAAATAGGTAGTGAGGAAAAAGAAGAGAAGACAAGGCAGAGTATTTGAGGTAGAATTTTAAAACTTCACATACTGATTTCTAAAGATGTTGAATAATAGCATAAGATTTCTAAGCAGAAGTCACAGGATATATAGGTATATGAGTAGTTGTGGGGTTTTGTTGTTATTTTGTTTTTTGAACTTAGAAGGTGAGGAGAGTAAATTTTGAGAAATTTCATTCAGTGTTCTAATATTTTGTCCATTGGGTTTAAGATATCTCTACTGTTGACTGTTCTGTGAAATAAAACTCCTCACTTGTCCTTTTCTGGGAACAATCAGCAGGTGAAAATTTATTAGCAAAGAAAACAAGGAAATTGATCAATATCCTGGATGTTTTCTTCTTGTCTCTTGGTATCCCTTTAGCCCCAGATAATTTGTGTTCCCTTAAAAATATTTATATTGTGGAGAAACTTTCGAGCTTTTGATATTTACTTATTTACCTTACTGTGGTCCTAATTATATGGAGGTCTAAAGATAGTGAATATATATAACTGCTTATTCTAACCTGAATGGTTTTATATATTTGAAAGAAGTATCTTTAATGCAGGTGGGGATTATTTTGATTCTGCAGTTTAATCATGTAGGAAATGTAGTGTTTACATATTTCTTTCTCACCCTTCCATGCCACTCCTTCCTTCCTTTTAAAACTCTGATGTATCCTCCCATGAGCCTTCATCCCAGGCTTCCACTGAATTACTCACATTATAATTTTACTTCTTGCTTTATCATAATTAGTACTCTTTTCTAAAGCAGACGTAGGTGATGCATTTTGTTCTTTACTCCTTTTCAGAATTTGATTTCTAGTCATTTCTTGATGTGTTCATGTTTCACTGGTGATGCCCAAATCTAAGGTATCTGTTTTGAATACCATCACTATGCCATTTCTTTCCTTAATGCTCTGTGGACAGTTCTCAGATGTAATCCACATTATGCTGTAATGTTATGTTGACATCTTTATATTTCACCAGAGGAGCACGTTTTTTCGTTTTTTGAATGATGGGGCTGTACTGTATTCACCTTTTAAGTCAGTGCATGGCATGAGCTGGAACATAGTAAATAAGTATTGATAAATAAAAAATGTTTTTATTCTATTAAATATTACTTCACTGTATCTAAAACCTCACATTCCCCTTCTGTATCAAGCAGGTATTCTTCTTGTCTATATTTTGGCCAAGCAAGCTTGCTTTACTGCAACTTGGTACAGTTTATACTTTTTCATTATCTTTTTCTAGTTCATCTTAAGTCTTCTGAATTCCTTTGTAAGACTCAGAGTGTGTTTTATGGAATCCTTTATATGAATGTGACAGTGGTGACTGTGGAATTCGGTGTTAGAGTATTTGTTTTCACAGAGGCAACTCAATAAAAATATAAAAATATGGCTGGGGCTTAGCTTTCTAAACATTGTTAAGTCTTACAGAGAAAATTAGATTACATAACTATACAGTTTACCTAAATTATTGATTAAATATTAATAAAATTATCTCATATTATACTAGTATGTTAATACCAAGTTTGGTCTGGAAACTAGCCATGTGGAGCTAGCTCTGTATTTTTTAGCCTGAAATTAGATCTTAAACCATAAACTGGGAAAAGACAAAAATGATGGGTTACATCTGGCGCAAGTGCAATTCAACGATTTTCTAGAGCTTTAGATCACATTAACCATATCATATTCTAGAAGACATGGTCATTGAGTCTTCAGAAGACATTGAGGTGTTCTGAGCAAGTAGCATTTTGTAAAAAAAAAAAATTGACTTTGACCAGTAGAACTATAAGACAAATTACACACAATTGAAATACTTTTGGTCTGTAGCCAATAGAAAGATAAAACAGGGTTTTGTAAAATAGAGTGAAGAGAAAGCCAGCTAGTTGCTCATATGCTTACTGGATGTGAGTACCTGGTGTGAGGATGAAAATCTTATCCTTAACTTTTCAGACATGAATTAAATTTGGCTTCTTTTTGCATAACTTATTAAACTCAGCCTCAAAACTTTTAAAATAAACTTAATTTTTATAATAGTTTTATATTTACAAAACAAGTTGCAAAGACAGGAGAGTTTCTGTATATCCCACACCAAGTCCCCTTATTATTAACATCTTACATCGTAGGACACATGTGTCAAAGCAGTGAACCAATACTGATGCATTATTATTAACTAAAGTCCAACTTTTATTCAGATTTATTTAGTTTTAAAAAGTTTTTTCTGTTCCAAGATTCCATGCAAAATCCACATTATACTAAGCCCTCATGTCTCCTTAGGCCCCTGTGGACTGCGATATTTTCTTAGACTTTCCTTGTTTTTAATGACAGTTTTGACAGTTTTAAGGACAATAGTATATAAAATGTCTTTCAGTTAGGGTTTGTCTGATATTTTTCTCGTGGTAAGTAAGAGTTATAGGTTTTGGGGAAGACCACAGAGGTAAGATACTATTCTCTGATGGTACATTTATTTCTAAGGTCCATGCCATGAATATGACTTATACCTGATGGTGTTAACTTGGGTCACCTGGCCGAGGTGGTGTTTTTCAGGTTTCTCCACTATGACGTTTCTTTTTTTCCCTTAGTATACTGTGCTCTTTGAAAGGAAGTCACTCTGTGCAGCCTACATGTAAAGGGTGGGAGATTATGCTCTATCTTCTTCAGGGGAGTGTATCCACATAAGTTACTTGAAATTCTTCTGCAAAGGATATTTTTCTCTTCTCTAGCATTTGTTTATTGATTTAATCATTCATTTATATTATTAAGGACTCATGGATATTTATTTTGTACTTTGGATTATAGTCCAAAACTATGCTATTTATTTTGTTGCTTAAATTGTTCCAATTTTATCATTGGGAGCTCATGGAAAATGGCATTAGAAACCAACATCTAGGCACTGGGTGTGCTCATTGCTATTGGGGTGTTATTAACTTTTGTAAATTACAAAAAAAAAAAAAATTTTTTTTTCCACCAATGTAACTGCTTAAAATATATTTTTCATATGATAAAATCCAAACTCCGTTAAATGGGTGGCAGAGATTGTTGTCTGCTAGTATTTATTTTCTCTTTTGTTCTTTTTAATAGAACCCATTATATATATATATATATATATATATATATATTTTTTTTTTTTTTGGTGAAAAAAAAAGAACATCCAAAATTTATTCTCCAACAGACAGACAGCATCAGCAGGTAAAAACTACAGGGGTTTCTCCGTAGATCATACATTCACAAGGTATTATTAGCTTAACAAGTGAGAAAGCCTCTGGTGTATTTTCTGTAACAATATCCACTTCACAGTGTAAACAGGTACTATTATTGTGTTCACTTACAATTCCAGAAGGAAAGGCACAACTTGGCAACACAAAAAAATGTTTTTTGGATCCTAAAGTCAGGTGCAATTACCGAGAGACAGACTTGAGAACAGTCGCAATCCACTCTTCCACATAGAGGGGCAAAGACTTCTTCACCCAGAACTGTGGGTCTTTCTTTCTCCTTCCTTGTTAAATCCTCAAGAGTAATGCTTCATCGTCTGCTTAATATCACATATACAAAGGGGGGATTAAGAAAAAGAGAATCACAACAACATCTTGAACTTCCAGCTGCTCCCACCAATACATCAACTCTTCGGTTTACAACAGGGCCTAGGAACACTTCAGCGGTCATCAAATAGGAAAATAGAGACTATAGCTACAAAAATAACACATGAATGAGGTAGATAAATTAAAGCTTTCACATCCAGGACTTGCCTGTTCCAACTTGGTAGCCTTCATGCAATACTCAGAAAAAAAAAATCTTCTTAATTACTTGGCAGAAGTCACAATCAAGGAAATTTTGGTACAAATTAGTAGGTTATTAATATATAATAAGAAAACACGCCCTTCCATGAGTTTGTTTCTTCAAGAACGGACACCCAACTCTTCAAGAGAGTAGGCACTGGTGAACTATATTAAGTCACCTGAGATTCCCTGCTCAGGTGCTCGCCTCTCCCGGTTTCAGGAAGAAGGCATCTGGAAAGCATAGGGAGGACCTTGGCACTCTTGGGGCTCCAACTGAACTGTATTTAAATAAGCAGCAACACACACACTGACTCTATAAGGACTAAAATCAGTCCACTTGAGGGCATCCTACTTAAGGTTCCAAGGTTGAAAGAGAGCTTTTATCATAAATGGATGTTGAACTTTGTCAAAAGCTTTTTCTGCATCTATTGAAATGATCATATGGTTTTTATCCTTCAATTTGTTGATATGATGTATCACGTTGATTGATTTGCGTATATTGAAGAATCCTTGCATCCCAGGGATAAACCCCACTTGATCGTGGTGTATGATTTTTTTAATGTGCTGTTGCAGTCTGTTAGCTAGTATTTTGTTGAGGATTTTTGCATCTATATTCATCAGTGATATTGGTCTGTAGTTTTCTTTTTTTGTGACATCTTTGCCTGGTTTTGGTATCAGGGTGATGGTAGCCTCGTAGAATGAGTTTGGGAGTGCTCCGCCTTCTGCAATATTTTGGAAGAGTTTGAGAAGGATAGGTGTTAACTCTTCTCGAAATGTTTGATAGAATTCGCCTGTGAATCCATCTGGTCCTGGGCTTTTGTGTGTTGGGAGATTTTTAATCACTGCCTCAATTTCTGTACTTGTGATTGGTCTGTTCATGGTTTCTATTTCTTCCTGGTTCAGTCTTGGAAGATTGTATTTTTCTAAGAATGTATCCATTTCTTCCAGGTTATCCAATTTATAGGCATATAGTTGCTTGTAGTAGTCTCTCATGATCTTTTGTATTTCTGAGGTGTCCGTTGTGACTTCTCCTTTTTCATTTCTAAGTCTGTTGATTTGCATCTTCTCCCTTTTTTTCTTGATGAGTCTGGCTAATGGTTTATCAATTTTGTTAATCTTCTCAAAGAACCAGCTTTTAGTTTTATTTATTTTTCTTATGGTTTCTTTCCTTTCTTTTTCATTTATTTCTGCTCTGATCTTTATGATTTCTTTCCTTCTGCTCACTTTGGGGTTTCTTTGTTCTTCTTTCTCTAGTTGTTTTAGGTGTAAGGTTAGGTTGTTTATTCGATCATTTTCTTGTTTCTTAAGGTAGGACTGTATTGCTATAAACTTCCCTCTTAGAACTGCTTTTGCTGCGTCCCATAGGTTTTGGGTTGTTGTGTTTTCGTTGTCATTTGTTTCTAGATATTTTTTGATTTCCTCTTTGATTTCTTTAGTGACTCCTTGGTTGTTTAAGAGTGAATTGTTTAGCCTCCATGTGTTTGTATTTTTTGCAGTTTTTTTCCTGTAATTGATATCTAGTCTCATGGTGTTGTGGTCTGAGAAGATGCTTGATATGATTTCAATTTTCTTGAATTTGCTGAGGTTTGATTTGTGACCCAAGATGTGATCTATCCTGGAAAATGTTCCGTGTGCACTTGAGAAGAAAGTGTAGTCTGTCGTTTTTGGATGGAATGTCCTATAGATATCCATTAAGTCGAGATGGTCTAATGTGTCATTTAAAGCTTGTGTGTCTTTATTTATTTTCTGTTTGGATGATCTGTCCATTGATGTAAGTGGGGTGTTCAAGTCTCCCACTATAATTGTGTTACTGTCGATGTCCCCTTTTATAGCTGTTAGCATTTGCCTTATGTATTGAGGTGCTCCTATATTGGGGGCATAGATATTTACCATTGTGATATGTTCTTCTTGGATGGATCCCTTGATCATTATGTAGTGCCCTTCCTTGTCTCTTGTAATAGTCTTTACTTTCAAGTCTAATTTGTCTGATATGAGTATTGCTACTCCAGCTTTCTTTTGACTTCCATTTGCATGGAATATCTTTTTCCATCCCTTCACTTTCAGTCTATATGTATCCCTTGGTCTGAAGTGGGTTTCTTGTAGGCAGCATATAGAAGGGTCTTGTTTTTGTATCCATTCAGCCAGTCTGTGTCTTTTGGTTGGAGCATTTAATCCATTGACATTTAAAGTGATTATTGACATGTGTGTTCCAATTACCATTTTCTTAATTGTTTTGGGTTTGTATTTGTAGGTGTTTTCCTTTTCTTGTGTTTCCTACTTAGAGAAGTTCCTTTAGCACTTGTTGTAAGGCTGGTTTGGTGGTGCTGAATTCTCTTAACTTTTGCTTGTCTGGAAAGCTTTTGATTTCTCCCTCAAATCTGAATGAGATTCTTGCTGGGTAGAGTATTCTTGGCTGTAGGTTTCTCTCTTTCAGGACTTTCAGTATATCCTGCCATTCCCTTCTGGCCTGCAGAGTTTCTGTAGAAAGGTCAGCTGTTATCCTGATGGGTTTTCCCTTATATGTTGTTTGTTGCTTTTCTCTTGCTGCTTTTAATATTTTTTCTTTGTGTTTAATTGTCGTTAGTTTGATTAATATGTGCCTTGGTGTATTTCTCCTTGGGTTTATTCTGTATGGGACTCTCTGTGCTTCTTGGACTTGGTGAATTATTTCCTTTCCCATGTTGGGGAAGTTTTCCACTATAACCTCTTCAAATATTTTCTCAGACCCTTTCTTGTTTTCTTCTTCTTCTGGGATGCCTATAATTCGAATGTTGGTACGTTTATGGTTATCACTGAGGTCTCTGAGGCTGTCTTCTAGTCTTTTTATTTTTTTATCTTTTTCCTGCTCTGTGGCGTTTATTTCTCCCATTCTATCTTCCAACTCACTTATTCGTTCTTCTGCCTCAGTCATTCTGCTGGTTATAGCATCTAGAGTATTTTTAATTTCAGTTATTTTGTTATCCATTGCTGTTTGTTTTTCTGAGTTCTTATGAACTGTTTCTTGTACTTTCTCTATTTTGTTATCGAGATTTTGTATCATTTTTACTATCATTACTCTAAATTCTTTTTCAGGCATTTTTCCTATTTCCTCCTCATTTATTTGGTCTTGTGGGTTTTTTTCCTGCTCCTTTGCCTGCATGGTGTTTCTTTGTTTCCTCATGGTTGTCCAAGCTTTTGGGGTTGCTTGTCCTGGTGATAGATGTGTTTATAGAAGACTGTCCAAGCCTCAGACTAATGTCCAAGTATTGGATTAAATGAATATTCAGCCTAGGAAACACATACATGTATAAGACACACAATTATTGAATCCGTTAGGACATAAGGCTCTAGAAAGATCTGACAGAACCCCAGTGTGCTATCAGATATTCAAAGAGAAACCCAGCAGAAATTGACAACTGAAACAGAACAAATCAGAGACAAAAGCAGAAGCAAACAAACAACAAATAACACCTTACACATACAAACATCAATCCAGGGAGATTTTGTAAGCTAGGATCAAATATAGAAATGAGCTGGAGTACCACCAGAGAGAATGGAGATTCTCAGAATGTAATTAGACAACTGTACTAAGAACTAAGATACAGACAAAAGCCTAATATTAATACCAAGGCAGTGCATCATCTGGAGAATAGAGCAAGGAGTCTGAGCAGACCGATAGTGTTGCTTATAAGTATGTTAAGATAAAATACACTTAAAATGGCTGGAAGAAAGGGGAACAGAAGAGCGTAATGTGGTTGGAAATATGCAAAGAAAAAGAAAGGAATAGAAGTGTATAAAAGAAAGGGATGAAAGGAAAGTATGAAAGATATTTTGTCCGTACTACCAAAAACTTAGCTAGATATAGAAGTATATAAAAAGGCAAAAAAAAAAAAAAAAAAAAAAAAAAAAGAATAAAAAATATCCTTAAAAAATTATGTTATAAAACTTGTAGATCCCTTAGGGCTAAGATCGTATTTAATAAATCAAAAAAAAAAAAAAAAAGAGAGAGAGAGAAAGAAAGAAAAAAAAAAATCCAGAACTGATCCCAGAATGGACCAGTTCAATAGGTATTGATACTACTATTTCTGTTTCCTTAGCGTCTCAGCTGTAAGTGTCCTTCTCCTTGCCTTGGGTTTTTTTTTTTTTGCGTTATTCTGTGACCAGCAGAGGTTCCTTTATTGTTCGTCTGTAAGCCTCGGTGTGTGGGGAGGGAGAGGGTACAATAGTGGCTCCTTCTCCTGGGAGTGAGTGAGCAGTGGCGCCCTGTTGTTTCGGTCAGGCTTGGAGGTGCCTGTTGCAGAGGGCGCTGGTGGCTCAGGCGTACACAGAAAGTCTTAGAGTTGGGCCTCTCTCGGGGTTTTTTCTTTTTGATGCTGGTTTTTTTTTTTTTTTCTCTCGGCAGCCTCCCTGCTGCTGGCGTTGCAAGGAGTTTTAATCTAGCCCCGCCCGAGTGCCTGAGGGTGCTTGTTATCCCTGAGCACCTTAGGTGGCCCGCAGGGCGTCTCTCCACTGCCTGTTGCAGAGGCGCCGAAAGAGAGGGAGAGGCTATGCGCGCGGCTCCTCCCCCGCGCCCGGGAGCCTGCAGCCTCCAGCCGCCATCATGGCCGGGCAGCTCTCAGGGACAGGCACTGCTCTCCGCGGACCTCTTCCCTCCTGTGTTCTCGGTCCGTGACCCTACCGGCAACAATGTTTCTCCCCCTGAACCCGCTCTCCGGTTCCCACGCTCCCGCTCCTGGACCCTCCGTTCAGCCGCGGATCGATGTCTCGGTCCGGGAACGCTGAGCTGCGCTGCGGACCGTCCGTATGTTTCTCACTCCCTCCCGTCTGCTACAGCTCCGCCGCTTCACCCTCTTTGAGCCCTCGTAGATGCCTCCCTACCGGCTATGTCGGGCTCCCCGCTGCCCTTTCTGGTGTCCGAGGCAGTCTGCTGGTGTTCAGCTGGTTCTCTGTGGGAATGACTGCGTCCTTCCGTGCATTCCCAATGCATCTGTGGAGAGGGATGCACTCCACGTCTCTCTACTTCGCCGCCATCTTGAGATCCCTTTGAACCCATTATATATTAACTGGATCTGAACATCAAAAATGAATCCTACATTTGTAAGCCCCTTGCAGTTAGATGTGGCCATGTGACAGTTATTGAAGATGAGGTGAACCTGATATATTTAAGTATGCATCTTGTCCTTAAGTGGAGGGGGCATACTCTTCTTCTGCCCTTTCATTTTGCATGGCTGGAATGTGGATATGATGGTGGGAGAGAGAGCAGCTGTGTTAAGTATGACGGCAGGATAGGAAGAATCAGGGCCCTGTTCTTCATGTAGTCTTCATACGAGGCCTGGGGTGCCAACACTTAAAAAGCAAGAGATAAAATTTTCTCTTTTAATCCCTTGTTATTTGGGTTTTCCTGTCACTCACACTCAAACGCAATCCTAATTTTATTTGGTTTATCAGATTTTTTATGATATGAATCTTGAATACATCTTGATCCATCACCCAACAGCTTCTCACTTCAGGTGATTATGTGTTCCAGCCACTTGTGTCTAATTAGATAAATTTTTATTAAACACTTCCTGTGAGGCAGGCTCTGTAGTAGGGGCTAAGAAGAAACTTTAAAATTAGCAAATTAAAGAGTCCTTGCCCTATAGAGGGTGTGTTCTAGTCCTAGGATAGGAAGCTTCCTGAACACACAATTCAGCTCTTATGTCCTGTTTGTGTACAAGCGTCTACTTGAGTTGCCCTTCGTTTTGTGAGATTGCCTGATAATCTCCTAATTGTTAAGAAAGCATCCTCTTCAGGGAAATCTTCCCTGACTTCTGCAGGGAGTCTTAGTCACCCTTTCATCTAAACTCTTGGAGCACCTACATAAATCTTCGATCTCACTATCAAGTCATATCATTTATTTAGTGGACCACAAGCTCCTGAAAACTGGTTGTATATTTTCATTCAAGCATTATCATCTACCAAAATTCTGGCAGATGCAAGATGCTGGTGTAATTAAACTTTATTAATTTACAATGAATGACATTCCATTTGAAAGAAGGTAATACTATCTACCGTACTGTCCAGGGAACTCCCTTTCCCTCATCTGGGTGGCAGGAAAGCTCAACTAATGGTCAGAAGTTTGCATGATGATTCTAGAATCCAAATACAGCCTTCCTATGTGGCTTAGAGGGTATTTGAACCAGGGCATGATGAAGTCTGAAGAACAGTTACTGTCCACAACAGGATACATTGCAAGGAACATCTTTTTTTAGATTCCAAATTATGTCTCATTTTAGTAAAAAAATAAACAAACTTGAAAATCCCTCAAAACAGCAGCATAGATAATATCTGTCAATAGCTTTAACACAACCAGTTTTCTGGTGCAAATTAGAATATAACACTCCATTTTCGCTGAACACAAATTGAAATAATTGATTTGGATTGGGGGCCATGTTAGATGAGGACGTCCCGTCTTCAAACACTGGAACCACACTTGACCCACTGAGATGCTCCTGCTGTGAGAGGCGGGTGTGAACTGAGAAGAAGGACCCTGGCCGTTTGTGGGGCAGGCTGTGCTCACGCTGCCGCGCAGGCCTGGAGTGCGGCAACCACGGGACCCTCTGGACTGCTCCGGTGGGGCTGCTGCTGCCTCCCTCTCTCCTCCTCTCTTCCCAGCCTCTCTCCTCCTCTCTTCCCAGCCTCTCTCCTCCTCTCTTCCCAGCCTCTCTGCTCCCCGGCCCCTCCCCCTTCCTCCGTCCCCACTCCTCCCTCCCTCCCTCCTTTGCTTCCTTCCTTCCTTGTTTCTTTCTTTTTTCTTTCTTCATTCTTTACCTGTCTGTCTTCCTCAGCCTGTGAGCATGTGTACTTGAATTTGTAAGTTTAACATCCATGTGATGTACTCTATCACGCAGCATTATATAACACAAATAGCCTAAATGTGTTTCACTCCGCTGAACAGCCAATTCAGATCTCTTGGGTTCCTTTCACTTCTGGGATATTACATTCACAGTGTGGTAATCTCACTGTGCTTGTTTGAGTGGAGGCGCCTTCATAGTTACAAATGTAAAAGATCAATTTAGCAGAAAATGACACAGTGTTGAGGGCATGTTAAATACTAGCATTGATGGTAATTTGTAAAACTCAAAGAAGAAGCATGTTGTGTGCTGATAATGTTTTAAAACCTTGAAAGTAAGGAAAACATTTTTTATCCAGGTGCCTTGGGCAGGATGGACACAGGAAATATTTGAGGATTGACAAAATGGAATAGTGGCATTTTTAAAAAGCAGGCTGACACTCAGAAAAAATTATAGCAAATGAGATGATGATGTAAACTATTTGTTCACCAACCATAGCAATTTCGACTTTGACTTTTGAAAGGCTTAAATCTGGAGGCAAACACCTTAGCCTTGTGGACGGGCTTTGTGGTTTTATCTGTTAGTTTCTCAAACTGTTACTGCAATACAGCCCACTTATATTCTCCAAATGTCTCAAATTTACCCATTTTCAGTAAAACCATCCTTTCTTTTATTAGTAAAGTTACATTATTGGCTAATATTAAATCACAGATATTCTATGTAGGAAAGTCTGACGTTTGATGAGGATGCTTGAAAATGTCAGTCTTCTTGCGCTGCCCTGTGGGTTGGAGCTTTTCAGTGCTGTGATTCTTAGCACAACACCTCCTTATCTTTCTCTTTTCCTAATTCTTCCCAGAAAAGCCAGTTCACAGGTTTGACTGTAGAAACAGAGGTAATGCTGAATATGTAAGGAAAAGTTGGCCATCTATCTTCTGTTATTTAAATTACAAAAAGGTGAAAATTATGAACGTGGAAAATAATTTGGGTTTTAAAACAGGTGGCATTATCTGACTCCCTGTGGCTTTCAGAAGTAGGACAGGGAGGCCTTTGTCTGGGATTTTTCCATAGTCTTATATTGAGGGAGGAGAAAGAAAAGATGACCTTTCAGGACATACTTCCAACTCAGTAATCGTCACATGAACTTTAAGTGTTAGTAATATTCCTACTTGTCAAAAGCTTTCACAATAGGCTTTTCTAAAGCTAAGATTAGAATTCACCGATTTCTACTGTCCTTTTAGTCTTCAGTGCTTGATTTATGACATTACCTTTCTGCACACAATGTTTGTATATACCTTTAACTACCCCTATAATCTATAAAATTAAAATAAGTTTTTGGTGAAATTCTGATAAGATAAAAATTTCTGGGAACTGAAGGTATACTATTTTTCCTTTAAAATCAGGAATTCAATATTGGTAATAGTGATTTTTAATGTGAAATTATAGTAGCCTTATATTTATTCAAACTTTGATGTAGCAATTTGAAAAGTCAGTGCATGATTTTTAGTTGATAAGGAATTTTCAAACATTGATCTAACACTTTTGTTTGTAGCTTGTCTTTCTACCCTTCTATTAATAAAGGCTTAAAACACTTTCACCCCTTCATCATATAGTCCATGTGTCCCCTTCCAACTGTGTGAGGGTGTTCCTTAGTGCTCAGTTTGCAGGATTAAAATGTTTCTCACTGCTACACATTTAATTCCCTTTGGAAAAGTTGTTTATCATGGATATCTTTTGTAAAGCTGTTTTTTTCTGTCACATTTTCAGTGGATCCTTGGAACCATTTCAAAACCTCACCAAGGAGCATGGGATGAAGTGTGCTTTCCTTCTTTTCCCATATTGTCAAAGCCCTCTTAGCGGTTGCTATGGCAACAGACTGGCAATAGTTGTAGAGGAAACCAGGCTCAGACCAAGGCCAGATGGAAGGAGTGGGCACCAGTGGCAGCACCGCAGGGAAGCTGTGTGTAGCAGTGATGAATTGAACTTGGCTCTGTTCCTCTCCAATAGGTAGGCAAGATGGAAAGGGGAAGGAAAGGCCAGAAACCCAGGAGCATCACATAAACTGAACAGTTGTTCACTTGAGTGTGGTCCACGTTAATGTGAAATCCAGATTTCCTACTTAGTTTTTGTTAAGTGATGTAAAACATGCTAATGTCTGTGCTCTATTAATAAAACCCAAACTTCACGATATAACTTGTAATTGACTTGCTATGAAACATTTCCTCTACAAATTAATTTTTTACCTTATGTCCTTAGGCTCATGACAAATTATTTCCTGAAAACTTATTATTAATAGTGTATCTCTTTATTGCTGATAATGACAGTGGGAATATTTCTCTTAGGCAATATCACCATTAGTTTGCAGTTTTATAGCTGCTAACTATATCACATGTTCTGTTATAAATATTTTTAGAAATGTTTCTTTAGAGTTAATAAGGATTTTCTATTCTCAGTAAGCTTTCTGATACAATAATCAAGATCAATATTAAATGAATGGGAAAGAAGTGTAACATTTGATTTAGTAATAAAAACCAGATCTCTATAGAGAGCTGTACTTTTAAGCAAACAGTTTGTTCTAAGGGAGAGGTTTTAAAGCCTTTCCTACTCATAAATAAAGATGAAAATAAAATAAAAATAACATTTTTAAAAAGATATATTTGAGCTATAATTTCTTATTAATAAAACACAATATATTTGTGTTGCTTGAATTTTTTCTCTTTATCAAAATGAGGAAAATATCAAAAACAGATACAAACGTAATATTTTCAATTATTATTTAATATTTCCATACTATTTTATTATTTTTTTCAAGACTTTTAAACTGAAGATCAAATTTGAGATGGTTTTTGTTTCCCATAGGCTGGTAGCAGTCAGTTGGTAACCAGCACCTTTGGTTTACTTGACAAGCATGAAAATATAGTTGTTTTCAGATTGATTCCTAGAAGTAAAATGTGTAAGTTGTCTTGAGAACAATAAAGTAATCTCTTTTACAAAAAAATTATTTCAGTCTTCACATGGAAAATGGCAATCTTTCTAAGTCTGAGCTGTATTTTAGTAGGTAAATAAGTGTAACCTGTAAGTAAACTTTATTTTTTGTGTGTGAATTACAATTGTTTTTTATCTAACGAGGAAAAATGCCAATTTTATTTTGTTCTGGTGCACAGAATTATACTATCCTTGTTGCTTCGGCAAAGTGAAAGCAAGCGGGATTGCACTTTGGGTTGTGTCAGTGACTTGAATTTGCTGAGGCATGATGACAACTCCTTAGTTCAGGGTGTTGGTGTGCTGAGGCAAGCTCCATTAGCCAGCATTTCTTGTTTCTGATGGGTGCTCAATTATAGTTCTATTGGATTGATGAAAAATCAAATCAGCACTTGAAAATGGGAAAATATTATTATGTATTTCCTTATACATATAAATAATGTATATAATTAATATATATTAATACACATTTTAATGTGGAAATTACAGAGAATAATATAATTTTCCACATGTGTACTTTTCTAGTTGGTGTTTTAATATTTTTACTACATACTTATGCATCCACTTCAAAAAATTTTTATTACAGAAATTTTAAACATGCTCAAAAATATAATGATGTAATTAACTTTAATTTACCTGCCCCCAGTTCCAATAATGGTCAAGACTTGGGTAGTCTTGTTTCATCTACATGCAAGCTTCCTTCTCCATGATTATGAAGAAAATCCCAGATATAATTCCATTCACTTTATAAACATATCAACACATAACTATTAAAAATTAAGATTTTTAAAAATATAAAGTATTATCATGTTTTAAAAAATCAACATTTATTTTTATTAAATATTTACCGGTCAAATTTTCCACGTTGTCTTCCTTTTTTTTTTTTATACAAAGCTTTTTTCTAATCAGAATCCAAAGATGTCTCCTAAATATCTTTTAATATGATTTAGATCTAAAATCAGTCTCTGTCTTTGTCTCTCTCTGTTTCTCACCTTCCCTTGCTGTTTGTTTGTGGGAGAAACCTACGCATTTGCCTTTAAAGTTTCCCAAGATCCAGAGTTTGCTAATTTCAAAATGTTCTTCTCTCCTCTTTATTTCCTTTAAATTGGTGGTGAGATTTAGGTTTGATGTTTTTTTTTTTGGCACGACTAAATCACAGGTGGTGGTGTGTACTTAATTGAGAAGGAATATAATTCTCTTTCTTTGTGAAGTTAGCAGCCATTGCCTAAATCCTTTATTTCAATAAGGGTTTCAAAACAATGATATTCTAATTCAAGCACTTCATTTATTTGCTGAATACTTAACAGTTTATCAAATATTTTGTTAACCTACAGTAAGTTTCATGTAGAAAAAAGATAAATGCTTGTTTCTGTTAATTTACATGCTTTTCATTTTAACTATTGTGATGTATTTTATCATGCCAACATTTGTATTATTTCCAATTTTTTATCGATTTAAACAATGCTGCCGTATAAATGCTCATACACGTTTTGACAATTTCTACTTTAATATTTCCAAGTTTTTCTCCTTTGCAGGACGTAAACTCTCTCATGACCCAACATTCTCTCTGTTTATTTTTTATCTATTAAATGTTCAGTATTATTGTTAATTTCATGTGTATAGAATGATTTATCATTATTATTCGCTAACATTTGCTGAATGATTACTGTTGGGTTGGCCAAAAAGTTCGTTCAGGTTTTTCTGTAAGATTAGAAAAACTCTAGTGAACTTTTTGGCCAACCCAATATATCAAGGCCTTATTTTAGATATTTTGATGGCTAATCTTATTTAATTTATATAGCAGTTTTATTAGGTAGATACTATAGTTATTCTGTTTGTAAGTGGGAAAGTGAAGGTACAAATATTAAATAGCTAGTAAGGAGTAGAATCAAAATTAGTTGACCGAAGATGATCTTAAGCATTAAACAATGGTGGATGCATTCCTCGATTACTGCTGATATTAAACCTCACTTCATATATTTATTGGCCATTCTGACTTGTTCTTTGGTATTTTGCCTGTTCATGTCCTTTACCTTTTTTTCCCTTCTTAGATTATCTTCATTTATATATCAGTTTCAATTCAACATCTACCTCAGTCCATCTGTTTACCAGAAGTCTTAATTTTGTCATTCTTAAGGATATAAATACTGAATAAATGTGTAGCTGTAGTGAAATCCTTTCTATACATTTGGATTTTAATTTGTGAGGCTATATCCTTCTGACTCTTAAAGAGGCTATTCAGACATTCCTCAAACGTGACTGTTAAATGCTAAATGGTATTGTAGCTTTGTACAGTAGCCCGAGATTGACATTATCTTTAATATAACACAAGTATATGTTTGTAGTTGTAAACTTCTAATAGCTCTGAGCTAACTACATGTTCACCACTGTGTCAAACAATATCGGAAAAACAAAGGAGGCTGATTAAAAATTGTTTCTGTGCTAAGATTTACAATGTGTTTGTGGGGGCAGTTCCAACACAAATGAAATTAGGGAATGATTTCAAGGGACATATTATCACAGTCTAGGTAATGTAGGGCATAATGTGACTCTATACTAAAAAAATATGAAATTTTACATTTCAGAAGAGTTTTAAAATATTTTAATATCTTCTTAGGAAAACAAACATAATGGGAATCTCGCATTAAATTAGTTCTTAGCTGTTTCAAGTAAAAGCTATTTCCAGTTTATTTTTGGAACATTCCTTCTGTGGTAAACCCTGAAGAGATGCTAAATAAGATATGATCTTCTCTCAAGGACTGTACCACTTGGTGAAACAAAGTAAATGAAAGTGAACTGAGTTTAATAATGCGTGAATAACTTGAGTTCCTGCTAATTATCCTTACACTGTAAAAATATTGTAAGTTTATATAGTAGAATGGTAGCAGTGAGTGAAGTTTGAAGGTGGGAATATGAGTGTAGTTCAACATTTTCCTTTCTTTTATTATATTTATATTTTCAAATGCTTTTATAATCTTGCATTGTTTTAAACTAAAAGATGTATTCATCTACAGAATACTAGTTAAATTAATGTTAGGACATTCACAGTAAAACACTATGAAAACGTTAAAACTTGACCGAGGAAATTTTCTATGTGTTAATAAAGAAAACCTTTTAAGACAGAAGAAAACAGGTAATTAATGCATATGTAAGTATTTTTGTTTATGTTTATTTAAAAATGATATGTGTATGCTTGTATGTGTTTGTATGTGTATATTATTTGCATAAAAAATTCTAGAAATATAAGCTATTGACAGTGGTTACCTCTGGGAAGTAGCTTTGGAGTTACCTTTGAAAAGATACGAACTTTTGAACTGTTTACACTTTTCAAATTGTGCTATCAGCTGTTTCATCATAAAAGTATAATATTATGTAATCAGCAGGAATTTATGACATTTGAAATATGTGTTTTATGGAAAGTATGCTGTTGATGTAGAGACAAAGATATGATTGGGGCTAATATACTTTAAATTTGTAAGCAATTATTACTACTGATGTTTTAATGGGAATATACATATATTTCTTCAGCAACTGTGAAAAATACAATTCCGTAGCCCTATACTATGTGTTCTTGTGTAAGATAAAATGATCTAGGAGTCCCTGCAATCTGCCACCTTTCAGTTTAATCCCTAGGTGTTTCATTAACTTGACACCCATATAATTATTAAAAATCTCAAAGCAATATGTACAAGTTTTGTTTGCTGGTTAGTAATATTCTTAGGAAAATAAATGCATAATTATTTTTCTTTTAGAATAAGAATCAGCAGTGATGTTCAGAGTATTTAAGCCTAAATATTTTAATTACTAAAAAGATAAAGCACATTGCTACAGTTTTTGTAATAATATAAATTCGAAAGGTATCCAAGAACATTTAGATGACACCAGATGCTTCAGTGTTTATGAAAAAAACATCTGTAGGTCATATTAGAAAATTAACACAAAATAATATCCATTTCCCTCAAATATATTCTCAGACATTCTTGATATTATTTTTATTGAGAAGATGTGAAGGATTGGAATAATAAGCTATCTTTGGAAATAATTGTAAGGACCTTAATACTTTTTTTTTCTACTATATATTCATTTTCATTACACACCTCTATCCACTTTATTATTTGACTCCCAAACTGAGATTATTTTGAATGAAATTATGTTTTTTTGTTTGCTGTCCATTTCAAATAAAAGAATCAATTAGTAGGATATTTGTAAATGACAATATTAGTGTCAAAAATACTATTATAAAAGTGCAGTTTTTATTAATAATTCTATGCAATAAAAAACTGATTACCAGTTAAAACTAAACGAATGTGTAGCATGTAAAATAAAAAGTTTTATCTTATGTAAAGCTTCACCAAAAGAATCCCTTTATATGATAAGCTTTATTGTTTAATTATAATTGTTTAAGATGATAATTACATTTGATCTAAAAGAAGCTATTAAGAGTATATTCTGTAAAAGATTTATGTATGTACTGTAATGTATTTACATTCAACTCTCCTTTAAACATCATCTTTCTTTTTTTGATGATTTTGAGGTGCTTCCTGTTAGGTTTGCTTTATTTTGTTTTCAGGAATCATACTTTTTTTTTGGCCGTGCCCTGTGGCTTGTGGGATCTTAGTTCCCTAACCAGGGATTGAACTCAGGCCCTCATCAGTGAAAGCATGAAATCCTAACCTTGGACCACCAGAGAATTCCCTAAACATCATTTTTCTCATTAATTTATTATCAAGTATTTTCTGTAATAGATAGGGACTCCTTTTAAATCCACTTGGTTTAAAGTTCAAAATAATTTTAAAAATAATCAAAATAGTTTTTAAAATTCATGATATATTCATTTACTCTTTCAAGCCAAATAGCACTTTCAATTAGGATACTAATTTTATTTCAGAAAGCTTAGAGTAACAACTGTTTTCAATATATTTGACATTTGATTAATATGTTCATTTATAAATATGTGCTTACCATGTGTCATGGTAAACTAGAATAGACCCTACATTCAGTTGCAGGAAAATGGAATATAAAAGTTAACAGTGTTAAAGTGTAATCATTGGTGGAAAGAAGAACTGCAGAGAAAATAAAAACTGGGTAATGTTTCTGTATAGTTGTGAGAGAGAGAAATGGAGAAATAGAGAGACTGACTTCTGTTGAGTCTATCTGAATTTTTTATCCCCACTTCCATCGCAATGCTATTTTCTGGAGCAAAATTCTCTACATTTTTATCTCAATAGATTAAACTTCACTTTGCAGAGTTTCAGGTATTTAATCATTAATTATGCTGAATGCATGGAGATTGTTTAAATTTGCATTTTGCAGGCATTATAACTAGCATTTGATTTTATTTTACAGTAAGTATTAGGGTAGAGGACAAAGTAAGTAGAAAAAAAAATCATCAGAAGAGATGTGGCACATTTAATGATGTGAATTTTCTTAAATTCTAGAAAAAGTGCTATTGGGAATTTTAATAAATTGAGGAGGAAATTATGCCATACCTTACTGAGAATTATTAAGCAAAAATGTGAGTTAGCTCACAGAACATATATTTTTTCTCAAGTGAAGTGACTTAGGTCTAAATCAGTTTGAATTAATAATATGTCCAACCTATTAATTTTAAGATGTACTTATGATTATGTATACCTTTTAACCTGTATCACCATGGTGACCAATAATGGTTGAATTATGTGCCAAGATCAGATAAATTATTGCACAAATACAAATCAACTTTAAATAAGAGTTATAGGTTATTGAAGCTACATTGCAAAATGACAAGTTGACAATTTACTAGTTAGTTCTACCATATCTAATATTTATTCATCCAATCCAAGAGTCCTGCTCCTGTATGTCTACATAGGATATATTATACCTTATTATAGATACCCTGGTAATTGTTTGTGTCTATGGAAAGTACATAAGAATTCTTCATAAATATTTTGTCTTTTATAAAAACAGTTCTTTAATTTCAACTTGATTTACACAGTCTTAACAAGTTATTCTAAGTGAACTAATGAGTAATTTTTTACCTGGAGCCTTGATTTTTGCACTGTCAACATCCACCAGAAAATGGCATAACCTTCTGTTTGTCTTAAATGTTGTCCTCTGGCCAGGGTTGGACATAAGGGTGTCTTAGCTAGATTAGAACACATTAGTTTTCAAATAAAAAATTTGCATTCCTTGAAATTGTCCAAACTCTTCAGATTTCACCAGATTGAAAATGTCATCTGTATCTTTGTCTGTATAAACATCTATGATATAATTTTTCCAAAGGGATAAAATTATTTCAAAAGACGATGCCTCTTAATACTATAATATCTATATAATTTGTGTATTATAAAATTATAATTGCCAAATATTTAATGTTTCAGAATTATAAATGATCAATGCAGTGTGTGTTTGTGACTTTATATGTACATCTGTGCATGTGCTAGCATTTCTTTTTTTTTTTAAAGCTCTTTATTGTAATATACTTGCTCCACACTGCTGTGCCAGTTCTTGAGGTACACCAAAGTGAATCAGCCGTGTTCACACATACATCCCCATATCCCCTCCCTCCCGTGACCTCCTCCCACCCCCCCCATCCTGGCCCTCTAAGTCATCACCCATCATCGCATCTATCTCCCTGTGTTATGCAGGAACTTCCTGCAAGCTGTCTGTCTCACACCCGGCAGTGCACATCAGTGCCACTCTCCCACCCCATCCCAGCTTCTCCCTTGCCCCTCCCCACCCTGTGTCCTCAAGTCCTTTCTCTACATCTGTGTGTGTAGATGTGAGTAAAAATTATCAACAAATTAGGTTGTGAAGAGAAAATGCTAAAAGCAAACAAAATATGAAACAATTTTTTTATAAATTTTCAGAAAGAATATATATTTCAGTAGAGATACTTTCACTTACATAAGAGGAATATTCAAAATACAGGATGAATGGGGGGAAATCATGGCTGTGGATACATTAAAATATCATTTTTAATGACAAAATAGATTTATTTTTTGTTAGATTACAAAATATTCCAGACCAACTGTGATATTCTACCACTTAAAAATATTTCTTAACTTTTCCTGTGATCATGAGGCCTCATTATTCCTCTTCTTCTGGGTAACTGAAATCACTCTATGTCCACATCCATCCATCTGTCCATCTCTCTATCCATCTACCTATCTAACTGTCTATCCATCTATCTATCTGACAGTCTGTCATTGCAGATTTATTTAATTATAAAGGTGAAATTTAACATTGGGTTGGCCAAGAAGTTCATTCATAACATCTTACAGAAAAAAAGTGAACTTTTTGGCTAACCCAATACTTAAACAAAAAACAGAACCAACTGAGCTATGAAGTTTCAGTAGTCCATGTTTAGCCTCAATGTATCTGTAGAGTGTGGCTAGCAAAATCTTTTACAAAAAATATTTATGAAAAGTAGTCCACAATTATTTTGTTCTGACACATAAGAAAGAAAAATTCTCTTTATATTTTACATATCAAATGTAAAATGTGGAACATTTACAAATTGTACTGGGTTTGAAGTTATATTAAATCAATCCATTGACTTTTGGGATCTGTCTAGTTTCTTCTCATTCCTCAAAGTGTTGTTCTGAAGATAAAATTCAAAATAAGAGGATTATGAAAAGTACTTATAACCTAGAAAGAAATATATTAAAATGTCACGTAACATTATTATTTTAAACGTAGTGAACAATTGCTGGCAACTCCAGAATCTCACATAATTTAGCAAAGGACCCTGGCATGCTCAGAGAGAGAGGGTTTTACTTCAAAATACGCATTCTTCTTTCATTTAAAGAAGTCTGAGGTTGTGCTTTTTCTCCCTGTGCTGAAGGGATCCTTTTAAGAAATGCTTTGTGATTAACGATGGGTTAAATTCGATCCATAGTAGCTACTTATGATGTGAGGAAGCAGCGGGTCTTGGCACTGACTGTGGGGCAGCAACAGGTGTGAGGGGAACGCGCTGCTTGTGGAGCCTGATGCCCAGCACCCCGAAACTCAGGGATTGTCTGCAGTTCTCAGGTGAAGACGTGACGGCAGTTGAAATGTTTTTCTTTGTTTGTTGTAATTGTCATACATGTTATGACAAAATGTCCTCAGTGTCAAGATGGCCAGCTCTTAGATTTATATGTAGTTACTGCTTATTAATGATCTAATAGTCTTATGTCAGATCTTGAATTCATGAAAAATAATGAATTTGAGCCTAGCTTTCACGACTCCCTTACCTTCTCATAGAAGCTCTGTGTCATTTCTGTAAGAAATACAATTTTATCCCGCAAAGCATTTGCATACATTATTTTTCTCATTTGTTCCTCACAATACTCCTTTGATTTTCTCAGCTAAAATGAGAGACCCTGAGGGTCGTTAACTGTTATTCAACTTAAGATAATTGTGGAATAGCACGTCTTACACCAAAGGACACCCATATTAGCAAAATAAATGAACAAATGCTTGAGCACATAGAAGTCAGGAGTGTTCAGGGAGGTTAAGCAACTCACCACGGGACTCAGAGAGGGGCTGGAGAAGCTGTGAGGAAGTGGCAAAGGTTTGGACAGCGTGAAAACCTGGGCACAAGGAGGGGAGGGTAAAGGCCCCTGGAAAAAAATCGCAAATTCAGTTTTTTTGAGTGTTTCGAAGGATTGCGTAAAACTAAAATATGCTCCCCAGAGTATTACGTATTATTTAGAGCATGGATAAGACTTCGTGCAAACCGTGTAAGAAATTAAGGGATAATTTTTTATTTTATTTTATTTTATTGCGGTACAGTTGATTTACAATGTTGTGTTAATTTATGCTTTACAGCAAAGTGATTCAGTTATACATATATAAACATTCTTTGTACATTCTCTTCCATTATGGTTTGTCATAGGATATCAAATATAGTTCCTCATGCTATACAATAGGACCTTGTTTTTTATCTATTCTATATATAATTGTTTGCATCTACTAATCTAAGAGATGAATTTCAGGCTGACTTTGGATAAGGCTTGACATGACAAGGCTTACCAAATATGAGTTAGCTTGCATATACATTTATGGAAATGAAAAATTACTTCCAAAATAGATGTAATATTTTAGATTTCTGAGGTAGTGCATACTAACTTTTAATTTTCATGTACAGATTCTGAGTCTTATTGATTACCTTGCTGAAAGATGGTTCAGTGTAAAGGAGGTGGCAGAAACCCCGTCTCAGTGAGTTCAAGTGAGAATGGGCTTTTACAGAAAAGATTCATTCAGGGAAGCCAGTGAGTGGGTAAAGTGGGCCATGTGAGAAAGGGTTTTCTGTTTAAGATGGAAGACCCTTGAACACGTTTACATGCAGAATGAAGAGCCACTCGAGAAGGAGAAGCTGTATAACAGGCTAGGCAAGGATGATTGGTAGAGAAAGCTCAAGTGTGATTAGTAAAGGAGGGGATCAATTCTAGAGCAAAGGTACATATTAGAGGAAAGATTCTGCTTCCACTGAGAGAAGAGTGAGAATAGTAAGAAAAGTTGGCCACACAGTTCGGCAGTGACGGTTATCTCAGCAGTGGCAGCGCCCATGGTGGTGGAGGTGAAACTGGGAAGAGGGATAGTGGGTAGGGACGGACCGGGCTTTGTAGCATCACGGTTCATTTCTGGTAAGAAAGAAGCAAAGTCCTTCGGTTAGAGTGCTGAGGAGGAGGAAGGCGCAAGGAGGCTGGAAGAAAATGCAAAAGTTTGAAATAACTATTGAGAAACCAGTAGTAGTATTTTTAGATATATTAAGAACCCACGACCCATACATCTGTCAGGCATTACTGAGAGAGCCGTCAGTGCCGGAAAGCATGAACGCACAGGCGGACTGTCAGCGAGGCCGGTTCCAACACGACCAGACCCATGAGTGCCCTTGGGAATTACCTCTTTGTCGCGCACTGTTGGAGTTCTTTGGCCTAGCCATATTTGGGTTATCCTTGCAGTTTTCCAAATGAGCGCTTGTCTCTCATGCTGCCATGTGTTGCCCAGGCTGCCATTTTGCTCTCTCTCATTCAGATTCTCTTTTTACCGTGTTTTATCTGGTTAGTTCCTATTCTTCAAGATACTTCCCCAGAAACATTCTTTCTAAGAGGTGTTATCAGTAGAGTTGCTAGCTAAGATCCCCAGGTAAAATTGAATATTTGGGATTATACTTACAGTAAAAAATATGATTCATTGTTTATCTGAAACTCACATGTAATTGGATGATCTGCATTTGTATTTGCTAAACTTGACAACCGTAATCGTAAGTCCCAGATAGACTCGGTTAGTTGATTTCTGTATTCTACCATAGCACCCACTATTGTAGCCTGTATTATGCTGCCTACATAATCTTGACTGGCGGGCTCTCCCATTAGGTGATCAAACTTCTTGAGACTAGGGACACATCTTGGTGGACTCATCACATAGACCATGCTCGACACATTATAGGTTGGTTCATCACAGGCTCATCATGCTAAACAGTTTAGTGCCTTCATTGGAGAAATTTAAGTTGGCTGCCTTAGGGCTGTGGACTTGCCTAAAAAGCAGCCAGGGTCCAGTTTGACCAAACCTTTAGTCATTGATTTTGGGGACAGAGAATGCCTTACTCTTTTTTTTTTTTTTTAATGATTTTATTTATTTATTTATTTATATTTATTGGCTGCGTTGGGTCTTCGTTGCTGCGTGCGGGCTTTCTCTAGTTATGACGAGCAGGGGCTACTCTTCATTGTGGTGCATGGGCTTATCATTGCGGTGGCTTCTCTTGTTGTGGAGCACGGGCTCTAGGCATGCAGGCTTCAATAGTTGTGGCACGTGGGCTTGGTAGTTGTGGCTCATGGGCTCTAGAGTGCATGCTCAGTCGTTGTGGCGCAGGGGCTTCGTTGCTCCGTGGCATGTGGGATCTTCCCAGACCAGGGATGGAACCCATGACCCCTGCATTGGCAGGCGGGTTCTTAACCACTGCGCCACCAGGGAAGCCGGGAGAATGCCTTACTCTTTATGGGTGGATTTGAGTGTGGGTGATACGTGGTACATCTGCAGAATCATCCGTCCTCTGTAGTCCTCTCATTCTTGTGTACTTGTCAAGCTGCTAATATCAGAACACTTTTTTTTTCTGGAGTTGTTCCAAATATGATTTTATTTTCTTGTTAAATTCCTTTAGGGATTCTCCAATATTGCTTCCAGGTCAGATTTGTTTTTATAGCGAACACGTAGTCACTGTTTTACCCAGTGAATTGCACAATCCAGGCTCTGGAGCTAGACCCTCTCGTAACACAGACCATGTTGCCTTTGTGAGCTTTGAAGGCTTCTGGTTCCATAATTTCTTGACAGAATTGTGGTCACAGCAGCTAGTTTCAAATCATAGACTAAACAAAAATACTTCAGCATTGGTTATAGGAGTGGATGGAGGGATAGCATTTGCTGTGGTGCTATTTGTCCTCTAGTTACATGGTTCCGTGTACCTTCCCCTATATTCTCTGACTTGCCTACCACATCCTTTTCAAGCCCAATAGGACTGCAACCTTTGGAGTTTCTGAATTGCTTCCATTTTTTCCCAGTATAATGTTTGTTACAGCAGATTTCAAAGATTGGCTTTTATGAACTCCGGTAGCCCCCAAGGGCATTTTAGTATATTTAATGATAATGTGGAGATACCATAAATTTTTCAAAGCAATGTTATTCCGAATTCAGTGAAAGTACAGCTGACTTGTGCTATTACTTTTGTATTACAATGAATATCAGCAGTCTGCTCTTTGATTGTTATGATTTTCTGTAACATAGAAAAAATATTTTGCCCAGTGTTCCTCAATGCAACGTATTATTAGTCTTCTAACAAATATGTATTGAGCTACTATTAAGTGCTTGGGGTCTACTAGTGAAAAAAATAGAAAACATGTTCCCGTTCTTAATGAAGTTTCTATTAACAGAGAGGCATGCAGTGCTAAACACAGTAAAAAGCAAATGACGTGGTGTTATGAACTCAGAAAGTTTTAGGTAAAAAATTGTAAAAGCAGGGTAAGGGGATCAAGATTAGTGGGGGCAGGGGTGTTGGGAAGTGTTGGGAAAAGGCAGTTGGCAGTAGTAAACCAGATGATCGGGGAAGGCTCAGTGACATGTAAAATCTGAGCCAAGACTTGAACAAGGAGTGATGGCAGATGGTGGTGTTAAGTCCTCTATGCCTTCATCCAAACTTAGACAATCTTTATTTAATACGTGTTGCATACTCTCCAGTCAAGATGACTATATTCACAGTGTAGTCCAGCTTCTCCTGAGTATGAAAATCATTTGTGTTGTATCTTTTAAAAATAGCAAAAGTCAAATCAATGTTTTCCATTCAGAACCTGCTTTTCCCCTCTATCCCTCAGCCACTAGGATCTGGCTGTGACTGTATTTAATCCAGCCTTCCAAGATTAATTCACCCACACGGTACACATGTTAATCTGGCATTGTCTAAGAACTTGGCCTGATTATGTTAATTTTATTTTATTTATCTATCTAGACATATGCATCTACAAGAAATAATTTCACTAAGTTTTCATTGTGTTTTCCTTCAAGTCTTGATACTTGTAACATGCTACTTCATAACAGTAATATTCTTGGATTATTTTGAAAATATTAAAAAATGTTCAAGTCATAGAAACTGGAAAAAGAACTCATTATTTTGCCTGTTTTTCTCAGGAGGAATTAAAAAATCAGTAGAAAGCCCTTGTGTATGCATATATGTCTTTAAAAAGTCATTTATGATAATAGATTTTCATGTTTGTGATCACATTAGGGCAAAGCTCTGGTAGAATATGCCTTTTAATTTTGGAATGGCCCAGATATATCAGGACTAGTGATTGGGCCACCATCCATTGCTCTAGCCTAAAGGATATAGTAGAGCTGATTCTGCACAATTTCCATCATTTTACTTAGCTTTTAAATGTATAGTGCTGTTCTCAAAAACATACTTGATATTGAACAAGAAAGATTTTTAAGAAAGCCTCAGTGTGAGTCACCTAGAACTTTTATTTTTCTTGTATGAACTTACCAGGTGCAGAGCATGGCAAAAGATGTGTGCTCACCATTTTCAGATTCTTAATAGCTGCTGATATTATATACTAGATTTTCAGTTTAAGTGTATTAATCAGAAATATTTTCAGTACCCCAAATTACTGTTAAATACACTGTGGATAATAAGGACCTAAAATTGTTAATGTAGTGATGTTACTGTTTCAACTTCTTTTGGTTTTAGGTAGAGGAATGTTCGAAGTTTGAAGGTATTGGTTACAATTATGCAGTTTAAGAAAGTAAGAAACAGTTACTGTTAGAGGGGATGCAGAACCCCTGATGAATTACAGGCAACCCAAATGGAAACGTAGAAGAGATGCTCATTAAAAGTAAACCATAGGGACTGAATTTTGGACAACTAGGATAATTGTGAACGTCTTTTCCGATTAAAATAGTTTGCTTATTATTATCGTCTACCTTTTTGGAGAGATATATATATAAATTATCTCTTACTTTTAAAAACTCATAAAGATTCTTATTTTACATGTATAAATATAATTTTATGTATGTATTTATATTCCTGTACTATATCATTTTTTATAATAATATTCCTTTACAGTGTTCCTAAAACATTTCCCTTAAATTACACATTAAAGATTTTAATGAGAAATTATTCTTGTACATGGAAACAAGTTTACTCGCTGTAGGTAGGCTGAGCTACATAAGCATAGTTAGATAATTATTTTTTCATCATTTATTTGTGCTTCATTTTGTTCTTTAATAGTTTTGTTATTAATTCTGTTGAATGACTTAAAAATTCACCTTGAAATATGTGTCGTAAATGATAGAGAATGAATGATTGCTAGATAAAGGACTGAGATATAGCTAGTGCAACAGTAATTGATGGTGTATAATTCTGGATACATCCCTGAGTGGTGTGTCTTTTATTTAACATCATATGTAATATTTATCTTTTATGTGATTCTTAGCAGAAAAATAGCTCATTTTCCCTGAGGTGTTGGTTAAAAACCAAGGTTTTGGCAATAGACAGAATGGATTTGAAATACGGTTCCACTTCTAGCTTGGTAAAATTTGGTAAGTTACCTAATTTCCATGACCTGTTGTTTGCTTACCTGTGAAGTGGAGATAGTTGGATGATACAAGTCTTGAGGATTTTTTGAAGGTTAAATGTTAAGCACTTACAGTTAATCAGTATGTAATAGCTGTGCTTCCTCCTGTCACAACATCCACAAAGGAGAATAATTTCCAAACCTGTTTCTGAGCGCATGGAGTTACCACTTCGCTTGCTGTCTCCTCATGCTACTGCTGTTACGGCCCTTCCCCCCGCACCACACAGGAGAGGATAGCTTCAGTGTTTAGAAATACTTGATCTTGACCTTTTGAGTATTCCATAGTATGTAAAGCTTTGAACCACAGCACTATCATCTTTTGCCCATTTTCTTCTTTCCCAACCCTGAATTTTATTTTCTTCTAAGTATATGAATAAATTTCCTTTTGACTCTTCTTCAGAGAAAAAGAGGTAATAGCTTTTATAGCAAATAAATTACAAATTAATCTTTAGTCTAAGGTACCATTGAATGACTGGCTTAGTTAAAATACGTGTTTGCCTACTGCAAAAGTTGTTGGGAACTTATAAAATAGAAATTATTTGTAATGAGTCAAACAAGATGTAAACAGTGTTATTGCTTAATAAGCAATAGAATAAAATTTCACTTTGTTATTGTTGTCTCATCATTTTTGTTGTAGTAATCTCCCAAAATTTTTTATCGTGAAAACAATTATTAAAAAAATTTTCTTTCATCCGAAAGAAAAAGGAGACAAATCAGAAAACTGTGGAAGAGAGGAGGAGGGGAAAAGAACATGGTTTTCATTCCAGGTTTAATAGTATTAATAGTCATTTGCCTAAATAAAAAGAACTGGAATAAAGTGTGCGTAGGGGATGTTCACATGCCGGAAAATCATCACTTATTTGTAGTAAACAAATTCCTTTAGAGCCTGTGTTGAAATACAAACCAATCAATTGCTTTTGAATATTCTCTTAGAACTTTTTTTCCATTAACACATATAATAAGGGATAACATAAGGACGCTGGCAGAAAACTACTGTATCAGAGTGAAATCTATCAGGAAATTAGGGCATGTGTGTGGGTAACGAGTTTCCCAAATTGCGTCTTGGCCATGACTCAAAAGGCCAGACTTACCATTGCCAAACTGCCACCTGTGCCCTATATACCACAGGTGTTCAGGCCTTCAGAGCAACTTCTCTCCCTATTGGTTTCTGGGCCAGCAGCGCTCCCACACACCCAGCAGGAGCTCGTCACAGAACTGACACTCACTTCTGGACCAAATATTGACATTCACCTTGACTTTGAACATTTTCTAATCTCTTTTTAAAAAGTTCTAACATGATAAAAGTATAAGCTTTGCATCAGTTAGGAACAGGCTCAGCTGTTATTAACAGAGACCGAACATCACACTAGAGTCCTGGCGTTGCTTGGGAGCTGTGCGGTCCTCAGAGATCCAGGCGGGTTCTCTCTTTTCCGCCAGCCCAGCCTGTGGTTTCCATGGTCAAGGTTACATTGTAACCACAGTATGACTGCTGGAGCCCTCACCTTCTCCTTCCCATTGTGAAAGGAAGAAGGGGAAGGTCAAGAGGTGAGCCACCTCTGAGTCACTTCCTTTGCCTCCTTAAAGAGCTTTCCTGGAAATGCCGGCGAAGGACTTCTGTTCATCTTTTGTTGCCTATTTCTATCTATGAGGGAGCCTGAAAAATGTGCTTTATAACTAGAAACCTTTCTGACGCTGTCAAGATGAAATTACTTTCAGGAAGAAAGTGTGAAGGGCTCTTGGATAGTCAATCAGGCATTTCTACTATACCCTTTCTTTTTCTTTTTCTTTTCATTGACATGTAGTTGAATTACAATGTTGTGTTGGTTTCAGGTCTACAGCAAAGTGATTCAGTTATATTTATACACAGTTTCAGATTATTTTCCCTTCTAGGTTATTACAAGATGTTGACTGTAGTTCTCTGTGCTGTATAGTAGGTCCTTGTTGTGTATCTGTTTTATATATGGTGTGTATCTGTTAATCCCAAACTCATAATTTCTGCCTCCTCCTCTCCTTTCCCCTTTGGTAACCGCAAGTTTGTTTTCTATGTCTGTGAGTCTGTTTCGATTTTGTTTATAGATTTATGTTTAAACTAGATCAGGTCTCTAAACATGTTCCAGCAAATAGGTAGAGGGAGGAGTTTCTATATAGTTGTGCCTCAGCTTAGGGGCAACACACGTACACCAGTGACGTTCAAAGCTTAGCTCGCATGAGGACACAGCTCCCAGAGATTCTGGTCCCTAGGGCTGGCGAGGTTCAGAAGCCTCTTGGAGGTCCCGGAACCATCCTAGAGAGATTGATGACTCCCAGCTGTGTTGCTGTGGAAAGTCTTTGAGTTTTTTCAACAGGAGTATGTCCGAAATTCATATTGGAGCTTAAGGGTGGGAATCTTTTTAAGGGGGCGGGAGACGTACATAGTGTTGGCAGCTGCAGAGGCAAAGCCTTTCACATAAAATTGAGACATGCCTCTAGTCCACATCAGAGAATCGGGCAGACCCAGTTCATGAGTGGGGGCGTGAAGCCTCTTCCCTGCCATTTGGTGCTCTCCGTTTGTGAACCTGCTTACCTTCCAATTCCAGACATTGCAGCACATGGAAGATCAGCAGATCTCTGAAATGCTTCCAACTCAGCCTTTGTCCTCTTTTTTCATCTTTGCCAGGTTCTTGATACTAGTGGAATCAAAGTTTATCAGGTGAATTAGCAAAACAAGAAGCAGCAGATGGGCTGATTGAAGGGAAAAGGAAAATAATAGCAAGCTTAACCAAGATCATTTATTGAGAGTCTATCAAATGCTTATCTTCAGTGTTTGGGCTTTTTTTTTTTGAAGATTTCAATTAATTCTCAATTATAGCCTTTCAAAATAGATATTTTATCATCTCCAATTTTTAAATGAGGAAATAGAGACCCTGAGAGTAAACTAAATATTCAAAATTACAGTTGGTAACAGAAAAAAGACAGACTCATTCCTGAATGAATGAATGAACTTCGAAGCCATGTTTCTTTGACTCTGCCAAACTTATTCTCTTATGGGAAAAGGAGAGAGACAAAAAAAGAAAAAAGAATCTGCTAATCCCCTTCTCCCTACCGTAACCAGGTTGTGTCCACTTCCTGATTAGTTGGCATAATGGAGAAGGAGATTGTAAAAGGAAAATGGAATAGATGCATGTGGCAGGAAGCAAGATAGGAAAGCTTATCTGTCATGAGCACGCCTCCCCACCAGAGGTCTTGTTTCACTCTTTACTCCAGATCCTTCCTCAGCATCTTGGATTCTTTCCTTTTACCCTCAGCTGCTACGTCAGAGTTCGAGTTCTTCCACTCATCCGTCCTCCAGGCACCATCCCCACCACAATCTTCAGTCATGTCTGAAATCAGCCCTCTTTCCTCTCTAAACTCTATCCGCCCTCACTAAGCCCTGTCACAGTGGATCCTGCCTTGTTTCATTAGTCTGCATCCAGTGCTTTCCTACTTTCCACTTGATTGAAATATGAGACAATATCAGTACAAATACATGATATGTACCTAACCGGATTAATATCTAACTTTAAAACTTTATTAGAAGAATCATTGAAATGCAAGTGGCTTAAATCCTTCATTTTTCTGACGGGAGGAACAGGTGATGGTGTATATAGCCTTGTTGGTGTCGTGATGGATGTTGGCACCGTCGGTGCCAGTTTCTCTTCTGCCGCTGTGTCACCTGCACTGTTCTTCTGTCCCTCTGAATGCCTGATGGGTGGGTCAGCACCGGCTTGTGCTTTGCTGCTCTGTTGTCATCATTTCTATTGTCTTCATCTGTTTTTTGTCACCTGAGCTTTCAGACTCTGATAAGGCAGTATAGTATGATTATTCAACATTTTTTTCTCCGACGTTAACAAAGTGCATGAATTTGTGGACATTATTTAAACTCTAAGCCTTATCTTCAAACATTATAATATTAAAAAACAGCAGATTGGAGTTTTCTGAATATGTAAAAAGATAATTCTCAAAACCCACCTGACAGTGTTCGGAGAATTCTAGTTATATTACAGGAACTCTCCTCATGCCAGCTTTGTAATTTTATTAGGATCCTTCCAAAGGTGGCATTGAACCCACTGTTCCTATTACTGCAGATCCCTATTAATTACCTCCCTTTCTAAATTTCATACAGTCCACTGATTGTGGAAAAAAATCAGGGGTGAGTTCCCTCAAGACTGAGTTAGGAAACGTTGTTATGACATTGTATAGTATCACACTCAAGTTAAAAAACTCTATTTCATCTTTGAACTTTTATTCTTGACCTTCCCAGAGAGTTTCATGTCCATTACAGACATTTTCTAAGAATTAAGGCATAATCTATATTCCTTCTTCTCATTTGAGACTTTCAGTCCCAGAACAAATCACCAGTTCTGACATGTCCAGCTTCTCTCTCTCTGAAGACTGGCACGTAAATGCTGCCTCTCCCAGCTGACTCTTGCATGCTCCAACTTGTCAGAATTTTGGATATTAAGCTCTATCCTTTTTATGCAATTCATTATTTAACAAATATGTATTGAGCTAGAGGTATGCCAAATGATTAAAATTTAGAGAAATGTATAAGATGTTTATTTGAAAAATTTGGAATCCAAGCCAGCATATGAAAACCACAGAATAAAAGTTTGGGGGTTCAAGAGGGAAACCACTGATCTTTGTATTATAGTTGGCCTTAGGGAAGAGGTTGCTAGACGTAGAAGAACGAGCAGGCTTTAAACAAGTAAGGTTTGGTGCTGCGGATTTTTATGAGGTGTGGAAAGGTGTCAGCCGTGGGAAGGTGTAAACATTTTTGTGAGAATACGAATAACTCAATTAGTCATCAGCAAAGAGGACAGCTAAGAGTTTATTTTGGCATTTTAGGAGTTGAGACGTGAGTGCTTTAATTGATAGGCTAGGACGATTTACGTACTCCAGGAAAGAAAGCTAAATCGTGGAATCTGGGGGATCCGTTGACCAGAGATGTGTTTTAGGAAGTTTAATGTGTCATTGATTCTGTCACTGATTTCCAGAATACATTGAGGTAAAATGTATACGTGTGTAAACTGATAAGTTAAAAATATAAGACAGCTGTATAAAGGAGGAAGAAAACATTTGCTTTTTAGTCTACATATTTCTATATTGTTTGAATTTTTAAAAAGAGAATGTGTTCATGTATTATTTGTGCAATTCCAAAATTTAGTGAAGACTAAAAGAAAAACAAAATGAACAACAACAAAAAAATCACACTGATCTCAATGATTTTAAATTCAATACTGGTTAAGGAGGTGTCATAGAAATAAGTTAAATGTAAATGGTATTGGATAATTCTAATTTTAAAAATCATGAGTGGAGATTGGAAGAAGGGATAGGTTATGAGATTAGTAAATTGTATGTAGCCATGAAAACTCCATTCATTACATAGCTCACTTTTAAATTTTATTTGGAAGATTTTATATTGTTCTTTTCCATTTCCTCTCAGGAATGGTGATTACAAATGTGTAGACATGTATGTAACTCATCTTCAGCAAAGCTACTGCCCTCATGGAATACGATATTTTATGTACTGCCCTCATCACTTTTAAAATGTTTCCTACTGTTCTTTCTACTTCCTCCTAATTCCCTAAATGCGTTCATTGTTACTGTAAGCATATAAATAAATAAATAACATATATAGAGATTCTCAAACTTTAATATGCAACAGAGGGGCTTATTTGATCTGCAGATGCGCAGGATAGGTTCCCAGAGATTCCGGTAGAGTGCGGAGTGAGTCACACCAGTGTTCACTTTAACAGGAACCCCGATGATTCTAACGAAAGCGGTCTGTTGACCACACTTCAAAAAAGCCGGGTTTAAAGTATCTTTCCTCCAACAAACATAAGGGCCACTTTAGTTGTGTAAGCCTGCAGGCAGGAACATTTTCTAGGTTGAACATGCTTTTCACACATTCAAATGCATGCAAAACTGAGAATTTAGTTGGATTTTATCTTTTGTTTAACTTACATTCAACCCATTAGTGAAGAATCATTCTAGTGACAGTTAGTGGGAATTAGGAGAAGGAAATGATTTGGAGGTTGAAATAGATTTTTATCACGCTTTTCCATAGGGTGAGATCACTGGTCTTTATGGCTATTGGAACAGGCATTTTATAGTTTGAACAAGGAACTTTGATATATAGCGTATTCTAAAGATTTTTTTTTCATTGGGGTGTAGTCGTTTTACAGTGCTGTGTTTCTGCCGTGCGATGAAGTGAGTCGGCTGTGTGTGTACGTGTGTCCTCTCCTCGGACCTCCCTCCCTGCCCCCAGTCCCACCCATCTAGGTCACCACAGAGCATCAAAGGTATTACTGACAGGTAGTTCGGTGAAGAATGTGTGCATTATGAACAATGCGGTGAGGTGTCAGGCAGCATGGAATGGGACCAAGAGGGAGGGAGAGGGGCAGGAATCCGTAACTCTTCTCCGTGGAGAACTAAACGGAGGCTGGAATGAGACCGAAGGGAGAAGAGCATGGTCTCAACAAAGACTTCAGATTTGGGATAAAAGGGGTGAATCAAAGAGAATTCTCTGGTATGACAGCTAAAAAAAAATATGTGAAATGATTACCTTTTGTCATTATCTTTAAACCATTCACGTTTATATCACCATGCTAAAATCAATTACTAATGTTAAAAGGTTACTACTGATAAAATCACTTCTGGGATGTGATGTGCTTACCGTATACAAACCAGCCATTCATCCACTGTCCTAGGCAATCTGGATCGAAGGACAATTAAGATGAAAATCTTGCCCTTAAATTGATTACAAAATGGAAAGAAAGTTGGTTTTATGAGATAAGAATGGACAGAAGGCAACAGAGACCCAAGAGCTAGAGGGGTCAAAAATAGATAAGCATATATGCAGTTTATTGTGTGTCGATTATATCTCAATAAAAGTTCTTAAAAAATAGATAAGCAATTTCTATGGGAAAGAGAAAGACTTTAAATTATTGTAGTGAAACTGAAGTTGACAGCTTCTTACTACTAATTTGATCATCATACCCATATACTTTGCGTGTATATTCTTTCTTTTAGCTATTAAAGACTTGAAATAATATGAGGTATAGAAATGGTCAATTAAAATGGCCATTAAAGAGTGAAAATTGTGTTTTACCATCATAAGACTCAGTAAACTGGAGAAATGGAAACTGTTTCTCCTAACCCTAAGCACTAAATGTAATATTTAAGTGTGTGATTATCAATTATAGCATTCCGGATGTGATGAATACCGTGGGAAAGCGTTCTCTTCCCCACCTGCTGTAGACTGAGAGCTTGAAAACTCCAGTTTCCCAGGAGTAGCTGCTTTCATATCTGATTGGTTATTGTGGAAAACTGAGTGATTAATACCAAATCTACTAAGACATTTCAGGAGCTAGCAAAAATTCTAGCAGTGGCAGGATTTGATGATTGTTCATGTTTTATATAATATAATGTAACTTTTATTGACACCACAATGATTTTCATTTTCTTTAGTTTCCTCATTCATATCACTCTATTGGCTGTGGAAACAGAGCCGTCTGACTGTATCTGGGGAGCTGTCTTCTTCTCCTCCAGATTTTACTGCTGCGGGTGTTCCTCGTTCTCCTCGGACTCCGTGGCTTTCTTCTCCTCCTTCCTCGGCCTCTTCTTCCTCTACCTCTTCTTCTTCTTCTTATAATTTTGCTTGATTGTAAAAATGGAACATATCTAAGCTGTTTTACAGAGGAACATTTTAGTTTTTTTGTTGTTTTTCGGTTTTTGTTTTGGCCAGAGATGAATCTGTTTCAGTTATTGTGGACTTAAGTTTGGAGATATCGCCTCCCTCTCCTCCATGCTCCTTCCCCAGGGCGTGTCTCAGCCAGTGTGGGCAGGAAGCCCCCTCCCCTAGAGCAGTTCATGATTCCTAAGTAAGTAAAACTAAGTAAAACATCTTCCTGCGGTTACCTTTGTATCCTAAGAGTAGGTGTTTATGACTTACTTGTTGATAATAACAAAAATTATAAACAATATTCATTTTTATAAGCTTTTATATAAGATAAAAACATGTTTAAGAAAACATTTACGCCTACAAGACTTCATGTGTATGTATATACACGTAAATGTGTGTGTGTACACATACACAGACCTGCACACGCTGGCGCGAACCTGGAACAGTTCACAGACGAAAGAAGTAAAATGTTGGGCAATTATAGATGGATTTCAGAAGTTAGGTGCCGCAGCCCGCTTCACACACGTGTCCTCGAAAAAAATAATCTGGTTTATTAAATCGCAGTATCTGGGAAATATGAAATGAATATGGAATTGTTTAATATTTGCTGGAAACTAGCCTAACAAGATCATTTTTGAATAAACAATAGCAATAAGTTACTAGTATTTTAATTCTGTTCATTTAAATACTGTCTGCCAGTATTCTTTTCAGCATATTAAAAAATGTATAGTCAGGTATTAAAAATCACTACCACTCATTGAATGCACACTGCTGCTAAGGTGTTATTGCATTAATTAATCACCATAGTTTAATTAAGTAGGGGATTTCACTCTCATTTTACAGGTCGAGAGACTGGGGTTTAGGGAGATTAAGTACCTTACCACCTCTCGTTCATAAGTGGCAGAGTGTGAGCCCAAGGGTGATTTTTACAGACTCCAAAATTCTATACAAAATCTGAAGTTTACGTTAACTCTGAAATATGCTATCTTAGGCTTCTGAAATATACTATCCAAAACTCTACATTCAAAATAATTCGAATAAATTCATGAATGCAAGATCTCAGTGGACCAATAAGGGAAAATTTGGGTGTAGTATAATATCACAGGGGAGAACATGCTTTTCCACAGCAGACTCACTTTTTTGCTCTCTTTCTATATCACAAGGAGAAAATTGCCAACATAAGCCACTAATCTAACTCCTGTTACAAATAAACACTTGGTTTACATTTAACAAAGTAAAATTCTGTAAGCTCCATCAAACATTGAGTTTTTTTGGATTTTCAGATCAACTTCTGTCTTTACGTTCTAAAGATAAATATTTTCATGGATGATGGACTGTTTGCCTTTCGTAATGGCTGTCATCATTGTTGGCAGGAAGCGTTTGGCCATTTCACTGAGCACGCAGTCTTTACGGGAGGATTCCTCCATCTGGTCAGTACAGCATTCTCTCCTGAGGATACTGATTCTGAAAATGACAACTTGGGAGAATACTGACCAAGCCAACATGGGAAAATGGTGGTGAAAAAAAATACATGACTGTTTTCCTGTGCTAATTCATTTTGCTTTTAAGAAGGAGGGTTTTAGAATGCCCTAAATTTTATTCACAGTGAATGTACCAATTGTCTACTTTGTATTTTAAAAGATATTCCAGCATTATCTGGAAGGTCAGAGTTAAATTGTCTAATTTTTTTCTATTCTAAAGGCAGGATGTGTACAGGCTAAAGATCACTGTTGCTGTGCTATTGTAGCTTACTTTCATATTTTGTCACAAATTTTGGCACACCTTGAATAATTTTTTTTAATGTATGAAATGATTGATAATTTAAATGACCACAAAACTGAAACTGTACTGCTGTATTACCAGAGGGGAAAAATGTCTCTTTTGTTAGATTCTCATTTTGATAATCTTATCCTCATTTCAGCTTCCTGAGCTATATGATAAACCAAGAGTTTTACTTTATAAATTCACTCTATTGCATTGATGCTGCTTCAATTCTAAGCTTTTTCCTAAAAGGAAAGAGGTAGAAATTAAAGAAAAAAAACCTTATTGATTTTTTGATTATAAAATGACATTAAAAGCATTTTATATTCTACAAATGTAGAAAAACATCATAAAGAAAATAAGTGTTACTGTCAATCTAATCATGATATCATACTCATTTTTTGTGGTTTCCAGTCCTTTTTTCTAGAAATTTATTTACATTTTACAGGAAGTTGTTTGTCTGCAGGGGTGTGGCTGAGGCTACCTCTTCTCGTTCTGCTCCTCCCTCAGGGATATCTCATTAATGCTCACAATTTTGGGTACAGATGGGACGTTGGAAGCCGGGCTTTAGGGAGTGTATCTCGTGCCATCCCGCAGGGCCCAGGCTTTGCAAGGCCCTGTGCTTGTCTTCATGCTCTGTTGACACCATTTTGAAATTCTCAAAAATGCTTGACCAAGGAACCTTGTCTTTTTATTATTCACTGGGTCCCGCAAGTTACATGTCGGTGTTGGGTGTTTGAGACGGTAGTAGAGCCCAGCCTCTTGCATTTCCCAAGTCCTGAGCCCCGCTACAGTTTCCTTCGGCCCAAGAGGGGAGGGTTGCTTTCTCTGCACAAAGGTGTCTGCAGCTTCCAGATCTCATGCCTGTGAGGCTGAGACCTCATTGAGCGATGACTTTGTCTAATTATCTGTCCAGAAATGTTGGTTTTTTTCCCCTTAAGTTATGAATTATAGGCTACCAGTGATCCTGATCACAGATGCTCCAGTGCCTTCCAAAGTCTTACCTCCTGCCAAACCCCTTTTCTGAATCTCAGGTCCACATTTCCAACTGCCTTGGATATTTCCAACGGGGTAAACTATGGGCAGTTGAATCTCAGATTGTACAAAACTGGAATTCTATTATTTTCCCTCTGAAAACTGTCTTATATTTTCTGTATTCAATGTTAGATACTTCCACTCACGTGAATACTCCCACTAGACCACTTTCCTCCTCTGTCTTCTGCATCCGTCCAGTTCATCATCAAGAACTATTAGTTCTGCTTCTTAAATTGCTTTTAATCCCTCTGCCACTATTTGGATGGCAGTATCTCAAACTTGACTTATTGCAGCAACAGTTTGAAATGGATTTCATTTTAGCTATATTTTCTCCTTGGTAAACCATTCTCCAACGTCGTTACCTCAATGATATTAAAAAAAAATTTGTATCTGGTCATTTCATTCCCCTTTTTAAAACTCATAGGATAACATTCTTATTTTCCTAAATAAGGCTTCTAAAGCCATTCATATTTGAAACTTTCAATGTTATCTTTCATCATAGCCCATCCTTTGCATCCTGATTTCTTCTCCTTTTCATTACTCTGTATTTTGATACTTTATACTGAATTTCTTTAAAACTTTCGTGCATACCAGTGTCTCTCACTTCCAGGCTCTTTACCAGCTCATCTCTCTGCTTAGCTCATTTCCCTCATTTTTCCTCAGTGTCCATTCCCACCACCTGGAGCATTAGCTAACTTTTAGACATCCGTCAGGTTCTTCTTTTCCTCCACCAAATTGACACACATACACACTCCACAAGCATTACTTCTTTGACTTTATTTTTGAGGAAAACTCTTCCACTCCGTGATAGCCGTATTGGTCGCCTAGCAATTTATTTTTAAGATTTATTATGTATTTATTTATTGGCTGCGTTGGGTCTTCGTTGCTGCGCACGGGCTTTCTCTAGTTGTGGTGAGCGGGGCTACTCTTTGCAGTGGTGCGAGGGTTTCTCATTGCAGTGGCTTCTCATGGCTTCTTTTGTGGTGGAGCACAGGCTCTAGGTGCGCGGGCTTTGGTAGTTGTGGCACGTGGTCTCAGTAGTTGGGACCCACAGGCTCTAGAGCACAGGCTCAGTAGCTGTGGTACACGGACTTAGTTGCTCCGCGGCATGTGGGATCTTCCCAGACCAGGGATCGAACCTGTGTCCCCTGCATTGGCAGGTGGATTCTCAACCACTGCACCACCAGGGTAGCCCCTGCCTAGCAATGTTAAACTGCTGGGTATGCAGCCACATTAGGGCCTTTCCCCATTCCTTGGCTGAGCTCTCTCACTGTGATTCCTTTCTTCCAGAATTGACTAACTGCCACTTCCTTGCAGCCTTTTCTTCCCGAGGCCTGCCTACCCTGATAATATCGAATTATATTGCAATTGCGCAACCTTTGCCCCACTCTAACCAAGCCACTTGCATTCACTGGTCTCCCTGAGATCACTCTTCCAACTTTGTTTGCCATAAAACTTATAATCTCTTTTCTAACATACTACATGATTGAAGGGTTGGTTTGTTTGTTTACTTGTATTGTTTGTGTACCCCCTCATCCATCATGAGAATGTAAGCTTCGTGAGAGTGGATGTCTTTGTCTGTTTTGTTCGCTGATGTATCCTGAGAGCCACAGGTAAATAGTTGAACACAGGCTTGAGTATTTTCATACAGCTGACCCATACATATTTTGTTATTATTTCAAAGTTATGGAATATTTTTGAAATACTGATGCATTGTTGTCAATTTTTTACATTAAATGTTATACCAATTTATATTCCAACCAATAGTGAATGAATCCATTTTCCCAAGTCTTCAGTAGAAGAAAAAATATTCAAAACTAACCTATATTATTGGTGAGAAATATCTCATTTCAAAATTGCTTTATAACTTTCCATTATTCAGAGATTGAACATTATTTGTATTTTTTTATCAGAGAAATTTATTTTTTCTTTTACGAAAAAATCTTTCCATAATTATAATCTTTGCGTAATTTTCTATTTGAATGTTGGCACTTTCCTTATATCTTTGTAACACATTTTTGCACATTAATTACATTATCCCTTTAACTTAAAAATATTTGACTAAAAATGTATTGCTATTTTTCTCATAATTTGTCTTCTGATTTTTTTTGTTTATTGCCTATGCTAGCTTCATAAACAGTATTTACCAAATTTATTGACCTCCTCACCAACAAAACTAAGGGGTATATTTTTTCTCTTTGACCTTTTCTTTCTGTTGTTCTTTGTACAAAACCTGCTTTTGACTTTGAAAGAATTAGTCTTGGCTTTGCCTATTATTTTTTAAAGCGCTTTTTAGGTACTCCTTTTCGTCATATGTCTTCTGTAGACTAATGTTAGATCGCCTTTTTGAATGATTAGATATTTTTCCTCAAGAAATACTCTGTGAACAATGTGCCTGTGCCCTTAACCTTGAGCAATGCTGGTGTGATAGCATAGTCTACTTGCCATCTCTCTGTCGATTCCAGATCTTCTCAGTAAAGTGATAAAACAGAGGTTTTCTGTGTCTGGAAAGAATGATTTAACTGGTTTTGAGAAGCAAAGATAGAATACGAAGTGTTGTCATTGACACAGTGCAGATTTATACTGAGTGGTACCATTTTGAAATTAGGTTGGACGTCATGTCCCAGTGTGTTTATAATGGCTCATTTGAGCATGTCTTAGAGTGGTATAAATGTATCCTGGAAATAGTATGGCTTGAAATCAGCTAGATATATGACCTTGCAAATTTGTTTAAACTCTTATTATTTTCAATTCAACAAATATTTACTCAGCTGTATGCAAAGCTAAAAATAAATATAAACTACTAGAAATATAATGCAGAACAAACTATAGTCCTTCTGTATGTGAGCAGATGGTCTTATGAAGAGGACAGACAAATAAAGTCAATTATGCCTCAGCATGATAAGTGCTAAAATAAAGCATAGGCGTGCTGTGAAACACATAAGGATTTCCAATACAATCCCAAGGGGCACACGGAAGGTTATCTAGAGGAAGTAAAGGCTATGCTGAGATGAGTTTGTAAAGGAGTTAAATGAAGTTGTAGAGAAGATGAGGAAAGGGCAAGAAATTCACAGGCAACCATGGCCACTTCAAAGTTTTTTGTTTAAACCATGAAATGATGAGATATTTTAAAGAGGTTTAAAAAAATAAGTGGTGGTGCAGATATGACTCATGATGAGCGCTATTTATTGTTTTTATTTTTGAGCTCATTCTATACGCATAGATTTGTCATTTGAAAATTACATTTCTGTCTGTGAATATTACATATTAGCCTTCTTTTCACATTCCGTTATTAATAAAGTCTATTAGAAAGAATAAAACTCTATGTTAAGTGTAGTAAAAGCTACTTTGTTTTTCCAGCTTATATTTTTTATGTAAGTATAAAGTTCTTTCCTGTTGAATAAAGAAAAAATGTTTTGCTGAAAAATATAATTAAGGTTTCTGCACATTCTAATTTATAGCTGTTGTCTTCTGTCTTTAGGGAAAATATATATATATATACATTATTATATATAAATATGTTTATATATATACATAAAATCTCCAAAATGTAATAAAAGGAATACATCACAAACCATTTCTATTATTGTATCCTAGTTTCAGTAAAGATGACATGATAGATTTAAGGACAAGTTTATATAGTAAATTTAAATAGCTGTAAATTAAGACAAAACTAGTAAAAAAGAGCAAGAAACTATTTTTAAATGCAAAATTGCACTATCTTTATCTAAAAGAATGTTGATTCCATTTATAATTAAACACAATCATACTTTGCACTAAATTCTGATGTGTGTATTTAATGATATCATTACAATTATGTCAGAGTGGAAAACATACTTGTTTTTTAATCTTTCATAGTGACAAGTGGAACATAAATTTTCTGTCAAAGATGCATCATCCACTTTAATTGCAAAGAAGATAAGCCTTTTTCTATTAACTTCAATGAATAGATTTTTAAAAATATTTTCATAAATTATGATGAGCAATTTGACAGTCTGCAGGGTTTGTGCATTTTAATTTTGATACTTCAGAGAATGAATAACTTCTTTCTAAATCTAGGTTTCAGTTGAAAAATGTACATAAGCCAAAATGTGTTAATATGCTTTTCCCTTATATACTTTACTCCCTGACTAGGTAAAATATATACATATCATTGTAAGGGCACTGTGAGAGATTTAACTGGATTTTAGATTAAACTGCTTTAAACAAAATATAAATATAAACCCCTAAATTTCTCTGTTAACTCAAGATGATAAGGGTGTCAAAGATAAATAGATGTATTAACAAATGTGAGACAAAAATATACACACACATACACACATACACACACACCTCTCAGAGTATTTTGAAAGTAAAAGCCAGTTGCAGATTCAGAGAAATTTATCATGGTAATGAGAAAATCATTTAAGGCAGTGGAAATGCTAGTCCTTGATTTTTATAATTATGATGGTCAAGGCATTTATGCTCTTTGGCTACCCCAAATTTCCAAAGCAATGAGAAAAAAGAACAAAGCTGGAGGTGTTATGCTCCCTGACTTCAGACAAAGCTACAGTAATCAAAACAGCATGGTGTGGCACAAAAAAACCAGACACTTAGATGACTGGAACAGAGTGGAGAGCCCAGAAATAAATCCATGCACTTATGGTCAATTAAGCTACAACAAAGGAGGCAAGAATATATGGTGGAGAAAAGACAGTCCCTTCAATAAGTGCTACTGGGAAAACTGAACATCTGCTTATAATTGGAAGAGATTAGAACATTCTCTAACACCATATACAAAACTAAACTCAAAATGGATTAAAGATTTAAGTGTAAGACCTGAAATAAAACTCCTAGAAGAGAACATAGGCAGATAACTCTTTGACAGAAGTCGGAGCAATATTTTTTTGGATCCATCTCTTAAGGCAAAATAAATAAAAACAAAAATAAACAAATGGAACCTAATTAAACTTAAAAGCTTTTGCACAGCAAAGGAAACCATCAATAAAATGAAAAGACAACCTACTGAATGGGAGAAAATATTTGCAAATTATATGACTGATATGGGGTTGATTTCCAAGATCTATAAACAGCTCATACAACTCAATATCAAAAAAAAAAAAAAAACACCTGATTAAAAAAATGGGCAGAAGAACTGAATAGACATTTTTCCAAAGAAGACATACAGATGACCAACAGGCATGTGAAAAGATGCTCAACATCGTTAATCATCAGAGAAATACAAATCAAAACTGCAATGAGATATCACCTCACACCTATAGAAATGATGATTGTCAGAAAGATCACAAGTGACAAATGTTGGCAAGGATGTGGAGAAAAGAGATCCCTTGTACACTGTTGATGGAATGTAAATTGGTGCTAGCAGTATGGAAAATAGTATGGCGATTTCTCAAAAAACTAAAAATAGAACTACTGTAAGATCCAGCAATCCCATTCCTGGGTATGAAAGTAAATGAAGACGCTAATTCGAAAAGATTCATGCACCCCAAGGTTCAGAGCACCATTATTTACAATAGCCAAGACATGGAAAAAACCTGTGTCCATCATCAGCTGAATGGATGAAGTTGTGATATATATACAATGCAATATTACTCAGCCACAAAAAGAACGAAATTCTGCCATTTGCAAAAAAGTAGATGAACCTAGACAGTATTGTGCTAGTGAAATAAGTCAGACACAGAAAGACAAATACTCTAGGTTTTCACGTATATGTGGAATCTAAAAAATAAGCAGGTCAATGTGTGTAACAAAACAGGAACAGACTCATAGATATAGAGAGCAAATATACTTCAACAAAAACATTTAAAAAATAAGATAGAGGAGATGTGTCCTATAAGAAGAGCTTTTCCAGGGGTTGGATGAGAGGAGTTAACTAGGGAAAATGAATTTTCAGTAAAGGGCAACCACAAAAACAATAAATCTGTCAATGAGGCTAGAAGAATTAGTATTATACTGTGGATATCTTAAAAATAAAGGAGTAGAAAGTTTCAGAAAGTCAAAAATTAAAAGTGTGCAAAGCAGTAGAGACATTAAAAGAAAACATGGACTGCAAAACATAAATTGGTTGTGACAAAGGATATTGATGCGGACTCTGGCAAGAAAAGGTGGTGGGCACAGAAATTAGACTATAGGAGAAGGCAGCGACTGACAGGAAGTGTAAATAGTCAGTATGAGCAGAGTTTTTTGTAGGTTTTCAGAGAAAAAGAAAGAGAATGGTATTTAGATGGGAATTTGAGTGAGGAGGTTCTTTTCAATTTTATTTTTGTTGTTACCTTTAATTTTTTATTTTTTAAAGGATGATTGAGACATAAATAGGTTTAGAACCTAAGGCGCAAACATTCTTCAAATTAAGGGAAAAAGGAGAAGGGGCTATCACATGTGATTAAATTTTCCCCTGCCCCCTCCCTCCAATGGCGCTTGGCTTGGGTAGCATAAAAATTGAAGTCGTGGCACACGCCAACTGACTTTAGAAGAGACCAGCCAAAGGTGTAAGGTAGATTGTAAGGAAGAGAGTTTAAGACCGAAAACGTCACTTGGTGCCATCAAGAGTTCATTGGTGAAAAAGCCAGCCAAGAGACAGGGAAGCCATCTAGAAAGCAGTTACTCCCACCCAATCAAGAATTAAGGTAGGTCCAGAATATGAATGAAGCAGGAGGAATGGGAAAAGAGAATAAATCCACATTAAAAAATCATTGCTGACTAATGGAACGGTCGTGAGTCTCTGAGCATCTCCAGGTTGTCCGCTCCCTCCGAAGCAGTGACCCTCCCTGAGCGTGTGAAGCTGGTCATCGCCCCGCTGCACCTGATGGTGTCTGGGTCCTGCGTTCCCCTTCGATACGAAGTCCTCTTCTCTCTGGACTTTTGGTATTGAGTCTACTTTCACACTTACCTACCACTCAGGCATTACATCTCCAATGTCTCTATTAGTCCAGCAATGACAGTTTTACTCTGTGTTAACGTCTGATCTTGCAAGTCTTGTCGATTTCCCTAGTCCGGATTTTGGACCTGAACTTGCTCTCCATGCTCTGATGTGCCCTAGGAGACAAGACTATTTGATCATAAAATTAATATTTTTTGTATATACTTAAAAACACGCATTCCACTCTAGTACCTGTCATTCAGTTAATGCTGGGTTTACGACATACCATTCAAGCGTGGTTTCCCTGTGAATTCTCATTGATAACATGGCAGTTGAATCTTTCAAGAAGTATGATTATTTTTTCAAATATTTAACTTGTTTAAGTTTGCTAGATGAATATGACTCTTCTGATTTGCAGGTTAACACTAAAACGAATACCTCCACATCCTAGTCAGCTCTGGTTGCTAAAACAAAATGCCATAGACGGAGTGGCTTATTAAACAAGGCATAGATTTCTCACACTGCTAGAGGCTGGGAGGTCCAGGATCAAAATGCTGGCAGGTTTGATATCTGGTGAGGGCCCTCTTCCCTGTCTCCAGATGGCGGCTTTCTTGCTATACCTTCCTCGGGCCCAGAGAGAGAGCAAGCCCTCAGCTCTCTTGATGTAAGAGCACTCATCTTGTCGTAAGGACTCTACTCTCATGCCTGCTTACCTCCCAAAGTTTCCATCTCCACATGCTTTCACATGGGGCTTAGTGCTTCAAGATGCATTTGGGGAGGACACGGTTCGTTCTGTAGCATTTCCTTAGAAAGCATAGTTATCTATAAATGTGGTTGATGGATAATAGAGGTTCTGAAATCCTTAGAAGAGCTTTGTGGCATTGATTGGATCTACAGGAATCTTGAGAATGATTTTGTCTCCCTTCATGGTTCCTATATCTACTCTCAGCTGCGGGTTTTTACAACAATGCTTTATAGATATTTTCATTTAAAATTGAATTCTACAAGTTTTAGGATTTCTCTTATTCTCTATATGCAACTCAGAAACTGAACCCTTGAATATGCCAGTTTCCTTTAGGAAATGCTGATTCTTTTTGAAGAGCATTAGGAAAAGGGGTTACAGAAATATAACTATAGAGGTAGACGTATTAAAACTTTTCATCTTTGTGAGTCTTGAATAAAAATGTATATTTTTCTGTCTAAATATACTACTGAGCATAATACAAAAATATTCTCCTCTGTGAACTATCATACTACATAAATATAGCAAATGAAAGAAATAATGTGGAGTCCAGAATCGATGCTGATTTTAGCAGAAAACATGAGAGTGATTTGTGAGTTTGAATGCTGGGTGAAAGCCCAGATAATAACGAGAGTAACCTTTTGGACTCCTCCATTTAGAACTTGTCAGAAATACTGAATTCTCGTGCCAACTTAATAGGAATGCATCCAAATCTACAGTTTTTTAGAGTGAATTTTGGCTCAGTCTAGGTGTCTGTTACAGGGTTAGCCCATTAGCTCAAATCGATAATGGTTCTGTAACGCCTTAAAACACAGTGGGATTTATATTGTTGGATCCAATATCAGAGGAGAAGAATATTTTTGGTCAATTCAAAACAGTCTCAAAAACTCAAAATAGCCTGCACCATCATAAAAATCATATTGCCGATCTTGCAATATTTTAAAAATTCTGCAAGCGTAGCATGCATTCAGAACACAGAAACCAAGTTCTTCTATTTGCTAACAGTTTTATGATTATAGAACATATGAAAATGACCATACACATAATTAAAACTTTTCATGCACTTACTGTGTATAATCAAATTTAATTAATCACTAGTTTATTTTATACACTCATTATGCAAGCCACTATTGCATTATTGATACTCAAACAACAAAAACATATGTTTCACTTAGTTTCTACTGGAATTAATAAGAAAATAAATATCAGGTTGAAGTCATTCATTTAAAAATTACTTTTTAAAAATAATACAAGTTATTTTTTAAGAACTTTTATTGAGATATAATTGACATACAATAAACTGCATATATTTAAAGTGTACAATTTGATATTTTTTTCTTATTAGTAATGTATATATGGCAATCCCAATCTCCCAATTAATCCCACCTGAACCCCCTCCTCCCTGCTTTCCCCTCTTGGTGTCCATGTTTGTTCTCTACGTCTGTGTCTCTAATCCTGCCTTGCAAACCAGTTGATCTGTACCATTTTTCTGTATTCCTCATATATGCATTAATATACGATATTTGTTTTCCTCTTTCTGACTCTCCTCACCCTGTATGACAGTCTCTGGGTCCATCCATGTCTCTACAAATGTCCCAATTCCGTTCTTTTTTACAGCTGAGTAATATTCTATTGTATATATGTACCGCATCTTCTTTAATTACAACTTATTTTTGAGTGAGATCTGTATGGCAATAATTGTGCGCTATTTATTTTATAAAGACCTGAAACTGAATTAACATTAACAGGTAGTAAATTTTACCCATCTATTCTCCAGTCATTCTATATGTTTGTTATAATTAACAGTGTGCCAAAGACTTTGAGATGCTAAGACAGTAAGATGTGATTCTCCCCTTCAAGTTTATGGAGACAGTGGCAAGAGAGAATCATAGACGTGTTCAGATATAATGACCAGAAGGAAATGATGTGGAGGCTGAGAGAAAGGGATAGATGAGGCTTGAGAGGTAAGCGATGGCCAGATCATGAAGGGCCGTAGATGCTACACTTAGGACTTTGGCCTTTAAGTCAAAGGTGCAATGGGAGCATTGTTGAAGATTTCTAACCAGGAAAGTGATGTCATCATATTTGTGTTTTAGAAAGGAAACTCTAGTTGCAGGGTACAGGAGGGCAATCTAGAGAAATGTAAATGATTTAGGAAGTTTTGGAGTAACCCATGTGAAAGATGAAGATTGTCTGAATTAAAGAACTTGCAATTGAAGAACTTCTGCAGAAGGAGAATTATAGACTGTAGTTACTAATTGAATGTGGAGGGTAAGGGAACAGAGTAAGCCTGGCATAGCCCGGATGGAAGGCTGCTTTGAGGCTGATACGTATTAGCCTGTGCAGAGAACTCCACCGGGGCATGGAAGGTGGGAGATGCAGTTTTGGACATCTTCAAAGTAGCTGGGTTGTGGGTTTTAAAATTAAGAGGGTTGTCTTCAGTAGAGGTCAAGGTAATGGGGTTCCCTGACTCTAACAGTTGAAGTTATGGACGTGGAAGGATCCCTCAGGGGGAGTGTGTAGAGTGGAAACTGAGTAATTTCAGCTCCTAGAGAGAGCAGAGAATGTGTAGCTTAAGGACACTGAATATAATCGGCCAGAGAAATGGAAGTAAACAAGGAGCCATAAGAAACAATGAATGCGTAATCAGAAACAGAGGAAATAAAGTGTCAAGAAGGAGTCGGTATAACCTGGCGAATATGAAAAGAGGTCAAGAAATGTGACTTGGAAGTTCAGTGGATGGCAGCAGCGTTCTGTGCCGGTTTTACCATGAATGTTCTCAGTGGATAAGCAACGTCAGGTTCCAGAATGTTTAAAAGTTACATATCAGGAGCAGATGTGAAGAATGTGTTAACACATTTCCAGAATACTTGAGAAGTGGATATTATGAAAGTGGGTGGAGTCGAATACAAGTACAACATACAGTTTGTGAAATACACGCAGGAGAGATTTGAGCATGCTTAAATGCTGAGGAGGAGGAATACAGAGAAGAGCCTGAGGAAGAGAGGGGATAACGAATGAAGCAAAGTCTCTGAGCGTATAGTCAGATAAAAAAGCAGAGAAAGAGAGACATGTCATGCTCTAAAGCAAGAGGGAGAAAGGATGTAAACACGTTTGTAATTGACAATATTTTTCGGTAAAATTGGAAGTTTATTTCTTTTGATGAAGTAAGCAGGCAAGGTATGGTAGACTTTGGGAGACTTGGGAATGTTTGAGAATCAGATATGTGCAGTCTAGGAACATGCCGACCTCATCAGACAGCACTGAAAACCTAGCTGGTGTTAAAACCATGTGGTAGCTGTGCCGTCGTGAGGGTCTGTCTAGCAGTCTGTAGACGCTCGTATGTAAGAGTGAGCGTGTGGGCAGTCCGTTAATCTTGAAACAGGATATTACCATGAGAACAGAGCAGAGGAGAAGACAATTGACAATTCTGATGAGGTATTTGTGGGAATGATGGATTTTTGTGTCGGACTGGATAACGAAGGAAGTAATGGTGAGCAGATCAGAGAGTGGAAGAACATAGAACTTTTCAAAGACTACTCATCTCAGACAACTGCGAAGAGTACAGCAAGAGTGAGACAACGAAAAATAAAAACTGGAGAGAAAGAAGATGTCATCAGGGGAGTAATTTTGGTAATTAGAAGTTTGAATAAGGACAGGCTACCATGATGACAATGTCTATATGACAGTGTCACCACTGGGATGTGACAAAGGATGACAGATATTCTGGAATTCCTAGGTACCAAAATTACAAACAAAATTTGTACACAAGTTTATTTCATTACAGGTAGATGATAAGAATTCTCTTCAAATCAAAATCTCAATTCTATTATCCACAAAAAATGAATTTGGAAAAATATAGTAAAATTTAAGTAAAATGTGCCACTTATTTCTAAACTGGCAATTCCTTCCTTCCTTCCTTCCTTTTTTCTTCTTTTGTTCACTTTCTTCTATTTCGTAAACATGCATTAAGTATTTGCTTTGTGAATGAAGTCCTTGACCTCTAGGGCTCACAGTCTAATGAGGACACAAATATATAAACACATAATTATAGTCAACTATTAAACACTTTAAGAGTTATGGACTAGGCCCTGTGGGAGGAAGCTCTTGATTCTTTCCCTGGAGAGGTCAAACAAGTCTTTCCAGAGGAAGCGCTGTTTGAGCCAAGTTTTGAAGTATGAATAAGGTCATCATTCAGAAAAGGAATAGAATGAAAGAAATTATACCAGGAGAGAATATTATGTAAACAGATGCGACCATGGTGTGTAAAGGGTATTACTATGGCAAATTTGGTGTGCCTGAAGTCTGGGATACCCACAGAGGAAGGTTGAGAGACGACAGTGAAATGGTAGACAGGGGGCCGGTCACAGGGGCCTTTGGAGTCTGGACGTCATGAAGATTCTCTGGATTTCTTGTTCAAGCAGGGAACTTCCATAATCAAATTTGGATCATAAAGTGATAACTCTGGATGCCAAGTAGACTATAGTTTCAAAGAAGATGAGACTGAAGTTTGGAGATATGCAGGAATTAATGTTGAAAAAACGATGAGAAATGCGAATTAAATCAATTACAACAAAGCCTAACATAATTTTGTGAATGGGAGAGGGACTTAAAAGAGTGATTCTAATATATTTTTAAATATGTGTGTGAAATGCAAACTATTTACAAGGAGAATTATAGAGAGAGGGTAACTTAGAGGTTGAAAAATGTGCTACAAAGATAAACTAATTTAAAAGGACTTATTGGCATTTGAATAGATAAACAGCTCATTGGAACAAATCAGTCAGTCCAGAGAGAATATGCAATTATGAGCTTGAGTTGTGTAAATCCTTTTATGTTAGGGGTTCACAGAAGGGATACATTATAAACTAAAGATTTCTGGTTCCAAAAAATAGATAAGACAAACAGGTGGACCTTCTGTCTCTCTTAAGACTCTAGCACAATTAAAGAATCAAAGTGAAAAAAGGAATGTGTGTCTAAAAGGGAACAAGAGCAGGAGACTCTTTTTGAGAAGAGAAGGTCCTCAAAATTTTTAAAAGATTGAAAACCAAAGGGAGCAGAATGCGGGATGGCTCAAGGGGAGAAAATCGTATTCTGGACAGTGCTACAGAAGGGTCTGCAAGGGAAGTGAGAGGCAGTCTGCACTGTGAAACCTCTGAGACATTTGGAGGTGGAGTTAGAAGGCGCTATGCAGCATGTAAATAAGCAGCAGAGCTAACACAGGAAGGGCGCTCAGTTTAAGGTCAAATGACAATCTGTGAGTCATTACCCATAATCCACCTCTCACCCCACCTACACACACACACACACACACACACACACACACACACACACACACACACACACACACACACACACACACACACACACACAGAATTGGGGCAGTTTTCACTTATCCCTATGTAAAATTCCCTTTCTTCTCACTAAAGCAATTGAAGTTATAATCACGGAAAGACATAGTTTCACTAGATACAAGGAGGAATGGAGTCGTCTTCAAATAAAGTGAAGGAAGCAATTTTCAATTCAGAATTCTGTACCCAGACAAGCTATTGTTAAAGGGGTGAGAGAGAAAGATAGTCTCACCTGTGTCCCTCCTGCCCTAACCACATCCCTACCCCCAATAAAGGTATAAACTGAGACTAAGTATGACTACTACAAGAAGCCTTAAAGGAAACAGTTATGATAGCTGTGCAGCAGGGTTAGAGAAAATTGAATCCTGCTTAAAACAGGTGGATGTCTCCGGAGAAAAAAATTGTTTGTGTGAATGTGTGAGCGTGTGCTGGAGGTGATGCCGCGAGCACTGAAGAGTGCTGAGCCTAACATGGTATTCTGCATACAACCATTATTTGATAGGTGGTTTTGGTGATAAGAAATATCAAATCTATACAAAAAAGGCTTCTTGCTTTTAAAAGGGTCCTTCCACGTATATCAGTTTGTGTAATTCTTATAATGATTCTGATCCTTAAGTATTTTCAGCACTTTGGGTGGTCTCCCAAATAACGTGAGGCACCATTATCTGAATTGATGAAGCATACTTAGTTCAGGAAGGTGTCCGACTAGTGAATCTGAAATCATGCCGTTTTCCAATAGATCAAGTCTTACTCACATGTTTCTTGGGTTGCCAGCAACTTTGCCAACTCTTGTTTCTTTTTAAAGTTTTAGCTTCTGGGAATTCTCTGGTGGTCCAGTGGTTAGGACTCCACGCTTCCACTGCAGGGAGCCTGCATTCAGTCCTTGGTTGGGGAAATAAGATCCTGCAAAGCGCATGGCATGGGCCAAAAAAATAATGATAAAGTTTTACTTTCTTTTTAGGAGGTCACGTAATAATATATCTTTCTCCCTTATTAGGTTTCATCACATGGCACAAGGTGTTGTTTATTCACTAAAACTTGTAGTTCTGTTTTACTGGCTTTAAACCCAAAATCAGGTAGTTAGTGGTTTTTTTCCAAGACATTTGCCAAGACAGTGAACCAGCACCACTTTCTCTTCCCGAGCATCACTGACACAAATCCACTCAAAGAAATTGTTGTTTCAAACTTGACTGGCTCATCTGGCCAGAGTAGCTGGATGACATGCCAGTACATGATGCGACTCTGATGGCCACCACTAAAAAATTACGAAGAAACATTTTCATCCTAACAGTTCCTTTCAGAAGTCAGCTTCCCTTTCTCTCGCCTCCCCTTTGACGTCCGGCAAGTGGTGGAATGTGCTGGTTGCACATGAGCTCTCTAGCCTGGGGATGCTGAGAAAGACAGTGTGCAATTTATCAAAATACAATGGCCTCTGCCACACTTTATTTTATCATGTATTTATATTACCATTAGTTTTATTATATTTTTACTTATTTTATTTGTTTTATCAACAAACGCATAAGGAAATTACTTATATAAAATAATGTTTTACCTCTGGTTTCTCTTCCATTTGGCATGTGTGTATGCACGTGAGATGTTGGCTTCGCTGTGTGTTTCATTTTTTAAAAATGTATATCTTTTATTTCTAAAGTAAAGGTACTATGGAATTTTATGTGTAGAATGTACTTCAGAGTTCATTTGCCCCATTTTCTTTCTTTTAGTTGAAAAGCTAAGGCAAATTTTTAGTAACTGATTAATGCAGTCTTAGGGTTTGAAGTTATACGTTTCCCCAATAGACAAGCTTTTTAAGTCCTTACATGACAAAACTTTTGGTTAGTAAGTGTCTTCTGATTTCATGTTAACTTTGTTACTTAACAAAATAATTCCTTAAAGATTTGAAAAATGTCTATTAGGTATGAAGCAATTTAATGTTCCGTGCAAATGTATATGACAAATTTTAAAGATTTTTACCAAACTACAAACACTACAACTGTCAATATTTTAAGACAAAAAACAGTTGGTTGAGGTGCCAAACATTTATCATCACTTGTGAACTTAACAAATTTCATGAATGTGAGACCAAAAATATTGAAGTAGATTCTTTCTCACAGAATGTATAGAAAATGGAAGACATAATAATATATAATATTTTCGGGGGGTATACTTAAAAATATATTAGCAAGAGACCACTAAAGTATATTATGCATTTTATACATGTCTAGTGGACAATTTAATATAATTTGATTAACTGAGGATTAGTACAAAAATTCTTTCTAGATGATATATGAATAGAATGGAAAACTATGTCATATTCTTACCTGGTAATTTCAAAGCAATTCAATAGTTGTTTATTGACTATTAATATCTATGAGATACTATCTATGGGAAAATAATTACAGAATATATAAATGAGTTGAAACATCCTCTGCTTTATTTGCTTTTATAGTTCAGTCACTGGAAGTTATACACTGAAGTGGTCTCTCTCTTTTAAGAGTGTTGATTACTTAGATGAATTTTAAAATACAACTTTCTGACTTGAAGTCTCCAAAATAAAATATCTGTTCTTACCGACATTAGGTACATTCTCTGTTTCTTTGTATGGTGTATTTTTGCCCTTCAGAAAGCATAAATTCATGCAATTGATTTTGTATACTGAGGAAATGAACTACATAGCAATAAAAACTAGAATACTTTTGCTATCTGTAGCTCAAAATGCAGAGATAACTAAATTTGTACTTATTGGAGCATGTAGGTTATTACAAATTTAATAAGACAGCAGTTATACAAAAGAGAGAGCAAACAAAAGATTGACGTGAAACTATAAAGATAAAAATGGGACTATTATTATGTTATTTCTAAGATGAAATATTCCCCAAGCCTCTCCAAAAAACACAATTTTAGGGAAATATCATTTGAAATTAATTCACGAGAGCTATGCAGCATTGATATAATATTGCTAATTAGTTTGAGTTTTCACCCTCTTTCTGTATACACACACAGAAGCACACGTACACACACTTGGGTAGCCATTTAACAGTTGTTTCCGTGATTATCATTATGCCTGTGTACTAGACCAAAAATAAGAGAATATTTAACTGTAAATTTTGAATTTTTCAGACAAGTTTTGCAGAGAAAAAGTTCAGAAGAAAATAAGTCATATTTCCTTAAATCAATATCTTAGTGCCAACTTCATGAAAGTAAGTGCTGACTTAGTGAAATTGTGTGTCAAGCAGCAGATGGCCTTCCTACAATCATCATTAAAATAAGTTTAAATATCCATCATACAATATGTGTTTGTTTTTACTTTCTTCACTTAAAATATTTTAGTAGTTGCACAATTTGTATGTATCGTCTACATTTGCAGCCATTTGAAATTTGTAACAGAGGAATAGACAATTATCTTAAATCGTTTAAATTTAATTTCATTTTTTTCCGTAGTACTGATCTATTCAACTCTATTCTTAATAGAGCCATTGTCAATATTCATTCATAGTTTTGTTTTCCCAATGTGTAAGCTATTTCTTAAAGTAATTTAAGCACTTGGGGGTTATGCTTCCTCTTTCGTCTTTCTAATAATTAGATGTTCTGTCATACTACACAGTCCTCATATAAGTTAAAAAGATGTACCGCTTTTTCCTAAGGAGTTTTAAAAATGTGAAGACTTGGGTATATTCAGTTAACAAAATGTAACCTATCATAAGCATTTTTGTTTCTGACCTATTTCCATTTGTCAGATGATACTGACTTGAGATTCCAAGGAAAATGAGTGATCTTAGCAGAAGTGCTTTCTCTCAGTTAGGTGCTCATTCACACTGACCGATTTGTGCAGACGCATTGTTAGGTGAGTAACCGCTGTGGGAGAAAAACATCTGCTGAGCAGATCTCTGTGGCACCTGGCATCGTGCTTCCCGGTGTTCACGGTTTGTGCTTTTATAGCTTCCTGTGTAACTGTTTCCTGTCATTGTTTCCTACCAGAAATCTTCAAAGAATCCATATTATCTTATTTTTCTTTTCTTCGTAATGCATGATCTTTGCTTTTTCTCAGGCTAGCAAGGCTAACAAAGAGCAATTTTTGCGTGAAGAGATACTTTTTCTAAATGTTTAGGCATAAGGAATTAAAATCCCATGTGAAAATATGTATGATTGGAAATGGCTGATGTATTTTAAAGCATCAAAGCAATGAAACAAATTCCTAAAGTCTAGGTGATTGTCAAGAATAATCATAGTTAAGAAACATGACAATTTTTTTTACAACTAAAATACCTAAAATTTATTTCTTTTTCATATATATATTTGTTAAAGAACAATATGGACATGATCAAAATAACACATGCAGAGTCAGCTATATAATGACATGCAGAGTCAGCTATATATTTTTAACAGTTATGATTGATAACTAGTACGTTCTGTTCCATAACTATACTTCTTTAAATGTGTAGTTGTTATGACCACATAAGTACGCAGAGTCGTGTGATAAGACCTAACCTGCACTGTAGTTCCAATGATATGATATCTGTGCCACTTCAAAAAGAATGCTCAAATAGATGCACATTTTTTTTAAAGTTTCAATCCCACATTTGGGGAAATGAAGTCAGCCTTAAATATCTCTACATTCCTTTAATATGTGGAGGGGAGGGAGAGGGAAAGAAGCACAGGATAGCTATGACACCTACGTCCTGCAGGACGTCAGATTTTGTACCAGGTGGTAATTTGCACATGTAACTCTGAAAAGGAAACCACTTTATGCATTAGGGCAGGCCAGCTCTCTTTCTGTCTCAGAGTTCCAGTGAGGAGAGTTTTGTTGAGAAGCTAAACTGAGAAGAATATGAAGGGAAAAAAAATTAGGAAAGTATTTAGGAAGTGAAGATTCTTTTTCAATTTAAAAGATTTTTGAGGAAATGAGAAATTTTATTGTTTCTAAATATACAGAGTAAAACTAATGTAGAAGTAGTAAACAATTCTGAGGAAGACGTAATCTAGTAATTATAGTAATTTGATATTGCCACCAAATCGAAGAGGATAAGCAGTAGACTTGTATTACGTGTCTTGATTTTTAAATTTTTATTTGTGTATTAATTCATTTTTGCTGTACTTTACAAAAGTGTCCACAACTGACAAGGGAGAGAGTTGGTTTTCATCATAGCGTAAAGAGCTCTGAACTAATTATTTAGGTTCCTGGAGGAGAAAGAAGATCAGATTAATATCAAAAGACACATCTTTTGATACTAGAAAAAGTCAGTAAGAAAAGCTGCAGATGCATGTTTGTTGGAAAGCAGATCAGAGGTGAAGGAACTCAGACATAAGAATATGTTTCCTTTGGAAAAATTAACATTTTAAGCTGAAACTCGGCAGGATAGTCATGGTCTTTGCAGATGTGACAGGAGAGGAAAAAACATAGGATAGATGGTAGGAGGGAAAATCATAGGTACTAAGAATAGAGAAATGAATAGACCATAGCTGAGGACTTCAGTAGGGTTAGTATTAAAAAAAAATTAGTAAACACCATGTACTGTTTCCTATCCAGTAATTTTCGTTAGCTCAGGTATAGAAGGTGTCTGTTTTCATTACTCAGAAGTTGACATTTTGCAGAAAAAGGCAATGGAAAAATACAGAGTGCTTAATAAGTGGAGATGTGTGGTGGGTGGAGATCGAGAGGTTGTAAGATGCCAGAAATGTGGGAAACGTATGGGTGGAATAGCCAAATAGAATGGACACTGAAGAGAACAAATTTTTTGCTACAGCTAAACAAATTATTGTCTAGAAGTGGCAAAGGGGACTGAGAAAATGAGGGAATTGCCATCAAAACCTAAGGCTTGTGAAGTATGAAAGAACTGAACCAACCCTGAGACAGTTAGCAGAGAAGCTGAGTCTTTGGGGAGAGGACGAGGTATAGTCAGAAGCCTCGGGAACAGCAGAGAAGGAGAGGGAGAAGTTTATGATGAGACTGAGGGTACAAGAGAATTCATCAGCTGGGTAGGAGGAGTTTTGACGTGACAGTGGAAACAAGAAACCCCCCCCCCGCCCCCCAAAGCACTCAGCAGCGTGAGGACCTGGTAGTAGGTATGGGAAGCTGAGGAGGAGATAACTGCATTCTGACTGTGCACACAGGCTCATGAAGACGAGAGGCCCAGCTGGTTGATTTTTCTGAAGGTTGTGGTTTGGCCATTCAAATGAGATCCTAGATAGAGTAGGAAATGATAAAACTAGTCCAATGACTGCAGTCATTCTCAGTGCTCAAAGAGATCTCTGTGAAGAATGCTCTTCTCATACAGCAGGTGAAACCTTCTGCACTTTACCCAAAGCATGGTAGGATAATCTGGATAATTTTCAACGTAAGAATTGTAGAAGGTGCAAAAGGACTCTTAAAGTATTGATTTTACTGTTGATTAAGATGACTACATACTGGACAAGAGGGCAGATAGCAGTATCAAGCAGTATCAGCAGTATTTCGTCTTGTGGAACTGAAAACCACAGCCACAGAAAGAGAAAATGAAAAAGCAGAGGACTTTGTACCAGATGAAGGGACAGGATAAAACCCCAGAAAAACAACTAAATGAAGAGGAGATAGGCACCCTTACAGAAAAAGAATTCAGAATAATGATAGTGAAGATGATCCAGGACTTTGAAAAAAGACTGGATGCAAAGATCGAAAAGTTTACCAAAGACCTAGAAGAATTAAAGAGCAAACAAACAGAGATATGCAACACAATAACAGAAATGAAAAATACACTAGAAGGAACCAATAGCAGATTAACTGAGGCAGAAGGACAAATAAGTGACCCGGAAGACAGAATGGTGATCATCACTGATGCGGAAAAGAATAAAGAAAAAAGAATGAAAAGAACTGAAGACAGCCTAAGAGACCTCTGGGACAATGTTAAACGCACCAGCATTCGCATTCTAGGGGTCCCAGAAGGAGACGAGAGAGAGAAAGGACCTGAGAAAATATTGGAAGAGATTATAGTTGAAAACTTCCCTAACATGGGAAAGGAAATAGCTACCCAAGTGCAGGAAGCGCAGAGTCCCAGGCAGGATAAATCCAAGGAGAAACACGCCAAGACATATAGTAGTCAAATAGACAAAAATTAAAGACAGAGAAATGTTATTAAAAGCAACAAGGGAAAAACAACAAATAACATACAAGGGAATTCCCATCAGGTTAACAGCTGATTTCTCAGCAGAAACTCTGCAAGCCAGAAGAGAGTGGCATGATATATTTCAAGTGATGACAGGGAAGAACCTACAACCAAGAATACTCTACCCAGCAAGGATCTCATTCAGATTCGATGGAGAAATCAAACGCTTTACAGACAAGCAACAGCTAAGAGAATTCAGCACCACCAAACCAGCCCTCCAACAAATGCTAAAGGAACTTCCCTAAATGGGAAACAGAAGAGAAGGAAAGGACCTACAGAAACAAAAACAAAACAATTAAGAAAATGGTACTAGGAACATACATATCGATAATTACCTTGAATGTAAATGGACTAAATGCACCAACCAGAAGACACAGACTGGCTGAATGGATGCAACAACAAGACCCATATATATGCTGTCTCCAAGAGACCCACTTCAGATCTAGGGACACATACAGACGGAAAGTGAGGGGATGGAAAAAGATATTACATGCAAATGAAAATCAAAAGAAAGCTGGAGGAGCAATACTTATATCAGATAAAATAGACTTTAAAATCAAAAATGTTACAAGAGACAAGAAAGGACATTACCTAAAGATCAAGGGATCCATCCAAGAAGAGGAGATGACAATTATAAATATATATGCACCCAATATAGGAGCACCTCAATACATAAGGCAAATGCTAACAACTATGAAAGAGGAAATGCAAGGCAGAAATAGAGACACAGATGTAGAGAACAAACACATGGACACCAAGTGGGGAAAGCAGAGAGAGTTGGGGGGAAATGAATTGGGAGATTGGGATACCAAATTGTACACTCTAAATATATGCTGTTTATTGTCTGTTAACTGTATCTCAATAAAAGTTCTTAAAAAAAATACTTGAGTTACTCTAACACGAATCAAGCTTAAAAAAAATTACTACATACTGAATTCTGGATGTGTGTTAGGTGTGAAATGGAGTGGGTAGCTAGATGTTTGTTTTGTAGCATTCTATGTCAAAATGGCATGGAGCCGCTCCATCTAAAAAATATATCAGGGGACTTCCCTGGTGGTGCAGTGGTTAAGAATTCTCCTGCCAGTGCAGGGGACACGGGTTCGATCCTTGGTCCCGGAAGATCCCACGTACCGTGGAGCAACTAAGCCCGTGTGCCACAACTACTGAGCCTGTGCTCTAGAACCCATGAGCCACAATTACTGAGCCCACGTGTTGCAACTACTGAAGCCCGCATGCCTAGAGCCCGTGGTCCAGAACAAGAGAAGCCACTGCACTGAGAAGCCCGAGCACCACAATGAAGAGTAACCCCTGCTCACCACAACTAGTGAACACCTGCGTGCAGCAACGAAGGCTCAACACAGCCAATAAATAAAAAACAAATGAATTTATTTATTTAAAAAATATATCAAGTTATACAGTCACAAATATTTAAAGATAGACCAAAGAAGCTGACTATTTTAATATCTTTAAAATGAGAATGTTCTGTGTCAAGTGAGTCATTTCAGGCCCATTTGATTTTCTTAATGTTAACGTTGATAAGAATTGTGAAAGCATATTTGAAGTCTTCAATCAATACTGATATCATAGAAGCAGCCTAACCTAAAAATGATCCTGATCTGTGTAATCAAAGACTAAGGACAGAACAATATATTCCATGAAAAGTCTTAAATTGCTCTTGACAGTTTTTTGGTTAAGTAAAACATAGTAAACCAAACAATTAAGGGTAGGTTAAGGCTTACTGATTTCATAGGTGGGTTATTAGACTGAGAGACCCCCGAATCCAACTTGTCAGGAGTGTGTGGAAGTATTTTGGAATCACTCTGCTAATTTATGGATATCTCCATAAATATATGGAAATTTGACCATATATTCGGGATTTGACCTTTTAAGAACAGGATGGATTATACATTGTTCCTGGGAAAAGTATTACAAAAATTATACTTATGGTGAACAATTCTGCAAATATTAGGGCAGGATTTGGGATTCTGAATCAAATTATCATACTCAGATAATTCTTCCAGCTATTCTCTCTGGAGTTAGTAGACTCCAACTGGGCAGAATTCTAGAACTATATATAAAATGAATTCAGTGAGTATTTGTGACCAGCTCTGTCCTCTTCTTGAAGTCATATGAACAACACGATGTTTTGAGCTGGGCAAATGTAAAGCACAGTGCCTTCCACTCACATATTTTGTAGTCTAGTTTTGGTGAAAATAAAATTAAAATGCTACCTTTAAAACTTATTTTAATTATTTTTTTCTGTTGACTCTTATAAATACCGCTTAAAACATATTGTTAGTAAGTCAGAATGGTCCGTCTTTTTGTTACCATACTCTGAGCCCTCAAATCAGGTTTCAATTTCAAATTACTTGGAAAGTAGAAAATAATATAGGTTTTTTTTTTAATTCCCTTGCTTAAAATACAAAAGCAAAAACTTTACACTCTTAGGATCATAAAAGGTTACTTGTGCTGTTATTGTTAACCCTCTGCAACATTCTCATTCATTCATTTAACAACAGTTTACTCAGTGCTGTTTTGTGTTGTCAGGTATGCATGCAGTGGCACTAAGGTGATAGACTTCGATGGGAATTTATCACTTTAGGATGTCTACCTCACAGAGGGAAGAAAGCTGAAAATATTAATCAGTGATGTTGGCCACTTGATCAGGAAGTTGAGTAAAGTTGCACTGAGACTTACCCTACAAGCTACCCTTAGACAATAAGAAGTTGTAGATTTGCCTAAAGTAGACCAGAGGTTTCCTTCTTTGGTTAGCGTGACTGTCTGCAGATGTATGAACTCCATAAGGAAGTAATCTTCTCATTCCAAATCTTCCATGAGCAAGGTTTTCACAGGGCCATTAATAATCTACCACATGATTCAGCTGTCCCACTTCTGGGTATTTATCCAGAGAATACCAAAACACTAATTTTGGAAAGATACATGTGCCCCTGTGGTCAAGCAGCATTATTTACAATAGCCAAGACATGGAAGCAGCCTAAGACCGTCCATGGGTGAATGGATAAAGAAGATGTGGTGTACACACACAGTGGAATACTTCTCAGCTATAACAAAAGTTGGGATCTTACCATTTGCAACAACATGGATGGACCTGGAGGATATTATGCTAAGTGAATACGTCCGATGAAGCAAGATTAATATCATATGATTTCACTCCTGTGTGGAATATAAAAAAATAAACAAATAAACAAAAAAAATAAATGAACAAACCAAATCAAACAAAAACAAACACATAGATACAGAGAACAGAATAGTGGTAACTGGAGGGGAAACACCAGGGGGCGGGTGAAATGGGTAAAGGGGATCAAATTTATGGTGGTGGATGGAAACTACAGTTTTGGTGGTGAGCACGCTGTAGTGTATACAGAAGTAGAAATATAGTGTTGTATACATGAAACTTGTGTAATGTTACAGACCAATGTTATCTCAATTTAAAAAATCTTAACTAAATAAATAAATATCTCAGCTACTGGTCACATGTGAGGTTTATGCCTGCCAGGGTGTGTTAATTATAAGAGCTCAACAGACAATCAGATTACACCTGAGCAGCTACACACATTCACGTATGCATCAGAAGTAGTACTGCACACATTATGTTCTCTTGTCGGGGAGATAAATCAGGATGGAGCTGCGTGGATTTGACTATTTGTAATTAGCCTCTGATATTAACCAGTGTCGAAGTAGCCAACTTGCTGTGCCTCTTCTGATGGTAGACTTTGGAATAGCTCCAAAAAGTGAGATCACTCGTGCACACACAATGTTAAAGGCCAAAAAGGGAGACTATTGATGAAACTAATTACATGGGCGCTATATAGTAGAGTTAATATATAAATCCAGCGTGAGTGTACTATACTAACTGTGAAGTTAAGAGTAGAAATGGGGGTAGAGGTGAGGCTTAATTCCAGGGCTTATCCTGTTCAGTACTCACATGCAAGCAAAACAATAAAAACGTGATTCTAATATATTATGAAATGCCTGATAACCCCATTAACTTCCTTTATGAAAGTAGTGGTTCTGTTTCTCTGGAAAACAATTTAAAATTAACAGGGTTTGGTTAAAGGAATTGGTGAATAACTGTTAGAATATACTATTTTATTTCAATAAATAAGCCCTTAAGATCTTACAAAAGAATCTAATTCCTGAAAAAGAAAGTAGAAAATCCATAACAGCTGTACTGAGAATGGGCCCCAGTTCTCTGTAACATCCCAGACTTCATTCTAAAATCTGATAGTTGAAAGATGCTCGCTGCCCATATGTGTATAGTTTACAGACATTGGCAGTTTCAGATATTGTTTACTTCAGATAATAAGGCTGAAAGGAGATTAGTTTCTTGTTTAATCCAGAAGTTTGTGGTCTGTGGTTTTACTCTATTTCTCAACTATGTAACACTTACCCAAAAGACATATTGTTCTTATGTCATTTTGTCAGGAAATGATTAGCTATAAATATAGAATTCTATTACTAAACAGAAAAATGAAATCCTTGGTGATTTTCTTTTCCTACTTTAGTAGTAGAAAACTTTTTTATTATATTTTACTGTGTTACTTTTAATGAGAAGTTATTGATGAAAATGTTGATACTATTTTATATACAAATTCAGTGATCAAGAAATGTCAGAGGGAATAACATCAAAAGGACTTTTCTGTGGGTTTTCCAAATACAAAACCAAGTATAAAAATGTGTTTAACTGATTCACTTTGCTCTACACCTGAAGCTTAACACAACATCATAAATCAACTATACTCCAATAAAATTTAAAAAAATTAAAAAAAACAAGACTTTAAAATCACAAAAATATTTAAAAATAGTTTAAAGGAAATAAAATTCTTAATGCTTTAAAATAAATTATGTCTATAGCTGTCTGATATCAAAATACATAATCTTGTGACTTTAGAATCTAGGACCCCAATCTTACTTTAAAAAAAATTCAGAACAGTGTGTACATTCCCACAAAGAAGGATTTTTTTTTTGCTCACTATAATTATTGTGTTGAAAAGGAAGATTGCTTAAAGAAAGAATTAATGGCTAATAGAAATATATCAACGTGAAAAACATTTAATTAAAGACAGATTTTGGTGATTTTATAAATGCAAAAGCCCAGCTGTGCTGTCATGTTACCTCTACACACTTCAGTATGCATTTCTTAAGAATTATATCTACCAAGATATAGTTTCTAAATTAAAATATTAAATCTGTGGATTTTTTCCTGTTTCTCAGATAATTTTTCAATACATGGTGTCCTCATTACTTCAAAAATAAACTATCCTTTTGGTGAATTATACAAGATGAGATTCTAAGTATCTCAGGGTGTTGTGTCTTTGTGTCCTTATGCATATTCATTCGTTTTATTTATTACCTCAGCAGCCCTTTAACAATCACTGCAATTTATTCTAGAATACAGGTCTGCTTCCGAGTGGGTTTTGTTGCTCTAGACTAGGCGAGACATCCGCAGAAGCCGCATTAGCAGTGAAGAGTGATGTAACACGTGCGCTGCTGAGGGAAGGACGTCAGGTTGTGAGCAAGAAGCTCTAGACAGAAAGCTGTATGTCAGTTTCCACTGCTACCGTTCTGATAGAGGATGCTCACTTGTCATAATTTTTGTGCTTTCTGAAATAATCTAACCTACCATAATGGATTTTGTGAAAATACAGATAAAGTTTCACAGGAAAGGGAAACCTGTACCACACAGATAGTACAATGGAAATAACCACTTTAATTTTTAAAAAGTGTTGCATGGTTGTTTTTTAACCAGAGAACTTTTATCTCAAAAGCCACTATTCATGTTAAATCTGCACAATAAAAGAAGTACCTCTAACTCATATAGCTGTAAAGTTAACTGCAGTTAATTGTCAATCTTACTTTATGTTTTACAATTCAACCACTTTTGCTAGCAGTTTTCAGCCCCTGGCGTATTTTTGTTAGTTCCTCAACAGATCTGTTAACTTAAGGAACGAGAAGCAGGGAAGCGTGTGGCCATCATTTGTCAAATTTGCTAACTTGCTTTAAAGCCCCTTTGCTAACATGCGTGGAAGGACAGCCAGTGAAAACTGCTGGCAAAACCAATGTTCTTTATAACGTGACTCACCCATTTAGTGGACGCATGTCGCCTCTGGGCCTCACGGAGAACCCGCAGTTGGTTGTAACCCTCATCAGGTGCCAGCCCTCAGTGTAAGGATCGAGGCACGTGGTCTGTTTCTAGTGGTAGACGTTCTTCCTGTGTTTTTATTAAATCGCTCCTTGCACGATACAGTGCCAGTGTCTGCTGACATCGGTAGTCCTCTTGCCTTTTAAAACATTGATGATTAGATGGGTCTTCTCTTTCGGCGCACAGATCTTCCACATGACGTACGACCTGGCCAGCGCCGTGGTGCGCATCTTCAACCTCATCGGCATGATGCTGCTGCTGTGCCACTGGGACGGCTGCCTGCAGTTCCTGGTGCCGCTGCTGCAGGACTTCCCGCCCGACTGCTGGGTGTCCCTCAACGAGATGGTCGTAAGTGCCTCCGTGCTGCCACACCGCGTTCTCCACGCTTTGCCAAAAAGTCCTAAATATTTACGGTAGAACCATAAATGGTGAAAGAAAACCTAACTTTGCTTCTCTGGATATAAAGTCAGATGTTTCAGTTTCTACAACGAAATTTTATTTACAGGAAATGCTCCGGGGCGGGGGGCGGGGGTGTATGTTACAGCATCTGTTTGTGGATGTCTCACTCTGTGTATAACGAGATGTATTTTATTTCAAAGGTACACATACACACACACACACATATAATCATAGTATTGTACAACATTCTTTTACACATGCCTACTGCTCAGAATAACAGCTTCTTTCAACATGATTTTAGCATTTACTGTGTTCAGGACGTGCACCTCTAGGTGTTGTTAAGTATGCAGATACATGACATCACTGTAAATGCAAATGAGATACGTATGACATGCAGTGATATTTCAGATAGTACTTCTTTCTAGTGAAAACATCATAGAAAAGACAGCCTTTAAACTTTACCTTAAAAGACATGTAAATATAAAAGTGTGTGAAATAGAAATTTGATTTACAGAGTTGTGTACTTATATTCCATTTAATTTTAAGAGCATACATTTTGATATACATAGTGCAACACACAAAGGAATTGAAACAATGGTAAATATTTTTAATATATATATATTCACAAATATTTGTTCTCTAAGTTCTCATATTTTCTTCTTGCATTACATTTTAATTACATTATATTTAATAAAATGTTAGTTAACTGTGCATGAGAACAGTCTTATGTTTTTGACATTTCATAGGAGGTACATTTTATGAGACTTTTACAAAATATTAACTTCGGCATAAATCGAAAACCCTCTTCTTTCCCAGATGGTTCTGGTATTGATTTCATAGTTTATTATTGTAGAAATGACATGAACATCTTAAGAATGTACATTTTTGTCTCCTAAGAACTCAAACTCAGGCTTTGTGTTTGAAGGCAAGAGGGGTTCATAGCACATGTTAGGAAGAATGTCTTTTTTTCTCTCTTTTGTCTCTTCTTGCCTACATATTTCCCTCCCTTCTTTCCTCCATTCTTTATTCCTTTCACTCCTTTCTTTGAGACCCAGTATTCACCTGGATCTCGCCATCATTTCATTCGTATCTACTTAAATGTCAGTGTCTCACAAAAGCCTTCCGCAGCCACGCTAATATATTTACGCAGTTGGTTTATATTTTATCTTAAAGTAATTTAGCAGCACACTCACAGGCACCTGGGCATGCGCACACACACACCCACACACACAGACACACACACTTACTTGTTATTTATATTTTTCTGTGTTCCCCACACCAGAAAGTAAGTGCCTTTCCATCAAAGAATTTGTCTGAGTTTTGTTCTATACTTTATCTCCAGTGCTGAGAACAGTTCCAGACACAGTAATTTGTTGTAACCGCGTCACGTATCATCAAAAGTTTGGGAAATGTTCTATATGGAGCTTTCTGTATCTAAAAAACAAAGCAAGGAGTTTGATCAACTCACTTTTCACATTTGTGTAGTCTCATTGATTATAGATCTGTCACTTTTCTTATCACTGAAGAAGCAAAACGTAAAGATAGTACTAAGATATTTGGGGATGAAGAAAAAACAACAGTTCTTATATACTCGCTACTGACTGAGTGAATAGTTACAAAAAACACTAACACTGCTGCCAAAAGATGACTCATCATTGGCACCAACTAATATTTGTTTGCAAATAACTATCATTTTAAAATTTCCATAGGTATCTTTTAAAAAATAGCAATTGTTATTGAAATAGTGAAGGAATTGTTTTCAGGTATCCATAAATTGCATATAATTGTATAATTTTAATGTTAGGAAATCTACTACTTAATATGTGTAGTGGTAAACACATTTAATGAAGAAAAAATTTAATGTCTTGCTCATCTTTCTTAAATGCCTCTGTATGTGCTCATTTGTGTCTGTGTTTGTTTTTAGTCTAACATAGTCAGATCTTTGCTACATTCTGATGTTGAACAAAATACCTTTCCTGAGTTTGCAGTTTACTTCTTGGGTTTTTTCTTTTTGGCTGTGGTTTTACTTAGGATTTTGGCTCCTATTTTCTTTCACATTTATTTAATATTATTTCCATGTCTGACTCTAATACAGAGCATAGGAAAGAGGTAAGTCTTATGTCCAACTATAAAGACCGGAAATTCTTCTGTTGGATATATTGTGAATATTAGTGATATAAAGGAGATAAGAACCATAAAAAAGACAATTTTTAATCAATAGAGAATCTTGACAGTATCTTTTGACCTTGAAGATATTATTTTCTATCCTAAAGTTATTGAGTTCTCGAAAAACTTACATCCATCACAACAAAACAGAGAAAAGTATATTTACATACAAAGAGGGTTATAAAGGAGAAAGGAAAATCCAATATAAGAGAAAAGCACCCTATATTTGTATATCATGCTTACTATACACAAACCCTAGTGTTTTGAGAAGTGCTGTTTTATTGGGTCCTCACAGCATAAAAGTGAGGTATGCTCTATTCTCCTCCATTTGGCAGTTCACAGAACTGAGATTTTTAGAGGTTAAACTAATTGTTCAGGGTCACACATGTAGTAAATTACAGAATCAAGATTAGAATGCATATCTCCCTGACTGTAATTTCTGTTCTAAACCACATTAGAATACCTTATGTTGCATAGATTATAAAAAACAGTTAAGAAAAGTAGTTACAAAAAAAGAAACCTATAGTCACAGCACACCAGTTATAGTTAAAAGTCACTTGAAAGTCAGTATTTGAGCTCTGACACTAAAAAGTGGCAAGGCTGATATGAGACGTAGATGAAAAACGAAATCAAATTGGGAAAGCCAAAACTGAGAAGCCAAATCACGGTGGATGCAGGACATGGTTGATACTAGCCATTTTGGGGTATGGGCTTGACAGTTGTGCTTTAACATTTGACATCAGTACTAAATGATTTAAGATAATGATTAGCTAGTGTGTTCGGCGAATTCCTCATGCCTTCCTTCTTTCCCATATCATGCTCTTAAATGATTTATATTTTTAAATACTATTTTGAATCCTCCTTAACCATTTTTGCATTTATATCTATATTCTTATATCCATATATATTTTTTAAATCTTTCTTAAACACATTTGCATGCATATCTATACCCTGATCGCTCTATATATTTAAATCCTCCTTAATTATCTTTGCATTCGTATTTATAACCTTATCTATATTTAGACACCACGAGCTAGTTATCCACGTATGCCCTATGATGAGAAATTCAGAGGCATTGCTGTCACTATATGATATCACTAGCTGGTAATTTGTTCAGTATATTTATTGTTATATTAACTATTTCTAATCTGCATTTTATTCCATAGAACTAAGTTCAATCCCTCTTAGCTAATTCCTTTCCAGTCCTTATAAATTCCACTAAAATATCTCCTTAAATGCTGTTTTTTAAACAGTCAATCACTCCATTTACATATGGCTGATTCATTTGCTGTGCAGTAGAAGCTAACACAGCGTTGTAAAGCAAATATACTCCAATAAAAATTAATTAAAAAAAAAAAGTCAGTCACTAACCATGATAGGCTACTTGAACTGGTGATGTAAGAGACACTGACTTGCAGAATGCAACCTGAACTGGGAGTAAACTTGCTCTGCATTTGTAATATTTGCTTTTGTTTCATTCAAGATATGTTTGGATTATAGATTTCTGTCTGGATGAAAATCTTGGATTTGCGAGATAATGTTTAATAAGACTAATTTTGGAAATCTTGTCATCCCTGTGATATTTTGTGACTCTGTTTTAGGTGTATCACACACACTAAAATTGTTATAGTTGATTATTAAAGAGAGCAGAGGCAATGGGTTTTTGGTTTAAATTATAAAATATTATAAAATATTCATTTGAGAATCTAACTAAGAAAATAAAAAATACAGTACATCTGAACTTGCATAGTAATCTTGACATAATTTAGGGAATGACTTTACAGAATAAAGAAGGATTTGCAGCTAAATAATACATTCCTAGAGCAATGTGTCTCTAACTGAAGTCTCTCAAGGAGTCTACAGGTTTACTCACAGCAGTCTTGGAAATACATGGATACAGGTTGGCAATAGTTTGAAATGTTTCAATGTAAACATGTTATGAATTTCGTATCCTCTGCCCTAAATACAGCGTCCAGATTTACTTTTGTAGCTGAAGTGTACCGTGCCGTGAGGTGCTGTATGAAACAATTCTCTGGCACAGAGGCTTAATAATACATGATCCCTTTATACCAAATTAAGACCAAATGACATCATGTCAGATGTTGTACAAATTTTTCACCATAGGCAAAATGAGAAATAGGTTTGAATACTATGTCATTCATTGCATAGTACATAATTTATGTATTCAACTACGTATTCTAAAAAAACTAGTTCCGTAATAATCAGCACTATAGTTACCTTGTATACAACTATTTGGTTTCAGCAAAAAGAAAAAAAAAACAATCCACAACAAAACATCATTCATCACAATAAATTTAAATTGAGATGTGCTTATTAATTTATTTTTGTTAACATTTTATTTGTAAATTTATGTCTGTTTCAACTTTACAAGAACTATAAGGGTAAGAAATTTATATCTGTTTTATTCTTGTGTTTATTTGAGTAATATCATCCTCAAAATCATTTAAGTCAACTCAAGGATCACTCTTTATAATGTCTTATTTTCTTGTTATTTGAGGGCATCTGTGCATTATTTCATCTTGAGAGATGCCATTCTAGATGGCAAGCAATATGCCTTATAAGTAAGTATCTGTGTACCCCACAGATCCTATGCCATTCTTGCACATATTGCTAAATAAATATTAATTTTTTATAACCAAATGGCTAATTAACAACATTTGAAAATTATGTGTGAAGCAGTTATTCTGTTATGCATTTTAAATGTTGTTCCTTGGATAGTTTGTGTTATAATAATTTGTACATCAACTTATCTCTTCAAAGATAAGTACTCACTTGACCAACTTGTGGACAATATAATGTACTCAAAATTAATGAAATCCAAATCAGTGGGCTTCTAATGCCTTTCATTTCTATATAAATAATAATATTTTTCAGAAAAAAATAAGATGTATGAACAATACTAATTGACTATCAAAGAAGAAAGATATAAAATGTCTGGAAGAGCCTAATTAATAAATTCTGTGGAGAAAATAAGAGATTTGATTGAAAAATCTAGATTACTGTGCAATTTTATTTCCATATGAGGCAGTGTCGGGAACACTTGCTGGTAACCGAGAGGCCACGCACGAAGCAGGTTTTCCAGCTCCCTTCCAGCTGGGTGGGGCCGGGTGATAGTGATGGCCAGTGGGCTCTGAGTGACAGTATCTGTCTCACTTGTAAGTCTCAGCGTGGAAGCGCTGGTATGCAACCCTCCAGTTCTTTCTCATCGCCAGAGCCGTGTCTTTCAACGTGTAACCCACAGCATAACAGCTTATCCCCACTCTCCTAGGCAGCAGAATAGAGTGGAAGAAAACTCACCGCAACCTCTGTGATTTTAGGCAAATCAGTTAACTTTCCTGTACTTCAGTTATCAAGTGAGGGTATGTTATTTACTCTTTCATTTAAGTAATCGTATTTAGTACCGGCTTTGTGTCAGGCGTTGTCACAGGCACTGAACAGGCCACGTAGAGAATGACACGAAGTCTCTGCCCTTGTAATGTTTACATTCTAATGAGCTTTTGTTCATAACTCTTCCTCCCAAGTGCTGAAAACTACACAGAGATTAGGTAATTCGATTTTCTAACCTAAATGAATAGAAAGCTATGTACCAAAGTCATTAATATGAATTTGATTTGTGGCCTCTGGAATGCAGGCACTGCCCAGAGAGCAAGGGGGTAAGTGCTGAGGAAGTCCTGCTCTCTTTCTGCTTGCCAGGACAGGTGCACTTGAAAATGTAGCCGTTCTTACGGTTTCTCCCTTCCTGATTTAGCCACCCAGGGAGTGCTACTTTTTTTTTTTTTAACTCACATGACAGTGTGCTAGTGGCAGCCTTGTGTGGATTGAGATTGAAGTCTCTTGGGGGTATAAACTAAGGGGTGGGGAGACACAAAATAGGGAGACTAGTATTTCCATTACTGTCAGCTGGTTTTGGATCAGGAAGCTTTGACAAAGAGTGGGATTGAGACTCTTCAGTCACTTGTAGCTCAAAAACTGTAATAGTCAAAATAAATGTGTGCTTGGGGGGCAAGAGTAGAAAGAGCTGTTTACAGATTTTAAGTGAATAATTTGAAAAAAGGAACACATATGATTTATGTGCAAGTCCCCATATACAAGTAGAATATTGAAACTTAGTATATTGTTATCTACTGATGTTCCAGCAGATGCATAAAGATAAAATTAAAATGGACTCACTTTTTGTTTTACGAAGTCCATAAACCAATTAGATAATGATTGAAATAATATAACTAAGAAATGAAACTAAAAATCTCTTAATTAAAAATATATTTCTCCTCTCTCGAGGGCTAGCAATGTATTTTATATTTGAATTCTGTAAATTAGAAATTGTATTATTATATTACTGATTTTTTCTAAATAGACTGTGTTGCCTTAACAGAATTTTTTAAAGTCCTAACAAAAGGTAACTAATTTGCTGACAAGTCACTATGTAGCTTTACTGAAAAAAAAAAAGTACATTCATAGCTCCCATGAGTTATAATAACAGATTAGGTCAGCAGACTGCTGAGTGCTGTGATTCTCCTCTGCCATCCTGTTTCTGCCTATTAGGGAAGCCAGCCTGGTGACGCTTCTCTATTGGATAGAAACAGCCTCATCACAAAAGTGAAAAAATTCACGTGCTATCTTCCTCCTTGTCAGACATGTATTCTTTTATGGGAACTAGCAAATGGAAATAAATCATAATCTGACATTTTGTTTTCAAATGAAATTCACATTTCAGAAAAACTTTAACATGAATTATAGTTCCATGATAGGAAGTATAAAGAATATTATTTAAATTATATATTAGCTATGACTATAGTAAGATGCTTCAGTGATAACAAGACCAATTCCTAAGTTCCAAAGTCTTTTTTCTTATATAGACTTGCTTTTAAGTTTTAAGCAACCAATGGCTAGACAGAGCACCATTCGATTACCTTATCTAACAAGTGGCACCTACTAAACTTGGAAAAGAAACAAAGTAAGTTACAGTTCAGTATTTTCTCTGAGAAGACTAATTCACTAGACTTTCTTCTCTATCTCCATATGTATATTATAGCTATATAATATTGTGTATATATATAATATATTATTGTGGAGACTTTCACAGATGTAATATAATGGTACATGTAACACAATATCTCATCTATTCTGAATGAAAGGAAAACACACTCATTCCCACTTTGCAAATGAGTAGTCTGACCCAGACAATTGTTATTAGATTTACATAAAAGCAGGAAGCAGGCAGTATGGGAGCTGATGAGGAAGTCAGTTTTTTCCCTTGAATGAATGCTGAACCTACCATAGCATTTTACGTCAAGGGCCCCAAAGAGCTTCATACATTATTAATTGTCAATTCGTGTTTACAAAAAACAATCACAAATTGTTTGTACCTGTGGAAGTACTTGGAATATATATGAAAATATTTGAAAAACTCATTGCGTTTTGTATGTGTATGTTCGTTTTAAAGGTTTCTCATTTTACTACTTTCATAAAACTAAAAGAATCTGGCACAGAAAAGAAATTTTAACTTCCCATTTATTCTGAATTTCTCATTTACTTAAGTATCACATTGTGGTAAGAAAGCCATGTGATAAGTGAGGGATATAAGAAAACAACAGTGGGAACAGTTTCTGAATCTTAGCATGTGCCGTTATTTCTGAGAAGTAACTTGTTTTTAAATATGCAATATATCACATATTTGCAGATATAATCCTTTTCTTTACTTCCTCAAAGGGGTAACCACATCCGTTATTAGTAAGCTTATTTCTCTAATATCCAAATTCTCAATGAACTTCTGCTTGTTACTTTTTAGTACTACTAGCATATTTCATTTATCTTGCGTGTGTGTGTGTATACACACATGTATGATTTTGATGGCCTTTTTAAACCTCATGATTGGGAGGATTTTGTCCTTTGACTAGTGATGTGATGTATTTTATTAATTGCTGAAGTAGTGCTCACAACATTCTTGTTTTCTGGCATAAATCCAGCTCAGTCATAGGGAGCTAAATAAATAAGTAAATAAATATGCAGTATATTCTGGAAATGAGTAATCCCTATGAAAAATTGAATTTGGCTTGTGAAACTTTGTTCCAGTTATTTTATATATATTCTTAAAATATGCCAAAGAGCATAGGCAATTTATCAAATAAGACATTAAGAATATGTACTAGAATCATTGGCCCGTCTTCTTTATGCTGTGAGAATATAGAGACGGGTGCAGTGTGACCAGCATTTCAGTGCTCTTCTAGTATCACCAGCCAGGTGCCTCAGAAACGTGGCTTCTCCTGAGCAGGAGTGACTTAGCACCTGCTTCTGCCGTAGAACCTGCTGGCTCACACTCCACGCACAGAGTTGTAAGCACATTCATCTGTGGACTGTCACCATTTATTCTGATTGAATGAGCTTCATAATGATGAGAAAATCACGTAGGAAAATAGAGAATTCACCACCACCACATCTTTGTAATTTATAAAAAGATATATAACAGTGAACCCCCATATAGTCTCTATACTCCGATAGCATTTTCCAGGGCATATCATACAGCCAACAAAATTGTTCTCTACATATACTCTAAAGATAGAAATAAAAATTAATCGTAACATCTATGTGTGATACCCACCAAAACAGTTGATTTGTGTACGCAGATCCTTTTGTGCTTGACTTTGCCATTGTGGTCAGTGTGGTCATCTAAGATTGAGATTCCTGCATGTTTGCAGTGGCCTTCCAGTGTTAAAAAGAAATTCTTTAATTTCAGTTGTATTAAAACGAGGACATCATTCAGTTTGAACACTTCAGTTAGGTGTAACTGAAATTAATGTATGTGTTTGTGCTAAGGTCAGCCATAGATTCATATTTTAAAAAACTATTTAGTTAAATAGAATTATAACGTGATTGGGAAAAATACCATTTCAGGTGACCCGTTCCTAGCTCCCCACTACTACCAGGCTAAAGCTAAAGCATTAATCCGTCTAGCACTTTTGTATCCTGCTCTCAACTAGGTTATCAATTCTTAAGGAAGAAGGAAAAAGAAAAGAAAAGAAATCTGGCATAGGCATGTAATCAGTAAATCAAATTACAGTTTGTATTATCATACAACAATTATGGAAGTCATTCTCCCGAGGGTAATTTTCCATGTCACTCATTGATGTTATAACTTGCCTATTTTTGTTTTTGTTATTATTTTACCAGGAAATCAGAACTTTTTAAAGAATAGCTCTTCAGAAAAGTATGAAAAAGATTCCATTATTAATTTTTCTACAGTAAAATATATAAACATGAAAACCTTATAAATGACTGATCTGAATGCCATTTATATATGAAAATTAATGAGAATGACATGTTCTAATGTCTCCTAATGTATTTCTGTATCATTTAATTTGTATCATAATGCATTGTGTGAATAAATTATAGTGATTTCATGTTCTGTAAGCATTAAATGACCACAAAATTTGAAAGAGAAAGGAGGATAAACCCATTATTTTACATAAGAATAAAAACTGAAAGATAGAAGTAGACGATAAGAACCAAACAGTTAACACAATAAAGATAGATAGCCTTTCTCCTTTAGGCTTTGTTTCCCCACCATTGAGGCCGTGAGCTATTGTCACTAGATGTCTTTGAAGTCAGCTTTGCCTCTTCCAAAGGTAGGAAAACTTATATCTTTATCATCACCAGCTACTGTTTAAGATAGCCAGTTTCTTTTGCTGAGCTGTAATGTCATTAAAATCTTTTATTTCTCATGTAGTAGGTAAACAGTATGTTCATGGGTATATTTTTACCAACTTTTTTATAATAACCTATTACAGTTATAAGAGTTATAACTTCTCCCAGGTATCTACTATTTAGTATACACGAGAATTCCCTGGCAGTCCAGGATTAGGATTCCACTGCAGGGGGCATGGGTTCAGGCTCTGGCCCGGGAACTAAGATCCCATATGCCGCACCGCACAGCCAAAAAAAAAAAAAAAATTAATATAGGCCATCAGGTATTGTTATTATTTGATTCTTCATGCACCTGTCCGTTTTGTGACATCCATTCACAGCCGTGCTCTGCAAGCTGTCTGCATTCAGAGGTGATTAAAAGGCTGATTAATCACCATGTCGTAGCTTGACAACACTTCTTGACCACTTAAAGACACCTTAACATATAATAACCGATGTTATGAATATATTATGACTAAGGGAGACATTCAGAAGATCTGGCAAAGTTCATGCAGAAAGTTGGTGCCAGAACTACGTCCAAGATAGCAGTCTCCTTACTTCCGCTCACCCCTATTTTCCATTCATGCATGAATGAAGACTTGCTGAAAACTTTGAATGAAGAAATCACACGTCCAGATGATTCAGTAAAACAGAAATTCCCTTGCTTTTCATTGCTTTCTTAATATAGAGCGTACTAGAACCTCTCTAAAGGAAACGGTTTGAAGGATAGCCATAAGTAAAACGTACAGCCTTGGATTTCCACTATTCTCATGTGTAGATGGGGACATAGTGACACAAATTCTAAGGTAAATCATCAAATTTGGTGGGCTAAGATTTGTGATTGAAATATGGGTTTTTTTTAAATAGGAATTTGACCTAATTGGAGTAGACCCTGTGTCAGGTAGGTGCCCATTTACTGGAAATGTAGTAGTTAGAGAAAGTTGAAACAAAGAGGTATAGAGAAAACATTAATAAAGAGATTGTAATATTAAAGGACACACTAGAAGCTCTAAGCCAGTTACGTGGGGGCGGGTTGCGGCGCGTCATGGAGGGGAAGGGCTGTGGGTGATGGAGCCTGCACGCTTACTCCCCTTAAAGCAGAATACTGACCAATTCTTGGCTTACCTAATGGAAAAAAATATTTCCTAAAGCAAGCAGCAGTGATGAGCGTCTGTTTCAAACGAAATTGAACAATTTGTTGGTTAGGGATGTGACAAGAATCAGAAAGGAAGCATGCAAGTAATCTTGGGCTAAATATGAGAAATGGAATTATTGTAAGGTGGCTAAGCATGGTCAAGCTCTGGAAATCGATTGGTTGGATTTCATCTCCTGGTTCTCTCACGCTTACGAGCTGTGTGAACGTGGACGCAGCCTAGTTGTGCCTTGGTTTTCTCATCTAGTGTGGGGATGATGACTGTATTTACTTCACAGAGTTTGGAGTAAATGAAGTAACTTATATGTGCCAAATACACAGGACAGTTCTTATTACATTTCTCAGCTCAATCCATGTAAGTTATTAATAGTTGTAGTTCTGTGTGAATTAGAGTTGATTTTTCTTGTTTATAAATTTGTGCATAACCCTTCCATTAAAAAAGAATTATTTGAGAGCTTGAAGTGGAAGCAGATATACCATATACCTAGAAATATTAAATGGTATGGAAAGAATAAGTTTGTAATGCATAAGCCTAGGGGGGAAGAAAAGACTTTGAAAGTAAAACCTTGCTTTTATTTTCCTATCACCTACAGAAATACTAGAGAAAATGGTTTGAACCCATAATAATAGCTGTGAATAACATTTAGAATGAGGGAAACATTAGTGACATTTAACAGAAGTTGGAGCAAAGACCAGAAAAGAGATACCCCCTTCCCCTGGGATTCATGGAATGATGATGAATGGCAGGATGTGGAATACTTTCAGTTCTGTTAAATGTCTTTTGTGAAGTGAAATATCAATATTTTAAACTGAGCAGAATGGAATAAACTCTAGGGAAATGGAACTCCACGTCGATACTTTGGTACTCCAAATGGACTGGGCCCCTGGCCCTTGTGAATTGAACCTTCAAATGGTGATCTCCTGGGGAAGAAATGGTGGGCGGATTGCATAGGTCCTTTCGTGAACCATGAAAATGGGCAAAGCACTGAGTGCCCAGGTGTATGTAGATATTACATGAATTGACAAAAAGAGAATGGAGAAAGATGCTGCCGACTGCAATTGGATGTGTCTGATGTTAGTTCCAAACAAGACTCTGCGCTAAATTATAAAATAGTTTGTGAGCTCCAAGAAAAGGTTGTGTTTAGTTAGAGGAAACATGTAATGAAAGCAAGTCATAACAGAGCAGACTTTTTCTCTTTTTTCTTCTTTTATATATAAGATATGAAAAAAAAAAGATTTGTTGAAAACCTTGCCTAAGGACATACACAAGTCCGCTCTTTCCTTTTTGAGATGAACATTAGACTCGTACATGCAGTTTACATAAGGCTTTCTGCAAGGCTCTTCATGACATCTTACTATGAAATGTTTGGATTAACAAAAATAGAATTGGATGGGTTAATAAGTGGCTGAGTGCATGTTTTCTGCTGTCACACACTAACGTGCAGATCAGTAGATTGGTGTCAATATAGAAGATGTTTGCAAGATATATGTTTTCAACATATTAATGTGATCTGAGGTGTCTTCAACATATTAACAATAACTTGGTTGAAGCCACCAAAGATGCAGCCAACATAAAACAAAAAAGAAATGGCTAATATACCATGTTACAGATTCCTATTCAAGAAGATCTTGTTATATAGGAAAATGAACTGAGTCTAATAGAATGGATTTTTTTTATGTGGCAAAAAGTAAGGTCTTATAATAAGAATCAAAAAGAAAGGAAGGAAAATGACAAGTACAGGAATGGCTCAGTCAAGGATATGAAAAATACGTAGGATTTTGGTGACTGTAATTTCAATATACGTCAATAAATGAGATACCGCCCATATTAAATAAATTTTAAAATTCTAACAGACAATACTTTCATAAGAAAATAAATAAATTTTGGGCATCAAATTCCAAGACCTGATAATTCTATAGGCAATTTTTTTCTGATCAGAAGCTACCTGATTATCGCTTTGAAATGTAAATGCTCACTGGTTATCTACTTGTATTCCTGAAATTATGCTTTTAAAGCTAATTTTGATCCATTAATAAATTCATTTGTATATAAGACATTATGACACATTAACAATTAACTTTGATTTTCAATAATCACCTTTCTCAAATAACTCACTTGATTATTTAATAGAGTATTTAGGTATTAAGAAAGCATTAAAGCACCCTTACATATTGTAAAAACCTAGGGAGAGTGGAGCCAAGAGAACGGAATTATGCCAGAACAAAAGAGATTTCATTATTTTTACACTTAATCTTTTCAATTATGTAAACAGGACACAAAGCCTCCTTGTTTGCAGTGTTTTATAGTACATCGCTCGCTCTGTAGTGGAATTTAGTTCATAAGTTTCTGTCACTCCTTTTGACAGGTCACTGATGAATTCCTGGGTTGAGAAATGTACAAGTGATGTGGCTCTGCTTCCACATGCCATTCACATCTTGTCTCATCTGTCCTGTTTTTCTTTATTAGTTGTAATAAGAAAAACCTTTAAAATTAGAACAGAAACATTCTCCTAGATTGAATTAGCCATTTGGCAGTTTCCATTTGGATTATCATTGGAAGAAAAGATGACTTACTGTTCAGGTTGCAAGAAGAAAGTCAGAAGCTGCATCTTTCACATTTGACTTCACCAAAAGTAATGCTAATCCTAATATAATTGTGATGCGTCTGCTTGTTTGTTTCATAGCTGATTATCTTCATTGCAGCCAAGTTATGGTAAATTGAATTTACAGTGGTTTAAAAATGCTTATCTCATTATTTAGAGATAAAAGAGATAATAGATCATAAGTTAACCCATCCTCTCTCTATGAATCTTTCATTTGCGAGATTACATTTCTTTAGCGAACCCAGAGAAAACTTGGAAGATGGGATATGAAATAAACAACCAATCAACCAAACACCTGTAACCAATTTTATCAATATTAATAGATCAAAGACTTTATATAGCTGATTTTTTCACTTATTTCCCAATAATTTGGTGCAGAAGAGTTCAATGACAAGAGAAATTGGGAAAGTATCTGAAATTTATCCTAGAAATTAATTCTTGACTATGGAATTAATGCAAGTTCAACTCAGTCTAGCAGTGTCCCATGGTATACTTCTTTGTAGTGTACTACAATTGAATATACAACATAATCCCAAAAATCTTGATTATCAAATAGTAATTTAATACATTTTAGATTCTTCCACTTAACGTGACAGGAATGAAAAATATTTCACCAACTTTTGAAACCAAAAATTATGTGTTACTGTAAGAGTCAAGTAAGTCAACAGAAATAACCAGCCATCTTTGTTTTCTAAAAATACAATTTAATATATAAATTTGACAGCACATAGAAAATTCTTTAATCACATAATAACTTGAGACTATCAAATTAAACTAGCATTTGAAAAATAAAGAAGAAAATGCAGTCAGTTCAATCAAAAGGTATTACCCAAACATTATATGATCTAACCAAACTGACTTCAAAGTGCATAGCAAACTTAGATGCCTAAATGAGCCAATCCTGTAATATAGATCCATGAATTAGAGCAAGTATAAAACAAAAAGCAACATCTTGCCTCTGGTGAGCTCGGCAAAGCTTATCCTGTCGAAGGGACACTTGTGCTCCTCAACTTCATCGGATAATTATCATGTGGAAGTTTATACCCAGTGTTGCCCAGAACCATCAAGGAAAGATGGATATTCGGGATCTTATGGAAAAATGCCATAATTTTTTAGATACAGCACCTAATGCACACACACACAGACACACACGCACACACACACGGCATACCTTGTTTTATTTTGCTTCAGTATATTACATCATGCAGATATTACTGTGTCTTTTACAAACTGAAGGTTAACATTTGCTCACTTTGTGTCTCTGTGTCACATTTTGGTAATTCTTGCAATATTTCAAATGTTTAAAAATTATTATTGTATTTGTTATAGTGATCCTGATCAGTGATTTTCATTGTTACTATTGCAAAAGGATTACAACTCACTGAAAGCTCAGATGATGGTTAGCATTTTTTTATCAATAAAGTATTTCTTAATCAAGGTATGTATATTTTTTAGACATAACACTAGTACATACTTAATAGACTGCCGTATAGTATAAACATGACTTTCATATGCACTGAGAAGCAAAAAACAGCCCTGTGAGTTACTTTATTGCGATAATGGATTTGTTTCAGTGGTCAGAAACCACACCTGCAGTATCTCTGAGGCGTGCCTGTAAGCACAAAAAATATATATACAGACCCAAGTATATATACATATATATAAAAGTATATTATTTAATTTTATATACTTATGTATCATTTTACATCATTATTATTTTTAAAAATAATGTGTCCTTATTATGATTAAATCTCATGAATATTTTGATGGTTTAAAAAATAATAATAATAATGTGTCCCCAAATAAAAAACGCCATCAAGCTTGGTTTAGGTCCAGTAGGCCATCAGTTTCCAACTTCTGAAATTAATCATTTAGTTTATAGGGTTGAAACCAGGATTGTATGCGTTGTCCCTCAATGCATCGGTCTCTTCTTTCAGACTCAGGCCCTAACAGAATTCTTCCTTTCTCCTCCATTTACAAAAGGGCAAAAAATCAATTAATGTAAAAGGGACCTGGGGAACATGGGAGAAAGGGAATTTGTCCGCATTAGTGACTCAGCCCGATGTTAGTGATAAAATCAGAAACATATCCAGCATCTTAAAGTTATCACCAGAGGTGTTCTTCAGTTTCAAGTGTGTGGTGTCCAGGCTGTCCTGGAAAAGACTTGGAAGAGTATCGTACACGTAATTAAGTATAACACCTCCTCCCCCCACACCACAGAATCAATTTGCATCCACTTATTTGCATGAGATTAGGATGCATTCGTAGCATTTATCTATCATCCATCTATCTACCTATCTTATCTACCTACTTATTTATTTATTTATTGACTATTCTTATACCCACTGATCAAGTGGGAAAATAGATTGATAATAAAACAAAATCTTGCCCTAATAGTTGTCTATTTTTCCACAAAATATATAAATATAGAAAATATATAGCAATATAGAAAATAAACAAAATAAAGAGCTATAGAAGATAATCCCAGGAAGCGCAAATCCTATTAAGAAACCTAAAAAGAGAACAGAATACAGTGACCTGGGTCAAGCAGATCTGTTTAACGGCGAGTAGTCCAGGACAAAGGGACAGCTGACCGGTGTGGCTGGAGTGGCGTGAGAGAGACGTACAAAAATGATGTTGAAAAGAAACCCAGGGACCAGCCACATCACAAAGGGTCTTGTAAACCACTGGAGGATTTGGGGTTTTATCCTCTATAGAACGGAGACCTGAATGAGATGCCGTGGCCTACCCTGTGAACACCCCTCCCACGGCAGAACTCAGAGAAGGGAATCCTATCTCACAGAACAAGGCACAGCACCAGGCATCAAGGGACAGGATGTGAGCGCTTGTCTAAGTGCGGTGCCGGCAAGAAGGGGGGGGGGCAGGGAGCGGAGTCCGGAGCAGGGCAGAGGCCGGCCATGTGACGGACGCTCCAGGCGGCCGGGCAGAGCCACACGCAGCAGCGAGGGCGTTGGACCTGATTCGTGAGGCCCGGCCGTGGGCCAGCAGCTGGCCTCCCCCGGGGAGGGCACGGGAGCACAGGGGCCTCCGAGAGTGGGCCAGACGGGTCTGAAACACATGGGACGCGTTCCTTAGCCTTTCAGGTGGAAGAGGAGGCCTGGGTTTCTTCGGTCATGAAGGTGGGAGCGGCTGAGAACTTAATGTAGATGTAAATACGAAGCTGACCTCATGTTTTTCTAAAGAGAGAGAATTTGTGTAGATGTGTTCTTTGTTATGTCAGTCCGTCAACAAACATGGATTGTCTGCTCTGTGCCAGGCACTGCTGTAGGTACTGTTATCCTGCCCTGGGAGTTCTACATTCTCATTGAGCTGGTTCCTATACAAGGAATCATTGGGAGTGAGCTTGATTTCTTCAAGTATCATGTTCAGTGAAGAGAAACCAAAACAAATATTTGATTTCTGGCAGTCTCGGACCTTTCGTGGTGCCTGAGCTCTTTGATTTGTTTCTGTCTTCATTATTTGAAAGAGTCTCAACATGCATGCCGATTGAAGCTGATGCTTTGTCAATATGTATCATGGCATCAAACATTAATGTTCTGTTTTTCTTTTTACTTTCCTTTCATCTCCTTTAATATCACTACTTCCAGGAAGCCTTTATTAAAGTACTCTGTGTACTTGCATTTATATCAAATGAAGTCATTAGGAATTCATTTTAAAATTCTTAGGCTACAGTGGTAAAAGTGATATCCTCTTGGTTAACCCTGGAGAGCATCTTCTGTGTTTCTATGAACCATTTGCTCTATTTCACTCTTCTTATGTAGTGAATATAGAGTAACAGATAACTTCATGGAAGTCAAACGAAACTCTCTTTAAATAAAAGGGAAATTTGAATTTGACTCATTTCCTTCTAAAAAAGACAAAAGATAATGTATTAATTTTCAATATTTCTCATTTTAGCTAATCATACTCCATTTTTTCTTTTCCTAGAAAAAAAACTTACTAAAAAATATTAAATCACTCTGTGTATTTAATTTGAAGGCTAAGATATCTTTTGACCCATGTCATTTCCCTGATAATGACATAGTTTTATCTGAAATTTGATATTATCAAATTTGCACAATAGCCACTCTGAGGCTGAAACATACATGATATATTAGACAGAGAGAGATTTCCTTTGAGTCATATACTTTGGTTTAAGAAGAAACTTTACATTCAGGCTCCTATTTGTTTTTCTCTCCTCAATCCATCACGTAAACTTTTCTGAAAGAGCGAAAGCTGCACTTCAACTTATAAGGAAACTATTTCTTAGTGATCTTCCAGGGAAATTTTAATTGACGACTGGTAGTTGAAAACATAAAATAATCAATTTATTAAATGGAGATAGGGCTTTATTAAAAATATAATCATCAAAGCATTCATTGAAATATATCTTCCAATTCTGCAGAGGAGTCACAAACCTTCTTTTGACAAAAGAAAGCAATTCATGGAGCTTAAGGAGTATTCAGAAAATTGCAAAATTCAGTACAGTTGCCGTCATGTTAGGCATCTGATCGCTGTGCATGATCATTTTCACAGAGGCTGCGAGGAAGAGGGACATGATTTAAATGTATATTCTCTCTGTAGCTAGGGCTATAAGAAACATATTTGGCACTATTAGGGACCAAAGTGAATGTTCTTCATCTTACTTGGCATTATACTTAATATTTGTGCTCACTGTATGTTAGGAACCCTGATGTGCACATCGTCTCATTTAATCTTCACCAACTCTAAAGTGTGCATTGCTAATCTCAATTTTATAATGAAGAAGCTTGAGCTCTGAGTCCTGAAGATCTCTGCTGTAAATGGTAGAGCTGAGATTTAACTTGAGTTTGTCTAATTCTGAGCCTCAAAAGCTCTTTAATAGCTTAGCCATTCCGCCTTAACATAGGGGGCTTCATTGATTATTTAGTGTCTTAGCTGGGGCTGACATAAAAACAATACCAAACTGAGTGGCGTAAGCAACATGTATTTATTTCTCACTGTTCTGGAGGCTAGGAAGTCCAAGATCAAGGTGTCTGTCATTTTGGTTCCTGGTGAAAGCTCTCTCCCAGGCTTGCAGATGACCATTTTCCCATTGTATCCTCACATGGGAGAGAGAGCAGACTCTCTGGTCTCTTATTATAGGGTCTCATGCAATCCCATCATGAAGACCTCACCCTCGTGACCTCATCTAAGCTAATTGCCTCCCAAAGGCTCCATCTCCAAATACCGTCACCTTGGGAGTTAGGGCGTCAACAGCTTCAACATACGAATTTGGGCAAGGCGTGTGTGGGAGCCGTGGCGAGGAGACAGGTCAGTACATAGCATCTGGGTTGTTTTACTCCTTCCTTCCAGTTTAATCCCAGCCAGGCACGTCTGTCAGGTGATCAAATCGGATGTGTCAACGTGTTAATTTTTCACCGCGTGTGGCAGCCAGTTGCTGAGGATCCTGCCTGCTGATGTTCACGCTTCCCACGTTGTGCCAGGGTTGGTCTGTGTTACCACACACACACACACAAGGTAGAAGTGCATCTTCTCTTCTCTATCTCTCTCTTCCCTTGCTGGGGGTGGGGGTAGGGGAAGGAGTGCAGGGAGCCAGCTGCCACATGGGAGGTGCCCTGTGGAAAAGCACTAAAGCGTCCTGCCAACAGCATGACCTTCCCGTAGGAGATCCTGCACCAGAGGTGCCCAGTTAGCCTCTCCCTGATTCCTGATTCTCAGAGACTGTGTGAGAAAAAAAAAGTTTGTTGCTTTAAGCTGCTAAATTTTAGGACATTTTTACTGCACAGCAATAGATAACTGATGCACTTCACATTATGTATTTATTTTATTTTATGTCAACCTAGCCAAAGCAGCCTCAAGTCATTTCTCTTCTCCACTGAGAGCATCCCTCAAATCTTACCTTCTTCAGGAAAGTTTTATTCACTTTGATACTCTCAGATTTTAAAGTTGTGTCCTGGGTTAAATGCATAATGTAACAGATTTGTCAGGGGCATACCATGAATGTGAATGGAGGTCATTGGGAAATATTCTGGGAAATAATAAAGTGAATAATATACCTCCACTATAAATTAGGAATTTGTGGTTATTTGGAACCAGAATAAAATTTGTCTTTTCACTACCTTTGAAGAAAGTATTAGTAAGCAAATTAGAAAGCACTTGTTTGTAAAAATAAATTTAAATATATTAAGTAAAAACATTTCATAATTTGTGCTTTGTAATCATACTATAGGAAATTCACATTTATTCATGTCAGTGATTACAGCACAATGGAACTGACTGTCCTGTGTGGCTTCAGCATATTCCCATAGTTTATATCTAAAACTTTCACACGCATTGTTATTACCCTAATGTATCTTTGCTAGTGTAATTCCCAATTGATACTTAAATTGGCACCAAAACTACATTTCTTTCTAAAATACTCTGATTATGACTTGCCACCAATTTTTTTTAATTGAAGTTGAGTTGATTTCCAATATTGTGTTAGTTTCAGGTGTACAGAAAAATGATTCAGTTACACATGTGTGTGTATATATGTATTTTTTCAGATTCTTTTCCATTATGGGTTATTGCAAGATATGGAATGTAGTTCCCTGTGTCCCTGTGCTATGCAGTAGGTCCTTATTTACCTGTTGTATACATAGTAGTGTATATCTGTTAATCTCAAACTCCTGACCACACTCATCTGGGTCTGGAGCAGGGCTATTTGATGTTTTAACATTAAGAAGTGCCATGTCAAGCAGAGTACTAGATAGAGAACTAGAAGAACAGGGCTTTGCTACAAGTTTTCCCTTTCTGTACTATTTAAGCTTATAAGTAGAACTTATTTCCTGTGCACTCTCTTTACTTATCTATAAAATAAGGAAGTCGGACTGTTAGCAGTTAGCCTTAGTGTTCATTGAATTCTTAGTATTCAGTGAAAAACTGAGGACCAATATTTCAAATAAATATACATATTTTGTATAAAAAATTAAGTCTAGCTGACCTGGCTGAAATAAGGGTGGAGCCCTTGAATCCAGGCCTCCATCTCCCCACGTCCTTTGAAGGTCCTGTCAGTTTTCATGGGAGCATGGTGTGACAACCCAGTGGATTAGATGCTCTCCAGAGCTATTGTGTTTATACTATTCCAAAATTTTATTTAGTAGAAACCAGTTAACAATTATGTTACTTGCCATGGAAAATGAAATTTGAATTAGGTGTTTTTCTTTTGAAGTTCTTATCAGTTCGTAACCACTTCTTTCTACAAGCTCATGAATAAATTATCACCATTTCATTATTATTATGTCACAATTAGTGACCTCTCTATATATGCTTATATCAAAATTCAGTGGGTTGAAACAACCTCCCATATTAAATAAATAAATGTAGCAAGTAACACAGGTGTGGCAAAATGCAGAACATTCTTGCTGTCTTAAGCATCAGATGTTTGAGCTAAGAAGAACATCTGGAGCACCTCATAGAGTCTGTTGGGTTTAGGTAACAAATTCGTTATTGGCTGTGTGTGCTGGGCTTAAAGCCCATTGGACCAACCCTGAAACTCTAAGTAGTCTACTGCAGACATGAAGTAGAAACTGGGAATGCGCAGATCTGTGCCGTAAGGAGACTTGTCCACTGACACTCACAGATGCCACACAGCATGTTGCACACAAGTGCTGTCTCTGTATCCTTCACGTCATATATTTATATATATATGCTAAATATTTGTAAACACATAGGAAATCGATGCTTCGTCTTTTTTGTCAGCATGCATGGGATGATTCAGCAAGTCCAGATAAAATGTGAACATGATGGGATCTTCAGTGTAATTGCATTTTCTAATGAACAAGAACTCCATTTTGGTTCCTGAGGGTGGGGTGAGGGCCGTGTGAGGCGACTCTGAAATGCACACTCTCACGAAAACGTATCAGCATTTCACGTTTTGTAGATTGTTTTTCCTTAAGTGTTTGATAGAAGAAAGCAATAGCTCTCATATGTATTAATTTTATCATGTTTGGGTGCGTGTTCTTCAATAACTTTGGGTGGGGGAGATTTGTGTGAATTGACTTTTCTTTAAAGAATGTTAGAAGAAAAGGTCATTGAGAATTTTGATTAGTAGATTTCAGATTACCGAAATCTCATGTAATTCCTTTTATTCTTTTCATGGATTTTTAAACCCATACCCCATCTCCAAAAGTGTTATAAACGGCTAGTTTATTCTCTTATGTCTAACAGATCCTTTTGATTTTTCAAAAAATTTAGTCCTTGTCATTAATAAAATCTAGTTGCCGGAGACTTTTCTAGGATTTAAATATGGTATTTTATTGATAGACTTTTCTAATTGTTTTTCTGGAACTTTATTTACCAAAAAGCAAAACCTATCTCATCTTCTTTCTTTATATATCACTTTACTAAAAAAAAAAAAGTATTATATATTGGAATGAGTAGCTTTTCAGAGGACTTAAGAAAAGAAAACCAACTTTTTAAAACTTTTCAAAGTAAAATATGTATATTTTTACTAGTTCTTTTCTGCAAAAGATACATAAGAGGAATAAAAAGCCTTGGTAATATTTAAGCTTGGTCATCAAGTTCATGTCTTTTTCAATTTTTCTGCACTAATAAATTTCCCTTTTTAGTACACAAACTAGTGATTTCATTATATACTTTTCATAAGTTTGTAATATAAATTATATTTCAAATTTGGTATTTTCTTACATCTTGCTAACAAATATAATTAATGCTATTCTTACTTTAATATATTAGATATTTTTCATTAGCCTTGATTTTGGGCCCTCTTGCGTTAGTCTTAACCTAAAAATAATATGGCAAGTCCCATTTTAAGAGAAATAACAATAATCTATGATTACAATATTTTTTAATGATCTGTTGGCTCTTTTGATGATAAGGACTGATTCTTTTAGAACATTAACATGATGTATTATGAAAATGAAACTATGTTAATTACTCTATAGTTTGCTTTTCAAAGTCAAAAGACCCAGTGATCTCCTCTCCATTGGGTTGTTGTAAAACTTAACAAACACTGTCTGCAAAATGCTTAGCACATGCGGCATATAGTCAGCCCTCAAAAGTATCAGGCATTAGCAATATAATCTTTAGTCCCCAAATTTGACAGAACTATCTGTTTTAAATTCATCCATACACTTCATCATTGTTCAGGCTTTGGCCGAATACCCTCTCAGCCTGCACCTTTGGGTGGTGATGATTCTAAGCTCTCATTTAATTCAGTCTCAGGAAAATGTCAGTCCTATCCCTCCTGGTTGTACCTACTTGCATTTCTGTTTTCTGGTTTTGGGAATTCTGCAGTTCCATTTTACTCCTGGATTCCTACTGACTAAGCTTTGTCTAACGTGCAAAGAGTAATAGTCTTCATTTCATCTCAGAAGGCTGCCTAGAGATGTTCATTCCAGGACTGTGTAAGCCTTTCGGATTGAAATAGTTCTGGGTCAGATGTTTCAGGGGGGAGACAGGGATGTTATCAGTACTTAGGAACCCACCATCTTGTACACCTTTATAAAAATGAAAATTTTACCACTTTTTTCATAAATCCTTACCTTGTGTCACAAGACTCAATATTAAGTCTATAAATCCTCATAACCAACTTAAAATTCATTTCTTTTTACCCTCTCCGGAGAGGTGAAAAACACGCTTGAGTTGTAACCTGACACCTGCTATTAAGTCACCTGTACTGAATACACCTTGCAGGGAGCAAGGAATTCACCTTCCTGTTTTCTCTGACACTGGGATGCTTCCCCAATTGAACTGAGGAGTGGAGTGCACCGTGCATGTATAACCCTCCCCCTCAGATCACATGGGTTAGCTCTGAGCGTAAACCAATAGTTTTTGCATTTTTCTGTGTGTGATATTTTATCAGTTTGAATTCAATCATTCAGTAAAGATTAGTTGAACACCTATTATAAATCAGGCATTCTCTGAGTCTTGCAGACAATGAAGAAAGGAAAGACGTGTTTTGCATTTTAGATTCACTTCAAGAAAGCAAACCAACTCATCTGAAAAAAGTGTGTTTCCAGAGCATTTTAACCTTCAGAAGAGCACATAAAGTTTGCATATTTCACCAGGCTAGCCACAGAAGAGGGGAAAAGAAGAAAAAGAAACACAAGCAACTATGCCTTAGGACCCAGAGAGAAAACATTGACTAAAGTATGGTCACATCACAAATCAGCAAATTGTTCTGGGTAGTTGATGCCATTGGGAATGTCCTTGATACCTATGCTTTTTGTAATGAAAATTCCCATAATTATGAAACAAAGAATTTGATGAATATTGGATGTTCTGTTCGTCTGTTGTCATTTAATTATCCAGAGATTGGCAAGAAACAAAATACATTGGGAGATTTTTTTGTTTGTATGTATGCCTAGAGGTAAAAAAATATATACTTTGGACTTATAATTGGCTCAGTTCTTATTATATCGCTGCTTACAGTTCATTCTCTTGCCCTTCTTCCTGACATACCCGGCTTTGATGTCCTAGCTGTCCCCAACCACCGCGCCCTGCTGTCGCCTGCCCCACCGCGCCTCCTTCCCACGAGCTCCCTTCCTGCGCCCCTTGAAGGGTTCAGCCTCGGGCTCGCCATCGCTGCGCACCCGCACTCCTGATGTGTTCCTTGTGGATTGCAGCACCCAAACAGGTGGCTCTTCCAGCACCTCAGACGCATCTCCCACAGCTAGACTTCATGCACAAGTGGTCCTTTTATTTTTATTTTTTTTCCCTTTCGGCCTCCCCACTCCGCGTGTGGGATCTCAGCTGCCCCCAGACCAGGGACTGAGCCTGTGCCCCGCCTGCAGCGGGAGCGCGAGGCTCAAGCACAGGACCGCGGGGAACTCCCGCGCGCAGCGGGCCTGTAGGCGGACGCTGTCAGTCTCAGTTCACGTCCCCTTCGGAATCTCCACTGCAGAACCCTGCTGTCAAACCACCACCCCATTGCGTTCCAGCCCGTGGCATTTCCTCACTTCCCAAAGTGCCAGCCATTTTTACAGCCCACTGGGACCTTTAAGCAACTCATCGATTGTACCTTCTTTGCCTTATCTCTCATGCAACTCACGTCCTCACCCTTCTTCTGGAATAGGGAAGAGCGCTCTCTCCCCAGCTCTCCGCACCAGATGAAGTTTTAATAGACGGCAAGCACCAGCTTGTCCGCTGCATGCGTGTGACATCCTGGAACAGACGTGCATTGTCCAGTCCCAGCTGAAAGACCCCACGTAAGGCTGCACAGCTCAGGGAAGGGCCATTCTTGCTGATCCCTGGCCAGGTTTTAGATCCCTGAGCAGAGGAAGTGACTTGTATTTTAAGCCAGTAAATTTTACAGCGGCTTGTTATGTAATAATGTATATTTGGTTATAGGGACAAAATATTGATAATGTAATTGCTGTCATTTCTCAGAAACTCTGTGATCCTTGGAGTGCCATTTAACTTCTTCAAGCATCAACTTCAGCATCTGGCAAAAAAGACAATTACAATCCCTACCTCTCAAGGTTATTTTGAGAGCTAAATGAGATAAATGCATTTAAAGTTCTTAGAATAGTCACTTAGCTTACAATAGTTTCTCATTGGTTTTTGTGATTATTATTATTTTGTATAATATTCTCTTCAGGGTATAAAATCTTGTTTCCATCTTTTCTCTTAATCCTCTATTCCTTCCTCTCTTCAGATTATATATAAAATATTATGTTATATATCTATACTGTATTAATATTAATATATTTTTAAGCTTTTTTGGGTCTTTCCTATCATTCTGTTTCTAATTCAGCTTTTTCTCTCTCATCTTAATGGACTGTTTTACTCATTCCTGCCTTTCTGTCTTTGTTCTGTATCATCCCCAGGCCAAATTTGATTTTCAAAAGCTATAGATTGGCAGTAATGTATGAATTTAATAATACATGAAATATGTTAAATCATTACAAATCAGACAAAATGTTTAATATAAAAATGTGCAATTGTCTTTATTGCTAGTAACTCAAAATTAATAATTAAATGTGTATACAGATTAGCTGTTAATCACTTAAATACAAAGTTTACTAATATAATTCATTTTTACAAATTCATAAAGTGTGCATGCTAAATTAGTGACTTGAATATTTTTTTAAAAATGAATGCTTTTGCATCGCTTCAAGTTAGCACTAAAATGATCAAAAAGCAGACATCCTGATAGAGAGGAAGGAAAAATAAACACCTAGATGATCCTTGACATGGATAATCAAAATTTTACATAGGAGAAAATTCAAAGCAGAAATGAACTCATAGTAGAAAATTTGAAACTGACTAAAATTATGTCTAAATCAAATTGTACAGTGTTATTTAATTTATGTATAGTGAGAATATGTAGAGTAATTTTTTTTAAGTATCTACTAGTTATGCTTCTGCTATGTGCAGGGGCTTTGCATTCATTGTAGTGATGCTGCAAAATTTATCTGCATTTTTATAAAGGTTACTACAGGCTCAGAGAGTTTCAGCAGCCTCTCCAATGTAAAACAGCTAGTGAGAAGCCAAACACAGATTTTAAGGACCATCTCACTTTAAAGTATGCTCCCTGTTTCCACCATACTGCAGATTTTACAGGCTAAAGACAAAATGTTCTCGCTCAGAAAATGCCCTGAAATTTTGAAAATGGAAAGTAATCAAGAATTACCTCCATACAATGTTAGTAAAGTAGGATTTGTTCCTGGAGCCAAAGATTAGTTGAGCAAGGACATAAAATACTCCCTGTACTTTAAATGACTTAGAAACAATGTCATTACATACTGTACCATAAATCCAATCAGGTAGTTTCATCAATGCTAAATAATTAAAGTTTTTATGGATTAATACTTAAGTTGAAAGTGTTTTTCTAGTTTATATGTCAAACTTCAAGGTGACCATTATTCATTATAAGCATTTTATACTTATTTTAATTGTAAAGATTTTAAAAAATAACTTGTTTTAAAAAATAACATGCCAATAAGCACAAGTAAAAAATGAAAGTCATTTAATGGACCTATGCGTTGATACACAGGTCCGCATGTTAGGGACATCACATTTTTCCAGCACTGCTAATTGACTCAGTGCAACGTTAAGACAATAAATTTTCTTCACAAATGATGCCATCAAAACCTACAACTTGATCAGATCTAATAAAACACCCATATATTTGCAGGCTAATTTGCAAGAGAAACTAGGGCTATCTGAGAGAAAAGCCTGAATAGATTTTGGAGAATACATAAATATTCAGATATTTTAGAAAGAGGCAAAAGGATTTCTCTCAGCTGAGTAATTATAAAGCTTCAATGTTAATCCTACCCTCAGAAAACTGTAGGGGGTGGAGGTTTTTTTGTTTTTGATTTTGGGTTGTTTTTTATTTTAGTGTTTTTAATAAACTGAAAGCTGGTTTTAAAACATTGGTCACAAATTTCTTTAAAAAAAAAAAAAAAGATAAACCAGTGAACTACATTCAAGGGACAGCCATTAGGAATTTTGTTGTTGTTATTTGACATTTAAGGGTAGGAAGCTGCAAGGTACAGTATTCAACTCTTGGTGTCTTGGAAACGGGCAGCTGTAAAAAACCCATTAGGAAGTAAACAGTTTTAAAAATATAGAGCTGACCAGTGTCAGCTAGCTGTGTAGGAGTGAATTCATAGAAAATACTGGTATGCCAAAGCCATTTAACCTTATTTCATTTGGAGCACAGCAAGAATATTTGAATTTGCCTTCATATTATGGCATAATTCATATTGCAAATTATAGGCATATACATGAATTATAGAAGTGCAATATGATGCAGAGCAAGACAACTAAACTATGCCTTTCATAAAGTAGGCATATACACTGCTAAGTTTTTGTTGTTTTGTGATGTTAGATTATATTTTTCTTTTGTATGCTCTGGAGTTTAAACATTTCCTTTTCTTTCAGTTAATAGGTGATCAAAGAAGAAATGTGTTTTTTCCTCTCTTGTAAAATACAACAACTCTTGAAACTTTTGGGGTTCATATGGTGAGCAGATAAAAGTGCTTCTGAACTCTCCTCAGGGACCAGATCCTGTTAAAATTCGTGCTCCCATGAAGAGAAAGAGGAGCTTTATGTGACTTGTTCTCATTTGCTCCATAATCCATTTGTTTGTATTGTTCCAAATAAATGACAGTTAAAGGAGATGGAGAGAAAAGGCACTCAGAGTACATGTAAATATTGCAGTGTAAGAGTCATACCCATTAGATCCATCACACTTTATCTAAACAAGTTTTCCCTTTTCAAACAGTTAAATAGAATTACCTGCAGGAAGAGATGGAGCCATTCTTTAGATGAAGAGAAGGAATGGATGAACCTTGCTTGTCCAGGCTCAGGAAAGTAAATGTCTACTATCTTTGATCTCATTCCTACAGAATTGCAGCAACACTGTTCATCACTCATTTTCGCTTCCACGTCATTAAGTTCTAAATCTTAGTTTGTCACGTGCTTTGTGTGTGTTCCTTCTGCCGTTCCCAAGCATCTGTCTGCATCGTCATCATTATTTTATATTTAAATTGTGGGTAAAATCTTTTAGTCAATTTGCCAGCCTCTTCTCTCTTGGCGTGATTCCACATCGCATCCACCTGCTGGTAGAGTCTCAATCAATTCATGAATCAGTCAGTAAGAATCAATTATTTTTCCAGTCCAGAATCATAGTGATTCTAATTCATTTCAAACTCTACAGCATGGAATTTCCTCGAAGCTCTCCCTCAAATGCCCCAAACATGTCCTCTCTCACTGGTCCATTACTTAGCCCCTTATGCGCCTAGTTGATCCTTTGCCCTCAAGTACATGAAATTAGATTATTCTCTCCTCTAAATGTGCCTCCTCCTTGCTCTCCTTTTCTATCAGTACCACCCTCATGTGAAATATCTTCTGCCATTTTCTCAGCTAAAATTACTAAACCCCTCTGTGGTACTTGAAAATATTATGTGACATCATTACTAATGTGTTTCAGAAATTAACCTGCAGTTATTTCAGGCATTCTTGTCATTTATCTCCAAGGATTTAATGTATGATTTTTGAGTTTATCAAATGACCCAATAGTTGAATTTCTTAGTATTAAATGAAATGCCACACAGAGAATGTTAATCATTTTTATATGAGTATAAATTTTATAAGTGCTTTATTGTGTGATGCACAAGGTAGGAACGTACAAGCTGTGAATTGTGAGCGTACAACCCTGCGTTTGAATTTATGATAATGATTTCATACTATCCCTGTCAACAAGGCGCAAGTTTAAAGGTTTGGCAAGAAAATCTCAAGCCACCATGCATCTGTTGTTTGTTACTCACTATGTGCGAAGCGTTATATGCTGGTAATTGTGATAAAATATCACTTCCACCATCCCTGATTTCATTCTGTTTACATACGAAGTACCCAAACTAAGGACTGTTCATGAAAATTATAAGAAATGACTCCTTGATTGCAGACATCTTTATCATTAGTGATCATGCAGGGAATTTCCTGAGTGATGGCACGTGTGTGTGTCTGTATATATGTACTGTGTCCTGTAGATACAACCTATGAGCCACAGATATAATATATAAAATATGCACGTTTTTAAAACGAGCATGTTTTCCATGATAAACAGTAACAATAGAGTGTATTCTATCCTTCTATTATTTATTTGCTTCAATAAATGTATTTATTAATGAAGACCTAAAATACCAAGACTACACGTTTGTATTTTAGATAAATTTTCAACATTGTTGGCAATAAACAAAGTGAAAATATGGTTTTCATATTTAAGGTTTATTAAAGAAAAGAAATTTCCAAGTGCAGTTTAGAAAATAATAATATTTGTAATTTAATGGTGGCATTCCATCCCATCTTACTAGTGAAAGTAATCTTTTCCCCAAAGGCTTTGGAACATTTTGGCAAATTTGTATATTAAGAGTTGATTTCTGTCCCTATAACTTTTGATTCTGAACCTCAGGTGGTCTTACTCAGAAGATAAATATTAATTTCCTAATTTCTGTAGAAGTCATTAGCACTTGGTTTCTTGGTGTATTTTTTTAAATGAAGCAATTCATATGTAGAGTTAACTCTTAATTACAACTCTAATGTATTTATTCTTTTAAAGTAAATCAGGATTTTTATGAAGTACTTTTTATAAGCAGTGAACTTGGCAAGATCAGGGAAAGTATGTGACCAACATAGTTTTCACTGTCCAAGAAGCTTAGCTGGGAAGAAAAGAGAAAGAGAAAAATACATAATTTAAAGACTGTCCCAAGAGAGCAGTGGAAGATATTTTGGAGTTCTTGCGTTCAGAAACTCTTCAGTCAACCCCTGTCACGTGCCGGAGCCTGGGGTAAATCCAAGGGAGGGATGGTGAGCAAGGGCGATGGGAACAGAGGATGCAGGATGGGTATGTTAGCAAGGGGATGTTTTCCAAATGACAGTTGTCGTGGCGGTTCTAAGGAAATATTGCCACAGAAGGGGCAAAGGCTGAGCTGAGTTTTGAAGGATGGGTAGATTTGAAATCCGTAGAAAGCGAGGAGGAGAGCTTTGCTGACATACAGAATATAGTGAACAAAAATATTCCTTGGGGCGAATTCTGATTCAGGAAAGTCTACAGGTTGTTTGGGAATGAGGAGGAATTTGGCTGCCATGGAGAATTTGTGGAGAAGGACGGAGACAGAGTTAGACAAGTTAGAAAAGTAGACGGAGGCCTGGTGGTGGGGGGGCCGTCGCATGCTGGGCTGAAGGAAGCCGAGTTTAGGAGATAGTCGCTGAAGGATTTTGTGTCTTATTCTTAAACGGCATGCTATAGTCGATGCCCAGTCCTCTGTTTGAGCCTAATGTTTCTCCCATTAATATTTCAGCAATGCAAAAGTGGCTGCAAGGTAACTGAGGAAATTTGTGAATGGCAGAGTTGTAAAAAGGACAGGATAGTGGATTGATACCTGTTTTTCAAGTTGATAAAATATGGCAAGTGAAAGGACAATTTGCTGGCATTGGATTAGTTTAAAAAGTAAGCCTAAAAATATGTATGAGGTAGATATTAGACTTTTAGCCTATTTAAGTCATACTGCATACATAGGTATCTCACACTGATAAGGGGACTGTCTACACATACATACCTGCGGTTATAATTATTTAATAATTGTAGATTAGAAAATTTACATTCAACATCAAACTCTGTATTTTTCAGATCCTGGCCTTTAAAAAGCAGTTGTGAAAACATACATGAATATCTAAATGGTATATTTTTCAAAACATAGTTAGGTTTTGGTTTTTTGTTAACTTTATGGGAAGGTTCAATAAGCTCTACATTCATCTTGTGGGATACGCGCCCTCCACTGACTGTTGTCTTGACATACTCATCCCTGTCCTTGCGGTGTTAGTGCCATTCATTATTTTCAATACAGTATGATATTCCACAGTGCACATTGACGGTTTCTAGTTCTTTCCTGTTAAAAGCCATGCTGCTGTGAGCATTCTTCCTTACACATTTATCTGTGCAGGAGTTCCTCTTGGGTATCTAACTGTAAGTGGAATTGAGAAGTCGTAAGATCAGTCCATCACAGGAATTAAACAAATTAGCTGTCACTTCTGGATGTAGGTTAGAACCACACAGTCCTGGTAAATTTTGAGGCAATAGGTTGAATACAAGCTAAGGAAAGGGGAAGACGAGAAAAGGAAAGGGGAAGACGAGAAAAGGAGAGGGGAAGACGAGAAAAGGAGAGGGGAAGACGAGAAAAGGAGAGGGGAAGACGAGAAAAGGAGAGGGGAAGATGAGAAAAGGAAAGGGGAAGCAGGGTTTACTGGGGCACCTCAGCAGAGCTCTGACCTGAGTGTACCCAGGAGCACATGGTTTCTCATGTAACGTGATTACGTTCTGTTATGAGTTAGAGAAACAGAAGGCTTTCTGTTACAGAAAAGAGAGGTTGCATTAAGTGAGCTCCACCAGGTAGGTAGAAAGGTAGGCCGCCCAAGGCTGGGTTGCCACTTCATGATGCTATCGCTTCCAGCCTCCACCTGCCACAGAGGAAGACTGTTGCCGTCACTCTCACCCCAGCCATCAAGTCCACATTTCAGGCAAGAAGAAGAGCAAAGGCAAAGCACAGAAAAGGGCAGTTGCAATTGAGGTGGCCTCTTAGGTTTCCAGAAACTCCGCCCAGTAATTTGACCTTCACTGACTTTGACCAGTAGTGAATCACTTGACTGTCCCATTCTTCCAAGAAGTATAAATAATGTATTTTATTAAGCTGGGCATATTGTCACCCCAAATCATATGGGGTTCTGCAGGGAAGAAGGGGATGGGTATTGATAAAGCCGTCAGCAGTGCACCACAGGATACAAAACGGGTATAAAATAGCCATCCACTATCTTACAATCAAATTGTTTCTGTGTCTAGAATAATAGAAATACAAAATTTTAGAGGCAAAAACAAAACTTTCATTCTAGAAGCTCAAATTTACTTTTTTAAAAATGAAAGATGCTTAGAGAATGTGAAGGACTTTATTAAGTTCATGGAATCATTAGTGACTGATCTCTTAAGTCAACATTTCTTGACTCTCGGGCAAGTTTATTTCTGTTTGCCTATGTATTTCTTCCCTTTCTATCTGAAACACTGCACAGAGAACACAAGGCATTTGCAAGTTACAAAGCTGAGGGAGGTTTCAAAACAGGGACTGTGTACCAAGATGTGAGTGGAATTTGGGGACCACAGAAGATAGCAGAGTGTCCAGTATGCTAATCGCAAAACTGTTACCAACACTAAAACCCAGAAAAGGGAGGCTTGTAGATGGGGCTGCATTGACAGGAGTAGTTACCTTTACCAGAAAACGCGGCCCGGGAGCCGTCACCTTGACCACAAAACGCGGCCCGGGAGCCGTCACCTTTACCAGAAAACACAGCCCATGCACTCTCTTCCAAGTGGAAGCCCAAAATACTGACCACTTTCTTCTTCCCTCTGATCATGTCAGGGTTTCCTGTTGAGTTACTCCAACTAGATGTCAGAAGCAAGGAAGCAAGTTACTATGTAATCCAAATGGGTCAGTTTTCTGGGCAGAGGGAGGGTAGAGAGAGGTGAAGGAGGGATGTGGAAGGGCAGACAGATTGCCAGCTAACTCTGAGATCTCCAGTAGAAACACTCGGTTGTCTACTCAGATATCTTGTGCGGCTGCTGGGTCTCAGTTTTTCCAGCATCCTGGTCGTCAGCACTCCACTGGGCTTCTGGTTGACGTGCTGCTGTTGGCTTCTTCCTCTCTCTATCCCCGTGACGCGAAGCTACCGACCTCTCCCTGGTGTGTTGATTTCTTGCATTCGAGGTACTTCCCAGTAGCTACTTGCCAGTACTGGATAAAGAGCCACTTGGTAAACTGCTCCAGTGTTTCCGCAGTAGTCTCCCATGCTAGTCACTATTCCATAGCTCTCTCAGGACATGAAATAATAGCTCATAGTCCTTTCAGTTTGTCTACCAAAGGAAGTTTGTACAGTATCGTAGTGACCCACACCCTGAGCTCCCCTAAACAAGGCACAAGATATTTGATACTTTTAAGCAAACCCAGACTGCCACAAAACGATGTTCCTCCTAAATTCCTTAAAGTGTCCAAGGAGATACCCGGCAAAAACATAAGTTTTGCATCATTGGGGCTTCCTGACATGAAGGGACACATGCAAAAGGAGCCCAAGGACACCACTATTTATCTCCTAATATTCTGTGGTGAAGATAAGTCACTCCCGCGTAAATGTGCAATTTATGCTCTGGCATTACTTCTGAATCCGTTATGCCAATGGCTTATAGAATGAGATATAAGTCTCCAAATTAAAATAAAATACTTTTGCAGAGAAGGCAAACTGGCTTGATTTACACCTCCTGCCCAAAGAAGCAATTCACAGATGGCTGACGTCCCTAAGCAGAGTGTTTGCGTCCATTGCCACAATTGCATTTGCTTTCTCTTCCCACATCTGCATTCATCTTAGGACCCAGCTGTTGACAGTTATGTTGATTTATCAGCATCAGAATCTAACTGGAAACTTACTATTATTTTCCTCATGGGCTTGCTAACCTACACCCATGACCTTTTTCCTACTGTAATGTCATTTAGAAAAGATCAGATTGCTTGGTTTAAAAGCTGCATGCAAAACAATATTAAATAGAGTAGAAGTCCATTACTGTTATCGGCATTATGTTTTAACTCGGATGAGCTCTGATAGATAATTATCCTGATTTTGTATATTCATGTATAGTAGATATGATACATAGTTAATTATATGTTAAAGTAGATAGAAGCAGATATACTGGGCAGATGTGTTTCGTGTTTATGTTTGCATGTATTATTCAATACATATAGTTTAATGAATATGTTTTCTCACCTTTCTTTGCTCGCGTTTCAACATTATAATCACTTTTTCTTCTATCATTCAGAATACGGCAGGACAGTATTAAAAGATAAATAGAGACATGCATTTTTATCTACTCATAAGATCAGTTCACAAACCATGCTTCTTGTTGTTGTCTTCCTAAGATGTAATTCACGTGGAAAGGTCACTTTGAAATTTTGAGGTGCGCACTTTTCCCCATTCACACTTGTGTGGAGATAATGCTATAGCCACTCCAATAAGGGGCATTCCATGCCCGCCTCCAGCCTGTCGACCTTACTTTGTAAAGATGTATACCTAAGTATATTTAGGATTCCTGCTTTCTTCCTATCTTAGTGTTGGGTCTGAACGCCATTTTGAAATCAGCCTGACAGTTGTTGTTTCTCTTGCTTTTTGGTTTCACATCTGGGAGGTGTTTAGAGGATTGAAGTTTTCCACCATGAATTCATACACCTTTAGCATGACCTTGATTTTTTTTTTCCTCGGCACTAATGAGACCCTGGGTAGCTCTTATTTAAGGAAGCTGCTTCTGTATGCTTGGCCAAATTAAATTGATCATAGCTGACTGTGAGTAACATATTGTTTTATTTATTTATATTTCTCAGTACATTCAGAAGGCCTTGAGAAAAGCTCTTAGTTTTCTTTTGGGTGTCACAGTCGAGAAGATTATACTGTATGCTTTCCAGTCACCTGCTGGAGGCAATGACCTTGTATTTATTTTAGCAATGAAACTGGATATAACACGATCACTTTCTCTGCAATAGCTATGGCATGACTACCCAGCAGTTTAAAGGTCAAATAATACAGGACCTAGTAAACTCAAACCGTAGATTCTGCCCCTAATTCTGAGCTTGACCTGACAGTGCCAAAAGCTGATAAAAAATGTTTCCCCTGATAATTGCTGAATTTTTTCCAGAGAACAATATATTACAGAAACATTACATTAAGATAGTAGGCAGAAAAGCAAATTATTAGTGGTAATTTGTTTCATACTAATTTATTAGCAGCCACTTAATACCTCAGGTCATCCATCAAAAGTAGTCCACCGGTGTTTAATGATTACACACTGTGTGCCTGGCACTGAACAAAGAGAAAACTGCACTTGAGTTTTGAGTCCTACACAGTGTCAAACTAGTTCAGGGGTATTGGTGAAGCAGCTTCCAACTTTAGTGCATTTAAGTGTGTTCTCTGTTATTTGGGCCGTACTTGGGGAATGGTTCTGGCAAGCCCAGGAAGTTCCAAGATTAGGCAATATAGAATGCTTGCATTGCTTTTATCCTTTTTTAATTTGTTGAGGGGGAGTGAGATGAGTAGTGGCAAGTATAAAATTCACCAAAGATCCATGGCTCATTCTTATATGAAGAAACTTCTGCCGTTTTATTCTCTACCCTAAAGAGAAGATCGGAGCATATTGAGAACAATCATATCTGATTAATTATGTTCTGGAAAGTAAAAATAGTGGGCAGGCTGCGTTTAGTTTTCAACATGCACAGGGATCATTGGAAGCTGAATGACAGCACCACGTAAACAGGACTGCATGTTCATACCTGTGCCACCTGGGCTTATCTCACAAGACCTCCCGGAACTGTTCTCACTACAGGGCGCGTTTCCACGTTTGAGCTGTGGGCCACACGCGTTTCCTCCGTTGCCTGTGTTTGATTTGTCATCCTCACCTGAGGGAACCAAAAGCAGCTTCTGTTAGCTTTGGTCAGTTTATATATATTGGGTATGCATTGCATCTTCTTTTCCTGAAAAAAAATATGAAAAGGATGATACTTGCATTATTAGAGTGGTGCTTCGAATTTAACTCTTGGCACTTTTGGTCCAGAGAAGCATAAATACAGCATCGTGAAAGGACATTTGCCTTCCTCCCAGAAGAAAAAAAAGCAGGGGGGAGAGGAATATATGAAAGCATGTCTGAAAATTAGCCAGGGATGCCAGTCCCCTGATAAGGTACTCATGAAGGAACAAATGTCTAATAAATGGAAATATTTTATATTATTTTAATTTTTATATCAGTATTTAAACATATGCTGAGTTGTTTATGCCATCTGCTACGCGGGTAGCAACTGGGAGAATAGTTGATGAGACTGCTAAGGGCATCTCTTTGACTCCATTAAATTTAAAGTTCACATTTCAATCACAGTGGAAATAGCCTGAATCTTAATGGGGGATTCTGGTTTTCTTTGTGGTTCAGGTGAAGGCATCTGGCTGTTCAACTTCCAACACAAGGCAAGGTAGCTATGGTAACACTATAGAACCACAGAATAATACTCCAGTACTGTTTTAAGGCAGTTAAATATTTTTCTGAGATTCTGTGAATATCAATCACTGGTGCATGTCTGTGGTGCAGAGATGGTTAGGATATGGTCTCTGCTCTTAGGGAGCTTTGGTTATACTGGGAAGGCAAATAAAGAAACAGATGGTACAATGCAGTCACAGAATAAAGGGAAGCATACGTGCTGGGCTGTACAGCTGAAAAGCTGGACTCCACTGGGAGGGCTGATTTGGAGAGATCGAGGCAGCTCTTTGAGAATGTTAGACAATGACCCGCATCTTGCAAGAGTAGCAGAAATGGCCAGGCGAAGGGGAAGGAAGCCAGAGCAGATGTCGAGTCAGAGAAAACTACCAGTGTGAAGGCATGGAGGAGACTGAATTGGCTTGTGGGAGAGAGAGGGTGGCAGGAGCTGTCCGGGTTTTGGTGTCGTGGGGAGCGAAGTTAAGGGTGGGGCTGAAAAGAGAGGCAGGGGCTGTGTCATGACTAGCTTGTTGAGATCCCCGTGTAGGTGTGACTTACTCGTGAGGCCACGAGGGAACGAAGCGTGTGAGTACCTGGGTTGGAGTTGCTGCTGGCTGCTCTGAGGAATGGCCTGGGAGGGAGTTAAAGTGGAGATATTAAATGGTAATTTGTACCATAATATGTAGTAAGCCAGACAAGAAAAATGCAGCATATTTTCATTGGGATGAAGCAAAGGAGCTTTAGTGCTCAATTCTGTAGCGCGCACACTAAAATTGGAAGGATAAAGAGATCAGCATGGCCCCTGCACAAGGATGACGTGAATTCCTGAAGCATTCCATATTTTTGTAACTCTGTGGGGTGATGGATGATAACTGAACTTATTGTGATAATCACTTCACAGTATATACATATATCAACTCATTACGTTGTACACCTTAAACTAATGCAATGTTTATCAACTATCTGAATAAAACTGGAATAAAAAGAAAAAGGAACTCTATTTTTCTATTCAAGTGAAAAGTAAAATAAACAATAAAAAAAAGGCTCTATATGGCTTTAGGAGTAAAGGAGCAGAATCGAAGTCTAAGGACAGTGAAAGAACATAAGGGTCAGTTTAATATCAACTGGCACTTATAAAATGATAGTATCTGGTATCTTACAAGATGATAAAATCTAATTATGACATAGTGTTCATCACAGAAGTGTCATTTGATTTTTAAAAACTTTGGAAGGGAAACAACTGTGCAGAGTCACAATCCTGGAAGAAGTACACACAAGACAAGCATGACTGTGAAGGATGCCAAGCTATTTTCCATATTATAAATACTTGATAATAGAATTAACAAAAAGCAGGGCTTAATATGGACTCAAACCAAATGACCTCATAAGATGTCCTGGAGGGAAGTACTGGGCAGGGAATGAGAGCCTGGATGCAGTAAAGAAGGGGGATTCTTTTCAGTTGTTGTTGTTTGTGTGTTCGGTTGGTTGTTCTGTGATAAATGTGTACTTTCAAGCCTGCTGGCCTGAGAACTATTTGGGTGGCAAAGTGGAAGCAGGTACTGCTTAGTTGCTCTTCTGCCCAGATGCTTCGGGTCCACCCAGTGGAGAGAAGGGAAGTAGGACATGCAGTCAGTAAACTGAGCGGCGGGATTGAGAACAGTGGGTTTCAGAGCCGGTAGGCTCAGTTTAGATGAGTTCTGTTTGGACACAAAGAGTTTGGGACATCTGTTTAAAACCAAGTAAAGGACATCCACATAAACAGTTAGGGCTACAGGTCAGGAGCGTGGTCTGTCTTGTTTTGATGAATCATCTTCAACTCTGTTCACCTAAGTAATTGAGAGTATACTAGATTTGTGTGGGGTTTGTTGCTTGTTTTATGGGACGAGGCGGCATGGAAGAGGGAAATAGGTTAACAAATAAATAAATTCTTAATTGGAGTGAAACCTGTCATAGTTCACTCAGTAGTGAATAAAAAGTACGTACAGAACAACTCCTGCTTAGTCTAGTAAATGACATCAGAACCCCTGTGATGCCTTCAGATTTGTATGTTGATAGGATAAGGGGTTGTTGCTTATGAAGGTTTGTTTTCTGGAACTTCTTTCCTTTTCAAATGGTCTACTTTATTAACATCCAGAATACACAACAAGGCTCAGTTATTTCTCTTAAACTCTGGGGACAACTTGTTGGGCTTTGAGATATATGAATTCTCTTTCTAGGTTAGCTTTAATCCTTTGTGTTCTCTGTTCATAAGTATATTTTTATCATTTTTATTGAGATAATATACCATGAATCTACTTAATGAAGATTTAATTTAAGGGGTAGATCATTGCCTTTGAAAATGCCTTAGTTCACTAGAAATATCTTAGTGCATTCTGAAATAAATTTTTTCCTGTATCGATATCAAATTATCAAGATCACTACTTTAACCCAATTTTCCTGTCCCTTCTTATTCCTGTGATGGTATTACCATTCTAAATACTAAGTATTCTTCACCCTTTCTTCTCCCTTTGAAAGTTCTCTATCTAAACTTTGTTGAAATATCCATCCATTTTACTTGTGCAATTTACTCCTGCATAATGTAGCTGACAAAATATGGAGAAAAATACATAACTAGAATCAAATCTGAATATCTTCAACTTAGCACGTATGATTGAGATCCTCAGGCAGCCATGTCATTGTCAACGTGTAGTGCTGAGTAATAATAGTAATAACAGTAACACTGTCATTTATGCTTTCATGGTACCTATTGGTTTACGGAGAATGTCAGTACCCTTCCCTCTTCTCATAAAGCTGCCCTGTGTCTCAGCAGTGTTAGTGTCAGGTGAATTTTAGAAATAATTAAAATTAAAATATTTTAATTTTTTCTTTCTGACTGTTACTGATTCTCCCCTTACCCCATTGCTCAGATTCCACTTTTATCATAAATGATGCTCTGGGATTTACTCTGCAGCATGTTATTCGTTTTCTACTCTGAGTTTCTATAAGCTTTCTATTCCTCATATGGAGACAAATATATTTGAGTTTTTTATCCTTTGCCAACCTTCAGGGGTGACTGTGTACTAACTCAGCATGCCACCTCACTTGAATATAATAGAGGATAAAAAGAATACTTTGAAGCATTCCACTGTAACCACATACTGTGTTTCCAGTGATAGCCGAAGGCAAGCCAGGGACCGCTGTAAAGCAACAGCAGTCTGCCTGCACCTCACCATGTGTACCCGACACACACTGACTGCAGCCCTACCTCTTCTCAGATGAAGGTCCTACTTCTGACATTTGCTTTCAGTTTGATGGCGTTCGAGCCTTGTCTTTCCCTTGTCTTTAGCTGCCCCAACCTTTTTGGCACCAGGGACAGTGTTCGTGGAAGACAGTTTTTCCAAGGACCAGGGGTGGAGAGGATGGTTTGGGGATGATTCCAGCACATGACATTTACTGTGCACCTTATTTCTGTTATTATTACATCGGCTCCATCTCAGATCGTCAGGCATTAGACCCCGGGGGTCGGGGACCCGTGCCCTAAAGCACTCATCTTGGAATGCTCCTCATGCCTTCTCTGCTTGGTGCTATCCAATACTCATCCAGTTCCAGTGTCTTGAGAGTCAAACCTGAACCCTACTGGGGCCAGCCAAGGAAGCTGCAGGCCACAGCAGGAGGATATGCTGACTGTAGGTAATGTACAGACCTTTAAATCATGACCTTCCAGAGAAGGTCACTGACTTTACTCTCTTACCCAAATGGAGAGACTCAAGGTAACTTCTAGCATCTTAGAAGAAGATATGGGAAAGATTCTTGAGTAGGCCGTTCACGGTCTTGATTCTCTGACTGGAGAATTTGGTACTCTCCTTCCACACCTCATCTGCAACATGACGGAAGGCGGCTCCCCTGAAGCAGAGGTTTCCTGCTGCTTCAGTCTCCACTGTCTGGAAAATCTAGTGTCACAGCGCTACCAGGGGCAGCACACAGGTTGTACGCTGTGCTGCACCTTTTCCAGGCAGGCCTGGGGTACGCATCCACGTATACCCACACCCAGGCGCACACACATGATGTTGTTAATCTGCGTCACTAGTGCCCAAAGAAGTTGAAGATGAAAGACTGTTTACTCATCGGAGCAGATTAATCATTTTAGAACTAGCTTGGGAAAATTTGTCATGAGTCATAGAAGTGATGCACAAGGGAAATCATTAAGCTTTGATTGTTTACTTCTTTTTCTGAACAGTCCCTGTTGACTGAGAAATGCTGCTGTTAATTGTTAAGGCATTCTCTAGCTTTGCCAGTAAGCCATGGTGTTTCCTTCCACATCAGAGGAAGTTAAGGAAGACATATATGTGACCCGTCTGGCTGTGTTCCTTAAAGTCAGTCTGCCAGTTTGTGGCACGTTTGGCATTTTGCCTGATTAAGATGTTATATAGATCAGTCTCCTACAAGAATTGCACTAAGTAGTATTTCTTAGGAAGCACCAATTCTCATGGCCCACACTCAAAGTGGTTAGAACTGTGGGTTGTGTTGGCATTAGGTAATATTAGAATTGGAAACAAGGAAGAATTCTACCAGAGGATTTAGGGACACTTCATTTTTGGTAGCATTTGCCTTTTTATTATGATATGTTTTGTCATGCAGAAATAGAGTGAAACCTGCTTCTTTCCTAAAACTAAGATAACCTTCGTTTTCTTTTCCATGCCGTAAGAAAATAGCTGCAATATGCTCATTAGCATAATTTCAAAGGAATCCACTGAAGTTTGATGAGCACTTACTTCACATTAATATTTTCTTTGGATAGTAATGCCATGGTTGATATGGGACACTCGTCCATGTATTTTTGTTCTGGTTTAGAGAATTGAAAGGAGCTCTTCAGAGATGGGAAGTATGTCTTAGTCACCATTTTCCTAGGCTTCTTGTAAGCTGATAGAACCAAAAGCTGGAAGGGAAAAAAAAAAGGAGAAAATAAAACAGATTGTTTCAAATTCTTTTCTTTCTGTCTTATAGCTTGTTTTGCTTACAGATTTCCAAGTCTGTCTGTATCTAAATTCAGGGATATGGATGAAGGAAGATAGTCTGAGCCTTGAAAAGAAGAAATTGTTCCATCTCTCTCTCTCTCTCTCTCGTTCCTTCTGTCCCTCCATCTTTCTCATATACACAGACACACACGCATACATATACTCACAATCAAATGTAATCTGAGTGGAGAACTGATTTATCACAGACCACTGAGACTCTAGCCTTTAACCTTTCCAGTACTAGTAAAACAGGTATTTGGTTTGATAGTATTGATCAAGAAATATGTTTTGCCTTTCTTAAGTACTATTTGATATTTGAATTTTATGTGAAGTTGTAGGTGAGATCAGGGAGTCCACACATTATAAGACTTACATTTGTATAAGGCTTTTGTGGATTTAGAAGTCAAAGCAGAATATTCTCTCAGATCAGTAACTCTGACACAGAAGCCTCACATGCTAAGAAAATACTGAGTACGTGTCATAGGATAAGAGCTTTAAGTTGTATATTAGGTTTCTAAAAATAACTTTAAGTGCTCAATACTTTCTGCTTTTTGTGCGGCCTTACACAGTGGAGGGTTTGCTAGGCTTATCTTGTTAGGTAAGTGGTACTTGCAAGCATGTAGAGACATGAGAGCTTCCTTTTGTTCTTCAATTATTAGACAAACCAGGTGAGACCTTAGATATACTGTTCCTTGCAAATTAGATTAAAATAAAGTTGGGTAGTCTGTAATATTTTCACTTCTGTAACTGTTTCTTTACTTACATGTTTATGCATTTTCATCTTATCATGATGGAGATTCTGCAACTCGATTTGCTCATAGGACATAGACTAAATTTTTGCCCAGATCTCATACAATTATAACTTTCTATGAATCTCTGGGTAAAAGGCAGTCTACCACAGAAAAATAAGTTTAATGTGTCGAATGTTAGCTTCTTGTCAGCTTACACATTTCTTTTCTCTATGGTCTAAATTTTTTTACATTTTAGTTATGCATGCTTCTGAACATTATATTTTAATAAAATTATTCATGACTTACATATTTGTAAAGAGGTTAGAATTGTACCTAGCAGTAGAAAGTGCTATAAACATGTTTGTTGAATTAAAACACACACGTACACATGCTATTAATAAATTTAGATCCTCATTTATAGGACTGTTTTGTGGAAAACGCATAAACATCTTACTATGTTTCCACCTTTTTATATACAGCCACTTTAGGTGTCAGCCTTTTGTATAAAGCCTCTCATTTCACCTGCATAAAAAGTATAAATTCTTTCTACATTCCACCATCTGTCATACAAATTGACATGTATGCAAATTATCTAGGAAGAAAACCTAATTCCTTGTTTTTATATGGTAACATAAACATTTACATAAACAAAAATTGCATATTTAATAACTTTTATGATCTAATAATTAACAATAAGCACCCAAGGGTTACACTCAGGCTGGAAAGATGTTCTTAACTTTCTGCTTCTTGTATGTCTCAGGGGGCTACTTTCTTTATTAAGAGCAGAAGTTTGAGCCTAGCAAAAAGATTATGGTTCTTTGTTTCACTTTAATTTCACTTTAATTTTAGTAGTTTTTACACTAGTGAGATGCAGAAACCTCTAATTAGCACAGCTGAACAACTTGAGAATGCCATCAAAAGAGATGATCTACTAATCTGAAGATCATCAGGGCGGAGCTGCTTTGCTAAAACCCACACACCTGATTTAAGGTGCGGATTGAACACCAGCATTTAGAGACTGTGGCATCCGTTGCATGTTTTACTTCAGCCAGGTGTGGAGTGACAGCATGCAGCATCCGTTCGTGCTTCACATTGAACTTGCCTGCCTGTGTCACCTGCACCTTCCAGCTCTCTGGAGAATTAAGTCTCAGATAAGGATTTCCTTCCAGAAAACTCCTTTGCATTAGATACCAGGATAGTTTGCTCCATCCCTGGCTATGAGGATAGGAGGAAAGGAGGAGAGCCCTTTGAGAGCTCTGGGCCAATAGGAAAATATAAAAGTAAAATACAACCACATGACCAAGCCATCTTTATTGACCTCAGACACTCCAGGGAATTTTCCCTCAGAGGTTTTCTCTGATGAAAACCTGAGATAATTTTTCCTCTAAATTCCCTTAGCGTAGTAGAAGTTTCCTTTGGCTGGTTGCAATGAAAATATGTACATACTTAAAGAATTTTTCTATTGCAGATATGTTCTTAAAATGCTTGAAAATCCTGCTTTATAATTATCATGAATGTTACTCATATAAGTGGTTATGAGATATGTGGCTGTGATCTTTGGAACAGAGAGGATTATACTGTGGTTCAGACAGACCCAATTGCATTCCAGCTTTGCCAGGTACAGGTGTGTGACTTTGAGCAAGTTTCTGAATTTTTCCAAGCTTTGCATCCCTACCTGTAATAACATCAGATTTCAAGAATGTTGTAAGGAACAATGAGATGATGTAATAGTACCTTTCAAGGAATTAAGTGCTCAGTGTATGCTAATATCTTCCATTGTTCCTTTGTATTTATGCATATATATGAAATACATTTATCAATATTTATATATGGAAAATAAGTAAAATACAATTCCTTATATTTACTTGTACGAAGAGGTACTGCATGAAAATATTTTTCTTGAATTGCTAATTATAATTGAAAAATCACACTTAAAATCTAGAAATAATGTATGATTTAGGACCTTTATATATGTATTAAGGGACTTTTAGCACAAAAATCTGAGTTAATATAAACTCAAAATTTAAAAATAATTTATTGATTTGTTTAACTTTTATTTTAAAATAATGCACCAACATTAAAATGAATGTGAGGAAAAATATCCATGATCTCAAGCATCATTACATTTTCATTTATAAATCTACTTAATGCAAATTTTGTATTTTATCATCATTATTGAAACAGGAAAGAGTACACTTAGAACTCAAAGGATTAATTGACCAGGGGACACGTCTAGAACAAACTCTTAAAATGACCAGACACCATTCTTCTTATGGTAGCAACAATTTAGTTATTCAGTAAATTTATATTTTATTGCTAAAAACTGTTTAAACCCTCCTATAATGCAACAGTGTTGATGTCAGAGGTGCAAATGTTTGTAAGCAGATCATAACACTTAAAATAAGAAAAAAATTTCTCCAACTGAAAAAATACATGTAACTGTATATCTGATTTTTTTAAACCATGTCATTGCTAGAAATCATGGATTTTAAATTATTTGGAGATAGTGCTATCAAGAATGCAAATATATATCCCAAGAATTCAAGAGCTTCTATCATGTGAACGGAAGAGAAATAACTCACTACTTACTAATATGTGTAAAAATATAGTGCTGGACTTCCTAGGTGGTGCAGTGGTTAAGAATCCACCTGCCGATGCAGGGGACATGGGTTCAGTCCCTGCTCCAGGAAGATCCCACATGCTGCGGAGCAGCTAAGCCCATGCACCACAACAATTGAGCCTGTGCTCTAGAGCCCGTGAGCCACAGCTGCTGAGCCCATGTGCTGCAACTACTGAAGCCTGCGCGCCTAGAGCCCATGCTCCGCAACAAGAGAAGCCACCGCAATGAGGAGCCCACACACCACAACGAGGAGTAGCCCCTGCTCACCCCAACTAGAGAAAGCCTTTGTGCAGCAACGAAGACCCAACACAGCCAGTAAATGAAATAAAGTATTTAATTAGAAAATAAATTAAAAAAATAAAAATAAAGTGCTAATATTACATATCAAGATGAATAAGTCACGGAATCAATAAACGCACGGTGTTGGTAGGGTCTCTTTCTTCTTGTGCACTTTGTTTGCTTTGCACAGCATATAGGGGAAATTCTTCATCATATATATATATATATATATATATATATATATATATACACACACACACACACACATTTTTTAAAGAACTATTATTTCCTTTGACTATCTCCATTTTGACCTTACACCCAACATTGCTGGCAGTCTTTACCACAAGTCTCCTGAGAAATGGCACGCACAGTATTCCTACTGAATAATTCAATATATGAATCCAATAATTCTAGGGGACATATTTCAAAGAACAAAAAAATTAAAATTAATACTGAAACAACTGGGATAATTCCCTTTCAGTTACTGATGAGTAGAAAGCTTGGTCCCAGAGGCTGTTGGTGGTTGTGGTTCTTCAGCAGTGAAATGGATGGAGAACAGCCATCTTCTGCCCTGACTCTGTCCTTTTATACAAAGAGAAAGGAAGAGCATGGCACAGTCCAGTGAACACAGTGTCTTTGGAATTGGCGACCTGATTTACTGACTCGTCTTGTGACCTCAGTCAGCTTACGTTGTGCTGTATCCCTTGTCTCGAGGACGCCTTAATGCAACTTTCAGTCTGACTGGCATTGCAATAGTTGATATAAGTAGTAAGTGTATCCAGTGACTGAAGAAGTAAATCGAACACACTGATAGAAATTTGGTAACCTAGTGCAGCCAGGCTTATTCTCTACCTCGATTTCTAGTTCTACCACTTCGTTATCTCTCTGATTTTTTTTAATAGTTTAGCAATTGATGTGTGCATTTTTGAGTTTCTGAATTCTATATATCAGATTTTTCCTGCCTAACACATTCGCATTGACATTTGCTCTCGAGAGATGGAGAGTGAGTTCGGGTGTCCAGTAATGGAATATTTTGGCCTCCTAACTTAAAGTTGTAGTCCATGTGAAAGACGATGACTGGACGACTTGTGTTGCCATGGTGGGTTACTAAGTGGTTCAGTCTGAATCTGAATGTCAGGAGATCTAGGACACTCTAGAATAAACATTTGTTTTCTTTTCTTTTGCCATAGCCCCTAACTGTGTCCCAAATTCAGTAGCAGTACAAACAGTATGTCAAAACAAATGCCTAGAAAGGATTTTAAGTAAACCTAGGAAAGCTCAAAATATAGTTTTTCTATGTGAAAGTTCCCAGACGTGATAATAAAATTGTATATATTTTCCTTAAACTTGGCTCAGTACGTTTTCTTCAAAAAAATAATCCGTCTCAGTGATGCCCTGGTGAAGTGATGAATTAAAAGACTGAACACTTGGAATAATAGAAAAATAATCTGTAAGCAGCAATTTGTTGGGAAGTCATTACCTAAAATGAAAACAAGGTAAGCCCTAATTAAATCAGAGCTCACAGGTAATTTGTTTGTTTACTCTCAATGGGGTTCAAATTCTATGTAAGTTGGTAACATTTGGATTGTATGGTAAAGCACTGTTAGTATATAGGCTCCTATTCATGTTATTATTAACGTAGACTAAAACATGACAATCATTTTTAAAAGATGAAACAAGAGCAGCTACATAATAAAATAAAGAGGATGTATTGGGAACAGATACATTCCTGGATTTTTCACAGAACCCTCTAAGATTCTGTCTTTTCTATCTTTATGTCTGCTCTTTGCCTTATTTTAACTTACTGCATTAAATAAGGGTTGAAATGTGAAATTTGGGCTGGTCAGTTAGTCTTTCACCCTCAATATTTTGCCTAAAATTATAAATACAATAGGTTTGTAAAGTCGAGATAAGTATCAGTGGTTAATAACATGGTCTCTAGAGCTGGGTTCAAAAAACTGAATATTCCACTTACAAACTTGTAACCTTGGGCAAGTCACTCTGTTCTCTGCCTCAATGTCATCATTTATCAAGTGATGATAAGAGCTGTGTGATAAGACTAATCTGACTTAATGTAATGCTTGGTGCTTTGAACAGTTTAGAGCCATGCCTGGTGTTTTTATCACACTGTTTTTCAAGGATAACGCTGTATGTGTGTCCTTATCACAGTCAACCTAATTTTCCTGCTTGCACCTTTTGTCGCTAGGGCTGTAATGATGGATGGCCATGGTGGGGAGAGTGGGAGGGGATAAAGGATGACGGAGGTAATGCTATAGAACATCGCTGCTCCACTTGGGATTTTTTCCACGGCATCCTGATAATCACGTGGTTGCCAGCTGAATACTCACATACCGCCGTGCGCACTGGGCTGGCTCTTAGACACACAGTGTGTGTAGAGGAAACTCAGCATCTAAAGAGAATGATACTGGTCTCATGAAATAGTAGAAAAGATCCCTCCACCCAGTCACTCTCCTCCATAAGGAAAAGCCTTATGAATCTTTCTAAAGTTCTCATAACCCCCTGAGGTACTTTACTATCCTCTTTCTTTTACCATTTCATGAGAAGCTGATATGCTAAATTCTATAGATCTTATCTCCTTAAGATTGTCTGTTGTCGTTGTTGTTTTATACTTTATACTTTTATACTATTTTAGCTCTCATTTCACCTCCCTTAAACTTGTAATAGCTTTTAAACGGACTTCCGTATCCGTTGTTAAGGCCACTCTCCACACTAGGATTTCTTAACCTCACCACTGTTGGCATTTTGGACCAGATAGTTCTTTGCTGTGGGAGAGCTTCCCTGTGCGTCGCAGGGCATTTAGCAGCTCACTCGCCTCTACTCCCTCGACGTCAGTAGCTCCTCCCCCAGTGGTCCCTGGGCAGCAAAATCACCCTCCACGGAGAACTGCTGCGCCACAGTGCTTCCTGACCCGCCTTCCTGACCCGCCTTCCTAGAGCATAGCTCCGATTGTATGATGCCCTGCTGGAAACGTCAGAGGCTTCTCATACTGTGCATAGAACATGTGCTGACCCCTTCAGCTTGGCCATCACTCTGCTTCCTAGTGCATTCCCTGTCCTCTTACATATTGTCCCTATAATTTAGACTGGCTGATCCATGAGAAAATGTTCTGATGTATGATAGATGATACATACATACATACATACATACATACATAGGTAGATGATAGGTAGGTAAATAGATAGATGAAAGATAGATGATAGATGGATGATAGGTAGATACATAGGTAGATGATAGATAGATGATAGATGGATGATAGGTAGATAGATACATAGGTAGATGATTGATAGATAGATAGATAGATAGATAGATAGATAGATAGATAGATGAGGAGTTTTCTGGGTTTGATGACTGTTCTCAACTAGAGTTTTCTCCCCAGTGCCCTGTCCCACATCCAGCATCATCTTTCCAGGTGTTTTCCTGCTTAAAACATGGTATTGTTCAAATTTCTTCACATAGTAACTTAGTTTAACCCCTGCTGGAATTGAGAGGGGTGTTTTATATAAAACCATATGATATCAGCATAAAATAGGCAAACAGGTCAGTGGAGCAAAATATTGAGCCCAGAAACAGACACCAGTGTATATGAAGACAGTATATGACAAAGGAGGAACTTTTCTGTCAGTGTGGATCAGGTAGTTCATTAGCAGTCATATGCTGTCTCAAGAGAGGATCCCTTCAGAATGAAAGAAAATGTGAACTTTATTCCATATACCAATGGAAGAAATCACTTAAGTAAAAGATGTAACTATAAGTAAATATAAAAATAACGTAATCTCAAAAAAAAACCATTTAGGACATATGAATAGTCTCAGATTTAGGAAGTTTTTGAACTAATACAGGAAATCCAGTCGCTGTCAAGGAAAACTGCAATTTATTTTTCTACATAAAATAACGTTTGTACAGCAAAGAGTAAATTGAATAAATTAGGTATAAATATTTAAGTCACATAGTTAAAGAATTCCTATCCAGTCTTCAAAATATTACAGTATTACAAAATAATAAAGAAAAATAAGAATTTCATCAGAAATAAGGTCTGGTTGGTTAATAAGTATCTGAACACCTCAAATTCGCTAGTTCGGGAAATGCAAATAAGAGGAACAATGGGTAACTATTTCTCACTGTAGAAGGTGATGCAGTGTATTTTTACTTGACTTTGGAAAAGTTACAGTCTTTTGAAAAAGTCTGGCAATGTATTTTAAAAACAAATTGAAAACTTTATCTTTTGACCCAATAAACATTTTCCTGGGAATCTGATTGATAGAAATAAGAGTTACATGTACTAGGTTGTTTATTACAGAATAGTTTGTAGTGGGAAAAAAAAACGAGAAAACAACAGGCAAATGGGTGAATTAACTATGGCATCGACAAGCTATATGAAGACTAGATTTTGGGGAGATAGTTCTGTGACAAAAGCAATGTGCAGAAAAAATATATGTGATATAATCCATTTTTATAGGAAAAAGAAACCAGAATCTCAGAATATGTGTGCGTGTGAGTGTGTGCATGTAATTATATCAGCATCGAAAAGGGTACAGAGAAATCTGTACCTGGCTTTTAGGAAGTATAGGTGGAGAGAAAGGGAGAGATATATGGATAAAATAAAAGTAGAAAAGTTTTCCATAATTTGAAAGAATCATTAAGCATGTATGATGCACATTTAACTCATTTAAGAGGCAGAGCGTACGCCTGTTGTGTGTGCCTAAGGAGATAAATGAAAATGAACATAAATACACAGTCTTGTTCAAAATAGTTTGTCTGCGATCTAACTGCATTAGATAACACTCCAGCTCCGCATGCTGCTTCCCCTCAAAAACAAACAATATGAGCAGAATTAAAGCGCAGTCTCCACTGGACATCCCACTGGACTTTTGAATGTTTTCCATTATCTCTAATTTCATCCACATGAACAACATGCCTTTTCTATACCCCTGTATAAGGGAAGGAAGTCTTGCGTTAGATTTAACATCATGATCAAAATGTATTTATTCACTCCTTCTTTCGACAATAATAAAATGTCGAGTGTCTCCACTGAATCATACAATTTAGGCTCTAGAACATGATGAGTGAGTCATGGCTGAGCCCTAATCTATGAGGAATGCGGGCATGTGAGATCATCATACCCAGGATAGAAGTCACCATGACAGGTGACTACCTGGAGTTCTCTAGGAGCCCCACAGAGATTTAAAGCAAGAAATTAAACTTGTTTTCTTCCTGTCCATTCTTTGAATGGATCATAGGGATAAAAGGCTTTTGTTTATTTTATAGTATGGTTTGTAATGAATCCAATTTTAGTATTATCAGTATGTTATTAAGTTGAATTTCAAGAATTTAAATATTTTAAATAACATATACATTCAAGATTTTTATAGAGAGCATTGCTTGTTAATTAAATATTCCACTTCTTGATTATGGAACATCTAGAATTTGGGGAACCTTAAGTGTATTCCTGAGAGTAATTATATATATACAAATATGAACTCTGTTCATTCCCCAAAATTAAAACTTGTGCATGGGTTTATTTATACAATTTGCATTGTATAATATACAAATAATTTTCTTTCTATAAAATTAAATTTCATTTGTACTTCTCTCTCTCTCTCTCTGGATAGTTTACTGTGGCAGCATGGCTTTATTATATAAAAAATAAAATAAATTTCACTTTGAGCCTTAACTCTTTCAACTAAAAGGACTAGTTATGTTTCATTTGTCAGCAGCCGCATGCAAAGGTTATGAGGTTGGGTTTTTAAATCTTATCGTGTTTTCATCTACAAATTTGATTTTAGAAAATCCTGTTAAAATAAGGAACAAAAGTATCCATGTAGACTCAGTATATTTCTTAAATTTATGATAATTTTAGAGTTAACTTGACAGAGGCAGGGATGGCTCCATGGGTATGTGGTGTATGACCTGGAAGCTGCAGAGGGACCTGCTTTGGGAAGGACCCTGTGCTCGGATTAATGCTCTGCTACAGCCATCCTGAAGTTCATAATAATGTTATCTTTGAATTTATGGTTTGCAAGTGAAGTCCACTGGGACAACAAAGCATGACTGAGCATCAGAGCTGCAAGGTGGCAGCTGTGCATACACAGGTCCAGGCCTGTGGGCACAGCAGGAAGTACAGAAGCCAAGCAATCGGCCAGGCAGCAAGGCGCACACATGCACGCCTCAGCAGGCTGGGATACTGTGTGTCCCCAGTGTGGCCAAGCCACAGCTGGGTGCAGGTTAGCAGTGGCACAGGCAACAGCGGCAACCGAAAGACATAGGACCCTGGTGAGAGCCACCTGCCTATCCGTCCCAGGAGCCCATCCCTACAGTATCTCCGCAAATAATAAATCTCCTGCCTAAATTCCAAGACAGAACGTGTGGAGCTCAAGCAGTAAACTTTATCAGCTCAAGCAGTAAACTTTATCAGTAAATTATTACAAAATAAAGGAGTTCACATGGCCATGCAATAAAGGTTATCAGGGAGTTATTAGAATTCTCGAGTTTAAAATGTCCAGGTTTGAAAATTTCTGCAACATTGCAAAGCAAATATACATCAGCCTAGAAATACAGATTAAATTTAAAGGTCATCACATATAATGGAAAATAACATTATTTTCATATAAAACTTTAAATGAGCCAGTTATTAACAAGGAAGAAATTTTTTAATTAAATTTTCATTGTAATTGAAAATACAGGAATAGAATACATAAACAGGCATTATGAATTATATCCAGATCATGAAACTACTTTTGGTTTCTTGCACGACCTTGGCAAGTTACAGGAAGTGTCAGAGGAAATATTAAAATATCACTGCACACATTTACATTTAACACTAAATTCAATGTAAACGCAGTGTAGAGCTTCTTTATTGTGATGGACTTGTTCTGTATCCTGACGGTGGTGGTGAATGCAGGAACCTGCACGTAATAAAGCTGCGTAAAACTAAATACACAAATGAGTACACAGTTAGTGAGATATGAATGAGGTCAGTGGATTATATCCATGTCAATTTCCTGTTGTAACATTGCAGGATAGTTTACAAGATGTCACCATTAAGGGAAACTGAAGAAGGGTACATGAGATATTTCTCTATTATTTCTTACAATTCCCATGTTAATCTACAGTTATCTTAAAAACTGTAATTTAAAAAATCACAATTTCATGAATGTGATTTAAATGAAGAGTTAAATCTTTATTAAAAATTATTCTATAAAGATGCAGATGTAGAGAACGGACCTGAGGACATGGGGACATGGGAAAGGAGAAGCTAAAAGAAAGTGAGAGAGTAGTATTGACATATATACATTACCAAATGTAAAACAGATGGCTAGTGGGAAGCAACTGCCTAACATAGGGAGATCAACTCGATGATGGCTGATGACCTAGATGGGTAGGATAGGGAGGGTGGGAGGGATGCTCAGGAGGGAGGCTCAAGAGGGAGGAGATATGGGGATATATGTATAAATACAGCTGATTTGCTTTGTTGTACAGCGGAAACTGGCACAACAGTGTAATGCTACTATACTCCAATAAAGATTGAAAAAAAATATTCCATGAGAATCATCAGCTCCAGATGTACTAAAATTTATACATTAAAATAATTTATCAAAAATTTACTGTAATATTGTCCCAAGCTATAAAATACTCTTAATAGTTCCATTATCAATTGCATCAACAGAAAGGTCTCCCTCAGAATTAAAAATGTGTCAGAAATTGTGTGATCTTGCATTAGCCGAAAGCAACTGATGTCATTTTCAATTTTATCATTGAAGATGAAATTATTAATTGTATAAGTTCTAATGACCTAAGGAATAAATGTCAGAAAATTAAGCCAGGAAAATTGTATGATCAATCAAGATATCACAATAGTATAATAATATTACTTGTATTATGTATAATTATGACATCAAAATTCCATTTTTTGAAGTGTGTAAATTTATGTTGTTATTCAACTAGCACTATTATCCCAAGTTTTGTAAGTAATCAAATATTTTAAGGAAAAATCTTTATTATTATCTTTAGCAGTACTTTTTTTCCCCTACATTTTGAACTAAAGGGCTTCAAATTTTTATTCTGCACTGAGTCTCTTAAATTATGTACATCCTGGACTAGGGAGTTTGATACAAATTGATCCAAAAAGTCCTTTCCGTTTTATCAGACAGTATATAAGATAAATTGAACAGCTTAGTTTTGTAGAATTGAACTTAGAATAAAGTTTTGGAATGACAACAGAAATTGTATCTAATAACTAGTCTCAGACGTCAGCATTTTTTTTTTTCAGAGTGTCTGCCAAGATATTACTTGGCATTTTATTTTATTTATTTTATTTTAATTTAATTTTATTTTATTTTATTTTTTATTTTATTTATTTTATTTTATTTTATTTTATTTTATTTTATTTTATTATTTATAGAAAGCCAACAAGACTGATCCAGCACCAACACCTGAGTTTAAGGTTAAATAGACACTGCATTCGAGTTTAAATCTACATTACTCAGAGAAGGCTTCAAGGAAGTCTCTTCATCGCTCAGATCTGTATGTGCCAATTATGTGTCTCTTCCATTTAAGACGTCGAGGACTAGGGACGACACCCACATCCCATTCGGCCCTTCCACAGCGAGCCCCACAGGCGCGGCAGACATCCCCGGACTGGGCCGACCCGCGTGCCCCGCACCCGCACCCGCACCGCGTGCCCGCTCGCCCGCCGCGGCTGGCGGGCAGCCGCCTTCCCGGAAGCTCTCAGCGGAGCGGCAGGGGTGTGCGGCGCGGGGCGCAGCGCGGCCGGGAGGGGGCGCCCGGGAGGGGGCGGCGTGGCGGCGGGGGCCCCACCCGTGCTAAGCCCCTCTCCCCGCTGTGTCCCCGCAGAACGACTCCTGGGGCAAGCAGTACTCGTACGCGCTCTTCAAGGCCATGAGCCACATGCTGTGCATCGGCTACGGCGCGCAGGCCCCCGTCAGCATGTCCGACGTGTGGATCACCATGCTCAGCATGATCGTGGGCGCCACCTGCTACGCCATGTTCGTGGGCCACGCCACGGCGCTCATCCAGTCGCTGGACTCGTCGCGCCGCCAGTACCAGGAGAAGGTAATGCGGCCCGGGGCGCCCGTCCCCATGTGCGGGGGGCGGTGGGGGGGCGGCTCCCGGGAGGCGGCCTGTGGGGGGAGGCGGCCTGTGAGAGGGAGGCGGCCTGTGAGGGCGAGGTGGCCTCTGAGGGGCAGGTGGCCTGTGAGGTGGGAGGCGGCCTATGAGGGCGAGGCGGCCTGTGAGGGGAGGTGGCCTGTAGGGGCGAGGCGGCCTCTGAGGGGCAGGCGGCCTGTGAGGGGGAGGCGGCCTGTGAGAGGGAGGCGGCCTGTGGGGGCGAGGAGGCCTGTGAGGGGAGGCGGCCTGTGAGGGGAGGCGGCCTGTGAGGGGCAGGTGGCCTGTGAGGTGGGAGGCGGCCTATGAGGGCGAGGCGGCCTGTGAGGGGAGGTGGCCTGTGGGGGGGAGGCGGCCTGTGGAGGGGAGGCGGCCTGTGGGGGGAGAGGCGCCCTGTGAGGCGGCCTGTGAGGGGCAGGCGGTCTGGTCCCTCACCCGGAAGTGCTCCCGCGCGGTCCCCACAGCTTCCGGTTCCCACGTCTCTTTCTAGCGATACAGCTTTAACACAAGCTGAATGTGCGTTCACAGGAAAAGATAGTTATGTGTTGCAACATGTATGGAACTGATGTGAGCTGATGTGAGAAGTTATAGGACACGAACACGTTGTAGTTGGTGTCCTATAATTTCTGCACAGTTAAGACCGTGTAGGGACTTCTCTGGTGCATCTTAGAACCATAGGTGGGCTGGTCGAGGGCGTTGCACACGGCTCTCGGCGCCTCTGCCTGTTACGGTCGCGAGCAAGTCCATGTGCGTGGCTGAACGTATGTTGCCCTCATGTCTATAAAAGTCACCGCACAGTCTCTAAAATGCATATTGGCAGCTGCTGTCCTGCATCCTTCCGCACGGCGTGGTAATTCCAGTGCTTGCCGCGCTAAACGTTTCTCAGCAGAGACACGGAAAGTGCATGTGTGCGCGGATGTAGTCACTGGATTTTTTTCAATATGCGGGATTACCTTGGTTGCGACTAGACCTGGGGTGGTCAGACAGTACTCGTATTCTTCACGGAACGTAGCTTTGTGACAGGTGGGAGGGTTTTATTCCTGAAGGAAGGCGTTCTCACGTGGGAGTTCTGTTGAGCACAACAGAACGTGTAACACGCCCCTTGCCAGAGAGCACACCTGAAAGTGATGGTTGACGTGGCTCAGGGACACAGCTTCTGGTGAGGGATGACCACTTAGCCTCGTAATCACTCACGGAACAGCCGGAGGTGGCTTCATGTGTGGCCTTATGTACAGAAGTTTTCAACACTTTAGTCACACGGTGTCACACGGTGGGAAAAAGGGAACCTAGACACTTTATTTCCTTGAATGCAGTGACACTGCCACCAGCTATTACAGTGAGCAAGGTGACATTTTATTACTGAAGTGATGAAAAGAGGAACCACCAAAATTGCTTCAAGGTTTATTTTTTTTTAATAAAGCCTCCAATTAAACTGGAAAGAACAAAGCACATAGTAACGGAGATGAAACATCATACAATGGTAATTTTGACGAAAAATTTTATGCTCAACAGAATTTGGGCTAAATTTATGGGGTTTGAGCTAAGACTTCAACATGGTATATGTTTCTATTACACTATTTCTTTTTCCGTTTCAGTGGATTTTGCTTTTCATACAAATACTCTTTTCCACTTCCTTTTTGCCTTCATCGTTGCTGCATTTTTTTCTTAAAAACAAACAAATCTTTAATTTGCAGGATTGCATTTATTAGCATTGTATTGCCTCTTGAATCCATTCACCATTTTTATGTTTTTAGACCTGCTCTATTTGCCACGTTGAACTTGGCAACCCAATTTAGGCAACTACAGTCATAATCATTTATATGCAAAGATATTATGGCATTTGCTGTAATTCAAGTCATCAAATTCTTGATCTTACAAGTGCTTAATAGAGGACAAGGATGCTGCGGTAACTTTTTGTTACTTTCTCACATTTGAAGCAATTTAATCAAGAACAGCTGATTAAAAAAAAAAATTTTTTTTGTCTCCCAAGATCTCCCAAGAAGTTTAGTTCTAGAATACTGTTCTCATTGTCTACTTAGCATAATTAGGGTCTTAAAGACATTGTTACTTTTTAAAATTTTCACTTTTATGAACATATAGGTCTTATTTTCAATTCAGTCTTATCGAATGGTTCTGTATAATGCGTGATTGATTTGCAGCTTCTTTTGTGATTTGGCCATGTTGGGTTATTTTTTTTAGATAAAATACTCATAATATAGAATTCACCAGTAATGGTTTTATTTTTTTTCATTTCTGTTCTTTTTTTTTTTCTTGAAATATAATTGTTTTACACTCTTGTACCAGCTTATGAGGTACACAAAAGTGAATCAGCTGTATTTATACACATATCCCCATATCCCTTCCCTCCCTCGACTTCCCCCCACCCTCTCCATCCTGGCCCTCCAAGGCATCACCCAGTCATTGAGTTGATCTCCCTTTGTTATACAGCAACTTCCCACTAGCTATCTATTTTACACTTGGTAGTATATATATGTCTATGCTACTCTCTCACTTCATCCCAGCTTCCCCTTCACCCCCACCCCCACTAACCCCTTGTCCTCCAGTCCATTCTCTGCATCTGCATCCCTATTCTTGCCCTGTCACTGGGTTCATCAGTACCATTTTTTTTTCTAGATTCCGTAAATATGAGTTAGCATACAATATTTTTTTTTCTCTTTCTGGCTTACTTTACTCTGTACGACAGACTCTAGGTCTATCCATCTCATTACATATAGCTCCATTTCATTCTTTCTATGGCTGAGTAATATTCCATTGTATATATGTGCCACATCTTCTTTATCCATTCATTTGTTGATGGGCATTTAGGTTGCTTCCATGTCCTGGCTATTTTGTAAATAGTGCTACAATGAATATTATGGTACATGTTTCTTTTTGGATTATGGTTTTCTCTGGGTATGTGCCCAGCTGTGGGATTACTGGATCATATGGAAGTTCTATTTGTAGTTTTTGAAGGAACCTCCAAACTGTTTTCCATAGTGGCTGTACCAACTTACATTCCCACCAACAGTGCAAGAGAGTGGCTTTTCTCCACACCCTCTCCGACATTTGTTGTTTCTAGATTTTGTGATGATGGCCATTCTGATTGGTGTGAGGTGATACCTCATGGTGGCTTTGACTTGCATTTCTCTAATGATTAGTGATGTTGAGCATTGTTTCATGTGTTTGTTGGCCATCTGTATGTCTTCTTTGGAGAAGTGTCTATTTAGGTCTTCCGCCCATTTGTGGATTGGGTTATTTGCTTTTTTGGTATTAAGCTGCATGAGCTGCTTGTATATTTTGGTGGTTAATCCTTTGTCCATTGTTTCATTGGCAACTATTTTTTCCCATTCTGAGGGTTTCCTTCATGTCTTGTTTATGGTTTCTTTCGCTGTTCAAAAGCTTTTTAATTTCATGAGGTCCCATTGTTTATTCTTGATTTTATTTCCATGATTCTAGGAGGTGGGTCCAAAAGGATCTTGCTTTGATGTATGTCATAGAGTGTTCTTCCTGTGTTTTCCTCTATGAGTTTTATAGTGTCTGGCCTTACCTTTAGATGTTTAATCCATTTGGAGTTTATTTTTGTGTATAGTGTTAGGAAGTGTTCTAATTTCATTTTTTACATGTTGCTGTCCAATTTTCCCAGCACCACTTATTGAAGAGGCTGTCTTTTCTCCATTGTATATTCTTGCCTCCTTTGTCAAAGATAAGGTGCCCATATGTGCTTGGGCTTACCTCTGAGTTCTCTATTCTGTTCCATTGATCTTCCTTTTTATTTTTGTGCCAGTACCATACTGTCTTGATCACTATGGCCTTGTACTATAGTTTGAAGTCAGGAAGCCTGATTCCACCAACTCCGTCTTTCCTTCTCAAGATTGCTTTGGCTATTCGGGGTCTTTTGCATTTCCATACAAATCGTAAGATATCCTATTCTAGTTCTGTGAAAAATGCCGTTGGTAATTTGATTGCATTGAATCTGTAAATTGCTTTGGGTAGTACAGTCATTTTCAACAATATTGATTCTTCCAATCCAGGAACATGGTATGTCCCTCCATCTGTTTGTGTTGTCTTTGATTTCTTTCATCAGTGTCTTATAGTTTTCTGAGTACAGGTCTTTTGCCTCCTTAGGCAGGTTTATTCCTAGGTATTTTATTCTTTTGGTTGCAATGGTGAATGGGAGAGTTTCCTTAATTTCTCTTTCTGCTTTTTCGCTGTTAGTGTATAGGAATGCAAGAGATTTCTGTGCATTAATTTTGTATCCTGCTGCTTCACTAAATTCATCAATTTGTGCTAGCAGTTTTCTGGTAGAGTCTTTTGGGTTTTCTATGTATAATATGTCATCTGCAAAGAGTGACAATTTTACTTTTTTTCCAATTTGGATTCCTTTTATTTCATTTTCTTCGCTGATTGCTGTGGCTAAAACTTCCAAAACTATGTTGAATAATAATGGTGAGAGTGGACACCCTTGTCTTGTGCCTGTTCTTAGAGGGAATTCTTTAGAATGATGTTGATTTTTGGTTTCTCATATATGGCTTTTATTATGTTGCAGTAATTTCCTTCTATACCCATTTTCTGTAGAGATTTTATCATAAATAGATGTTGTCAAATTTTGTCAAAAGCTTTTTCTGCATCTATTGAGATTATCATATGGTTTTTATCCTTCAATTTGTTGATATGATGTATCACATTGATTGATTTGCGTATATTGAAGAATCCTTGCATTCCAGGAATAAACCCCAGTTGATCATGGTGTATGATTATTTTAATGTGCTGTTGGATTCTGTTAGCTAGTATTTTGTTGAGGATTTTTGCATCTATATTCATGGCCTGTACAGGCCATGATATTGGCCTATAACTTTCTTTTTTTGTGACATCTTTGCCTGGTTTTGGTATCAGGGTTATGGTGGCCTCGTAGAATGAGTTTGGGAGTGTTCCTCCTTCTGCTATAATTTGGAAGAGTTTGAGAGGGATAGGTGTTAGCTCTTTTTGAAATGTTTGATAGAATTTGCCTGTGAATCCATCTGGCCCTGGGCTTTTGTCTGTTGGGAGATTTTTAATCACAGTCTCAATTTCCGTACTTGTGATTGGTCTATGCATATTTTCTATTTCTTCCTGGTGCAGTCTTGGAAGGTTGTATTTTTCTAAGAATTTATCCATTTCTTCCAGGTTATCCAGTTTATTGGCATATAGTTGCTTGTAGTAGTCTCTCATGATCTTTTGTATTTCTGTGGTGTCCGTTGTTACTTCTCCTTTTTCATTTCTAATTTTGTTGATTTGCATCTTCTCCCTTTTTTTCCTGATGAGTCTGGCTAATAATTTATCAACTTTGTTTATCTTCTCAAAAACCAGCTTTTAGTTTTATTGATCTTTGCTGTTGTTTCCTTCCTTTCTTTTTCATTTATTTCTGATCTGATCTTTATTATTTCTTTCCTTCTGCTCATTTTGGGGTTTCTTTGTTCTTCTTTCTCTAATTGTTTTAGGTGTAAGATTAGGTTGTTTATTTGATATTTTTCTTGTTTCTTGAGGTAGGGCTGTATTGCTATAAACTTCCCTCTTAGAACTGCTTTTGCTGTGTCCCATAGGTTTTGGGTCATTGTGTTTTCATTGTCATTTGTTTCTAGATATTTTTTGATTTCTCTTTGATTTCTTTAGTGATTTCTTGGTTGTTTAATAGTGAATCGTTTAGCCTCCAAGTGTTTGTATTTTTTACAGTTTTTTTCCTGTAATTGATATCTAGTCTCATGGCATTGTGGTCAGAGAAAATGCTTGATATGATTTCAATTTTCTTGAATTTACTGAGGCTTGATTTTGACCCAAGATGTGATCTATCCTGGAAAATGTTCCATGTGCACTTGAGAAGAAAGTGTATTCTGTCATTTTTGGATGGAATGTCCTATAAATATCAATTAAGTCGAGATGGTCTTATCTGTCATTTAAAGCTTGGGTGTCTTTATTTATTTTCTGTTTGGATGATCTGTCCATTGATGTAAGTGGGGTGTTCAAGTCTCCCACTATTATTGCGTAACTGTCAATTTCCCCTTTTATGGCTGTTAACATTTGCCTTATGTATTGAGGTGCTCCTATGTTGGGGGCATAGATATTTACCTTTGTGATATGTTCTTCTTGGATGGATCCCTTGATCATTATGTAGTGTCTTTCCTTGTCTCTTGTAATAGTCTTTACTTTCAAGTCTAATTTGTCTGATATGAGTATTGCTACTCCAGCTTTCTTTTGACTTCCATTTGCATGGAATATCTTTTCCCATCCCTTTACTTTCAGCCTATATGTGTGTCCCTTGGTCTGAAGTGGGTTTTTTGTAGGCAGCATATAGAAGGGTCTTGTTTTTGTATCCATTCAGCCAGTCTGTGTCTTTTGGTTGGAGCATTTAATCCATTTACATTTCAGGTGATTATTGACATGTGTGTTCCTATTACCATTTTCTTAATTGTTTTGGGTTTGTTTTTGTAGGTCTTTTCCTTCTCTTGTGTTTCCTACTTAGAAAAGTTCTTTTAGCAGTTGTAAGTCTGGTTTGGTGGTGCTGAATTCTCTTAACTTTTGCTTCTCTGTAAAGCTTTTGATTTCTTCATTGAATCTGAATGAGATTCTTGCTGGGTAGAGTATTCTTGGCTGTAGGTTTTTCTCTTTCAGGGCTTTCAGTATATCCTGCCATTCCCTTCTGGCCTGCAGAGTTTCTGCAGAAAGATCAGCTCTTATCCTTATGGGTTTTCCCTTATATGTTATTTGTTGCTTTCCTCTTGCTGCTTTTAATATTTTTCTTTGTGTTTTATTTTCATTAGTTTGATTAATATATGCCTTGGTGTATTTCTCCTTGGGTTTATTCTGTATGGGACTCTCTGTGCTTCTTGGGCTTGATTAACTATTTCCTTTCCCATGTTGGGCAGGTTTTCCACTATAACCTCTTCAAATATTTTCTCAGACCCTTTCTTGTTTTCTTCTTCTTCTGGGATGCCTGTGATTTGAATGCTGGTGCGCTTAATGTTGTCACCAAGGTCTCTGAGACTGTCTTCCATCCTTTTTATTCTTTTTTCTCCTTCCTGCTCTGTGGCAGTTATTTCCCCCATTCTATCTTCCGACTCACTTATTCATTCTTTTGCCTCAGTTATTCTGCTGTTTATACCATCTAGAGTATTTTTAATTTCAGTTATTTTGTTGTCCATTACTGTTTGTTTGCTCTTTAGTTCTTCTGAGTCCTTATTACCTATTTCTTGTATTTTCTGTGTTTTGTTATCAAGATTTTGGATCATCTTTACTATCATTACTCCGAATTCTTTTTCAGGCAATTTTCCTATTTCTTCTTCATTTATTTGGTCTTGTGGGTTTTTTCCCTGCTCCTTTGCCTGCATGGTATTTCTTTGTTTTCTCATATTGTCTAATTTATAGGATTTGCTGTCTCCTTTCCCTGTGCTGCCTAGTAGTAATTCCTTTTGTTTCTGCCCTCTAGCCCCTGTTTTGGAGTTTGTCCAGTGTCTTGAGTAGGCTTCCTGGTGGGGGATTCTCGTGTCTGCTTTCCGGTGTGTGGCTCTGTGTCTTTTCTCTCTGATGAGCAGGGCTGTGTCAGGAGGTGTGTTTTAGGGTAACTGTGAGGTTAATATGGCTTTAGGTAGTCTGTGTGCTGATGGAAGGGTTTGTGTTCCTGTCTTGTTTGTAGTTTGGTGTGATGTGTCCAGCACTGGCAGTTGCAGACAGTCGGATGAAGCCTAGTCTTAGACTCTGATACAAGGCTCTGGAGAGTTCTCTGCAGTTAATCTTCCCTGTGTCTGAGGACTGCCTACTAGTCTAGCATCCTGGATTCAGTCCTCCCTCCCCAGAGCCTCCTACTTGACTTATGATGGAGTAGTCCAGACTTCAGAGGTTTCTTGTCCCGGCAATAAAGGGGTTTGAAGAAGACTGTCCAAGCCCCAGACTAATGGCAGAGTGTTGAATCAAACAAATACTAAGTCAAGGAAACACATACATGTATAAGACACACAGATACTGAATCCAGTAGAACATAAGGCACTAGAAAGACCTGACAGAAGAACCCAAGTATGCTATTAGACAATCAAAGAGAAAACCAACAGAAATTCAAAACCAAAAGAGAAACAAAACAAAAACAAACAAAAAAAGAAACACCACATACACACAAACACACATCCAGGGAGAATTTGAAAGCTAGGATCAAATATAATACAGAGTAAGAGTACCACCAGACAGACTGAAGATTCTCAGAATGAAATCAGACAATTATACGTAGAACTAAGATAAAGACAGACTTAATAATAAAAACCATAGCAGTGTGTCATCTGGAGAATAAAGCAAGGCGATAGAGCAGACCGATAATATTGCTTATAAGTATATTAAGATAAAAGAAACTAAAAAAGGATAGAAGACAGGGCAACAGAAGAGCATAGTGTGACTGGAATTATGAAAAGAAAAAGAAATAGAAATGTATAAAAGATAGAGATGAAAAGAAAATAGGAGAGATACAGTCAACACCACAAAAAACTTAGCTAGAAATAGAAATATATAAAAAGGCTAAAAATAAAAATAGAATAAAAAATATGTTATGAAACATGTAGATCCCTTAGGACTAATATGGTAATTAAAAAAAAAAAAAAAGAACTGACCCCAGAATGGACCAGATCAATAGAATTAATGCTAATATTTCTCTTTCCTTGGGGTCTCAGCTTTAAGTGTCCTTCTGCCCATCTTGGGCTTTTTGTATTATTCTGTGACCAGCAGAACTTCCTTTATTGTTCATATGTAAGTGCCCGTGTGTGGGGAGAGAGAGGGTACAGTAGTGGCCCCTTCCCCTCGGGGTGAGTGAGCAGTGGCGCCCTGCCTGGGGCATGGCGACTTGGGCGGCTCGGGCTGTTCAGGCTGAGAGAGTGACTCTACTCGCGGCTCCTCCCCACTGCTACGACTTGCCGGGGCGCCCTCCCTGGGTCATGGAGGCTCAGTCATCCGTGGTGGTGCCTGTTGCAGAGGGACACCGGCAGCTCTGGTGTAAACAGAATGTCTCCAGAGCTGGGCCACTCTGCGGACTTTTGGCCCTCGGCTGCAGGCACTCTAGGCCAGCCCCACCCAGGACCTTTGTTATCCCTGAGTGGGTTAGCCAGGCCCACAAGGATCCTTCCTTGGTCCATCCAAGGCACCCGAGAGAAAGGTTACACCCGTGGCTCCTACCCCCGCTTGTGAGTCAGCAGAATTGAGCCGCCACTATGGCCACACAGCTTTCCGCGGTAGGCTTTCTCCGCTGTGGATTTCTTCCCTCCTGTCCTCTCAGTCTGTCTCCCCACTGCCAACGATGTTTCTCACCCTGAACCAGTTCTCCAGTTCCCACGTTCCAGCTCCCAGACCCCCTGTTCACCTGTGAACCGATGTCTCAGTCCAGACATGCTGAGCCATGGTGCAGACCTTCCATGTGTTTCTCACTCTTTCCCGTCTGCCACAGCTCAGCAGTTTCACCCGCTTTGAACAGTCCCAAATGCCTCCCTTCTGACCCAGGGAAATTCCCCATTGGAGAAGGGGTTTTCCCATCAGATAAGGGACGTTTCCCCAAATTCAGCAATCTCCCCTCTGTTTCAGATCCCCCTGCCCTAGCATCTGGGACCCGTCCCTTTCCTTCCTTCTCCTCCTCTTTCTCCTTTTTTTTTTTTTTTTTTTTCCCTCTGTCCTACCTAGTTATGTCGGGATCTTTGCAGTCCTTTCTGGTGTCCAAAGTTGTTTGCTGGTGTTCAGCTGGTTCTCTGTGGCAATTATTGTGTCTTTTGGTGTATTCCTGATGCATCTGTGGAGAGAGATGCATTCCACATTCTTCTACTTCACCTCCATCCACCAGTAACTGTTTTAAAGTGTACAGTTCAGTGGTGTTTGTTCCATTCATGTTGTACAGCCAGCACCACTATGTAGCTGTAAGACATTTTCATCCTTTAAGCATTAAGCAGTTACCAGAAACACGTGTGATGATCTATGTATTGTCACATTGCAGGTTAAATGTTGCCTTGAAGCATGCTTTATGCTGCTCATGTCATGAGCTATCATGTTTTGTATTCTTTTACACTTCAGACAGCTACATTTCCCCCCTTCTCTTAGAGACAGACTTGATGGTGTAAAATGGGTTATTTAAAATGTGCCTCTCCTGATGCTGTCTCTGGCTTACCAGCAGGCTGCATAGTTTCTCTTACTGATTATTTTTCTTTCCTTTTATTTTTCCACAGGATATTTTCCATTTAAAAGGGTACAGATGTTGTTCAAGCTTAAGAACACAGGTGAAGCAGGAAAGGGGTCGTTTAGTCCCACGTGGCCCCAGTGTTACTGGTTATTGAACAAGCTCAGCTTTTGAGATATCCGAACACAGTGGTTTAGTTTGGTTTTGTTATTTTTAGCTCCAATTTTTGTTTTTATTCAGTGACGTTCATCTTTCCTGTGTAAATTAAATATTTCCCCATCCCCACCCAGGACTTTTTTGGGCTCAAAGTGCCAGGAGAAAGCTGGGCTTGTTCTGTAGGCTCACTTCTCTCTTCTATCATAAGCCTGTTAAGAGCTGCTGTTTGTCTTCTCATCGAGGTAGAAGATAGCAGCGGGGAGGAAAGGGAGGGGAAGAAGCAGTTTGAACGCACCTGCTAGACCCACCCTGGGTGGGTCCAGCCGATGATTAAAACTGGCACTTTCTTTGAGAGATCCTTTGGGCATTTTAGGCGAGCCTCCTTGAGTCCCTCTCCTGCATTTCCCTGGAAGAGGCCCAGAGAATCTGGCAGTCATCTCCAGCCTCTATCTGCTGAGGGCTCCTTGCTCTGCCAGGAGGCACTGGTGGATGTGACCCAAGATGTAACACTGACCTTTCTCTATCACTCGCATCCCGTCCGTAGAGAAGCCCTCACACGTCCCTCTCTTAGCCCATCGCTCAGCATTGCTGCCTCCTCCACCAAAGCAGTGATGAGCCTGTGTTTAGCCTCCTTCGATGGCTCGGCAGGAGCCCGACCCCAGGGTGCACAGGCTCTTTACATGCTTTCAGATGTGAATCAGACCCCAGGCTCATGTCTCTCAACTATGTGAACTTACTTCAAAGATCCCCAAGTGATTTTCTTGAAGCTCCCCACGACAGGTCAGGTGCAGAAAGTAGCTCTCCCACACCCTATCCCAAAACAGTTTGGGAGAGGGATTCACAGAAGAGCAATCATTCTCTTCAAAGAAGTCCACCCACCATTGTTGTTAGGCAAATTCTTATTCTACGCTCTGACCTCTGTGGAGCTTCAATGAAACTGAGACCTTTAGATGTCTTGATCCTTAGATCACCGTTTACAATTGCAAAACTGTGTAGGAGAAAGCCAGTATTCTGATAGCTCGGCGAACAGGAGGAAGGAAGAGTAAGTCCTGATCTAGCAGCTTTTTAGACCTTTTTTAAAATCTCAGCTCTTCTCAGCCTCTTCCACAGATAATGTAAATAAATCACAAACATACACAAATGTATACATATATATATGTACACATGTATATATATATATATATGATTTATTGTCGAATTACAAATATAATTGTTCTCTGGTCAAATAAATTTTGCAGTGTTAATTGAAATAATGAATTGAAAAGGTTTTTGGCTATAAATGTGTGTGCTCTGAACATTCAACATTTTGTGTCTTCCCTCTATGCCAGACTCCCGTGTATTTTGAGTGATTAGTGTACACTTTGGGAAATACCTATCTAGACATACTCCCCGCAGTGACCATTCCTCTTTTTAAACTGACCTTGGGTAATCACTGCCTTCTCTAGGTATACCTGCAGCTCATCTGGTGTTGGAACGACACTGTTCTGGATCACTGTGTGTCTTTATACTGTTGTGTCTTAGTTCTTACAATTGGGCACCCTGGGAAGCCTACTGTTATTTCTGACCTTGTCACTCTCTTTCCTGTCAAATAATTATAGTAATAGCAGCTTTTAGGTGTGCAGTTTTCTTTCTGTAATAAGCAAGAATTTTAACACAAAACACACTATGAATTTAGAGTAAGAAATTTTCAGCTCACCCTGGTGTACCTGATGTACATGAATGATTTTTAGTGTGAAATTTGAAGATGAGAAATACTTAATTGTATGAGGAAATTATCAAATTGAAGTAACTTTATACACTGAATAGCTTCTGAATCCAGGAAGCAGAGTGTGTAGAAATCTAAGGCAGGTGGGGGAATGGTCTGTTTAAATAGATTGTGCTTTCTAATGATAGAGCGCAAGGCAGTGAGCCATTGCTGCCCTGGGCTTCAAATATTATCTTGCTTAAAATTGTAAAAACTACCAATTCTTAGTTTAATAATGTTAAGAAATTAAAATTCTAAATTTACCCAAATGGACAAAATTTTATCATGTTGGCAAGTATTTATATGAGGTCCATTAAAATCTTGTTGTATAAGAAGGTACAGTTTAATGCAAGTAGTCTCAACCATACAGGTGAGTTATATGTAATCCTGCATGAAACCTTATTGAGTTATACAGTTTCATGTAATCATATCAAAAATATTGGATCCTAAACCTAGTCAGTTCAGGCAAATGTTTTTCCCTTGGTTTTAATTAATAATCCATAGGTATTTATTCTTTCCTTGTAAATGAAGGAGTGTAACCAGGACTGTCACATAAAATTCTTATTCCTTGGAAATATTTTTAATCAGTCTAATCTTTTAAATTTGTAGAAAGAAATGTTATGACCAGAGACAGAAGACTGGACACTAAGACCTGCTCTCATTTTAAGCTACTCAAATCCCACTTGCAGGAAAGCAAATTTCAGGTCATTTAGAGTGAAGTGATTATGGCTAATATATGTATTTTCTTGGTAATATGCCCTTCAAAAAGAATTTGGTTGGAGGAGGAAGGGTGCCAAACTTCTAAACTCTTAGGGATCTCACAGCCAAATCTCTCTTCCAGCCAGATAATTATTGTTCTTGCAAGAAACCCAATGAGTCCTATCTGCCTTCTATACTTTTCATCCTCCCCACTTACATACTTTTATCCCTTTTACTGTTTACACAGGTTCTGCCCTTCCCTTTGGAAGACTGTGACACCTTCCCTGATTATCCCAACCTGTAATAATCTGTTTATTGTGTACATTCTGTCTATTCAGGGGGCTATAACACCATGATGGGAAGACCTGTGTTTTTGTTATTGTGTATTTCAGCCCCGTACACAGACGCCTCAGGCTGTGATGCTCAGAGGGGACCGTGAGGATTAAGAGTGTTTAGAGGTGTCTGGCCTTTTTTCTAGCACAGAAATGGGAATAAGAGTTGAACTTTCCTGATTTCTGTTGCTTGAGTATACATGAGAGCATATTTTTTAAAGTGTTTGTCCTGTTGTTTATTTAAATGTATGTAAACATATTGCTTCAGGTGTTATAGCAGGTACTTATTTATGTACGTATATATGCATTTAGCTCAAACAGATCACTTTTTGGAAACTGAATATGCAGTGTGCTTTCCCTTCTGGAATTCTAGATTGATTTCCTGTAAGTAAAAGATATATCATCAAAATGTCTTTTATCAGAGTTGAAGCCGTTTCTTAGTTGCTGGGTTGACCAGGAGTATGTTCTGCTTTAGGACATGATGGGACCCTTTGTTTCGGAAAGGATGGGAGAGCTTGTCAATACTGTCATTTAATTCCGAGTCTTCAATTTAAAGAAAGCATTCTACGACCAGACTAATGGCAGATCAAAGGGGAAATTTTTGGAGTAATGGCCACTGGTCATGATGGTTTATAAATAATACTATTATTCAGTTAAAAAAAATGTTACATCATATTTTGCAACCCATCTTCATTATATCAAAAAAAATAGTCAGTTGAGCTTCTAATTTGGTTTACCAGTTTTGTAGGCTGTAGCAGTATTTGTCTTCACAAGAACAAAGGGGCTTTGAAGTTATAATGATCTTGAACTTGGAAAATCATATCGACCTAGTACTTAAATGAAAACTGACTTGATGCCCTCATTCTCATGGGAAGCATTCTTAGGGGGAAGAGGTAGCTCTAAAAGCCATATGCATTCAGCAGAATGTTTCATTTGGTTTTCTTCATTATTAGTAAATGCCTTCTTCCTTCCTTTACAAATGAGAATGCCATGAGCAGAACTCCCACATGGTTCCTTAATTAGTTGGAAAGATTTCCAATTTGGCTATGCTATATATCTTTGCTTCCCAGGAGCTGAATTTAACGTACTCTGGTATGTTAAAGTGGTAGTGTGGCCAAGTGTTGTCAGGCCAGGGCAGTCCTCAAACTGGGAATATCTGAGAGATTTTGGCATAGAAAAATAGCAGTGCCATAGCCCTTGGGTTAGCTTCCTGTGACCACTTGAGCTCTAACAAATTGGGTTCCTGGAAGAATTATACTTTACATGCTCAGCTGGGAAAAATATTTTTATATTAACTAACTAAGTACTCTTATAAAAATAGATACAAGGAAGGGGAGGGAGTTTGAGGTTGTGAATTTAACCAAGGGGAAAAATAGAATGTTGCCAATTATAAATCTTTTATACTATTGATTTTCAGTCTTTGTATTTTAATATATCCCACTTGAATCCCTTTCACTAAGTGATACTTTCTGTACCAAAACTCGACGTTGTATGCCGAAATTTCCTGCATCTTTGTTGTGAGTATTCATGATTGCAGGACTGTACACATTGCTAAAAGTTTGTCCTCACCAGTCCTGCATTTAGGTCTTCGTAGTTTCCATTTATCATTGACAGCACATCTGACAGCCTCTTGTAATGGCTCTAAAGTGCTACTACTTTCTACTGCTTTCTTTTGTTGATTGGTGTATGGACATAATTTTTTAGAAATGTTTGGATTTTCACTTGAATGTCCTGCTTGCCCTTCTTTCCAAGGGTTCTGCTGTGCTGCATTTGTGCCCCTTATACACCATAAGACAGGGCGGGAGCTGGCCACCAGGATCCACTAACCTGCCAAGAACCCACAATGGCCAAGAATCACTGTGTGTACTTGCATTTGTGTAGTTAGATCCCTGGGATCCATTGGAAATGGGCCTTGAAGAATGCAGAGGAAATCAGCAGGCAGAGATGGTCACCATGGGAGAAATGTCCCAGAAAAGAGCCCTAATTGTGAGACGATTCCTGGCAGATAGGAACAGAATGTGCAAAGACCCAGAGGTGGCTGTGTGTGGGGAATATTGTATTGTTTGAATGAAGTGAAAACTAGCTTGCTGGGCAAAGCATGAAATAAGATTGGGTTTTGGTCCAGCTGAGAATAGTTTTTCCATGCTGGAGTGATGAGACTGTGCGTTAGGAAAAGGATATCCCTTGCAAAATTTTAGCCATGGAAGCTAGTCATTGAAACTGTCTTTTAAGAGAGGAAATCGCAGCAGTATGTGAAGTGTGGTGTACTCCTAACCTAGGCTGTAAGGGTCCAAGAGCAAATAGATCCCTTCATAAATGCTTACTGACTGAGGCTTCAGCACAAACATATCAAACAGGACAAGAACCCCAGTCTCTTAAGTCAATGGGGGCACCCTGCTCAGTAAGACTGCTGGAAATGACTGATAAATAGTCTCAGGAGTGCAGGCGTCATGTGAGTTGAGTGTCAGGTAATGCACCTTTCTCCGTTTGACGCGTGTGTGCTGAACACGTGCTGTGTGTCAGGCCTGATGCCGGGGGCTGCGCGTGCAGGGTGGGCAGGCAGGTATGACACCTTCTCTCATCACGCTTCTCATAGTGCCTGGGGGGTGAGGGAAGGGCATGACAGGAACAGGATTCACAGGAAGCAGTAAATTATCATAATACTGTTAAAGGGCTCAGAAGGGAAATGGAAACGTCATGCGAAGAGATTTTGTCTTTGACTTGATTCGTATGAGATGTGGTGGGAGTGGGAGAGAAGAAAAAAAAATACTACGTAGGAAGAGACCTGGAGAATGGCTAGAAGTGAGAGAGTGAAGTGAACAGCGTGGGGAGAGCCCCGAGTGTGAAAAGCGTGCCGTGAGTCAGGAGCAGACGGAAGGAGAGTGTGACTGGAGCACAGAGGCAAGTGAGAGGGCTCTGGACCAGGCTGGGGTCAGGGTGGCTGGCACCTCGTCCTTAACCACGTTGTGTTTTAGCCTAAATGCTGTGAGACTCTAGGGAGAATTTGGAGTGGAAGAGTGGTACAGTTAGATTTGATTTTTTAAAAAGAGTGTTCCGTCAACAGTGTGCCTCATAGATTAAAGGATAGGAAAAGCGGCCTGGTGGTCTTTGTCATTAGGTAAATGGGCTGGTGCTAACTTGGAGACACCTAGGCAGGATTTCAAATTTAGCAGGTGGAAATATTAAACCAGATGGAAATATTAAACAGGCCATTCCGCACTGAATAAATACTACGCAGGGCAAATGCTGAGCTGCTGTAAGAAGAAGATCCAACAATGCAGTGACCTAAAGAACCACAGAATTGTGCTAATAAACTCTGGCACTGCTCCAGGTGGTCATTTTCAGAACAGATTCTTCCATGTTGTTCCCCCACCGTCACCGGGAACAGTATTTCTCAGCACCTAAGATGCACTGTCATCACCGGGAGAGTGGGTCGAGATGGATACGTGGGCCCCACTTCCAGAGTTTCTGCTTCATTAGGCCTAGGGTGGGGCCTGAGAATTTTTGTTTCCAATAATATCTCAGGGGCTGCTGCCAGTCCGGAGACCACCCTTCGAGAACCACTTCCCTAGGGTACTGCTCTTGTCTGCATGTTTAAAGCTATGCTTTGGACATGTTTACCTTCTGGCTTATGACGAGAGGAAGGGAGACACACATCGCTTCTACTCACATTCCATTGATGAGAACTCATACCTGTTGATCCTCAAGGAAGCCGAGAAATTGAATTTAGCTGGGCAGCTTTGTGACCAACCAGCAACTCTGTACAGTCTGGAGGAGGCAGAGAATGGATTTCGGCGTAAACTTGGTGGCCTTTGCCACAGATACTAGAGCAAAATAAGGACTCAGGAAAATGCTTGGGATTTTCTAGGGGGCATAGATTTTGATGGGGTATGGAGTACTTGGAGAACAATAGTAGGTACAAGGCCTAAAGCAATTTGTACTTGTTTGGTAAGTAATGGAGAGCCATTGAAGTTTTGAATATATCCTGACTCTTCTTGTAAGAAGACAGATGATAGAGAATGGGGAGAATATATGGAACAAGAGGTGATAGAAGAATAAAATGGAAGGAGTACGGCTTCCATTAATCTTAATCTTCCATTAAGCTATCTGTTAGTAAATCTGCAGCGTGTTGTCTAGAATGCTTCTTATGCTCTGTGTCTTACCTACCAAGGGTAATGAGGTGTCTTTCAATGAAACATTAGTGGAGTGTATACTCTTTATTAATGAAGATATTAGTGTTTTAAACATCTATTATATCAAAAACTTAGATACCAATGATTTTATTTCCCATTGCTTTTCAGGTGTGATCTGAGCATTCATACTGGATCACCAGTGTGAATTTTTCTCTGTCATTTTCAATGAAAAAACAATCCATATAAAACAGAATTACACCAGATGTATCATCAAATAACATTCGCTGTTCGGTATTTGAAGTCAAAATTTTTTTCTCTCTAAAGAATATATGAAATAAGAACTCATGAATTCAGAACCAAGTCTATTGATAGTCTGAACTTGAAATACAAATTTGGAACTTTTGATATACAAATGAAGCAAGTACAAACCACTTTGACGCAAAATATTTTCAACTTTTTTTGGCCTATACCAATATTTTACTTTGAACTATACCAATTATTTACTAAAATAATACAGTATTTAACAACAAAACACAATATGATTGTTGTGTTTATTATTATTCTATTGGTAATAATAACAAAATACAATAACAAATTTTACTTAAAGTATATCTTACTTTAGCAACTGAATATATAGATAGGATAATGACTGTTATCGAGTGATAATATAAGACACAGTAACTCAGATGATAGTATAAGATAGACTATTATATTCCGCATTCACTGCTTAAGCTTTGCCAGGTAAAATTATCTTAGAATAGTATATTCATTTTAAAAGATTTCCTGCTGTCCTTCTACTTCACCAAGTTATTATTAAAACTAATGAACTGAAATTTTGAAAGTTATTTAAGCAGTTGGGGAAAAGCCACTATTGAAACACCTAGCATTAGCGTGTTTAATGCAAAGTGATCTTCAGCTTTAGTATTGTGGTTTTATTAAGTGACAATTAGAGATGATCCAAGATGTCTAATAAAGGATGAAAATAGATTATTTCATCTTTTTCCTCCGTGAGAACATAACATAGTTCCACTTTAATTTATGATGTCTTCTTTTATTTCCTGTTGATGGGCTGGTCATTAGAGCACCAAATTATTTATCAGTTATTAACAGAAATTTCTCACTTACTTGGAGCTCAAATTGCTAGTAATCATGACTTCCTGAATTAAGCTCCCCCCCTGAATGTAGTGGAAAAGCAGCACGTTAGATGTAGATGCAGTTGCTGCTAAAGGTGGGTGCAGGGAGAGGAACAGGGAAAAAGAATCTATAAGCAAGAGCAGGAACAGGAAAATGATAAAAACCATGTTCAGCAACTAAGAAGTCAGCCCTGTGGCGCAGTGCGGTGTAGGACCACACGTCACCCGTCTGCGAGGGTGGCTTTCAGCTGGTTTAGGTCAGGCTCTGGATGGAGGACTTCCATCCCACATCTGGGCTCCCCCAAATTTTGATCAGTGTATAAAATGTGTATTATGAAGAGAGTTCCTTCTGTTTGGTTTGCATCTGGCAGGCAGGTTGTAAAAGCTCAGCTGGTCCTACAGACATGAGAATTGGGGGTCACAGGTGCCGTTAGAGGTGAGGAGGTTCCAAATCACACAATGGCAGTGCCCAGAAAATGACGCACCGTTCATGCTTCCCCCAGTAGCAGTGAACATTCTCAGACAGCCACGTGGGGCACGAGCGGAAGGTGGTAATTGTGGAATTGTGTTTTCCAGTTTGCCCAACCTTACTTTTTATTTTTAATTGCATTTGCCATTTAATTCCTCCAGATTTTTCAACCAAAATGTTTAGTACTTAAAAAGAAAGCAGAAATTCTACAAAAAACAAACAAAAAACACCTGAAAGACACTTTTTTAAAGGTGACAAACATTAAATGTCAGGAAAATTTATGATTGATATGAAGAACGATTATTCTGAAATACATTTAAATGTTTCTAAAGGGTGAAGGGGTAAAAGCCTTAGTTGTCTGGAAGTTTTCTTTAATGCAACTTCGTTCCCTGATTGAATGACTCATTCTTCCCATCTCCTTGGCAATAATATTGTAGCGTTCTAGTCATACAAGCTCCAGGAAGTTATATGTTGGAGAAATCACAAAATTTGAGACATTAAATTTACAGATCAATTCTCTCTTCTTTTTTAGGAATGAGTCAGATGACTAGATTCCAAGCTTTAAAACATTAGTAAAGGTTTTATGCAGTCTCGATAATCCCTTCTATTGGCAATATGAAAAATCTAGCATAAAGAATGCTATATCACCATATTTTATAAACCTACTATAAAATAGCATCCCCTTTTCATTTCAGATTTAGATATTAGTAACTGGAAGCTGAATCTACACAATTCTAAAGAATCAAAAAGAAAATAGAATTCTGAGGATGAGTGTGCAGTGGGGCTCAGCAGTATTGAAACATATCTGTAAGAACTGTTAAAGAGAAACCTTAATTAAGTAGGGTTGGAAGACCAGAAAGAGGATCTCTCACCCCAAAGCAATAGCAGAGTCCAACAGGAAATAGAAAGACTACTCTTCTTTGCTGGCAAGGTCTCAGCTGATGAAAAGCATGGACTCTGTTTACTAAAGGGAAGTTTTCAACTTCCTTTTCCCTCTATTAAATCCTTCTCCTCCCCTGTGCAGGGACTTGCCCATGGCTCACCCTGCTTGCAAACCCCAGATTGCAATTCTCTGCTGATCGTGAATAAACCCCTATTTGGGAAAGAAATACCCAGTAGTCTATTTGTTTCTGGTCAACAGGACATATCTGCATTTTTAAATGGCTAAATTATCATCCAGATCGTTAACTATCTAGACAACATTAACATAAACATTTTCTTAGCTTAAAAGCCGTGAAGTTAAATTCTTTGACTTTAACTGGAAAGAAGGAAGATTTTTCTATTTAGATATCTTTATTATGATTTTACTCTCAATCAGTTCACATTTTAGAGGTAAGAAGGTTGAGATCCAGAGGTTAAATTACATTTCACATTCACCCAGATAACTAGCAGAGTGGCAAAGGGACCAAACAGCATTCCTGTTTTTCAATCCACTGTGCTTTGGAAGGATGCATAGGTAACTAAAGAGGATCAAATTTTCAGAAGCACTTTGCAGGTCAGCCTTTGGGCTTCTCTTTCAACCTCCAAAAACAGACCATAACATCCAAAGAAGACCACACTGTGAGCTAAAATTACTATTCTAAGATTGTAGCATTTATACAAACAATTTTTTAGAAAAAGGGAGAGATGCTAAGGTCAAACATTTGATAAGCAGATTAATTACATTCTTCCTTGATGGAGCCCTTGTGTTTGGTGAACTAGAGTGTAAGTGGGCATTGTATGCAAATATAAATAGCTTTTCACTTAAAAAATTATTTTGCCAGTGCAGTCAGCTTTATAAACAGTGAATTTACACTTCAGAAAATTGGTTTTGCGATTTTTATTGATGATAAAATAGTATCCCACAGATTTCATGTGTTCCAAAGTTTTTCTTTGGCCAAATTTGATGTAATATAGACATTCAGTTGTCTACGAGGATTATCAATATCTTATTACATTTGTCAATACAATTTATACACAACCCTTGGATTTATCTGAAAGAAGAGGTACTTGTCACTGTGAGCAGCTTTATAGAAACCCTAAGCACTGTATAGAGATTATAAAGGGAAATAGTGCGTACAGTGACTGTCAATCATTTATTATTAGAATCTCTCAGCAAACATTTAGAGGAGTTACTTTTCTTTTTTAATGATTGGAGAAATGGTGGTATAAATGGATTATAAAATTTATCTCAGAGCGCCGAGCATTTCACTGTTTTAGAATATAAATTAACGTCAATTCCATAGGTTTTGCTAGCGACTTTGTACGTTTCTCAGCTATTGTATAAGCTGATTTTTTTTTTCTGGAGAAGTCTGTGGAAATATTACTTTAGTTAGTATTTTATTATTTTATATTTTAATATTAAAATATTGCTAAAATATTAAGTATTTTGACATTAGCTGGAAATAACCCATTATTTTAAATGAGTGAAAGTTAATAGTTTTTTTATTTCCTTATGGAATTTGAAACTTCGTTGTAGATTTTAAAATTATGTATTCATGTTTTAGAATAATAATCTTTCGTTTTTCCAGGCAGATTAGTCCAAACATTTACAATAATTTAAAAGAAGACATAGTGGCATTAGACATACAAAAGGTATCACAGCATAATAATCTGTAACAAACTGCTAGAATATTTGAGCAATAATGTTGGCCCTGCTGCCTCCACAGTGATAGAAAGGGCACCCTGGGATCTATTGTTTCTATAGAAACTTATCTGAAATTCTTTCATTATAGATTAGATTTCTGTGAGTTTTGAAATTTTCTCTTGAGATTTTTCAGAAAAAAATATTAAATTATCTTCAAAGGTATCAAGTTTCATGAGGAATACACTTTATTAATAAGCTATCTTCTTTTTGGCATCTGATAATCCTATACTTATTTTTAAGATTCTTATATAAATTAATTTTAAGAAATTGTGTAAGGAATCTAGCTTTGTTCCCTTGAAAAGAGCTTTGCAATATCATAACAACTCTTTTCTAAAGGAAAACACTGTGATTCAGTGTAGCTGAAGATAGCTGCTAATAATTACTGTGCTCACAGCACACTTATCTTGACTGTGCCACTTTCTCTAGAAAAGGAAATAACATTTTATATTTTCTCGTTTTACAAAGAGTGAGGAAATTAACTTCAATTTGAATAAGCAACAGGATATCTTAATCTCTTAGTCCCAGAAAGTTTCCTGTGTTGTAAATAACAGAAAGATTTCCTTAGGGTCATCTGACTCCAAAATGTAATATGAATATATCTGTAGTATGTAAAAGGCGGTACAGATCTTGCAAGGCCACACAGTGTGCAAGGAATTCATGTGTCTTACCGGGCATTAGAGCCATGAAATATTATGCTCTTTAGTTTTTCCTGTTGTGTGTGTGGTAAAATGTACATAACATAAAATTTACCATTTTAACCATATTTTTCTGTTCACATGTTATAAACATATTTCATAATCCAGGACTCCACAATTTAAAACATTAATGTCCCCATAACATCACCCCCAACGTAACGTAATTTCTTCCAGGACGTCTTCTGAGCGTGCCCTGGATGTCCATAATACATGCAGAAAATAATGAATTCATACACCTCAGCGTGTTCGAGTTCTTGCTTTTTCACTTAATAACATCTCTCTATATATTTCCCTATCTATCCTTTTTTAAAAATTTTATCTTTTTAATACTTTACTTTCTATTTTTTAAATATACAGAGGAATAGTCCGCAATAAAAAAAGATAAACTGTTGATCCATGCAGTGACATGTGTGAATCTCAAAGACGTTATGCCAAGTTAAAGAAGCCAGACTTAAACGTTTTCACTTCATTGTCACAAGAGTTAACATGAGATCTACCCTCTTCACAAATTAAATATTGATGATAGATAATCTTGTTGAGCAGATCTTAGAGCTTATTCATCTAGCTTAACCGAAACTTTACACCTATTGATTACTAACTTGCCTTTTCCTCTTCCCTCCAGCCCCTGGAAACCACCTTTCTTTTCTTTGATTCTATAAAATTGATTATTTTAGATGCTTCATAAATCTGGATTCATGCAGTATTTTTCTTTCTGTGACTAGCTTGTTTAACTTAGCATAATGTCCTAAAGATTCATCCATGTTCTAGCATATTGCAGAATTTCCTTATTTTTTAAGGCTGAATAGTATTCTGTTGTATGTATATACCACATTTTATATCCATCCGTTGACGGATATGCATGCTGTTTCCACATCCTGACTATTGTGAATAGTCATGCAGTACCAAAGAAGTGCTAATATCTCTTCAAAATCTTGATTTCAGTCCTTTTTGGATAACCACCCAGAAGTGGGATTGCTGGATCATATGGTAGTTCTACTTCTAAGTTTTTGAAGAACTTCCATATTGTTTTTCACAGGGGTCACACCCTTTTGAATTAACACCAACAGGATGCAAGAGTTCTAATTTATCCACATCCTCACCAACACTTCTTGTCTTTTGGTGTTTGTTTTGGTTTATTTTGTTTGTTTGTTTCTTGATAATAACAGGTGTGAGGTGATGATCTCATTGAGATTTTGATTTGCATCTCCCTGATGATTAATGACTTCAAACATTTTCTCATATACCTCTTGGCCATTTTTACTTCTTCTTTGGAGAATTGTCTCTTCAAGCTCTTCGCCCATTTTTTAACTGAGTTATTAGGTTTTTTGTTTGGTTTGTATGTGTGTGCAGAGGGGCGTTGTTTTGTTTTATTTACTGTTGAGTTATAGGAGTCCCTCATAAACCTACCTCACTCCTTTTTTTTAATTAACTGTGGTATGCAAACATCACCACTATACATTTTCAGAACGTTTTAATCATCCCAAACAAAAGCGCTGTACGCGTCAAACAGTAACTCCCATCCTTCCTTTTTGTTTTTACTATTACTTTTAGATACAGTTATACTTCTGCTTGCTATCAGGTAGTAGTTGAATAAATTAGTAGATATGTCAATAAGAAATGGAAACTAAGATTGTGTTCTATAGAGCCTTAAGGTGCCACCCAAGACCCTTGTTATGCTTTACAGGGAAATAATCTGTTTGTCTAAGATTTCTTTGTAGATCTTAAGTAGATTTATGGTAATCATGAATTTTTTATTTATTTCCTTGAGAAGGCAAGTAAAAATATAGGGGCTTTTTATAAGATATCCATGGTAACCAAGAAATACCTTGTTACTTTGGATTAATTATAAAGATAAAAGTTTATTTTTGTTATAGTATAACTTTAAATTTATCCAGGCCATCGTTCCCTTTCAATTTCTAGCCAAAATGTAAGGCTATTTTGATTAATCCATCTTTGACTATTTTCTCATAGGCTGTTTGAAATTAACCATAAGTATGAAACAAAATCTCATTTTTATCTATTTTGGTCACTTATTTGTTGGCAGTTTGTCATCGCTTCTTATGTTAAAGAATGAGTTCACTTGAGATACAGGAGCCGTAGTTAAGAAATATCTCTAAATTTAACTTGATTTCAAATAATTAATCAAAATTATACATAAAATATTAGTGTTTCAAATTTAACTAGAATTAGGCCTTCTTTCCTCTCTCATTTTATGCCATCACAATAATGTTTTACTGTATTGAATGTTCCAGAAAGAGTAATTTTAAATTTTGTTTAATTCCTGGAGCACCAAATAAATATGGCATTGCTACACAGTTAGAGCTTAGTCTATTTCTCAAATAAAATGAATAAAAATTAAACAGATATCTACATCATTTGCCTTTGGCCACTGAGATTATGAATTTAAAGGCTCTTTTTCTGTCTTAACTCTAGTCAAGGTTGATTTATTCCTTTTCAAATGAGATGCTTAAAGACAAGCCAATTATTGCCTGTTATCATTCTTTTTGTTGAAATCTTTTCCTCTTGTTTCATAGGGATGAATTATTTTTAACTTACAATTTAACAACAAAAATATGAAGGGAAGAGATACACATTTTATTGGTATAACAAAGATTTTATTCTTAAAAAATAACTTTAAAGTATTAACCCAGAATCTATTAGCTAGAAACAATTTCTAAATTGGTTCAATAAATGAAACTTGTATTTGAAAAAAATTCAGATAATAAAATAAAAAAATTTTGTGTATGGTTTCAAACACAAAAATAAAATCATTATAATGTTTTACTTTCAGAAAAAAAGTATATGTCTCAGATACACAGTTTGGAAGACTATATTAGTGAATATTTTCCTAAGTAATGTTGCAAATTAAGAGGGCCATATCATAGAAAAGTGCACGATAGGAAAAAAAAAAACCACAAATGCTAGTGATCCTACGTGGTAACATTAACCAGTGAATGAATGGCTAGATGGCTGGATTACTTATAGAGCTCCACAAGGAGAGCAGGGTACTTATGCTCACAGTGAGGGCTGGAGAACATGCTCTGACGTTGCCTGGCTCCAGCCTCGTCTTTAAGCTCAGGAGGAAACACAAGCTGTTGCACCAAAAGGGAACCATTCTCTACTTCAAGGAACATTTCCTAAATGTCTCTTTATGTGGTGTTGTTAATGAAATTGGTGTTCTAGTTTATTAATTATTATAGTTAACAGGATTATCTTAGTATGCTTGGGCTATTATAAAAAAAATACCATAATGGGGTGGCTTATAAGAAACAGAAATTTACTTCTCAGTGTTTCCAAAGCTGGGAAGTTCAAGATCAAGGCACAGTCAGGTTTAATGTTTTTGTATGGTCTGCTTTCTGGTTCATAGATGGTTCCTTCTTAGCTGTAATCTCACGCAAAAGGGGCAACGGACTTTTCTTGGGCCAAGAAAGGCATTAATCCCATTCATTCACAAGGACTCCATCCTCCCAAAGGCTCCACCTCCTAATAGTATCACCTTGGGGGGGTAGCTTTCAACTTGAATTTTGAGGGGACACAAATATTCAAACCATAGCAAGAGCTTTAAAAATTTGACCCAAGAATTAATCTTTTTCAAATTACCAAAAAAGAATAAAACATGCTGAATAGTATGGTGCCCATGAAGATAACAAAAAGGCACTACGTTAAGAATTCAGAAACCTGGTTTTATTCCTGACATTTACTGACTAGTTGTGAAACTTGTATAAATGAATTTGCCATTCTAGGCCTCTTTTCTTCATCTGTGCAATGAGAAGATTGAAAACTATTATCTCTATGGTGCCCTGAGCTCTGAGTGTCTCCTTTTGTACTAAATATATGTTAATTTCCCTGGATGATCCGAAAGGTACTTTTGGGTCATGCTTGTAAACATAATTCATTAATGTAGCGTACTTGTTGGGGGTATAGGGTGAGGAAATCCTCTTTCTTAAAATTATATGACTCTTTTTATTCTATGTAAACGACTTTCAGGGTTTAGGCTAACAATTATTTTTAATATTAAATACTATATTTCTATAGAGCCTTCTTGGGGGATTTTCTTCCACTAGTTTTGGGTTTGTAGCTTCAACCTCATTTGTTATGGCATTACACATTTATAGTAACACCCACTCACACAGCTACCTGATTTCCAACTCTCTTAAGTAGGTCATTCACAAAGCCAAAAATAATTAAGCTAAAACACTCTTGAGTCTCAGGGAAATAGGTATCAACATATAGGTATAAGAAGTGTTTGCACAACTGAATCACAGTGCTGTACACCTGAAACTAATATGATGTGAATCAACTCTACTTCAAATAAACAAATGTTTTAAAACAAAGAAAAAGACGCGTTTGCATTTCTTGCCTTCTCAAATGCTTAACATCTCTTTAGCTGGTTTTACCAAAAGCCATTGTTTCTAGGCTAGTTTGAGCAGGCAGTCTGACACGTACAGCCTTAAAGGTCGGGTGATCATGTGCAATAAACAGACCCCTGACTGTTTGGAAAGTTATAGTTTAAACTCGATGAGATCACAGGGAAAGGAGCTAGAGAAACACCAGCCGCGGTGGGCAAGGACCGTGTAGCGGAGAGCCAGCAGTGCTGCATGATGAGCCTCGGGAATGGGAAATGAAGCAGGAGCCGTGGGAAGAAGCGGTCCAGAAACACGGAAAAATCCGGTCAGCAACTGCTGTCCTGTATAGTGTAGTATAATGTATAGTGTAGCACGTGTGATTCATAACCATCACCGTGAGTCATCAGGAACAATGTAAATTATGGTCAGCATGCTCTGTTTACGCTGGTCATGAAGTGAAGGGTTTGAGAAAGATTTAGAATCGCCGAGCTCTAATGTCGTTGGTGCAGAGACCTTTAAATTTGAGATTTTGGGGGAGATAAAGAAATACCTTCATGTTCCTTTGCAGTTAAAATTTTTATATGTTTATATAGATGCTTTTATTTTGTGCCCCTTTATATTTGAATTTGGCCTTATTTCATAGTGTCCTTGTTCTGTGCCAGTGCAGGAAATTGGTACTAATTAGGGTGGACATAAGGCATTCTCTTTAGTCCATGGGAACACATTTCTTCCTTAAGTTTTACAGGACCGAGTTCAGAAGCCATTTTTAAGACGAACACATTTGTTTTTAACAAATTAACCGATGCATAAAATTTCAACTAATCTGAACTGAAGAATGGAAATTAGGTTCAAGACAGATGACAAAGTGTGTAACTATCCCGAAATCTTAAGCGTCTTTGAGTGATCTCTGTATCTTTCCATTTATTCGTTGCTGATTTCTGCCGTTTCCTTGATCTATAGTTGCCCATCTTTGCTTGAGCACTTTCCTTGACAGAGAGGTTACAACTTCACAAGGCACACATTTATTTCAAAATGTTTTAATTTTATGAACTTCAAGCCATCTATTAATTTGTCATCCCTCTCTCTCTAGCTTCTAGCCACAGTCCCTAGTTCTGCCAGGGACAGCAGAGCACAGTACTAAGTTAAACCCTTTCTTTCAAATATTTTCTTTTCCAGGAAAGCAAGCCTGCTTTTCTCAACAAATCCTAGTATGCATATTTTTTCTCACATTACAAATTCCTGATTGGTTTCTTCTTGTTTTAGACCAGTAGTTCCCAACCTGAGCTGAACATCAAGCCTTTTAAAAATAATGATGTCAGGAAGCTGCAACATATTTTCACTGGCTTTATTAACATTGTGGAACACGTAATGCACAGAAAACATGGACACACGTTCTGTGTGTGAAGGACGTGTTTCAGAGTTTCAGCTCCTCAGTGAAATTGTTGTATGGCCTCACACGTGTTTTTTCGCTCCTGTCTCAATATTTTCATGAAGATATAAACAGTACTATGTCTGCCCTGCCTACCTCGTGTGGTAGCTGGGAAGAACGATGTTCTTTATAAACTGTAAATCATTATAGAAATGTTAACACTACTGTTATCATCACCCAGTCAATTGTAAAGTTGTAGATTGCTTTCTAATGATTCTCGTTGTCCACGTCTGCTGGCTCAGTATATTCTCTGACTTCTGTAGCCTTTTCTTCTCTAGCCTTGAGATGGTCTTCCCCTCTTCATTCTTTACCTAAGTGAAAATAAAACAACCACAGGACTACTCAACAGATATACACATTTGTGGAAAGTCAATAAAAAGAATAAAAAGGAGAATCTAATTTATTAAATGGACCACTTGGCTTAGTCGTCATTCTAGTGTCTTTTTATTTTTTTTGCACCATCTGCATGTGAAACGATATCTTTAGCATTTTTATGTGTTTTATATTTAGCTAAGAGCACCTTTCTGCAATCAAGAGAAATTTTTTCTAGTCTTTGCTTTAAGAGCAAAGTGGGCTAACAGTGGGCTAACAGAGTTGTAGAGAAAGTACTTGGAAAAGAACAAGTTGTATGAATTTGATAGATAGTAACTATTATCTGCTTTAGGAAAAAATGGTTTGTAGTCATAAAAACCTTCAAATACCAAGAAAAATGTATAAGGTTCTAATATTTAAACATTCTATTTATATTTTCATTTATTTATAACATCCAGTTTCCTCTTCCTTCTTCAAAAACTTGATGCTAAAATGCAGAAGAGATGTGAAACAATTTTTATTTCAACAATTTTCTTGATCTGAACTGTAATATGGTATTGGAGATATACTCAGTGTTTTCTGAAGCACTAAAAATATCTCCTTTAGTACAGAAAAATATTAAAGTGCTGGAATATTATTTTCAGTTGGGAAAATTGGGAGTCCAAATGAGTCATGTGTTATAGCTAACACTTTATTTTATGGTAGTTTGCTGATCCCAAGTTTGTTTTCATTTTCAGGGATTTCATTGCATTCTGTTTTTTTAATTTGATAATATTAGGGAAATATATTTGTTATTAAATGTGTGAATAGTTCTGTTTTAGCACACTGTAGTATTTTAACATACTCCATTAGCAGTGAAATAGAACCGCATGAACACAGTGTTATATTTTTAAAGGAAAGATGAATCTCATACCACTTTTATTTTTCTCCAGTAAAAACTAGCTGATTCTGTTTGAATTCCACCCAATGAAAGTAAAATTCTAGTCAAGCATGGAATCCTCTAGCATAGTATATGGTGCTGCTGTCATTGTTACTAACTTGAAAACTTGATTTAACAAAATTCAGAGCTAAAATTATCCATTCCTGGAGGTTCTCCTGCATCAGCCTTAGCTCAGCCTGAGCTGTAATGAAATATTCTTATGCTTATGATCCAGAATGATCAGTGAAGTCAGTGGTTTTCACACTTCTTTACCAAGTGCAGTTAAAGTGTAGGGAAATTTAAATACATACACTAGAGTGTTTGAGTTTAAACTAAAGCCACTTGTCTCAATATGAAGATTTGTTTAAAAATTCAGATTTTACAGTATATTCTACAATTTATCTCATTTTAGTATTACAAGGCTTTCGATTTCTCACCATTGAAGAAAACTGATGATTCAGGAATATATGATATATAATTCCATGTCTTCTCTGATACTCGTGTACTGTCTCCTGTATTTCCAGGTTTAAGGTACCAATCAGATTGGTTCAGTGAACAAGGAGAAGTAGCTGGAGGCCAGGTCACACATGGACTCGTGAAGCACTGAAAGATTTCAGCCTTCACTCTAAGACTGGAATACTAGGAGGGGTTTAAACAAAGGCCAGACTTTAAACATGTTTTAATGTTTTAAAACAAGCCAGGTTTTAATTAAACATGGTCAGACTTACCTTTTAGAAGGAAAGTACTAGTTACTGGCTTAAGAATAAATTATAGTCAAAAGATAAAGCAGAGACCAGTTAGAAGACTGTTGTAGTCAACTACATGACAGATAATGCTGACTTGGACTAAGTTTGTAGGAGTGGGGATGAATAGGTGAATATATTTAAAAAGCATATCCAGGAATATTAGTCAGCAATTTCAAAAATATTTACTGATCTATTCAACAACGCCTATTCAATATTACTCAGCAATTTAAAAAATATTTACTGATCTATTTCAGAAGCATCATGCTAAGTGAAAAAGTGCCAGATGCAAATGATTGCATACTGTGTTATTCCATATATGTATTTATACATATATACATTATTGAAAAAGCAAAATAAGTGACCGAGAGCAGATCAGCAGTTTTCTAGGACCAGGGGTGGGAGTGTAAGACAACCACTGGGGAGGATGAGGGAACTGTGGGAACGGTGGAAGGGTTCCACAATTTGGATGTGGCAGTGGTTGTTCATGGAAATGTACACTTAAAGTGTGAATTTTATTGTATTTAATTTATGCTTCAGTAAAGCTATACAGAAAAAAATGTGCAGCAAATAATATTTGCCTACAGAAGTGGTGTATTAGAGAAAGAAATAAGGCAGAGCCAACTGCAATGGTTTTGATCTCAGATGCTGGTAGGAAGTCATTGTTACCTAAAAGGCAGAGATGAGGTGTGTATATAGTAAAGTGAGAATTTGGGGAAGATTTTAAGCTTTGTATGTGTTAAATGTGAGATCCTTATTACACATCCAAGGAGAAATGCCAATTGGCAATTGGAAATATAAATCTGGATGGAAAAATATCTAGTCTGCAGATAACCATTAAGGACTTCTCTATGTATATATTATATACAAATTTATATATATAAATTATATATATAAAATAAAGCCAGGAAACTAGAAAAAGACAACATTCTCTGTCAATGAATGTTGATACCAAAGAGAAGAGGGGCACTAGAATAATTTTCAAATTCCTCTGTCACCTGTCATTTCTATTTAAAATGCCTATAACTCACTCTAGCTGCCCAGCTAAACTAGGAAAATGCCTGGCTGAAAAGATACTCAGGAGCAATGACTATTGATTGAATGTATCTCCTTAAGATCATCCAACGTTGAGAAGAAAAGACAAAAAAAGACCAAACTAGTGTCATCATCTTAAAGTGTCAGGCGATTTTAAGTAATTACAGTTTGAGGCCATGAATACTTACCAAATGAAACAGAATCTATTCCTATCAGAATAAATTAACAAAAAATCTTATTGATTAGAAATAGTGCAAACCCCTGGCTCCTTTATGGTTGAGTGGAACGGGATTGGAAACTGCTTCACTTTGCTGTCTCTGCTCACCTGTCTGACTGTGGTTATCTGATGACCCGTTGGTCCGTTTATTGGATCTGCTTCTTCACTTTGCTTGGCTGATAGCAAACCTTATAACATGTGTGTCTTCACTCATCTTCGTGTTGTATGTGATGCCACTGGCCTTGAGGTAGGTCCAGTATTTTAGTAATCAGCCACTTTCATCTTCTGCTAAGATGTTTCCCTGGCAAACATGTTTTGTAATGTCCTGGTAAATAGTTCTCACTTTAATAGGGTGCTTTTGAATGTATGCTGGTTAGATTGGAAGTCTCTGTCATCTCTCACCACTTCAGGAAACAATTTGGAACTTGGGCTGTTGGCTTGGTTCTGGAAAGCTAGTCAAATTTTATATCAATCAGAGTATTCGTTTCATAACGTTAGCATTGGTAAAGTTTGAATCTTTTTCTTTTGTAAATTCCATGATTGGTTTTCTGAAAGTGTCTCCTTTCCCTTGATATTACTATGCATGATGTTGGTTTGCTATCAGACTTAAAGTCGTGTCGATAGGTAATAATAAATCACGGCAGTTCAAACCACTGTTGTGCACTGCGCATTACATGTATGAACTTATACTGAGAAATCTATATTTCTGTATGTTGGTATATATGTATATGCAGAATGCAAACATACGTGTGTGTGTGTGTGTGTGTGTATATTCTTTTAATATCAGTCACCAAGACTTGCCTTTTAGTAAAGGCTGGGCTTGCTGAAACAAGACCTCTATGCTTTTTCTCATTCTGCAGGGCTATATTTAGCACTTTTTTCTAATAACATGTCCTTACTCTCTGGTAGGTATTTACCAAAAGTTATGATAGTAATTTTATAATGCAACTTCTCTATAGGATTAAAAGAGATATTCACATTGTTCCATGGTGAAACTGGCTCGGGGCTGAAACATGGATTTTGACTGGTTATGCCTCGTTTATGTGTGTGCTGCTTCGTCACTTCTTAATATCGCCTCATGTCAGACTTGATAAGTACTATAACATCCATTTCAATCTTGTTTTATATTATGTATTTAAAGAATATTATGGTTTTAATTTGTAGAGAAGGAATGATATCTTTGTTAGAAATGTTCACTTTTGAAAAACAAATTAATCCAAAGGAGTGTAAATTTTAAGCATTATAAAAGCTCCTTTCTTCACCAAATATGTTGCTTCTCCGTGGTAATTTGTTGGTGAGTCATTAATTTATTGTCTTCTTTCAGTCATTCTCCAGGTGGTATTTACTCTTAGTAATTGCTCTGTATCCTCAGATATTCAGTAGCTTTAAATTTGGAAAGCTATGAACAGTGAAATGCAAACACTTGTGTTGAAAACAAACTAGAGAAACTTTCAAAAGTACGTCAAGCTATTGCTCATGCTAAGAAATATTTTGACAAGAAATAATGAGGAAGAATATCAGTGATATTTAAACAATGTCTTAGTTTCAAACTATCAGTCTTTTTCATGAACTTATATAGGGCTTGTGTAAATAATTTATTAGCCATCAATAAAAGCTTAAAAAATTGGTTGAGGGTGGTTGAAAGAGAATATTGGCGATACGCTATTTAAAGAAATGTTCAACTCTTCATTGCAGGGTGACTGTATCTTCCCGTGGAGGCCCAACATAACTAAACTTGCATCTTTCCATTGAAGAATCACACACACACACACACACACACACACACACACACTCACACATGCACACACACAGAGGACATAATGTGACAGCAATCTGTGTACCTAATATTTTAAAAATTTATACCATTTTAATCACATTAGCTCAAATTATTACTCTAGGAGCTGAACTCATGGGTAGCTTGTAAGGTTCAACCTTGGGGTGAAAAGTAACCTCTAGATTTGTGACTAACAGGCTTCATATTTTAGGAAACACTTAGTCCTTCACCATCTAATTTTTAAAAATTAAATGACAAATCATTTAAATGAAAAGTTAAAAAACTATGTTATGGATCTTTCAACTGCTTCAAATAAGGCATATTATCCTCTGGGAAAAAAAAGGCTAGGCATTTTGTCACAGTGAACAGGTATTTGATTTTCCTCTGCAATATATTATTAAAATTAAAAAAGAAGTAAGACAGTTTGAATGTTTAGCATACATTGGCCTTACCAAAGAAAAATAGCATTTTTGCTAGTACTTTAAAAAAAGTACTTCAAATCTGGTACCCAATCAAAACTAAACAATATATTTTCAAAAAAAAGGATATTTTAGGATATATATATAACTAATCAATTCAGCAAATAGTGAACACTTACTGTATGTGAGTACAACAGTAAGCAGACACCTCAAGTTGCTTATGGTCTAGCAGAGAATACAGACAATTTAATAAGCAATTACGAGAACAGGAAAAGAGCCAGGATGTGGGCTTGGTGTTATGGGAGCACAGATGGCCCACCTAGTCTAATCTGGATCCTTCCTGCTGTGATTTCCTGTTAGCCAGCATAGGCATCACCTACGACATTGTTAGAAATACCTAATCTTGGTTCTAACCCCATACGTACTGAATGTGCATCTCTAGTTGATGAGATCCCCATGTTATTTGAATGTGCATTAAAGTTTAAGCCAGATATTAGGGGAAAATACTCAGAGAAAGTTATTAAAAATGAACGCCCAAGTGGCAGTGTGGTTAGTTTGTACAGGATAAAGGTAAAATGTGTTGGAAACAGAAAGAGAATTATCCTGTAAACCAGATCTATAGCTTAGGCTACTGGTTACACAGAGGAGGTATGGGGAGAGAAGGGAGATGATTTCAGTTTTGAGTATGTTGTATTTGATGTGCCTTTGAGCCATGTTTTGAGGGTAGATATGTTTAAGCATAAGGGGAAGGTAGACATATGAGTCTAGAGATCATGAGTTAGTTCTCTGCTGGAGCTGCTGACTTGGAGATGGGTGGTGTGTTGATGGTGACTGATGTGTCTTACTTTGGGTTGCCCTACAAAAACCCAAGAAGAGAATTCGGGTGTAGGTAATTCACTGGGGAGTAATTCCAAGAGGCAAAATGAGGAAACAGGAGGAGTAAGACTAGAGAAAAAGGAAAACCAATGAAGTGTATTTTTATTGAGTTGTTTTCTAACGTGGACAAGTGTGACTTAGTCTTGCTGAGAGCCTCTGAAGAACCATGTGGAATGCTCCTTTTAATTGTCTCTTTGAAGGTTGGGAGGCGATGACATTGATCCTTAGACTCAAGTCCCTCATTGGTTGAATGTTACCTACGTCTCTCCCCATCCCCAGACTCCCATGCAACTCTAGCTGCGCTGAGCAGGTTTTCGAGGCTTCTCAGAAGCCCTGAGACAGAAACCCTGAGACGGACTCTCCACACAGTTATAGTTGAGGTCAGCGTTGGCCAGCTTGCAAGGATAGAGGGGTTGCATGGGGCATCATCAATGTCTGCTGCTAGTGTTCAATGCCGTTCCTATAAAAATAAGACAATCTTTGCTAAGTGTCTAATTGTTGGTAATCACTGGGAAATTATAGAAATGTAAGAGCATCATTAGTGAAATAGAAGGAATGGAGACTATAATTCCGTGTTTAAAGTTTCAGTGAAAAGAAGACAGTGAGATAGTGACTGTAGACCACTCTTTCAAGAAATTGATTGACAAAAGGAAGGAGAAAAATAGGTGGTAGATGGGGGCTCCTTGTGCTCAGTTGACAGCCATTTTTTGAAAACAGGAATGTCATGTAGTGAATGAAGAGTACAAACTTTGGATCCAGATTGCCTGGGTTCGAATCCTGGCTTAAACACTAATTAGCTGCGTGACTTTACACACATTATTTAAATTCTCCATGCCTCAGTTTCATCATCTGTAACATAAGCAGAATGGTCAGAACTCATAAGATTTTTGTAAGGATTAAACAAGTAAATATGAATAAACTGTTGAGTTGAGTTCCTGGAAAATAGTTTGTAATATCCAAGGGTTAGGTATTGGTTTTTTATTATTATTAAGTGGAGAGGTGAGTATATTTAAAAGCTATTTGGCTGGAGCCAACATACAGAGAGAACATTGAAGATACAAGATAGGAAGTTTAGCAAATAGGGTAATGGTTCTGTGGGGTGATGAGGAGAGGATATTCAAACACAGTTGAAAGATGACTTTCAAATGAGAGAAAGGACACTTCCATTGTTGTAAAAGCAGGAAGGAAAGAGGGAGAAAAAATATATGTTTCTAAATGAGTTAATAGTTGTGCTTGTGTGAAGGCTTCTATTCCTCTTTGAAATTTTAGGTAAGGTCATTATCTATGAATGAAAGAATTGGTTGGGGGAGGGAAATAAAACAGCATAGAATGTTTTAAATGGTCCTATTGAAAAATGAAAGAGTAATTAGGTGATCATGGTATGTCAGTATGTACTCTTATTGAATTAAGGATCAATATCATTTTCTTATATGCAAACACCTCCCCCGCCCAAGAAAAATTGCGATAGTAGAGATCAGAGTCATTCAGAGAAGGAAGACACTCTGAAAGGTTTCTAAAGTATCCAAGCACACATTTCAACTCTGTTGTAACAATAATCATGACTGTTTCGATTTCCAGCAGTCATCTATCCCCATTGACCTTTATTCTATAATTGCTAAAAATTAATGTTCTAAAAATGTTTTATATGAGCAATGTATTTACTTTGTAGTCAAAGCATTTTCTTCAGAATACATTGAACTCACATTACTATTATGGTCTTCAGTTACTGGCTTAGTTAAGTCTTAAACAGTGTTACTCCAGCTTCTGGAAAACTTTTTGAAATCTGGCCATTTTCAAAGCAAACTATAAGAAGAAAGAGAGGAAGAAGGAGAGGGAGAGAAGGGAAAAAAGGAAGGAAGGGAGGGAGGGAAGGAGGAAAGAAGAGCTATGATACACGATTTCCAACTTTTTTTAAATCTTGCAAATATATTCAAATATATTTTATGAAATATCTAAGTAGATAGTGCTAGATTTCATACACAAGACGGCAAGTGTCTGTTTATAATGGAAGAGGTCATTCTGGATGGAAGAATATTTTTATCTGGTAATATTTTTGTAAGGACTTTACGATCACCTGTTAGGTTGTAATTATGATAGTTTTCCAGGTCAAATAGATATATATTCACTATCACAAAAAGCTTTCCCCACATCTTGACAGCTGAAAAATTCACTCTTTTATAGAGAAACCCATATTTGTTTACGCAGCTTTCCAAAAAGACACAGTAGAATGAAGATAAAATGGAAGCATCTCACTCAAACTTCTGCAGAAAAAAATAACTTTACAAACATCGAATTTTCTTCATGTGTGACTTTTAATTTTGTTTCCAGTTAATATATTGGAAGTCAAATTTAAGTGTATTTGGATGCCTTTATTATTATATGGCTTAATCTGATATGACTATGCTGCTTAAAAGAATTTCACAATATAACTAGGAATCCATGTTTGCTAAAAGAAACTGTTTCCTAAGTGAGTATGAATTGAACATTTTGCTGTTTTTAACATTTTTCTTGAAAACGATTCAATCTGCTGTAAATATTTTAGAAATAGTACTGTATAGCACAGAGAACTTTACTCAGTGTTCTGTGGTGACCTAAATGGGAAGGAAATCCAAGAAGGAAGGGATAGATGTATACATACAGCTGATTCACTTTTTTGTACAGCAGAAACTTATACAACACTGTAAAGCAACTATACTCCAATATAAATTAATAAAAAAAAAATAGTACCTGGTACACTCACTTGCGTTCAACCTAGCTTTCTAACATATATATAAAAAGGGATTCATTTATTTTAAATGTAGGATCAAAATAGCTTCAGTTGCCATGTAAACGAATGACTGTATTAAAAATATCTTTGTAAAAATTAGGATAGCTTAGTTATAAATCCAACGATGATTGGCTTAAACATAAAAAATGAAAAAAGTAACTGATTGATTATTGGTCTTTGAAGGGAGATTTTAAATATTTTATTTTTATTAATTATTATTTCATAATTATGTTTAAAATCTACAACATATAATCATTTGCATATGAAACGTACATTAATTTTTTATTCTGTAAGAAAAACATCATCCCAGACACCATTTTCATATGTTGTATTTATATTGAGCATGAGACGTATTTGAATTCAACTGGATTTTTAAACTATTTGCTCTTTAATGATTTTCCCAGTAATTACCCATAAGTAGAACAGTGTTTTCATAGCATGACTAAATTGTGCAATTGTTTATACTAAACATGTAATTCATTTTTTGTTGTTGTTCATTGCCCTCTATTTATTGCCATTTACAAAGATGTTTTACTCTTGTATTTTTTTAAATAAAAGTATTCCAAAAATAAGACAGTGAAAAATGCTTTTAGAAATAAGAATTACAGCCACATTATTTCGAAAATCACAGTAAGTATATAGTTTTTAAAAAGTGTCTCATGATAATAACACCTATCTCTGTAGCAAACCTGTACTAATGTCAGAAAATAAGGGCTGCGAGAAGCCCTCATGGCTTAACAAGTTCTAGAGGCAACAGAAAAGGTGTTCAGTGAGTACACTTTTGTTTTCCTCTGGATTGTTTTTCAATTAAAAACTTTTTTTTGATGTATGCTGGAAAGGCATAATACAAAGTATATGTAGTAATAAGTAAAAACTTTAAATATCTCTCATTTGCCTATATTTGGTATAGTAATCTTTGTAATACTTTCTTAATTTTTGGCTACTTATAAAACAAATGAGCATTATAAATTATGTGAGTAAATTAGAATATTCTTGACATGTATTGGTAAAATAGTTCTTATCAAATATATTATAAAAAGAACAGTAACTTACTTTGGATGTCATTTATGTTTTTGAAACTCATTTTATATATATATCCACAAATATAATTATCCATAATAAGTTTATTATTTGAAGTACTGCTTCTTCCTCAGCATTTTATTAAACTAAAGCTAAGTTTATTATCTAATGAGATTCCATATAAATATCTTGAGGAATGCAGTGTTTGTATATGCTAATATTAGTTAAGAAGAGTATATTCTTAGCCATCTGTCATAAAACTGGTAGAGTTTTGGATAAACAGGGTGTAATGACATGTTATATCATTTTTTAATATTAATGCATAAATAAACTGACTTCAGAATAAAATGTAGGAATTCAGATTCTCTGTCTTCGGTTACCTGGGAGGATTTACTGTCGTCTCCAAAGACTGTGCTGCACTGCAGGAAGGAAGCTGAGTTTGGGTGGCAAAATCTTACCATTTTAACAATTGTTTCTGGAATTATTTGGCGTCTTCTCGCATAAAAACTTTAAAAAGTGATGAAATGACAGTTATCATTAGTCTTAAGCTATGCACAGACACCCCACAGGTTGCGAGTCTGTGGGCGTGGGCTACATTTTAAAAGATGTCCTGAGCTATCATAAAACATGCCCGTGTGCAGTAATGTGGTGCTTCCCGAGAGACGGATTTCTGTAAAACGTTAACTGCTTATGTGCAGTGTTTTATAGATTTGAAGACTAGAGACAGAATCAGAAACTGAGAGGTCCATTTTATGTGATTACTAATTGTGAATTATTTGCTAATTTTCATTTTTATGTAATTTGTTCTTAAAATGAAAAGTTTAACTTCTGATTCCTATCTCCCAGGAATATTCAGTATACAAAACGATGCCTAGTTACCTGAAGACTATCTATTCTTTCAGGTGTACACACGGCTGTCTTGGTAATGAAGAAGACTTTTATTTTTGTATAGAATGCTTATTTAATAGGGAGGTTGCCTTAACAACTGGTCCCTTTTCTAAATAACTGCTTATGTTCTCATCAGTTAACTAGCCATTAAGGTTAAGACAATGATTCCGTGCTATACTTCTTATTTACTCTCCACAGCTCCACAAAAATAGCTTATTGAATAATGTCAAACTTAAATTGTCACAATTTCAAAATCTTGACAGAGAGGAAAAGTTGAAATAAGAAAAAAGAAAAACCATGAGAGGAGCTGGCAGTCAACCAAGTATTTCATTACTCAGTATCAAACTGCATATACTTTGCACATGTTTTTATTAACGTCTGCTGTTTTCCTAATTGTTATAAGCATTTTGGAATTATAGGAAGGCAGTTTCTCTTCTACAATCAATAATTTCCTCCTCCTGACAACTATATTTGACATAAATACTGACACAGATTCAGACAGAAACTACAAACTCTTTAAAGAGCAGATTAATCCACTTTAATTGCAGTAGGTTGGGGTTATCAATCTCTGAATGATAGACAATACTAACCAATAATAATACAATACAAATGCACAATTTCAATCCATGTGGAAGAACCTCCCTGTCTGGCATGCTCCATTGATACCATTACTATAACTGAAAGGAGGCAAAGATCACATTTTGTTTCCTTTATCGGAGGGATTTTCAGAAAGTGCGTAACAAACCAGGTTTTCCATCAGTGAATACTTGAGAACTTGCTATGTGCAAACACCTTAGCAGATTCAGCAGTGAACAAGATAGGCAAGGACGGACGCGTAGCGAATAAGCGCAGGTGCCCTTCGTGTCACCAAGGAGTGCGCTCAGCACTGTCCGTACGCGTGCGCCTGGGGGACTTTACGTGGCCTAGGGAGTCAGAGCATCTTTTCTTGACGTGGTGAAATTTGAGGAGAGGATTAAAGGACGGATAGATATTAGCAAGGAAATGCTGTGCGGAGAAATCATCTCGGACTGAGGAAACAGCGTGAGCATGCAAGCTACCAGGATACCTTTAAGAATATGAAAGGCATTTCACACACCAGGGCACGGTGGACAGACGGGGAATGCAAGTGAGAGCGCAGGAGAGGCCCACACAGGCCAAGGAAGTTGGACTTGACCCCGAAGGCGGCGGGAAGCTATTAAAAGGCTTTAAGGAGAAGAGGGACAATAAGCTGAGCGTTTTTTAAAAGATTTCTCCGTCAGGATGATGGAAAATGAATGAGGATGGTAAGAAGGCACGTGCAGACGGGTGCGCAGAGTGTGGCTAGGAAGCTGGCAGTAGTTTAGAGGGTGTGTAAGGTTACTGGGACTCGCATGCTAGTAACGGTGAGGCGGGGGGAGGAAAATCGCGGAAACGTTTGCCAGGTAGAACTTACGGGATTTAGTATTATCTTAAGAATTAGGATTAGGGGATATTAAAGTAGGGGTGATTAAATTTTCTGCTAAGGGTATCATTTCATGAATATAAAGACAATATAAATGTGACTAAAACTTTTTTTTAGATTTTTGGAATTGGCATTTACCATGCTATCATTCTAGCTCTCTGCTTTTACCTAGAGTATGTCAGAGAGAGGGTTACATTTGCTATTTCCATTTTCACTTCTTACTTCCAGCCACTCTCACATCACTTGCAACCTGCTTTGAGTCGCCCCCACTCCTGAAGTGTACCCACAGTCCCAGGAAGGCACGGAGTGCAGAGTCACCAAAAAGTTTACTGAACCCAAATCCAGTGGATACTTTTCAATTCCCCTCTATTGAGACATCCCAGATTTTTCAGGAATAAAAGGATACCTTAAAATTATTTTTAAATTTTATATATTAATATATTTCTAAGCTGAACACAACAAAATTATGAAGATAAAAGCTCGAAGAAAATGAGAAGATATTTAGAATTAAAAAGAGTTTTAAGAATTTCAGGAAATATTAAAGAATGTAAGGGAATGTAAAGAAAATGTAGGGAATGTAGGGAAACGTAGGGGGAAACGCAGAGAAAGAATATGTGAAATAAGTGATAAGGAGCATGGACCATACCCAAAGGCTGGACATCCAGCTAGGCTTCAACCTGGAATTCTGTATGTGGTCAGGTTATCAATCAAGTTTGAGTTTAACAGAGACATTTTCAGACAAGAAATAGTTCCAAAACCTATATCCCGATATTTCTTAGTTATTTACTTAGGGATTGGTTTCAACAACATGAATAAATAAACCAAAAGAAAAACATAGTGTCAAGGAATAGTGAACCCAACCAGGGATGTTGTAAGGAGAAATCCTGCAGAAGAATCTCTGAAGGAAATTCAACAGATACTGGGTAGGATAGGAAGGCTGGGGGAAAAAAATGAAACTAAAATAAGAGCTAATTGTGCAAGAAATAAAATCATTAAAAATTGGGAATTGGGAGACTGGGATACCAAATCGTACACTCTAAATATACGCAATTTATTGTAAAAAAAATAAAAATAAAAAGTTAAAAAAAATGCATGAAACAGAAAGAAATGTCATCAAACCTTCCACTCAGCATCGTGATACATGGTCAAAGTAAGGTAAACACTTTATGGGTTTGGTAGGTTCAATTACGGGTACAAAATTATAATCCACCTTTACATCGTAAAAGTAGAGATGACAGAAGTTAGAAAATAGGCATGAAGGAGGGAGTTTGTTACTTTCATCTGGTAAATTTGTCTAAAGTTCTCTGAACAAGAAATAAGAGCAAGCTATAGAGTATGTAAAGTTACAAGGGAGATCAAGGCAAGAATTAACACTAGAGACAACGTTACAGCATGAGAAAGGGGGTGAGACAGTTCGGGGGACTGTATGCAGTTAAGCCACGTTGTTACAGCAGAAAGTCTATAAATGATGCCTATTATTAATCCGTAAAAGAAATAGAGGCAGAAGCACATTGCTCAGTGATATGAACAAACCACCTTTTTAAAAGTACTGATGCAGGAGAAGTGAGACTGATGCGCGTGACAACGGAATGTTGCCGTTTGGGATAAACACTCTGTTACTGCTCATTTTTAACATCGTCAGGGAGGAAGAAAGCGTTCCTCTGTCCTTCTAGGTTCTTCTGTCTGGTCTGTGTTAAATTGGCATGGGCCAGTTACCAGGTGAAAATCAAATTTAATTTCTGGTATGTATATGAATACCACATACTTGATGGGATCAGAGACCCCATATACAGGAGGGGTTCAGAGAAAAGGAGGGAAAATAACGTATGTGCCACCCCGGGCTGAGGAGCCGGACAGGGGCCTGCAGCTCTCAAGGCCAGGAGGGTCATTCACAGGATGATAAAAGGAAGAGCAGCTGTTGGGTAATTAGATGTTTGTCCTGCCATACGGATGGGGCCACTTAGATAAAATTTGTCTCTGATAATAACCCTTTTCCTGGGAAAAATCCCCAATTTAAATTATCCTAGGTCGTTAAGGGAGGGGCAGGAGTTTCTCTTGAGTCTGCAGGGTCTTCACTGCCTTTAGTGCCCAATAACCCACATGCCAAAGTGTCACACCTAGAGGAGGTCTGTTCTGAAACCCTGCAGTATCATGTACGTGCATTTTATATATATATACACACACATGTATATTATATATATAATATACAATATATATAATTTTAACTGCACAGAACATTTTAAAAATAAAAGTACATTAGAATTTTAAATGGTCCTTGTTTTATAGTCTTTTAAATCTAATGGAATGAATTTTTGATTTTACATATTCAAGAAAGAATTGTATTTGCACCTCTGCCTTTCAGAAATTTACGTATCACTGATATTAAATTTATGAAGTCATCTTTTGCATATAGTATATTACTAGAATTAACAGAAACTGCCATTTTATCATTTTTTACTTTGCCAGCTTATGCATAACTTTTAGCATCTAGTGTATTTAATTGTCCACCTACCACTAGATACCTTCTTCAAAGATTTGTTTATTTTTATTTCTTCACATCACATGGTGATATTTTTCTTCATTCTTGCAAGTCTCATTGTGTGAGGGAAACAGATGAAAATAAAGAGCTTTTCAGTAAGTGTTGTGTCCTCAGATAATTCCCAAGTTCACAGATCATGGTGCAATAGGATATACTCCTTTTGAGTGGCCCCTCCCCTTTGAAACTTTATCCTTCTTTGGATTTTGCTAATCAGGCTTTTCTGGTTGTGCTCTTACATCTTGCTGGCTCATGTGAGCTCCCTTAACTTGCTCAGACTCCGTGACTCAACTGCTTTTAAAATATAGGTTCTACTTTTTGTCTTTTTATGTCTTCGTTTGACGCATCCTTAGTGATCCCTTAGTCATGGCCTGTGCGGATGTTTTCTCTTCTTCGTGTCTGACCTACATACAAGCGTTAGGAGGTGCCGTGAGCATCCTAAGCTTCACTTGTCAGAAACTGAATTTCTTTTCTTTCCTCTGCTCTCCCGCACATGTACTTCCTTACATCCTCAAGAGAACACGGCACTTGGCATATAGAAGTGGTTCTGATATTTTAGTGTATGCAGGACCTGTGAAAACAAAAACTTCTAGACTTTCTAATTCAGAGTTTCTGATTCAGTAGGTCTGGGGTGGAGACTGCGCATGTGAATTTCTGACCAGTTCCCAGGTTATACTGATGGTTTGGCAACCACTCCTTGAGGGCGGTTGGTACACAGCAGTCAATTAGTACTTGTTAGATCAGTTATTACTGTGAGTAAATGAATGTTTTAAATACAATATATTTTAAAGTCAAACTGAACTCAGTAAATGACAAGAAATATTCACAGGACTTTCGTCTGAAGGAACAAGGAGAATCATTTGGTATAATACCCTCTTAACTGTAGATCAGTAAACTGAAATCTAAAGGGATTAAGTGGTTTCTGTGAGGAAAAATAGCTAGACGCAACCAATCCTGACTTTCCATGAAAACTAAATAACGTTGTAGGTCACATTTGTATTTAGCTAATCAAGCATTAGTTTTCCAATTCCAGAGATACACACAGAGTAGATTATTTTTTTCTCTAGATGAGTATACTTTTGCACACAGGCACAGATTTCCCCAAAAATGATTAAAATGCTGCTGAGTTTTAACGCTGCTTCCCATGCTCCTGAGATGTATGCAAAAAAGGGAGACCTCTAGAGCTCAGCATGCCGGTTAAGGTTAAAGATTCTCACCACCCCAGGCAGTGTCTGGGCAAGCACTCTGTTGGGAAAAGTGAGCAGAGGTTACTTGACACCTTCTGGCTTTGAAAATCATTGAATCCTTTATTTGGCCAGAACTGAAAGGACCTTCATCAATGCCGTACATGTCCAAACTCTGACAGCCCTATTGTCTGAAGTTGTTTTATTGTTTTCCCACGTTCGGACAGGGCTCCCCGGACTCCACAGGTTATGCTCATATGAGGCTTCCGTTTAAAGGCAAAGGACACTGTGCTGCAGAGAAAGAGGATGCCGACAGACATCAGAGGCCTGAGGGCCTTTCCCCAGCACTCTCCTTTCCTGTGCGCTCCATCTCTGGGCCTCTGGAGCACATGGTCACTGGCGTGAGCCCCCCAGATCTGTGCAAGGAGCCTTGGCTTGAGGAGAGCTCACCAGCAAAGCCCTCAGCAGCTGTTTAGTCCATCCAAGCTAGTCAAACCAAGCAGGCTAGTTGCAAGTCATGAGTGCAGAAGTTAGCCTTGTGGGTCTCCAGCAGTTTCAGAACCTAAACAGTACATCAGATATCCCACTGCCATCCTCTTGGCTAAGAGTAAAAATCAGATACACAGATGTCTCTAAAAATAAAGTTAGAGCTTTTCCAGTTCAGCTGCAAATCAACTTTATCCTACACAGCAATCTTGTAGAAGAGGCCACTGAAGCTTCTTTCCTTTGGACCAACCTCATGAGGGGTCAAGCAGGCTGAATCCCAGGTCTCTAGCTAGGGGTGGGCTACCGAAGTTAGGTAGGCGTACAGATTCTGGCTTCTTCAGGAAAAATTAATCCAGTCCTTCTCAAGTACATACTAGAAGCCACTTACACACAATGACAGTGACAGCATTGGTGCCTAAATTCAGAATGCCTAAATCATAATCACGTTGCTTCAGAGAGATATATATGTAGGCCTGCAGGCTTTAAATACTTCAGGGAACAGTCGGGTGACCAAATAAAGGAATCTCATGACAGAGTTGTATTTCCTTTGAGAATACTAATCTCTAAAAGGGAAAGTCCAAAAATATGAGTGCTATGCGTAAGGAAAGTACATTAAAAGAATTTGAAGAAATACAATGATTTGCTGTTTCCCATGAGATAATATGAATTACCAAATATAATTACAGTAAAAATGGGCAAGGAGTTCCAGATCTTCCAATCTGAGCTCTATTACCTGGAAAAGATAGGGGAAAAAATTGTTTTCATAGCTATGTCCAATGTGTTGCGTTTAAGGAAAGATTTTTATTCCAATACCTTCATCCAGTTTTATTTCCTGCCTTTTTATTTGTACTCAATTTTGTCCTCTGTACAATGAAACTGATTTGGGAGGCTCTGACTAATTTTTTCGAAGTATAGCCTTCTGACCCCCTGCGTTTGAAACGTCAAGGGAGTGTTTCTCGAACAGAAACGTGTACGAGTCGTCTGCGCGATCTTTCTTAAGGTGCAGATTCTGCACATTTTTCACAGGTCCGAGGGAAAGCCTGGAATTCTCCTCTAATAAGCTCCCGAGTAATATCCATGTTTCTGTATTCCTGTTTGATTTGCACGGATTCTTTAAGTGTGTATGTGTACGTACACGAATATATGTGTAAATGTACAAGGCAGGTACCTCCACGCAATCAACACCTGGATTTAAGAAGGCAAACCTGCGTTCCGAGAGACAGCCTCACCCCAAGTGTTACAAACAATCAGGTTTAAGTACTGCTTATTTAAATGAAATTATATGTCTAAATTAAGTTTCAGTCATAAAAGTATGTGGATCTAGACTCATTCTGATATTTTCCGGCATCCTAAATTGAAGCCTGATGCAGTCTCTTAATGTAGAGGGCATGAGTGTTGCTTGAGTGTCTATGACTTGCAAACAGCTGCCCAGCTTTCTGCCTCCAGGTTCAGTTTTCAGTTAGATCTGCTCCTTTGCTATAAGGCCTAAGACGAAACCTTTTGTGCTATCCAGTCATGAGATTCTTTCTCCAAATGAAGAGTTAAACAGCAACTTAATACTTCTTTTAGAACTCAGCTTAAAGAAAATTTTAAAAAAATAGCATCACGTTTTGTTTTCTTGCCTCATTACTGGCTTTTCTGAGGCTGCATCCAGTCCACTCTGAACTCGTTCCGTGCTTGCTCTCCGTAACATCTCAGGTCTTCATGGGAAACGTTTACTCAAACAGCCGCCTTCTACAGTGTGTGACACAGAGCGGGCACATTACAACCTAGTACGTCAGTCCTTCCCCTTAAAGGGTTTCTTCTTTTTGTTACTGTTATTCAAATGTTATTGAATATAGCACAACAGAGTAGCATCGTGAGTGTGCACACAGCCAAACCATGTTTTCTAACTTCCTTTTTTCCTTTCCTTACAGTATAAGCAAGTGGAACAGTACATGTCATTCCACAAGCTCCCAGCTGATATGCGTCAGAAGATACACGATTACTATGAACACAGATACCAAGGCAAAATCTTTGATGAGGAGAACATTCTCAGTGAACTCAACGATCCTCTGAGAGAGGTAAGATTTGTAGTCCGCCATCCCCGCAGGCGTGATCGTTGTTTACTTTCTCTTTTCCTGGGAAATCCTCAATTCCATGTGTCGACACTGCTCAAAAGAAAAATTATAACTTAATGTTAAAACATCTTTTTTTTTTTCTTTTTTGCCCTTATGTTCTCCCAGGCACTTATGTTTAAAAAAAAGACTGGAAAATTGTTCTTCTAATTAAGATTCTCAGGATACGTTCTATTTTCTGCCTCCCTAGTTACCAAAATCCCTTCTTGTGTCCTTGTTGCCCATATCGTCCCAGTCTCCCACTCTCTCATCTCATGCTCACCAAACTGCTTCATTAACTTCTTTTTGACTTCTGTTTTCCTCCTGTCTTCATTGTCCTTGTTTATCTCCTGGACCCTGATCACAGCTGACCTGACCCCTTGTGAGTAATTCATTTCCTGTTACCTCATGAAAACACTTGGCAACATGCATAACCACCTCTTTGCCTTGCATCTCCTTTGCATCCCTTCCCAGATGCCTGCCCTCTGCCCCCTAGAATGTGCAGGTCCCCCTAGATCCAAAGAACATTCTCTTGATTGTTTCTCACACTGTTTTTCTCTTTCCCTTTCTTTTACTACCAACCTTCTCGAAAGATTATAATTATTGCATTGTGGTTCAATCTCCACTTCTTTACCAAAATTATTCCCTTGAAAATTATCAGTGAACATTTAATCATCTAATCGTCTGTCTTTGAGCCATTGGTGGTTCTTTTACACTCGTAATAAAACACATATCCTGAATCTCTTTGGGGAGCTTCTTCAACACTAAACCATTACTGAGCCACTGGCCTTTCATTTTGCATTTCTGAATTTATTCTCTTATTTATTTCATCTCACTCCGCAGTTCTGTAAATTTGAGCTCCAAGTTCTTGCCATAACCTGTTTTCTTAACAACATAGTATCCCCTTGCCGTGTGTGTGTGTGTGTGTGTGTGTGTGTGTGTAGTAAGCTGGGTCTACCTTACTCTCTTCCACCACTAACCCATGTAGCCTTTGAAGTCTCTCTCTCGCTAAATGTTTTATTTTTTCGAGTCATTTGGAATGTAACATTTTTGTCTTTTTTTTTTTTTATCTTTCTCTGCTCTGCACATCCAGTCAATTAGCAAATGCTATCCATTCACTGTGACGATACACCTTACACCTGTGCCCTTGTCTCCTTTCCCAAGGCCATTACCCCACCCTTAATCCTCTCATGTGGGCTATTTGTACTGTCCCCTTAGTTTGCCTTCCAACCTTTGGTCTGTTTCTCTAACTACCATTTAAAGCAGCGATGCCAGATGAATCTTCTTTTATGTCTGTGAGCTAGTCATGTCTCTGCTCAGAAATGTTCCGTCTTTACATTACAAATGCCATCAACTATAGCCCCCTTAGGCTTGTGTTCTAGCCCTCCGATGCTCTGATCCTGGCTAAATTTCCAGCTTTATTTTTCTCTGTTGCTCTACCCGTTCCAAAGTGGCCTATAATCAAATTGTGCAACAATGTTTTGCAAAACTCAATTTTAATTTCCCAACTCACATCATATGTTTTCCAGGTGTGTTTCTCATCTGTTGGCAAATATAGTAAATGGTATTTTTTTATTTCTAGCTCCCCCGATTGTCCAGACGAAATCTAGTCTCTCTTTCCCCCACCCCCAGTGCACTGAGTCCATCATGCTTGTGTGCTACTTTCCATTTTGTCTCTTACCGTGATTTTTCCACATTAGTTTCCTCCACTTTTGTCTTGAAAGTCCCTTAAGAGCAAAGGCTGTTTAGTCTATATTTTACATTTTCTTGCTACTGCATGTAGCATGTATTAAATACTCAATAAATATTTCTATTTCAACTAACATCTTTACCATTTATAACCGTCCCTAAGTATCTGCAGCCATTCACAGTTAATAGTATTTTGTGAAGCCCTAAGACATCAGTTAAGACTTTTGGAAACAGAAGTAGCTAAATATCTGCTATTGATTTGCTTATTTTCTCTACAGAGCCCTCAGCCATATAGAAGTGTGCAAATATTTTTGCTTGGAGAAGTAGATTAAAGCTTTGTATTTTTTAAAAAGTAATACAGCATTTTTTAAGAAATCTATCAATATGCTTTGCTTTATCTCTCTATAGAATTACAGAATTTATTTTAAATCCAAATCCCTTTTACTAACAAGCAGAAGTTCAGGGCACCAGAACCAGATTGGGTTTTGAAGGGCCTGGCGGGATTCAAAGGCAGGGTAGGACAGCCCGTAGCATGGAGACAAAGGTAATCGAAGAGACAGTGTCAGGAATTAAGATGGAATCAGATGGGCAGGAAGATACAATAAAACTAAGGATTTATGTGAAAAAAGCAGAAAAGTAAGGATTCCAGCATAAAACGTCATTGAGGGAAAACAGAAAGCCAGCAGAAAAAGTGAGCATAAAAATGAACGCTCAGAAGCTGCGTGATTATATGGGAAGCATCCCTCGATGCTAACAATGCTTCATGTGATGTAAAATCAGGGTAACAAGAGATATTTTGTGATCATGTATGTTATGAACTGCTTTTTCTTGCCACACTTTGATTGACTCTGATCTTCCGTGGAAAAAATCCACTTTTCATTTGTATCCCCTTAAAGCCTTCCATACACATACCTCCAGTTTCCTCAGTTCCTACAACTATTCTGTCATTCAATTAGAACAGTTTTTTTTCCTTATATTTTTAAATGCCATAGTTCAGGGTCTCAGCATCTTTCACCTCAGTTTCTGAAGTGCACTCATCACTTTTCTCCCTGCCTTTAATCACAGTTACCTCAAATGCATCCCGTCTCACGGCTACCATACTGATAGATGTACAACACACGTCTGACGTTCCTTTCTTCTTAGACTCTAACCGTGACCTCTTACCCCTTCAAGAAGAAGTTCATGCTGCTTGACGGGGTCTCCCTCCGTCTCCATTTCTTTACATTCGTGCTTCAACAGAAAACTGTTGATGATTTCCTGGGGGTGGGGGAGAAATGTTGCTGATCGCCTCTTTTCCTTTCTTCATGCTACCCTCTCTATCTTCAATCCTCTCTACCCAGCTTACCTTCAGCTTTCCATCAAACGGTCTTACCAGGCGTGACCGTCTTCGTGGATTTTCCCTGACCATTCTCTATCACTGTATTTTCATTTGTCGGCTTACTGGTTTGTCTCTTTCAAGACGATGAGCTCTTGAGAACAGAGACCATGCCTTAATACCTTTGTATCTTTAATGACTCGTACTTGATAGGAGCTCATTAACTATTTATTAGGTGAATGGTCTTTAACAGAATTATGAGTGAAAAACAGGGTGAGAATCATGGCTACTTAATAAAATTAGAGATCTTAGAAGCATGAAATGCGCAAACACTTAACACCTTAAAAAGGTGAAGACTGTGTTCTCCGTTTGTTCATCTGTTTGAACCTGGTGTACCCCAAAAAAAATAAAAAATAAAAAAAAATTAAAAAAAAAAAAGACTTTAGAGACATAGGAAGAGTAGAAGAGGAAAGTAAGCAAAGACGTTGGCTGAGAGATAACAGAAGTCATTATTCAAAATGAAACCTGGATTTTAAAAAGCCAGACATGTTTCATGAAGAGAAGTTCAGTGAGAACAGTGGGAGGTATGTCTTGTTCTCTATTAAATTGGAGTATTGTGTACCTGCTATGTTCAGGTCATGGGGGTAGATCATAGGAAATATTTTAAAAGTAGTAAAATACATGAAACTAGGATACTTAGAAAAGGGAAGCTGGGTGATTTGATGTGTATTTTTTTTTTATTTTATTTATTGGCTTCATTGCTGCACACGGGCTTTCCCTAGTTGCTGAGAGCAGGGGCTGCTCTTCATTGTGGTGCACAGGCTCCTCTTTATAGTGGCTTCTCTTGTTGTGGAGCACAGGCTCTAGGTGCGTGGGCTTCAACAGTTGCAGCACATGGGCTCAGTAGTTGTGGCTCACGGGCTCTAGAGCACAGGCTCAATAGTTGTGGCACACGGGCTTAGTTGCTCCGCAGCATGTGGGATCTTCCCAGGGCAGGGCTCGAATCCGTGTCCCCTGCATTGGCAGGTGGATTCTTTACCACTGCGCCACCTAGGAAGTCCCTGATGTGTATTTTATAATAAAAGGTGAAACTATAAGGTGTGCGTTGTGTGCACGTGCACACACCACACGTAACTGTTAATCGTGTGCTCAGGTCTGAGCCAGCAGCCATCTCACCGTCTCACAACACTTGTAACTTAAAATGCTTCATTGCCCAGAAGGCTCATTTTTATGAAAGCATTTTGCGTAATTTGAGATGCTAATATATATTTAAGAGCAGTGATTTCTGATAACACAGTCTGCGTACTCAGGAATGTACAAAAGCGAAGCGCAGGTCAAATTTTAGATTTTAAAAAACTTATACAAAAGACCCATTGCTTGAAAATACAGAAAGTAAAATGCAGTGCTTATGAATGTGAAAATTATTCCTTGCTCATAATCAATTAAATATATATTTTGTTATATCCAGTTTATTCCCGAGCCTTTTTTTTAGTGTATTTGAGTATTTTTTAAAGCATTAGTGCGCAATGTAGTCTTTTTTTTAATTAATTAATTTTTTTTTACTTATTGGCTGTGTTGGGTCTTCGTTGCTGCATGTGGGCTTACTGTAGTTGTGGAGAGCGGGGGCTACTCTTCATTGTGGTGTGTGGGCTTCTTATTGTGGGGGCGTCTCTTGTTGCCGAGCATGGGTTCTAGGTGCGAAGGCTTCAGTAGTTGTGGCACATGGGCTCCATAGTTGCGGCTTGCGGGCTCTAGAGAGCAGGCTCAGTAGTTGTGGCACACACTGGCTTAGTTGGTTCGCGGCATGTGGGATCTTCCCGGTTTAGGTCTCAGACCCATGTCACATGCCTTGGCAGGTGGATTCTTAACCATTGCACCACCAGGGAAGCCCTGAATTTTTGTTTGTTTGTTTGTTTTAGCCCTGAATATTTTTACATATGAAGAATCTCTAAGATGTAAAATGGCAGGAAGAGTTTCATTTGTGTGACTTCTGAAAGCTCTTACCAAAAACTCTTTATCATACATATGCACATTAATTCAGCTAGTAGATATTTTGAAAACACTACTTTATTGAAAGCATTTCTGTGCAGAAATAAGGTGACATATTTTTCATACATTAGAGACAATTTGCTGAAATGCCTTCAACAAATACCTGACTCAGTCTTATTGTTCAGGTCTCAGTACGAATGTTACCTGCTCAGTGGGGCCTTCCATGATAAGTTCATCTAAATTAATTTCCTTGCAGTCATTCTCCATCACGTCAGCCTTGTTGTGTACACGTCACTCTGTTGCCTTGTTGTCTCTTTTTATTTATTTGTGAATTGTCTGTTCTGCTTTAGGAATTCAGGATCCAAGAATGCAAGGACTTTGTCCTTCTTGATTTCCACCATAGCTCCAGCCCCGAGATCGTACATAGTTATTAACGGTTTGTTGGATAAATGAACAAAGGCAGATTCTTAGAGCTTGGAAAGAGCATTTTGTAGACACAGTAGGGATGCTGGCATGGAAAAGAAAAGTAATGCCCAGAACTGTGAAGTGCTGCAGCCACCTAACTTTCTTGGTATCACCTTAGATGATACTCCGGAGAGTATGGATTCTAATGTATAACTAAAGGATGCTGGCATCTTTACATTCCTCTGTGATTTTGTTTTGATATATACACTAGAAGCCAGAAGGTTCTATCTTGCATGTGGTTATTTTTATTTTCTCTCTAAGTTTCTCAAGGTTTATGCACATTAGTGATTTATTGCAAAGTAAACCTGAGGAGTAGGGGGATATTCCAATAGAGTTTTATCCAGTCTCTATAATAATTTCTATGGGATAGACAGAGAATAAATACTATTTTTCTTACATTGCTATACCAGGTGTGCCTAGAGTATTGTCAGTGGCTTGCACAAAAGTTGCTGGGTTCCTTGTCCACACCTAAGTAGTGAGCCACCTCAAGGTGTAGAAGATTCAGAGTGGCAGGTAAATCCATCTGTGTGTTCTGCGTCCTCTGGCTAGACTGTGTGACCTGAGCACTGGCCCCCCGCCATTGTCAGCTTTCTGAGACGTGTTCATAAAATCATCCTAAAAAATTATCTTCATTTTACTGTGAACTAATATGCGTGGACCAGAGAGGAAAGGAACAAGTACCGTTTCCTGAGAAAAATACTTATGATGGTACTCAGAAACATGGGATTTTAAACTAGAGCCACTCTTGGGTAATGCCTTCATTATCTAGACTGTATGATCTTCACTCACTAGTTGCTCTGTGGCTGTGTCTAAGTAAAATTCTGAGTCTGTGCAAAGATGGACGTCAGTCTCTCTAGAAACCTCCTCTCCCTCCCCGTCGTGACCTGTCCTGGCTTTCCCTCCTTTTCTTCTCCTTCCATCCACTGAAAATATGCGCTGGTTTTCGCCTGACGGCTCAGAAATCTCAGCCTCATTGGTCTGAGGAGCTCAGGTCAGCCTTGTGACATCCTCGTTGCCATGAGTAGTCGTGTGCATACTTTCAAGTCCCGAGGGAACACCTGCTCTGGGGGAGCTGTGCAGCAGCGTGGCTGAGACCGTGGCCCTGGTTCCACCAACCTCGTTTTCTTTCACGTTTTTATTTTATGTTGGAGTGCAATCAACTTACAGTGTTATGTTAGCTCCAGGTATATGGCAAAGTGGTTTAGTTATACATATATACATACTGTATCGGTTCTTTTTCGGATTCTTTTCCCATGTAGGTTATTACAGAGTGTTGAGTAGAGTCCCCTGTGCTGTGCAGCAGGTCCTTGTTGATTGTCTGTTTTACACACAGTAATGTGTATATGTCAACCCCAGACTCCTATCCCTCTCCCCTGTTGCCCTTTGGTAACCAGAAGTTTATTTTGTATGTCTGTGTATATATTTCTGTTTTATAAGTAAGGTCATTTCTATCCTTTTTTCTAGACTCCACATTTAAGCAGCATCATATAGTATTTGTCTTTGTCTGCTGACTTCACTTAGTACGATCATCTCTGGGTCCGTGCACGCTGCTGCAGGTGGCGTTATCTCATTCTTTTCAATGGCTGAGGAATATTCCAGCGTATATATGTGCCACATCTTCTTTATCCATTCCTCTGTTGATGGACATTTAGGTGGCTTCCGTGTCCTGCCTGTTGTATGCAGTGCTGCCGTGAACATTGGGGTGCATGTATCTTTTTGAAGTATGGTTTTCTCTGGATACATGCCCAAGAGTGGGATGGCTGGGTCACATGGTGGCTCTGTTTTTAGTTTTTAGGGTACCTCCATGCTGTTCTCCATCGTGCCGCTAGCCTCATTTAAATGCAGCTGCACAACTTAGTGTCTGCACAGCTTTGGGCTGTTTCATGATTTGTGCATATTTCACTTTCCTCACCTTTAAATATGAACAATTGTGATACGTACCTCGCAGAGTTGTTTTAAAATTAAATGAGAAAAAAAAAGTAAACGTTTGAAAAGTGCCTGGCGCATAGGAAGTACACGGTAAGGTTTGACTCCCGGCATCGCTGTAGTCCAGTGAAGAACAGAACATGGTCACAGCCCCCATGCTCTTACAACGCGGTGGGAGACAGAGACTCACGCCGGCAGCTGTAACGGTGTGTAAGGCGTGCAGAGGGTATTAGACCAGACAGCAGAGGGGCAGCAAGTCCAGCCTGATCATACGTCTCATGTCGTTGGGAATGTATTGAATCTGATAATAAGCCCTTCCTCCATTGTAATAGCCAGACTTCTGGAGACAGTGTCTTAGGATCAAAACTTGGCATTGAAATGTTAGGATGAGAGACTGATGACTCTTTAATAAAAGCAGGGTTATATTCAAAACTAAAAACTAATTAGAAAAATTCAGTGAGCACCCCCTCTGCTTACGAGAGCCTTCTGGAATGTGTACAAAGTAAGCAGGTCTGTTTTTATCATGATCAGATTTAGGCTGATGCGATTAGAGCAAAATGCAAACTTAACAGTCGAGAAAGAGGTTAATGCCCTTCTAAGTCTGTCTCCAAAGTTCAGAACTGATCTATTTTTAAACAATGGCGTGTTGAAGAGCCGTGGGCTGAAAATAGGTACAGATCATGTGTCCCAGTAGAATATAGGGCGTCAGTATATTTCATTTTCACAGAACATGCATCCGGCTGAGAGTATAATACAGTCCGTCTGACCTTTCATTTATGGAATAGACTGTTAGGGAAGAAATCATAATTTGCATGCATATTTATTTAGTGCAATTCTAAATAATTTTTTAAAGTACATACTTGCTGGTTTTTTAAATGTCTTCTAAAAATGTCTTTAGTTCAGATTATTAAAATAGGCTAGAATCATAGTATTGCACAGCTATACAGGCATCTTACAAATCATCATATACTCATGGAAGAGGCGCAGTGACCAAAGGCTAGAAAATTTATGTAAGTGGCCTGATCTTGGTCACATTACTGAGCAAAGAAATTGGGCCTTCTTCTCTCTTTTGGCCTTGAGCTTTCCCCCTGCATCCCTTGTTTCTAGAAAACAAACAGACGAAAAAACATTTATTGATTTCTTAATGTGTACAAGACATTGATTCAGGTGTGGGAAGGTAAATTATAAATGTGGTTTCCAGTCTCACAGTGCTTACTGTGTTTGTAGAGACAAGATGGAAATACCTGAAAAGAACTATGAAGAAAAAGTTAAAATACATTACTAAAAGTACAGGAAATGTAGGAAGTCACATGTGGTTAATTGCCAGAGAATCAGACATTACACACTAAAATTCAAAATGGATTAAAGACTTAAACGTGTGGACCTGAAATCATTAAACTCCTAGAAGAAAACATAGGGGAAAAGCTTCTTAACATGGGTCTTGACAATGATTTTTGGGGTATGATACCTAAAGCACAAGCAATAAAATCAAAAACAAATAAGTGGGACTGCATCAAACTTAAAAAGCTTTTGCAGTATAAAAGAAATGACCAACACAACAAAAGTGCCGTGTGTGGAATGGGAGAAAAGGTTTGCAATCCACACATCTGATAAAAGGTAACATTCAAAACGTATAAGCAACTCACATCACTCAATAGCAAGAACACAAATAGTCCAATTAAAAAATGGGCAAAGGACCTGAATAGACATTTTTTTCCCCAAAAAAGACATTCACATGGCCAGCAGGTATATGGAAGGGTGCTCAATTCAACTGATCATTAGAGAAATGCAAATCAAAACCGTAATGAGAGAGCGCCTCACACCTGTTATCGAAGGACGGGATATAAGAAGGGCTGGGGAGAATGTGGAGGATAGGGACGCAGGGGCACTGGGAGGGGCAGGGAGAAGACAGTCTGTGTCGTTCAGCAAGAGCCCGGTTACCGGGCCTCTTCCTTGATTTTGCCTAACATTGCTTCACCGCTTCCGCCCTCACCCAGTATCTTTTTGGGTGGCAGTGTTTATTTCGAGGACTTCAAAAATTAGTCCTCTGCTAATATTGTATAATTCTACTCATGAGGCCTCTGGAGTAGGCAAATTCATAACAACAGAGAGTAAAATGGAAGTGAAGCGTTTTGCGAGAAGGGAGAAGGGGGTAGTTAGAGTTTAAAGGCTGCAGAACTTTTGTTCAGATCAATGAAAATAGGTGGAGAGAGAGAGTGGTGATGGTCATACAGCATTGTGAATATTCTTGTGAATTGTACACTTGGGAATGGTTATAACTATCAATATTGTTGTATATATTTTATAAAAGTCTAAAAAATTCTCATACAATAGCACCCACTCATATAACTCTAGTCCTGACTCTAAAGCCGTTTCTATCTGCCTGTAGCTCTTGTCCATTGAATGCCCGTGATACTTCACACTCAATACAAAAATAAAGCAAAATCCTGTTTTCGTATAGCTAATTTTTTTTTAATTTATTTCACCCCAGACTGACGAGCTGGGAAGTTGTTGCAGTGGGTGGGTTTCGTTCCACACCTCCTCAGATCGACCCTAGCCTGACCGTGTGCGTTATCCTGCTACTGCCTTACTCTCAGAGCTGCGGGGCTGCTGTGTCCTGACAGATGCTCAAAGAGGGCAGCTTCATCTTTCCTGCCGCCCTTTATCCAGCCTCACTTGCTATATTAATTTGCTGGCGCTGTTATCACAAAATACCACAGTGGCTTAAACAACAGACGTTTATTTTTCTCATACTTCCAGGGGCCAGAAGTCCAAGGTCAGGGTGTTGACAAAGTTTGGATTCTTCTGAGGCCAAGGATTCTTTCCTTGGCTTGCGGATGGCCACCGTTCTCTTTGTGTGCCCAATTTCCTCTTTTTCTAAGGATGGCAGTCAGATTGCATCAGGGCCCACCCTAACAGCTTCATGTTAACTTCATCCCCTTTTTAAAGCTCCTGTCCCCAAATTCAGCGGAGTTAAGGCGTCAGCATATGAATTTGACATGTCACAGTTCAGCCCGTAATGCTTGTCAACGCGTGCAGTGCTCCATGGACGTCTTAACTGACACGACAGACAAAGGAGTGTTTAGTGCATCTTAGAATGCCTGCCTGGTTTTAGGGTGTGGCCTGGTTCCCCATGTCCTTTGCACATGTACACATACTGTTACACAGGGATTATTTCTATTGCTGACCTGTTAATGATGAAAAGGAATTGATGTGGATTCTGTTATAAAATTTCAAAGACAGGCGTTTATCAGATTCTCCACATCACCTCTGCGAATGGTCTTCTAACTCACTGTACTATCTGCTGGTCCTGTTTTCATAATACTTTTTGGTTTAGCCGTTTGATGTATTTGCTGTATTTGGTAGTCCAGATGAACCTATTTTTACCCTGTCAAGTAGGCGTCATTCGTGTTCTGCAGGTCACTCTTACACCTTGCTCACAGTTTGCAGGTCACTGAAGCTGCACTCTGCGGGTGTTTACACAAATTCTAACTGAGCTTCCAACCTGGGATTCCAAAATGGGGGAAAGACACTAAGTCTCTAATGAACACTGTCATTGTCACGATACAACTTTTTTTATAATCTTTTTTTAATTATTTTTTGAAGCCATGGCTTGTTTTTTTAAATGTATTCATTTGTTTATTTATTTACTTATTGGTTGTATTGGGTCTTCGTTGCTGTGCACAGGCTTTCTGTGGTTGCAGTGAGCAGGGGCTACTATTTGATGCGGTTTGTGGGCTTCTCAGGGCAGGGGCTTCTCTTGTTGCAGAGCACTGGCTGTAGGTGCACGGGCTTCAGCAGCTATGGCACGTGGGCTCAATAGTTGTGCCTCGAGGGCTCTAGAGCACAGGCTCAGTAGTTGTGGCACACGGGCTTAGTTGGTCCACAGCATGTGGGATCTTCCCAGACCAGGGATCAAACCCATGTCCCCTGCTTTGGCAGGCAGATTCTTAACCACTGTGCCACCAGGGAAGCCCAGTATACAATTCTTTGATTCAGATTTTTTTGGTCCGTTTCTACATCTTTTCTTTCCTGCACAATCAAATTTAAGTGAATGCTGAGAAAATTTTATGTCATCTACTGACATCCTGCATGGTACCTAACAAAGTAATATGTTCCTGTGTACTAGGAAGGCAAAACAGTGGGCATATGCTAAGACCAAATTAATTTCAAACCTCATTTGCATTCATATTGTAAAGTTTAAATGTGATTTCATATCTCAAAACCAAGTTAAATGCATGTGAGAACTGTAACTGCAGAAAACATTTAAATTTTTGAATCCATATCTCAAAATTCATCTTGTTCTGATCTATCCTTCACGAGCAGGCAGATTTCATTTAAGTCACTCAATCACAATTTTCCATTTGTATATGCAGAGATTTTAGGCTAATTACCTTTTACTCATAATTTGAAGAGACTGTGAATCTTGTAATCAATGCTATAGCTGAGTTTCAAAGTAAGAAATCACGAAAAATATTAAAATTTGTCAGTATTTCAGGCCATTGCAGACTATTTTTCTTTCTATCTCTGTTGGATTGTTCTTAATGTAACTATGATTAACACAAGATGGAATGTTGTGTGGCCATTAAAAAGAATGGCATTGAGGTCATATCTCACAATGGGAAATATTTTATGTTATAAATGTGGGGGGAAAAGAAACAAATATTAAATGTATATTATGATTACAACTATGTTAAGGTGAATAAGAGTGTATTAAAAAACTACATAAACATATTAAATTACTTTCATGAAAGTGATGAAAATATAAAGATTTTTTCTTTTATATATATTATATATATGAAATGTATATATTCATTTGGTCTTTAAAAAATTTTTAATAGTTTTTTTAAATACAAAAATTGATTAATCTTTCTTCTTTAATGAGATGGAAAACTACAATAAACTAAAATTGAGGCACCCTATATTTTTTTAATTTATATATTTATTTATTGGCTGCATTGAGTCTTCGTGGTTGCATGTGGGCTTTCTCTAGTGGAGAGCGAGGGCTGCTCTTCCTTGCGGTGCGTGCGGACTTCTCATTGCCATGGCTTCTCTTATTGTGAAGCACAGGCTTCAGTAGTTGTGGCGCACGGTTTAAGTTGCTCTGTGGCATGTGGAATCTTTCCGGACCAGGGTTCGAACCCGTGTCCCCCGCATTGGCAGGCGGATTCTTAACCACTGCACCACTAGGGAAGTCTGAGGCACACTATATTAATTCATCAATCCTCACCGACTTTAACTGCTTCAGCTTCCCAAAAATAAATATTAAAGGTAAGTATTTCTTACCTTTGAATTTTATTACATAATTTTTATATTCACATTATTTAGAAGTTATAGACTTAAACATTTTCTGTAAAAAAAGTAAGACAGATTATCCAACTAGAGAAACAGCTCATCCTAAATCCTCCCTAATGGGGACACAGAAATCAAGAGAAATGCTTTGAGTTTAGGAGATTAAAGCAGGTACTTTACTTGTTAGTCAGTGTTTGGAAAAATGTTTAAAACATTTTCAAGCATTAAGATTTGTATGGGCTAATTTACTCATACACGCAACTATCTTGCAAGTTAGAGGACAAACCACCAGATCAACATAAGCCAGCTGGAAATGCTGAGGGAATTTGTTTTTCATTTCCCCATGTGCTTCCTTTAAAAAAATAGAACGTGTACTTAATTTACAACTCACCTTCCAAATTTATTGTATTATTAGGGCAGCTTTATTATAAGAATCCTATGTTTTATTCCTTGACTTTGGCCAAAAGGGAATTTCACTGGCTATGCCCTTAGACTATCTGTCATTTTTATCTTCTGAACCCCTGTACCCACTTTGACTTTGATCTTTAATAACCAGTTCCCCTCTCAACTTTTTTTTTTTTAATCTGACCTAATAGCTTCTTGCCAAAGTACTCTGAAGTCTTGTTGCTTTGCAATTTTATAAAATATATAGTCTTTACCATTCACTTGATTTTAACAGATACTCTTTTATAATACAGCTGTTAGTTATAATGGTAAATAATAGATAACATTTAGTGAACTGAAATACTTTCCTTGTGTTATTTAATCATCACAATTATCTGTGATAGAGTTGCTAATGTGATCTCCATTTTACAGGCGAAAAGATTAAGATTTGAAGAGTGTAAGTCAATTTCTACAGGCACTGGGTGAGGTAGTTTTGTTATCAGGGACTAAGCCCAGATACATACACACACACACACACACACACACACACACACACACACACACACACACACACACACACACACACACAGGAAAGAGAGCGAGTTTAATCCATGTTTATTTATTTTTTATGATTATCTTATAATGAATACATACATCTATATCTTCCTTCCTCAACTAGATGTAAACTTTCAGATACTTCCTTATTTTAGGAATGATGGTTTCCACATCTGACTGCTTATGACTTGAAATATGTTTTTAAAAACAGAGATTTAGAGTCACTTATCCCCTGAAGATTTAGATTCAGATTCTCTGAATCTGAATGGGAGCCTCGTGAACTGTGTCTTAGAAAAATATCATAAATACATCCAGGGAGGAGAATGCCATCTGTGGCAGGTCACCAAAGTCATTTTTTTTTTTCTTTTTGACACTGTCTTCCAGAGTGTTCTTTATTTTATTTATTTATTGCCTCACAAACGTCGCGTAGTGGTCTTAACGGTAATGGTCACAGGTGCCTTTCTTAGAGGTTTTTGGTGAGGTCACTTAAAAAGCTGGTTAGCAATTTCCAGATATTGACTTACTCTTCTGACAAGTCTTAGGATCTAAATCTAATCTTTCCAAGAGTCAAAATAAACCATGTTTTATTCGTCTATGAAAGTTTCACATTCTGTTTCATTCTTTTCAAAGCATATATAAATATTAAAAAATTATACCTTGTTGGGTTCTTCAATACATAATCTATTTAACATGAAGATTTTTAAAACATCTAGAACTGTATTACTTCCCAAATTCCCTTACATATTAGATCATGTTTCTTTTGCAGTCATGCTCTCTGTCCAGTATAAGGATAATGTGAATCACATTATGTGTGTAATTTTTAATTTTCTAGTAGTTACATTTTAAAAATAAAAAGAAATATGTGAAATTAAGTATGATGAATTTTAACTAATATATTCAACATATAATTTCAACAGGTAATCAATATAAAACCATCATCCATGAGATAGTTTACATTCATTTTTTATATTAAGCCTTCAGAATCTGGTGTATTTTTTAATTGAAGTATAGTTGATTTACAGTGTTGTGTTAGTCTCAGGTGCACAGCACAGTTGTTCCGTTATACATACGTATAGATATGTAGGTGTAGCTACTCTTTCTCAGATTCTTTTCTCTTATAGGTTGTTACACAATATTGAGCATAGTTCCCTGTGCTGCACAGGCGGAGCTTGGTGGTTACCTATTTCATATATAGTCGTGTGTGTATGTGAATCCCAGCCTCCTAGTTTATCCCTCCCAGTCCCTCTCCCCTTTGGTAACCATAAGTTGCTTTCTATGTCTCTGGGTCTATTTCTGTTTTATAAATAAGTTCATTTGTATCTTTTTTTTAGATTCCACATTCAAGCAATGTCATATGATATTTGTCTTTCTCTGTCTGGTTTACTTCATTTCGTATGATCGTCTCTAGGTCCATCCATGTTGCTGCAAATAGCATTATTTCATGCTTTCTTAATGGCTGATTAAAGCCTCTTTGAAACTGATTTGACTCACCTATACTGCTGGGTTAATAACATAGCTATTTCATTGGGTTGTTATAATTAAAGGAGAGAACACAAAGCATTTAATAAATATTAGCTACCACCATCATCACAGTCATTATACTACAGTTAGACGAGTGCTGTTTAACCACTTGCTGATAATGGCTTCTTTGAAAATCCTGTGAAAGCTCCATCTGCCTCACATAAGACACTAACACAGTTTACATGTGTTCACATAAAACTTCAGCAGGTTCAGGACAGCCGCCTGAAGTCCAACACCCTTGTTAAGTGTCTTTAGGCCCCAGGTTTACCATGCTTACTTTTTTATTAATCGTTGTATAAATTCAGCCACCCACAGCCCATTATCCCACTTTATCGTTTGTGAGTATGTCATGGGGCTGTGTGAGGAGATGAGTTCATGCTGACTAGGAGGCTTATTTATCAGTATCCCCCCAAATCATTTAGTCATGCTTCAAGATCGCATTTGTTTTCTTCCATACTTACATTTTACACTAATTTCTGGTGCAGAGGAAGTGCATCTTATTTACCAGGCATATAAATGATTGTTGATAATTGAAGATAAAATTAGATTAGTACATAAAAGAAACATTATTTCTCTTAGTTTTCGAAATAATTTTTGGCTAATTATTGTTCAAGCAGCTATATTTTCATAGCAATTGGATCACATATAATAAACACAAACAAAGATCCTTTTTACATATTTTAACTAGAATTTTGTATTTTCGAAGAATTCCCATAAGAATAAATATACTGACCTGTAATAATCTGCCCTGAAATTATGTATGCTGCATAAAATGGGGCATTCAAATTAGATAAAAATGTAAATAATTTTAGAAATATATTGAAGCAAAAGGCAATAGATATATGCCTGAAATGGGGGAAGTTTTAGATTTTGAGTTATGAAATACTAAAAGTGACTATTTATTTCCATTCCAAAGCACAAAGAATTGCAAAACATAAGGGTATAGGTTAATTTTAGTGCTAAGCTTTAGTGACTTTGATCCAGGTAATAGGGAGTTCCATATTGATTGAACAATGGTTAGTTAGAAGTCAAATATAATGATGAGTTTCTCAGACGTATTCAAGCTCTGGGGCTTGGGCAATGTATTTCCTCTCTCTGAGCTCCATTATCTTTGTTCTTTTGTACATGTGGGGAAATAAAACCAAATTCATTTTTATTCTTTGGTTGTTCTCCTCCAGGAATAAATGAGACATAATATGTGAAGTACCTGCTCAAGATGGGTGCTCACTAAATCTTGTTCCCTTTCTTTTTCTTTCCATATCCCATCTTTAACTTATCCAATTAAATTGCAGTGTTCTTTGGGGGCTGTGCAGGGAGAAGCAGAGATGTCATTGAAGAAACATTTCTTAAAAGGGAGAAGTAAAGGGCACACATTGACCCTGTCGCCTGTAACACAGGACATACCCCCACAAACAACAACATCAGATACGGGTCTCCCTTTCTCTTCTTGCATTCCCTTGCTTTATGGTTCAAAGATCTGATTCTAATGATTTACGAAGCCAGTCAGGTAGCCTAATTGTATGAAGTAGCATGTTTTTAAAAAACTGTGGCAGACTGGAGCATGGATGCCAGTGGAAAACCATCAGATTCAGATCTTTAAAAATAATTGCTGTTGGGAAATGAAAACAGCCAAGTGTGTAGCCATCAGTTTGCCACCTCACATGTCAGGTTCTGAAAATGGGTAAAGTTTGAAGGAACAGATTTACGATTCACATCAGAATCTTCAGGTTTGTAGTGATTCTAGATATGTGCAAAGGTAAGATGACTTAGAATCCATTAAAACCCTAAGTTAGGGAACGGGGCTGCCCAACAAACCGTAGCTCTTCTTGCAAGTGTGTGGTCCTTGGCATGTTACTCAACATCTTCTGTGAAGTGGGGTGGTAATAATACCTAAGGCATAGGATTTTGCGAGGATAAAATAAACCCCTGTAGAGCTTTATTTAAAGCAATACCTGGAACCAACAAGAACTCAATAAATATTGTCTTATTTTTATTGTATTCATTCTTAAAATTATTTCTGCCTTAAAGAAACCCCAACACATCCAGTTACTCTGGTTTGATTCTAACTACCCCAGGCTACTGAACTGAAAAAAAACTAGGACAACATCAGCAGCACCATTTTATAGGGTGTTCTAGGTCATAAAGTGTCATTTGATATAGGTTTGACTATACGTATTTACTTGTTTCTGAAGTTAACATAGAAGTATTCACATTGGATGCCATTTGAATGTGTGTCTGATTTAAGTTCTTAGAAGGAAGCGCTTGTGTGCTCTGCACAGTCTAAAAATACAGGGTGTGTTGGGTGTGGGAATTTAGCAATGTTCACAGCAGCTCTGCCTTGTTAAGATTACTCTGTGATTCAGTATTGTGATGATGGTAATTATATTGATACTGACCACACTTAAACCTTTTTAGAGCTATGCTATGTGTTATAAAATAATGTAGACTGGAGGAGAACTAAATGTTTCACAAAATGGAACTTTCCACAATGATGCTTAAGTTATCAATAAAGAATTGTAGTGGTAGAAGGAACCTTAAAATGTTGCTGTTCTTTTTTAATAACAAAGAAGGTGTTGCCTAAAATTTCCCCAGGTTTCAGAATATGCATGATTCCAAAGTGCAGATTTATGGTTAAAACAAATCCTTCTCGAAGGAATCTGAATATATCAAATCCCATTTTTTTCTTATTGTCATAAAGTTAAACAAACTAGAAATCGAATTACCAACAAAACAATAACAATAGAAGATATCATTGAGAGCGAAAAGGCAAACCACAGATGGGGAGGATATATTTGCAATGCAGATCCCAACAAAGAGCTTGTGTCAAGAACATAAAAAGAACTCCTTCAGTAGAAAAAGCAGGGAAAACTATTGACTGGACACTTCACCAAACAAGATATTCATCTGACCAATAAGCCTATAAAAATGTGCGTAACAACATTAATCACTGGGGGAGATGTAAAATAAAACCACAACGAGAAAAACAAAAGTTAAATAAGATATCAATAAGATGGCCATCTGCTAGTGGCTACAATTAAAAAGAGTTGATAACATCAAATTTTTCTAAGGATTTTGGACAATTGGAACTTTATATACTGGTGTGTGAGAAAAATAACACGGTGTATGAGAAAAATAATACAATTATTTTAGAAAACTTTTGGCAGTATCTACCAAAGTTAAATATATGCTTATCCTATTACCCAGCAATTCCAGCATAAGGTAAATAGGCAAGAGAAATCAGTGCATGAGGCACTTCAAGAACATTCATAACAGGCTTATTTTATCAGCCTAGAATCGGAAACAACCCAAATGTCATGAAGAGTAGAATGGCAAAATAAATTGTGGTAGAGTGATAAAATGAAATACAGCCTGAAATATAAAGAGTTGCCGCCACACAACATGGGTGAATCACGTGGACATGTGATGAGCCAGGGAAGCAAGACACAGAGGGCTCTGCGGTGTGTGGTGCATGTGTGGGAACTTCACGAACAAACAGAGCTGTGTGTAGTGATGGAAGTCAGAGCTGACACCTCGGGGCGTGACTGGAAAGGAAGCAAGGAGGCCTTCTGAAAAATGTTCTGTATGTGGGTCTGGAAGGTTCTCTAGGTTTACATATTAGAAAAATTCACATACGATTTGTGTGCGTTTAAGATTTGTGTACTTTACTATATCTATGTTATAGTTTTAAAAAGTACACGCTACACTGTGACCCAGCAATGAACATGAACACTCCTGTCGTACTTTAGCAAGATAATGGGAAGGACTGTTGAAAAGAAGCCTTTCATATCTTAACTAAACCAGCATTATGTCGAAGTAAGATCTAATGCAGGGTTCTTCACTGGTGTTGTTTTGTTGTTGTATTATGCTGTTTTTTCATAGATAAAAGTTGATTTATTTGGGATTTGAATAGGAGATTTGTCTGTTTTCCTCTACTTTTTAATGTACTCAATCATTTATTTATATAAGTATAGGCTCAAATTTATCTTATACTTTGGGGTTAAACCAATATAACATTATTTGGTTTGATACTCAAATTGTTACAGCATTATAGCTCTTTCAGTCAGCCTCTCTGAAATATCCTTTTCACTGTGAAGGTATTTGGTTGGCAGTTTTGCTTGTTTGCTTTTTCTCTAGCACTGCCATACTTTCTGGTACAATAAGATGCTTTGGGAAAGAAATGTATTTTTTAAGTTATGAAGTAGATCTGGTAATTTGGAGTACTTTAGTGTTAAGGTCAGGGTCACATTTCTGATTCCTTTAAGGAGTGGACATTCCTCGATTTATTGCGTGTAGATAATACTCCTAACTCAGGCCACACATATCGCTAAAAAACTCATTATAGCAACTGCCATAAAGAATCTGGATGGGGAGTAGAGATATTAATAACTGTGTGTTTTACTTAAGTCAGTGTGCTATAAGGACCTGTGATTGATGGAGGAAGAGCTTTAAAGGTCTTGTTTTACTAATAGAGAGATATTAATAACTTAACTAAATATGTTCTCTCTAAGAAAATGTGCTATAAAGAACTGTGATTGATGGAGAAGCGCTTTTAAAAGTTCTGCTTAACTTCTAGACTCTCTTGATTGTTTCCATTGAACTGTACCCCTCAAAGCAAGCAAACCTCGTGGGAAGAGGGTGAACTTTAAATGCAAATAAGTTTCTGTCCCATTACGTCTTTTTTTTTCAAACATTTGTTAGAATTTACAGTTTAAGTCAGAAATTCTTCAAGTGGAGGTAAAAGTTCCACACAGACAGAGAAAATGAGTTGTATCCCTTCAAGTTAACAATAATACGAAATTATCTTCACAGTGATATAATCAAGGCAGTTCCAGCAGTGCACTGCATATATTTAAAATGTACAGTTTGGTATCCCAATCTCCCAATTCATCCCCGCCCCGAACCCTCCCTGCTTTCCCCACTTGGTGTCCATATGTTTGTTCTCTACATCCGTCTCTATTTCCGCCTCGCAAACCGGTTCATCTTTACCATTTTTCTATAGTCCACATATATGTGTTAATATACAATATTTGTTTTTCTCTTTCTGACTCACTTCACTCTGTATGACAATCTCTAGGTCCATCCATGTCTCTACAAATGTCCCAGTTTCATTGCTTTTTACAGCTGAGTAATATTCCATTGTATGTATGTACCACATCTTCTTTATCCATTCATCTGTTGATGGACATTTAGGTTGCTTCCATGTCCTAGCTACTGTAAATAGTGCTGCATTGAACATGGGAGTGCATGTGTCTTTTTGAATGATGGTGTTCTCTGGGTATATGCCCAGCAGTGGGATTGCTGGGTCATATGGTATTTCTATTTTTAGTTTTGCAAGGAACTTCCATACTGTTTTCCATAATGGCTGTATCAGTTTACATTCCCACCAGCAATGTAAGAGCGTTCCTTTTTCTCCACACCCTCTCCAGCATTTACTGTTTGTAGATTTTCTGATGATGCCCATTCTAACCAGTGTAAGGTGATACCTCATTGTCATGTTCACTTGCATTTCTCTAATAATTAGTGATGTTGAGCAGCTTTTCATGTGCCTCTTGGCCATCCATATGTCTTCTTTGGATAAATGCCTATTTAGGTCTTCCGCCCATTTTTGGATTGGGTTTTTTGTTTTTTTGATATTGAGCTGGATAAACTGTTTATATATTTTGGAGATTAGTCCTTTGTCTGTTGATTCGTTTGCAAGTATTTTTTCCCATTCTGAGGGTTGTCTTTTCGTCTTGCTTATAGTTTCCTTTGCTGTGCAGAAGCTTTTACATTTCATTAGGTCCCACTTCTTTATTTTTGTTTTTATTTCCATTATTCTAGGGGGTGGATCAGAAAAGATCTTGCTGTTGTTTACGTTGAAGAGTGTTCTTCCTATGTTTTCCTCTAGGAGTTTTATAGTGTCTGGCCTTACATGTAGGTCTTTAATCCATTTGGAGTTTATTTTTGTGTATGGTGTTAGGAAGTGTTCTAATTTCATTCTTTTCCATGTCGCTGTCCAGTTTTCCCAGCACCACTTATTGAAGAGGCTGCCTTTTCTCCATTGTATATCCTTGCCTCCTTTGTCATAGATTAGTTGACCGTAGTTTATCTCTGGGCTTTCTATCCTGTTCCATTGATCTATAGTTCTGTTTTTCTGCCAGTACCATACTGTCTTGATCACTGTAGCCTTGTAGTATAGTATGAAGTCGGGAAGCCTGATTCCACCAACTCCATCTTTCCTTCTCAAGATTGCTTTGGCTATTCGGGCGGGGTCTTTTGCATTTTCATACTGGCTATTCGGGCGGGGTCTTTTGCATTTTCATACAAATCGTAAAATTTCTTGTTCTAGTTCTGTGAAAAATGCCATTGGTAATTTGACTGGGATTGCATTGAATCTGTAAATTGCTTTCTGTAATATAGTCATTTTCACAATGTTGATTCTTCCAATCCAAGAACATGGTCTGTCCCTCCATCTGTTTGTGTCTTCTTTGGATTTCTTTCATTAGTGTCTTATAGTTTTCTGAGTGCAGGTCTTTTACCTCCTTGGTTAGGTTTATTCCTAGGTATTTTATTCTTTTTGTTGCAATGGTGAATGGGATTGTTTCCTTAATTTCTCTTTCTAATCTTTCATTGTTAGTGTATAGAAATGCAAGAGATTTCTGGGTGTTAATTTTGTATCCTGCCACTTTACCAAATTCATTGATTAGCTCAAGTAGTTTTCTGGTGGCATCTTTAGGATTTTCTATGTATAGTATCATGTCACACCTGCAAACAGTGACAGTTTTATTTCTTTTTCAATTTGAATTCCTTTTACTTCTTTTTCTTCTCTGATTGCTGTGGCTAAAACTTCCAAAACTATGTTGCATAGTAGTGGCGAGAGTGGACATCCTCGTCTTGTTCCTGATCTTAGAGGGAATGCTTGCAGTTTTTCACCATCGAGAATGATGTTTGCTGTGGGTTTGTCATATATGTCCTTTATTATGTTGAGGTAGGTACCCTCTATGCCCACCTTCTGGAGAGTTTTTATCATAAATGGGTGTTGAATTTTGTCAAAAGCTTTTTCTGCATCTGTTGAGATGATCATGTGGTTTTTATCCTTCAGTTTGTTAATATGGTGTATCACATTGATTGATTTGCATATATTGAAGAATCCTTGCATTCCAGGGATAAACCCCACTTGATCATGGTGTATGATCCTTTTAATGTGTTGTTGGATTCTGTTGGCTAGTATTTTGTTGAGGATTTTTGCATCTAAGTTCATCAGTGATATTGGTCTGTAGTTTTCTTTTTCAGCAGTATCTTTGTCTGGTTTTGGTATCAGGGTGATGGTGGCTTCATAAAATGAGTTTGGGAGTGTTCCTTCCTCTGCAATTGTTTGGAAGAGTTTGAGAAGGATGGGTGTTAGCTCTCCTCTAAATGTTTGATAAAATTCACCTGTGAATCCATCTGCTCCTGGACTTGTTTGTTGGGAGATTTTTAATCACAGTTTCAATTTCATTGCTTGTGATTGGTCTGTTCATATTTTCTAATTCTTCCTGATTCAGTCTTGGAAGGTTATACCTTTCTAAGAATCTGTCCATTTCATCCAGGTTGTCCATTTTATTGGCATATAGTTGCTTGTAGTAACCTCTTATGGTGCTTTTTATTTCTGCAGTGTCCCTTGTAACTTCCCCTGTTTCCTTTCTAATTTTATTTATTTGAGTCCTCTCCCTCTTTTTCTTGATGAGTCTTGCTAGAGGTTTATCGATTTTATTTATCTTCTCAAAGAACCAGCTTGTAGTTTTATTGATTTTTGCTATTGATTTCTTTGTTTCTATTTCATTTATTTCTGCTCTGATCTTTATGATTTCTCTGTGTGTACTAACTTTGGATTTTGTTTGCTCTTCTTTCTCTGGTTTCTTTAGATATAAGGTTAGATTGTTTATTTGGGATTTTTCTTGTTTCTTGAGGTAGGATTGTATCGCTATAAACTTCCCTCTTACAACTGCCTTTGCTGCCTCCCATAGATTTTGGATCATTGTGTTTTCATTGTCATTTGTCTCTAGGTATTTTTTGATTTCCTCTTTGATTTCTTCAGTGATCTCTTGGTTATTTAGTAGCATATTGTTTAGCCTCCATGTGTTTGTGTTTTTTACAGTTTTTTTCCTGTAATTGATTTCTAATCTCATAGTGTTATGGTCAGAAAAGATGCTTGATATGATTTCAGTTTTCTTGAATTTACCAAGGCTTGATTTATGACCCAAAATGTGATCTATCCTGGAGAATGTTCCATGTGCACTTGAGAAGAATGTGTAATTTGCTGTTTTTGGATGTAATGTCCTATAGATATCTATTAAATCAAGCTGATTTATGGTGTCATTTAAAGCTTGTGTTTCCTTATTAATTTTCTGTGTGGATGATCTGTCCATTGGTGTAAGGGGGGTGTTAATGTCCCCCACTATGATTGTGTTCCTGTCGATTTCCTCTTTCATAGTTGTCAGCATTTGCCTTATGTATTGAGGTGCTCCTAATATTGGGTGCATATATGTTTATAATTGTTCTTTCTTCTTCTTGGATGGATCCCTCGATCTTTATGTAGTGTCCTTTCTTGTCTCTTGTAACATTTTTTATTTTAAAGTCTGTTTTATCTGATATGAGTATTGCTACTCCAGCTTTCTTTTGATTTCCATTTGCATGGAATATCTTTTTCCATCCCCTCACTTTCGGTCTGTATGCGTCCCTAGGTCTGAAGTGGGTCTCTTGGAGACAGCATATATATGGGTCTTGTTTTTGTATCCATTCAGCCAGTCTGTGTCCTTTGATTGGTGCATTTAGTCCATTTACATTCAAGGTAATTATCGATATGTATGTTCCTATTATCATTTTCTTAATTGTTTTGTTGTTGTTTCTGTAGGTCCTTCTCTTCTGTTTCCCACTTAGAGAATTTCCTTTAGCATTTGTTGTAGGGCTGGTTTAGTGGTGCTGAATTCTCTTAGCTGTTGCTTGTCTGTAAAGCTTTTGATTTCTCCATCGATTCTGAATGAGATCCTTGTTGGGTAGAGTATTCTAGGTGTAGGTTCTTCCCTGTCATCACTTTAAATATATCGTGCCACTACCTTCTGGCTTGTAGAGTTTTTGCTGTGAAATCAGCTGTTACTCTTATGGGAGTTCCCTTGTATATTATTTGTCATTTTTCCCTTGTTGCTTTTAATAACTTTTCTCTGTCTTTAATTTTTGTCAGCTTGACTACTGTGTGTCTTGGCATGTTTCTCCTTGGGTTTATCCTGCCTGGGACTCTCTGCACTTCCTGCACTTGGGGAGCTATTTCCTTTCCCATGTTAGGGAAGTTTTCAACTATAATCTCTTCCAATATTTTCTCGGGTCCTTTCTCTCTCTCTTCTCCTTCTGGGACCCCTATAATGCAAATGTTGGTGCGTTTAACATTGTCCCAGAGGTCTCTTAGGCTGTCTTCAGTTCTTTTCATTCTTTTTTCTTTATTCTTTTCTGCATCAGTGATGATCACCATTCTGTCTTCCAGGTCACTTATTCATCCTTCTGCCTCAGTTAATCTGCTATTGGTTCCTTCTAGTGTATTTTTCATTTCAGTTATTGTGTTGCATATCTCTGTTTGTTTGTTCTTTAATTCTTCTAGGTCTTTGGTAAACTTTTCTTGCAACTTTTCGATCTTTGCATCCAATCTTTTTTCAAAGTCCTGGATCATCTTCACCATCATTATTCTGAATTCTTTTTCCAGAAGAGTGCCTATCTCCTCTTCATTTAGTTGTTTTTCTGGTGTTTTATCTTGTCCCTTCATCTGGTACAATGTCTTTTGCCTTTTCATTTTCTGTGTCTTTCTGTGGCTGTGATTTTCAGTTCCACAAGTTGAAATACTGCTGATACTGCTTGATTCTGCTATCTGCCCTCTTGTGGAGGATGCTGTCTGGGAGGCTCATGGGTGCTTCCTGATGGGTGGGACTGATGGTGGGTTAGGCTGGGTGGGTGGAGCTCAGTGACACTTTAATCTGCTTGTCTGCCAATGGGTGGGGCTGTGTTCCCACCCTGGCGGTCTTTGGCCTGAGGCGACCCAGCACTGGAGCTTACAGGCTCTTTGGTGGAGCTAATGGTGGACTCTGGGAGGGCTCACGCCACTGAGCACTTCTCAGAACCCCTGCTGCCAGTGCCCCCGTCTCCTGGGTGAGTCACAGATGGCCCCCACCTCCACAGGCAACCCTCCAACACCAGCAGGTAGGTCTGGTTCAGTCTCCTATGGGGTCACTGCTCCTTCCCCCTGGGTCCTGGTAAGCACACTTTTTTGTATGCCCTCCAAGAGTGCAGTCTCCGTTTCCCCCAGTCCTGTGGAGGTCCTGCAATCAAATCCCGCTGGCTTTCAGAGTCTGATTCTGTAGGGATTCCTCCTTCCGTTGCTGGACGCCCAGTTTAGGAAGTCTGACGTGAGGCTCAGAACCCTTAGGACTTCTGCGGTATAACTGTTCTCCAGCTTGTGAGTCACCCACCCAACATTTATGGGATTTGATTTTAACGCGATTGCTCCCCTCCTACCGTCTCATTGCGGCTTCTCCTTTGTCTGTGGATGTGGGGTGGTTTTTTTTAATGAGTTCCAGTGTCTTTCTGTCAATGGTTGTTCAGCAGTTAGTTGTAATTCTGGTGCTCTTGCAAGAGGGAGTGAGCGCATGTCCTCCTACTCCACCATCTTGATTCTTCTCTTCATGTGGATTTTCTATGGAAGTATGTTGAATAGTTAAAAACACATTTTTATATTGATACATGTAAGACTTGTTTCTCAAGCTATTGGCTTGAGAAAGCATTCTATGAGTTTTAAGTAGCCACTTCCCAATATAAACTAGGCTTTGTGAGCAGTTTTTTCCCAATGCCAAAACTCATTTTTTTCCCTTTTTTCCTCCTTCCTTCCTTCTTTTCTTCTTTTTCCCTTCCTTCCATCTACTCACACATGTATGAGTGTTTACTGAGCGCATACGGTGGTCCACCACCCCCACTGCAACTCTTCAGCACCAGTTAAATCAACCACAAATTGCCCAAGATATAGCCACCCATCAGGTCACCTGTGCGCTGTAGGGCTTGGGTGAGGCTGCACCAGCTACTGCAGGCATTATTCGTCTCTTCTTTTTGTTGTTATGTTCACTTTCTGGTTATTGCTGCTGATTTTTAAATATTTTCCAGTCTCCATGAAACCCCACTGTTAGAGGTACTTCTCTGCTCTGCTGACCTCACAACATATTGTTGAGGATGAAACACCTTTTCCATGTTGGACCCAAAATTCTGTGCCCGCTCTATCAGCTGGTATTTTTTAACGATCCTGGAATGATATCAGATTATTTTATGAAGAAGATTGAGGAAACGTTCTTTCCCAGTCTTGGAATCTAGAAGCTTGTATCACCAAAGCAGGAATTCAAATCTCAGACTCTTTTAATATCTCTGAATCTTTTTGCCCTTTTCCCATCTCTTAGCAAAGGTGACTTCATTTAAGCAAGATCACAAATTCAGGTCCAATCCCTTTCTTTTGGGGGCTCACTGGAGAAGATGTTCCTGAGAAATGGCATTGTGGTAAAATTTAGATTCCCATTGTTTATTCTGTCCCGTATCTAACTTTCAGGATTGAAACGGGTTGGTCCAGATCCCTGTTTTGGTTCATAGGGATGGCACTATGTCTAATCTGGACAAGAATCCACAGAATGAAATCAAACATTAAATCTCCTAATTTAGAATTGGCCTAATCCCCGAAATAAAACAAACAAACAATTTAGGAAAAGGAAAATGTGGCCTCTGTCCAGTCCAAAACTTCCAATGAAAACCCAGAAAGTTTGGAAAGAGTAATTTTCTGATTAACCCAGAAACAGATGGAATTTATAATTATAGATTATAGTTAGATTAAAGTCTCTTTTGTGTAATGTGAACAACATCAAGTCTCCTTGCTTTAATGTAAATGACATGAAGAAAAAACATCAAAATGCTGTTGGCATTTTGTTGGCAGCGGGGCCCTGGTTTCAAAACTCCAGTCAGTGTACAAATTAGATTGTTCAACGCAATGGACTATAGACGCAGTAACATCATGGCTAATAGAAAGTGATGTGGTTTCTTTTCTTCATAAAAGCAGATAAAAGGGAGACTAAAACTCTTCCACATTTTCATTCTAATTTTATATAAAGTATAATAAAGGAATGGGAAATTATAAAAAGTGAACTTGTGTATGTTTAATTCACATTTGTTGATGCTTAATATGTGCCTGTACTACTCTATGTGCTGGGAATACATTTCAACACAATAGTAAAACATGGTCCCTGGCTTTGAAGAGATATGTAGATTATTAGGATTTATGTATTTTGGGTTCTTAACTTAAATTGCAATGCTATGCTCTATATAGATTTTAATTGCAGCACATGTTTTTCTTCCTAATATGATTAACCTCTCTCTTAATATTTGTTTACCCTTGCCACGTTTAGGAGATCGTCAACTTCAACTGCCGAAAACTAGTGGCTACGATGCCTCTTTTTGCTAATGCGGATCCTAATTTCGTGACCGCCATGCTGAGCAAGTTGAGATTTGAGGTGTTTCAACCTGGAGATTATATCATACGAGAAGGAGCTGTGGGTAAAAAAATGTATTTCATTCAACATGGTGTTGCTGGTGTCATCACAAAATCCAGTAAAGAGATGAAGCTGACAGATGGCTCTTACTTTGGAGGTTAGTAAAAAGGAAAATGTAACTGAGATGAACTCTAACTTGCTTGCAATATGTGTCTTTATCAGAATTTTGAAGATATCAGAATGGTGATTTGTTGGGTTTGAATATGGAATTGTATTTGAATTCTGACAAAAGTGTCTATAGTGTGTTGACTGGAGAAAATGCACAGCCTAAAAGTTGAGAATTATGTTTTATTTGGCATACAGAACTGAGGACTTTAGCCCGGGACACAGTATCTCAGACAGCTCTGAGAAACTGCTCCAGCGAGGTGAGGGGGCAGCCTGGGTACATAGGAGTTTTTGCAACAAAGACCAGGTAGTTGGAACATCAAAAGATTATTGTTAATTAAAGAAAACCAGACACCTCAAGTTAAGGAATTTAGTACTTTTCTGTGTATGGGAAGGTGCAAGAGTCTGGGCTCCCTGAAATTTTTCCTCTGCTGTGCACCTCAGCTCTCTGGGGCCAGCATCCTGTGCTTTCTCCCCTGCGCCTCCGCAGGGTGCACCCTCGGGGCAGCTGCAGCAGCTGACAGCTAGATGGCGGGCGTCCTGCTTCTACCGCGAGCTCCCCCAGAGCTCACCATTGCGCGGTTGGGATGTGACGGCTAGATGCCTGCAACATCCCTTGTTTCCTGATAGGGCAGACAACATTTTTTCATTGATAAGTGGCCTGTTTTCACATGTCAGTGTCACATGTTCATTGCATATGCATTTACTCTGTATTAGTTACAGTATCATCTCATCCTCTTAAACTGGAACCAAGTAACAGTGGCTTAAACGAATGGAAAGTATATTTTTCTCTCACACAGAAGTCCCAGGAGGGCTAGATGTCTCTCTCCAAGACAGTTTTCAGGCACCCAGATTTCATTTATTTTGCTGGTCTGCCATCCTCTAGAGTATTTTTCTCATTTATACAGGAGGAATTGGTTCCTCTCCACACTATGGACCGGAGGAGGGGAGAAGGGGACGGAGGAAGTAAAGAGTGAGCAATTTCTCTTTAGACATGTGCCCAGAATGGCCAGCATCACTGATATCCACGTCCAGGTGGCCAGAATTTAGTTACAAGAGTACCTTTAGGTACCAGGAAGGCTGAGAAATGTAGCTTCTAGTTGAGGGGTGTATTAGTCAGGGTTCTCTAGAGAAACAATGACAAAAAGAAAGTATTCAAATCAAATTAGTAAGAATTGAGAACCAGGCAATGAATTCATTTTGATTTTAAAATAATAATAACAGTAATAATAATAATAAGCCGAGTTTCTTCAATAACAGCTGAAAATAATTTCTTGGGAAAGGCTTTAATTTTATTAAATGCATTTTTGGAATGTTTCAAAATAACCATAAGGCTCTCATTCATTAATCTATTGCGGCTGAGTAACACTTATCAGCTCAAAATAATTCACTTCTTTAACTTTCTCTTCATTCACTAAGGATAATTTTGAAGTTTTCATCTTTCCCTGTCTTCCGACTCTTCTTCCCTGTCACGATTCTGCATTGCCTCGTCAGCCCCTTACACTTTGGTGCAGATTATGCTAAGAAAAAAAAAGAGAGAGAGAGAGGAAATTAGGAAAAGCTAAGAACTTTAAAAACTGTACTTTAGAAAGCACAAAGGATTAGCGTTTAAATGAAGAAAAAATAGAATTTGAAAGCTAATGGAAATAAATGAAAGCTGATAGTAAGAAATAAAAGTACAGTCCAGCTTTTTGGAGAGGTGGTTTGAGGGAAAAACATTTTTGAGGCAAAAATGTTTTTGAGGCAATTAATGGAGGTGTGACAAATATATAAAAGTTTAGAAAGGAATTTCTGAAAGTTGTTATGCATTAAGAATATATTTCTACACCTGACGTGTGTTTTTTGAATTCAAAGGAGGCTTTAATTACTAGACATTCTATTTGCTAATATGACAAAGGCTGGTGTACTTCCCTGGATTTATATGGATTAAACTATTAGTAAAGTCAGTTTCATGAGTGAGTGTCCTTGTGTTGAACCCTAGGATCCTTTGAGGGATTAAAAACTACTTTGTCATAATGTAGTCTTTCTTTAACACGTAGCATCTCTGTCTGTAAGTGAGATTGGTCTGTAATTTTGTTGTTATAGTGGTTATTTTTATGATGCCCTAGATGACTTTGAATGTAAGCTTTTGCTCACTTCTTAGAGTAAGAAAACTTTTTTAAAAATGTATTCTCTTTTTTAAGGAAGTTGAAATAATCTAGGCATTATCTGTTAGGTGAAGCCTTGTTAGATTTCACAAGTAAAACCACATGTGCCTGATCTCTGTCATCTATAGGTATTAAAATTCTCAGGTTTTCTACTCCTTTATGAGTAATTGTTCAATTCATCTGTCAATTGTTCATAACACAGAAAAGCTTAAAAAAAAAACTGATGCCTGAGTCAAAATTGCACCCTAGTTTCTGATGGAATTTAAAGGAGATCCAAACATCATCATGTAAAAAAAAATCCCCAGAAGATTCCAAATAATTTTCAAATTATATGTTTGTACTTAATTCCCTTTTTATTTTCAATAGACTTTAATTTTTAATTTTAGAACAATTTTAGATTTACAAAATTATTACAAAGATTATATAGGGAATTCCTATTTATCCCACACCCAGTTTCCCTATTATTATTTTCCATTACTGTGATACATTTGTCACAATTAATGAACCAATATTGACACCGTATTATTAATAAATACTTAATAAAGCGTATACTTTATTCAAATGTTCCTGGTTTTTATCCAGTGTCTTTTTTCTGTCAAGATCCCATTCACAATACCACATTACATTTAGTAGTAACGTCCTCTAGTTTGCTCTTGGTTTTTAAAGTTACTAAGATTTTCTTTGGTCTTGATGAACTCGGCAGTTTTGAGGAGCCCTGGTAATTATGTGTGTCTTCTAGAATGTTCCTTATTTGGGATTTGCATGAGGATTTTCCCATGATTAGACTGAGGTGAGTTTGAGGGGGAGCAGGATGAAGTGCCTTTCTCTTCACCTTATGTCCGTGGTCTGTTCCATGAATACGTCTTTCCACTGTTGATGTTAACCTTGATCACCTAGTTTGTCAGACTTCTCCACCGTCAAATTACTCTGTTTTTCCCTCCCATTCCATACTCTGCTGTTTGGAAAGTAACCACTATGCACAGTTCACGACTAAGAACTGAGGAGCAATGCTCCAGGAGGGCATAGTATATACATAAATTATTTGAAATTTTTCTAAACAGGAAATTTATTTACTCTCTCACATTTATTTATTTATTCAACCATCTTTATATCAATATGGACACTGGGATATTTATGTTGTAATTTGGGTTATAATCCAATACTACTTTATTAACTCTTTTGCTCAAATTTTTTCAGCTTTGGCCCTTTGGACCTCTTTCAGTTGGCCCCTGTATCCCTCCGAAATACCCCATTATTATGGATTTGGGGTTTTGTTTGTTTTGTTTTGAGATTTTTCGTAGTTTCCAGCACTAGTTGATGCTCCAGGCTCATCTTATATGTTTCCTTACTCGGTCTTAGAATCAGCCATTGTTCCAAGGATCCCTGGTTCCTTTCGTTGGAGACTGGTTTTGGAAGCCACATTCTGGACGCTAGGTGGACTCATTACTACTGGTTATCATTACTTCCAGGTTCTCTCAGCTGACGTGTGTGTGTGTGTGTGTGTGTGTGTGTGTGTGTGTATTTCTGGGTGTAGCCATCTGTATCTAAATTAAGCTAAATGTGAGTCCATACTGATATTTCCAAGCCCAGTCCGTTGCCACATAGATTATTCTAGCCTCTTCCCCGTGTTCATCTGTAGTGCACCCTCGACAGTACGAAATCTGGTTCCTGCAGTCCACCATCCATCTACTTAATTGTTCAGGTCTGGTACAGGTGTGTAGTCATTTTGGAATTGTTAACCAGGACATCCATGGGAAATAACTTTATCAACTAGAGTACAAGTCTTGCATACAGTTCCTTCTGCATCTTCATTTTCAAAGATACTTAGGTGAGCATCTTATTCCCCCACCTCCTTCACTGAGGTTGTTTCGTACACTTGTCATATATTTATATTCTTTTGTTACATTCTGCATTCTATCCTAAGAACTCCTGACTACCTAAATTATTTCTTTTTTAATTTCCATATCATCAGATTTACTTTTTCGTACTGTAAAGTTTTACAGGCTTTGACAAATGCTTACTGTCTTATATTCACCATTACAACATCGTACAGAATAGTTTCCTCACCTTCAAAAATCCCGTTTATTAGCTATTCAACCTTCCCCTGCTACCAAACCCATGGCAACCACTCATCTGTTTACTATCTCAAGAGTTTTTTATTATCTAAAATGCTATATAATTAGAATCATATAGTGTGGTATCAGTTTGAAAAAATTTTTATCCCAATAGTTTATTACTGTACTATAGGAAATTGTGTTGTATATTAACTTTTTATGCAGACCTTTCTATACTTTTAGTTATAGGAGTTTTCTTGGTCAATTCTTTCAGATTATCATCATTTACAATCATGTCATCTACAAATAGAGTTTTACTTCTTCATTTCCAATCCATATACCTTTTATTTTATTTCCTTATTTTACTGGAGAGGACTTCCAGTACTACCATGTACTGGAGTGGAAAGAGAGAAGATCTTTGCCCTTATTCTTAGTCTTCCTAGAGAATTTTTTCCCCTTGATTTTGGAGTAAAGCATCTACTTTCTCACTATTAGGTATGATGCTATTTGAAAGTGGGATTTTTTGTTTGTTTTTGTTTGGTTTTCTATAGCTATTCCTTATCAAATTGAGGAAGTTCTTGCCTATTACTGCTTTTCTGAGCCTTTTTTTTTTTTTAGTCATGAATGGATGTTGTATATTATCATTTTTTCTGTACCATATGCCATTTTTTTCTGAAATCATATGGTTTTTCTTTCTTAGCCTATTCATGTGGTGGTTACATTCATTGAATTTGATTTTGAATATTGAACTAGTCTTGCGCACCTGAAGTAATTTTAATGTATAAAAATGTATTAAAATATGCAAAAATAATTAGATAAACTTTCTAACTTATCACAATTTTTATGTCTGTGTTCCTGAGAGACAGTGCTGTGTACTTTTTTTTCTTTCCTGAACTGTATTTTTATGGATTTTGCTTTAGGATAATTCTCATCCAAGAGAACAGGATAGGAATTGTTCCCTCTGCTTCTGTTTTCTGGAAAAGGTTGTGGAGAATTGGTATCACTGCTTCCTTAAATATTTGGTAGAATGTACTGGGGAAAACATCTCATGATTTAATTTCTGCAAGGTTATTATTTTTTTCAATTTTTAAAATAGATATAAGGTTATCTAGGTTATCTCTTTCTCATTGTGTTAATATTGTTAGTTTGTACTTTCCAGAAATTACTCCATTTCATCTGAGTTATCAAATTATAGGAATAAAGTTTTTTGCGCTATTCCTTAGTTATCCTTTTCAATCATCCCGTTACCAGTATGATGAGTACTCTTCCATTTATGATGCTGATAATTGGCGTGTTCTCTTTTATTCTTAGCCAGCTTTCCTAGAAAATTTATTAAACCCTTTTAAAGAACTAGATTTTGCTTTTATTGATTTTCTCAATTGTTTTGTGTTTTCAATTGTATTGATTTCTGCTCTAATTGTTATTTCCTTATACTTTGCTTTAGACTTAAATTGCCCTTCTTTCCCTACTTTGCTGCAGTGGAAGCTCCGATCATAGATGTAACATCTTTCTTCATAAGATGTATGTGTTTAATGCTATATGCTATAAAACTTTCTTTAAGTATTGCTTTTCCTGTCTCCTACAAATTTGATGTCATATTTTAATTTTCTTTAGTTCAAAATATTTGTTTAATTTCTGTTGAGACTTTTTCCATAATATATATTCTATTAAAGTGTTTTAAATATTTGGGAATTTTCCAGCTATTTTGCTGTTGTCTCTTTCTAATTTAATTCCACTGCGGCCTGCAAGTTTGCTTTGTCTGATTCCCATTATTTTATATTTTCTAAATTGTATTTGATGGCTCTGAGTGTTGAAGCATGTTCCATGTGAACTGCTATTGGATGGAGCGTTCTGTAGATGTCAGTTAGATCAGTTTCACTGACAGTGTCACTCAGGCCAACTACACATCTGCTGATTTTTAGCCACTTGATCTACTACTTAGTAAAAGAAGGGTGTTGACGTCTCCAGTTATAACAGTGAATGTATCTGTTTCTCTTGCAGCTCCATCAACTTTTCCCTGAAGCATTTTGACATTCTCTTTGGATGCATACATGTTTAGGATTGTTCTATCTTCTGGGAAAATTGACCCTTTTTTGTTATAAAATACGCTGCTTAATTCCTGATCACTTTTCTTGTCCTGAAATCTGCTTTGTCTGAAATTAGTATCGCTCCCCCAGCTGTCTTTTGGTTAATATTAGCATGATATATTTTTATAGGCAGTTACTTTTTTTTTTTAAGTTTTTTTTTTTTTGAGTGTAGCAAAATACTCAAACATAAAAATCATCCTCTTAACTGTCTGTCTGCTTCACATGTGATTCAGGCACCTGAGAGCATTAGCAGTTCTTCCCTCCTGTCTCTTGGAGCTTTGCTCTCATTAATTTCTTTTACTTCATTTACTTATTGTTACTATTATTACTTTAAACAAACAACTTTATTTTAGATTAATTAAGGAAAAGAACAATAAGAAATTTTATTTTTCCCTCATTTATTCCTTCTTCAACCTTTCTTTCTTTAGATCCAAGTTTCTGATCTATATTATCTCCTCCTGCTTCAAGAAAATCTTGTAACATTTCTTACAGTGCACGTCTGCTAACAGTGAATTACCTTAGTTTTTATTTGAGAAAGTTTTTTTCTCCTTCACTTTGAAGGGTGATTTTGCTGAATATAGAATTCTAGGTTGATGAGTGTTTATGTTCAACATTTTAATATTTTATTCTGCTTACCTTTTGTTTGTATGATTTCCGACAAGAAGTTCACTGTAATTTTTATCCTTGTTCCTCCATACGGATGATGTTTTCTCTCCTCTGGCTTCTTTCAAACTTTTCTCTTTGCCTTTGTTTTTTTGCAGTTTGAATATGATAGCCTGGGGTACTTTTTTTTTTTTTTTTTTTTTTGATCTGAGCTTCCTGAATCTGTGTTTGGTGTTTGTCATTATTTTTTTAAAATTCTCAACCACTATTACTTCAAAATTTTATTCAGCTTTGATCTCTTTTATCCTCACAGAATTTACGTTATACATGTGTCATGTCTTTTGTAATCACCCCACTTCGTGGCTCCACTGTCTCCGGCTCCGGTGAGCAGACCTCTGCTGAGACATGCCAGATTCGTGTCTCTCCAGATGTTTGGTTGGCCATTTGCTCTGGAACCTGAGTCTCTGATGGTTGCAGGATAAGTCACTGCTCTTCTATTTGCACAGCATTTTCTTGTCAGGAAGAAGGGAGTGATACCTTCCATCATGTCGAAACAAAAACAAAAAGTCCCTTCTTATTTGTTTAATCTCCTCTAGATCTCTGTGCCTTTCCTCTTCCTAATCTTGTTCTTTTTTATTTTCTTAATATTTTCAGAATTGCTTATATTAAATATTTGTTATTTTTTCAAAGAAAGAGTTTTTATTTTTGCTTTTTATTTCACTAATTTCTATATTTTTTCTGTACAAAACTGTTCTTTCATTTCATTTTAGTTTTTGCTTTTTTTCTTTTAGTTTCTTGAATTTAAAAACTAGTATATTTATTTTCAACCACTCTTCATCTTTGATGACTGCAATTTATAGTACACGTAAATCTGGCTATACTGCTTTGGTTAAATTCCATTGCATTTTTAATATAGTGATTCATTATTGCTTTTTAAAAATAGATTGCACTTTCCATCTGGATTCATTGTATAGTACATGAGTTATGTTTTATTTAAATTCTTCTTAAAATTTTTAAATGGAAACATTTGGGGATGGAATGGTGGAGAGAAAAGAAGCACATATAATATGTTTGAATAGGAAAATTACAGAATATCAAAGATGTTAGCTAAATTGTATTGACAATACATGCTGTGTAAGAAAGATGAGATTAAATGAGATTTATTTTAAAAGAGGAATGAGATGGTCTTCAATTACTAAACGTAATTATAAATACCAAAATGTAATTCTGTATAAAATATATTTTTCTCCATTGTCCTTCTAAATTTTTTAAGACATAAATGATCAGTTCTAAACTTAGATTTATAAAATTACCGATGAAGTTATCCCCTATTTTAACCATTTAACAAATATTTCCTCTATAGTTGATTCCTATTAGTCAAATATCTACTTATTCAAGCCAACTCACTTCAGTAAGAAATTCTGTAAAGTAATACTTCGTTTGGGTTCAGTACTTTCAGTGTCATTCATATTTTTACTATGGTGACCTGAAGTGGGTATTAGTGGACCCGCCCTTTGATGGACAGTTTATGGGGAAAAAAATAGGTCTGCATTACTTTCAGTTCTTTTACACATACAGTTGATATTTTCTCAACTTAAACACCAAAGAAGATAAAGAAAGGCTGTTAGCATCTAATAATAATAACTTGTATTTATTTAGCATAGTAGGGTTTACAGTTTATACTTCAAATATCTAATATGAAATTTTGAAATTGATAGAGTAAACTTTTGTAGTACACTAATTTTATATTTGTGTCAGCTGAGCGTGGCAAGTTCACAGTACTTTTAAGCAGAAGAGCGTGGGATCACCACTCTTCTAAAGTGTCTGAATTGAATAAACAGTCAGTGCACGGAACACACTCCAACTAAATGACAAGCAAAATAGTGAGATAAGGAGACATTCAAAGAAAGATCAAATTCAGAATTTTGTGTTCTGCACCCAACTTCCTAACTTGATTTATTTCTACAATAATATAGGACTATGTTTCTAGATATACCTACATATCAGATATATGTATAGTATATTATGTATATGTGTATATACACACATATATATGCGTATCTATTAAACCAGAAAGTTTGTTTTTCCTTTTTTTACGAAGGTGGGAGATAGACTGTGTTAGATTAGCTAATGTATCATTGCATTCAGTGTTCTCACCAACAGAGAGTCCCAAGCAGTGTTGTAAGAGACAGAGTGGAAGAAAATAAATATGGAGTAAGTGCGTGCTGTGTGTTAGGCAGGTTTACAGGTCCTAGGGATACAGCACTGAGCAAAATAGACAACACTGTACTAGTCATGGAGCTTATATTTTACTGGATACTTATATTTTAGAAACCAAGAATTTAATAAAGAAACCTAGAAATTATTGAAATAGGAAACCACATTACTAGATAGTTATAACTGCTTTCTGGAAAATTAAAGCAAAAAAGAAGGAAAGCCTCCTTGCCCATACAGCCAGCTGGGGACTAGCACTGAGGCATGTGAGACAACCTGGGAGTTGAGGCTTCCTGTCGAGAGTGATGGAGAATAGCGATTTAAAAACCTAGTGAGATTGGTCCTCACGGCTCAGGCCAGGTGGACAGTGAGGCTGTGAGTTTTGGGTGCTAAAGAAGTGAGGGTCTTGCTTATAAGAAAAGGAGTTTCTCGTCTCCTTCTTGACTCCTCCTGTGAGGAAGGTTTTATAATTCTTTGTTCACGTATGAGGGAAATGAGCCTCAGAGAAGTTGAACAACCTGGCAAAGGCCATGTACCTGGAACGGGACAAAGCCGGTTTCCAAACTCAGCTGTGACTCTGAATGCAAAGCGTGTGTTTTCTCCACGGAGCCTCACTGCTCCCTCGGAGAGGGCCGGATGCCCCCGGGGTAAGATACGCTGTAGGCAGCAGGGCACCTCAGCTGCCTTTCAGAGCCACCCATGGGCCTGCGTGCATTTGTCCAGGCACTTTGTAACCTGCTCGCGTGTCTACCTGAGCCTCCTGTTAAGGTGATCAGACCATTAATACACTACCCGCTAAGATATGATGCCATTCGTGTACATCATTAGAGTTTCAGATCATGTTATCTCTGTATTCAACAGTTTGTGATTTTAAAGAACAGCTTTTATTTTTCTAATGCAGTGTTTCGTTGTTAGTATTCCTGTCCCCTTACCTCACAGCAGTTGTTTGTCTTTCCACACCAAAGAGTTCTGACGGATTCAGTCTCTTGACTTTGCTTCTTTCAAAATGTGTGTTCCCTAAGTTCTTCTCGCAGAGGGGTCGTGTGCAGGTACCCTAGCAGAAAGAAAATACTTCCCATGATGGTTGTCATGATAAAACACTTGGTAGTAAATGCTGCTTAATCCTGTCTAACACCTTATTATTGTTCTGTGATTCTGTAGAGTCATGTATAAATGCATAATGCATGCTAAAGGATTAAATCCAAATGTCTGAGACACAGGAAAATCAGGATGAGCATGAAGACGTTTTACTTTGAAGTCAAAATGTCTTTTTCTCTTTAATAAAATAGAAAAGGAGGAAGAATGAAAGAAAAGGAAAACCAAAAAGCCCATATTAGAATTCTGGGTTCTCTATATTCTTGTGGTTGTTCACAAGGCACCACTTTTGTAGCTTTTATCATTGGAGAGGCCAGGCCATATCTTGAAGCTACTAAAATAAAAACTCTGTGAGGCAAGGACTGCCCGGGGGGTCCAGTGGTTAGGACTCTGCGCTTCCCCTGCGGGGGGGCGTGAGTTCCGTCTTTGGTCAGGGAAGTGAGATCCCTCAAGCAAGCCGTGCGGCATGTCCAAAGAAAAACAACAACAACAAAAAAAAACAAACTCCAAAACTCTATAAGGCGAGTGTACTTTCTAATTCTGATTTTCAGTGTGTCATTCTAATTCATGCACTTAATTTCTAAAATGTGCCTCTGCCTAGTTCCTAAATTTCAATATCTGTGAAAAGTTCAGAGTTCTGTTGCAAGGTAAAACAAATTCACTTTAGAGTGTAACATTGTTTTGAATATTTTAAAAATATTCTTTCTCTTTTCGAAAACAAAAATTGTGACGTTTTGATTACCAGTACTCTTTGGTATTCACATTCTATTTGTACTATTCAAGTATAACTTATGTAGCAATGAACTCTGTATATGCTATTAAGGAAATTTCTGGTAATAAAGCACAGATGGAAGGGTTTTTTTGTTTGTTTGTTTGTTTGTTGTTTGTATGCATAGCTCAGGGGGTAGAAAGAAGCAGGGCTTTCTGTCAAGCGCAACTGGAGGAAAACCTTTTTAAGCAGAATGTATATCCCCATAAGGATACTCTAAGAGAAAACTATCTCCTGGATTGATGTTTTCTCTAAGGGCTCTCCTTTAAGTAAGTCTTCATTAGTGATTTGAGAGTGACCAAGTGGCCTCTTATTTTGAAGCCCGACATTTCCCATTCATGTCTGTATCCCAGGATTCCAGAAGCAGAGGCTCCAGCCCTATGCTCTTTGTGCCTTCATCCATTTGCAGCTATTCCTCTTTCAATAAGGTTCATCTGAATTGTGTCCCTTGCCCTTTATATGAAGAAGAAGAATATGCAGATTGTTTAACAAAATCTCCATAACCCTATACGATCTGGACCAATTTATTTTCCCAATCTGAATGCATATCTTTCCCTCCAGATACCCTTAAACCAACCTCCCAAGACTACCAGTTCTTATATTAGCAAGGAACAAAAGTTGCCTTTGCAAAGATTGATCCCTTTGGTTTAAAAAACAAAACAAAGCAAAATAAAACAGAAAACCTCTCCTCTCTTCAGGCTGACACTTTTCTTCTCATGTTTTTTAAGACAGCCCACAAATGTTATTGGCTTATTCTCCACAGGCAGGTGTTTTTTTTTCCTTTCTGCTTTCATAGAACTTTGACCTTAACCTTTTTTTGAGCTGTTTTTATTATAATTTTATATGTCGGTCTTCCATTTGGATTATGCATTTTCTGAGCTTCGACACTATGATTTTCTCCAGCTTAAATCTGCAGCAGCAAAAAGCAGTGCCTGAACTCTCACAGGCCCGAGGAGCACTCGCACAGTGAGTCAGTGGATGAATGGACGGCTGAATGGGTGTATTTTCCCTTGTCTCTACTCTATCTCTTCTGCTTTGTCTCCAGCCCCATAGTAAGAAGCGCAGTCAAAGGCCCCGCTCGCTTTGGTATTATACTGTGTGAGACTCCTTAGCTTTCTCTCAAGATAGGAAACCAGTGCAAGCAATAAGTTATAAACCAAACTAAATGAAACACGAGGCATTAGCTGCTTCTGAGACACTCAGGGTGCATATTTAAGTTACCTTCCACCTCATTTTAAGTGAATCTCACTATATCAGGGATCAGATAGTACGCGTCTAGAATTTCAAACAGTAGAATCTCGAGCAGTTCCAGCCAGTAGAACTTTCTATGGTGATGGAAATATTCTCTACTTAATACGGTTCAAAAAGTAGCCACAAGTCATGTGCAGCTATTGAGCATTTGATGCTAGTGTGACTGAGAAATTGAATGTTTAATTTCATTCTATCGCAATTAATTTAAATTAAATATACATATAGTGCCTACTATATTGGATGGGGTGAAAGGGCTTTACAAGGCAGTTGTATCTAGAAGAGTATAATATGTAGGGGTGTTATCTCTCCTCTGTTATTATCTTCTTAGAAATTTTCCAATCTTCCAAAAACATCTTTATTTCATGTTAATCCCCAAATATTCCTGAAGGTTAACTTGTCTCATAAATGGAGTAAATTATATTGCTTTTCCTCCTTTCTTCCTTCCTTCATCCCTTCCTTTTTTTCTTTCACATATAGATTTTGAAAATCTTCAATGTTCCAGACAGAATTCTAAGTATTTGTTGTAGAGTAGCAAATAAGATAAAACCCTAGAATTCATGGATATTAAACTTTTAGTACTCTTTTTTGTTTCATATATTATTTATTCTCATTTCCTTATTTTCTCTCCATCTTTAATTTTTCTCTGTGATTTATTTGCAACATTTGTATAAAAGATGCACAGAAACTACAGAACTTAAAGATTCCTATAATGCTAATCACCTTATATTTTTATTTATATCTTCATCCTTAGCACATTCCCTGATATATCTTTCTTTGAAAACATATATGCAGCATTGAATCTAATTTTGGAGTCATCTTTAATTGAATAATATTTTATATCATGAAGTCAATGATCAAGCTTTTAATAAATGATCTCTCTTTATATTTCTTTTCAGTTTTTCAAACATAAAATTATGGTGTCTGCTCTTCTCTGTTTCTCCTATCAGTTTTTAACAGAAGTCTTAAATGTGAAGCACATCATTAGACTTCGTACTTTGCTAATACTTTACTTGGTACTGAATAGAGTAGCAAGAGTTCTTCTTGGTTACTTCCTGGTTTTGTTCTTTTATTTTGCTCTCCAGCCTCACGTTTAGCTTTCAGAGACTCAGTACACATCGCTGAGATCTTCTTGCCCTGCTTCAGCAGATCTGTTCATCCTGTCACAACCAGGTGTGATGAGTGAGCTAACACTAGTAAAGTACTTTGAGTTCTTTGGATTAAAGTTGCGCAAACTCTCAGTCCGTTGTGACACTTTATCTTTAAGGATCGTTATCATACTTGATTGTATTTGTGGAGTCTGGGAGAGAAAACAAGAGAGAAGCATGTCTTTGAGTAGGCACACTTCAATAAAGCATAAAAGTACAGCAACAGCATGGAAAGAGCTGGGGTTCAAATTTTTATTGTTAATATCATCTTGTTTTTCTCTCACGTTTTTTATTCTATACTGTCAGCCCAGAGTGGGGTGAGGTGAGGTAAGACCATCTTTCTGTGGGAATAATAAGGGTTATCTTTTGAGGCATTAGGTATACATTTGGAAGCAATTAAAAATCTTATGACATTCTCAAAGTCATATTCTTATCCTGTAAAAGAGTTAACAGATATGCATTTAACATGCCAGGCTCTTTATCATCATGTATTATTTCAGAGTAAAACATTGCTAAGGTCTTATTTGATAAGTGGCCCCAATACACAGTGTTTATGATCTTAAAAGTCCGCCCTTTGAACAGGTTCCTTTGGCGGGATGTCCTGTGGTTACTTGACGCGCATCATTGCGGGTGGACAGGTAGATAGGCTCCCACTGTGTCGTCATTCCAGCTCTGTCTCTAGCTTGCTCCTTTTCCGTGTGGCCGTCCACCGGGCTGATAACACAGGCCTTTTATCCAGTGCCCAGGTTTTATTTACTCTTAAATGTAGAGCCTCCCTCAAGTCTGAAGGTGCACATTGCGGAAACTGTGCAGCTGCGTCACGGCGTGCCCTGCTGAACGGTGCTCCATCTGTAATGGAGAAGGCCATGTCTGCGTAGCTGAAGCAGATTTCATTGCTTGATGGTTCCCCTCTCATAAGATTACAAATCAAATGGTCAGATTCTGTCTTTCGGGACAGAACTATGAGAGGATCCGGCAGCAGCAGGACGTGGCCGAGCGCTCAGCAGCCCAGAACCAGCTGCTACCCCACCTTTGTCAGTGAGACCCAACCCAGCTGCACGTCCCCAGGCAACTTGCTTACCATTCCAGGGTCTGGGAGCCACATCTGTAAAACGAAGTTAGCAAAATAGACACTGTCTGCAGCCTTCCAGGTCTGTGATTCTGTTGGAATGGAGCTTTGGGGAGCGTATCCTTTTTCCCAGCTTGCTTGTTTTAACAGCTTTCTGAGTATCTAAAATGTCTTCCTCCTTATTCTAGAGTCCACAGCGTTTTTGTAGTGTTATCATTGAGGATGTTTTTTAGGACAAGACCCCAGCGTTAAAAGAAATGGAGGTAAATGATATTTGTGATGATTCATGTTCTAGTGGATGAAAATTAACTACAACTCTTGTTCATGAGTAGTGAAAAAATGGAACGAGTCAGGGGCTGGGTTGTGAAGCTCTTTGAAATGTAACAGAAGGATACTGTTTAAGGGTATAGGTGTTAGAGTCAGATCTTGAGATGCTGTTGGGTTTTGAGAAAGTCTCTAGTCTACGGCCATACCACCCAGAATGCACCTGATCTTGTCTGATCTTGGAAGCTAAGCACGGTCGGGCCTGGTTAGTACTTGGATGGGAGAAAGTCTCTAATCTTCTCCATGTTCTTGTTTCCAAATCGGTTAACATCAGGATAATAATAATTTCTATCTCATTTGGCTGGCTTGGAAGACTAAGTGACTTAGCACATACAAAATGCTTATAATGGCACCTGGAACATAATGTGTGCTATGATGTAAGGTGGTAACAAAAGCATGTAGAGCAGCAGGCACACGTGTACAACATTGCTGAGGTATTCTCGAATCAGTCACATCTAGTTAATCAACACTAGAGAATGTAATAGTCAACATGTATGTTCTCCTGAGTGACTATTAGTCTTAATGCAATAGCAATGAAATTCATGAGAAATTAATTTGTGTATATGGTGAGGGGTGGGGTTGTGAGGATGAAATAAATAATCTTGAAAGCCTTTTCAAATTAAAGGTAACCTCAACTCGGAAAGTTCTGATTCCCTCATTGTATACACGTGTGTATGCGTATGTGCACGCGCGCGCGCACACACACACACACACACACACCCCCCAAGAAATAATACTTAAGACTTCATAAAATCCAAATTCTCCAAATAACCAGAGCTTAATGTGCAGGGCATTATACTAATTTCAAATATAACATATAACTCCACATTAGATTAATGTAACTATAAAAATATATCATCTTTATCATTTTCAGTATCAATTTCCCAAATGCATTAGAAGGGAAATGGAAGAACAGACATATATTTTTCAAAAAACTGAATTATTCAGAAACGTTTTTGTAAAATTTGGAATGGGGAAGGATGCATTATTTCATTCCCTTGTGCAGATGAGGAGCCTGGGAGGTGCGTGGGCCCCAGAGCTGGGCAGTGACGGGGATGGCCCGTCACTTGAGGCCACTGCTCTTCACACGGTAGCAGGTGCGTTGTCTGCAGGTTGTTACGATGTTATTACTTGGTAACATTTTGGAAAACAAGGATTCTTTCCTGTTAGATTGAATTATGAAACACATCACGCACATGCACACCCCTGCAATTCTTCCTCTTAGCCTGTTGCTGAATAATCTGCATTTACTGATTCTAAGCTTGCTCCACTTACGTGTGACTGTTTTGACCTCTCTGTTTTCCGTGGAGACGCTTCTCCGTGGTTGAGTTTACTTAGACGGGAGGAGTGAAATCACCGGTCAGAAAAGTTCAGCAAAAGGAAAATGAAGTGGAAAAAGTTTAGTCTCTTTCAACTGCTTTTCATCCCCTGTTTTGCAGGGGCTGGTGTAAATTTATTGAAATGTTTTCATATCCTTAGCAAATTTAAAATGCCAGAAGTATTTACAGAGTTTCTTTGTACCTCATACTATAAGTCACGAGAGAAACACATTAGCAACACCTGATGTTTTAGCGGCATGCAGTGAGTGGTTCCCTTTGCTGAATATGTATGCGTGCCCCAAAGAAAGGACTGGAAGGTTCCAAAGATATGTCTAAATATTCTTGACGTTAGCGAGTCCATTAACAGCCACTCACGCTTACACAGTCACACTGGACATGAATGAGAACATTAAATTCTACGACAAATCAGACTCGTTAAAGGAAGAACATTTGCAATCTTGATGGAATCCATTGCACAATGCAGTTGTTCACTTATTAATTCAGTTCGTATTTATTTATCCTCTTATTGTAAAGACAGTATGAGCACGTTAAAAGTTCTTGTTTTCTTGCAGTTTATGAGATACTTGTAATTGTAAAACAAGCACCAGTGCTTCCTCCCTCAACAAGAAACTGGAAATATCGGTACTGAAATCATTTTTATATAAATGATATGCATGTTTGTACATGTATTGTTATAAGTTGGAGAAGAGAGATGCTACAATATCAGTGTGTGGACTCATAATTTTTAACAGGCTCTTTCTAAAGAAACAGTATAAATGGATAAAGGTATTATTATTATTATCATTATAAATTTTCCCATGAGAAAGCAACCAAAATAGTACTTCCATATCTTGTGTTCTATGTATCTTCCCATTTTCCTGTCTAATTAGAAAGGAAGTGATCTAGAGAAAAGTTGATTCCTAGTTTCTGAGAATCTTGACCTGGTCTAGCTTGTTTTTTGGCTTCAGTGCCTTTAGTACCAGGGCATTCTGGTTATAATCGCATAGTTCAGAGTAAAGAAAGGACTTAAACTAAGCCATATGATCACTCTAGAGTCTGAATTTTCTGGTTTGACTTTATCTTGGGTTAAATTAAGCACACAGGTACCTGCTCAAGTCCTTGCGTTAGGTGGACACAGCTTTACCAAGATATTGTGTTATAGACAGAGATTAATTTTCATACTAGACGTGAATTCTTTGAGCTGCAATAAGATCAGCTGTGGAAGGACAAGAGAGTGTTACAGTAAAGAATAATATACATTAGAGGATTTCAAAATGCTTGTGCTCCAGACAGATAATCTTAAATGGAACATTTCAGGCAAGCTGAACTAGAGGAAATGACTGCACTTGAGCAAATACATTCTGAAAGTATCATTTTGCATCTTGGGCTTCTACTGAGGAATATATTCTTGCTTGAGAGCTCAAGAGAGGAAATTTAAAAATTGAATCATAACCCTTCCCCCTTAAATAGGAACTTCTTCCAGTAAAAGACCAAAACCTTGGACTACAGCAAACTTTATAAAGTTTGTTATAAAGTCCTAAACTATGTGGTTGTTTAAAAACTTAAATTTGCCTTTTGTAGGTCTCCCCAAGACAATAAAGAGAGTTTATCAGAGAAAATTGGGAATGGGTGGTGTCTGATATTTTATGTATAATGGAAGCATAAAATCCAGCTGGACAAATCCTAGGTTGTTTCCAGTTTATGGAGCCCTTCTGAATCAATCACTCGTTTGTTGTAATTACCATGTTTTTGTGTGGATCTAGCAGTTTTGCTGGAAGGTATGTATTGTTTTAGGGGGAAAAAAATCAGCATTCCGGCCATCATTAATTTGAACATCTTCAAGCCAAGCCCTTTTGTCACTAAAACTGTGAAAAAAAAGAGGACTAGGTGATAATTGGTCTTGGCCACACTTTCAGGTTGTTGTCTTGAGATTTTTCTCAGAAACCACAGCAACAGATGAGAAGTCATAATACAGAAACCTTTAATAACTGAAAGCTGAAAAGATTTAGAAAAAATGTTTTAGTGGCATCCCCTTACTAATTAAATTTAGTGTTTTTAAAGCGTCTAAGTCTGTAGGGCTTCAGGAATACCTGAGAAGAAACCTAGTTCCCACCGGCCTCTGAGTGAGAAGTCTCTAATGCTGTAAGAAGAGTGAAAACAAGACAAACACATGGCACCAGGGGATGTGAAATTTCATTTCCAGCCCAGAGGATAACATTTTAGAAAGAGATCTTGAATTTAATGCTCAGTCCTTTGCATTTGCTGTTTTCATTGGCCGACTTGCCTGAGGGCCTGCGAGGAGCCCCGGGGAAGGCAGAGGTGGAGGTGAAAGAGGTGACCCTCGGGGCTTTAACTCTGCCCTGACTCTGGAGAAGTGGGTTTGCCTTCTCTCAGAAGATCCCCATCAGTAACTCTGATGGCATTGCCATCAGGGCAGGGGTTCAGATTAGAACTGTAATCACTGAAACAAATAAAAATGATTACTGTGGATATCAAAAGTCCTAAAACACCCAGAATCCTGTGATTACCGTGTTCTTAGACAAGCAGTGTCACTCCATCAGGTTACCTTGTTTTGCTTTTCTACAGCAGTCATCATTACTTTAGTCATCTTACTCATTTAAGGTTTTCCATCTTCCTCTCCGGAGTGTGAGTTCCACGCGAATAAGGAATTGGTCTTACCCCTGCCACACCTGGAATGAGATCTGACACACACTAAATAATATAAATTTCTTGGATGGATAAATGGAGTAATTTCTGAGCTGAGTTGTAGAAACTGGCCAGTAGCGTGCTCAGCCACGGAGAACCTGGGATGGAGCTGGGATAGACTTGGAAAATTGATTTTAAAGAAACATTTTCCCTGCTGTTATAGAATGGAAATGTTGGAAGTCCCATTCATAATGTAATGTATTTAAAGTTGACCTACACTGTTTTTTTCAACTCTAAATGGACCCATCACTCTTAGTGGGCATAGGAAGGAGGAAAGAACACATAGGAAGGAGGAAGGAGATAAAGAAATCTCTTGTCCATATCTCCAAATTAATAACTGTAACATCAGACCTAACAGTTTGATTTGAAGGTCTCCCCTTTTCTGCAAAGAGAAACTGCCATATGGCCGACATTGTGGTCTTTCCATTTACACAACAACTTAATATGCCTGGTTCATGATGAAATACCAGCTCCCGGCTGGGAAATTAAAGCAGCATTAAGCTCCTCTCAGCAAGAAGGCTTCAGTTTGATATATGCTGTAAACTGGATTCTGCATTAGCCAAGGGAAAGGATTGGCATAGTTAGGAAACACAGTTGGACTTGTTAAAGCAAGTGTTTCAGCACACAGATGCTACGTCTCTTTGGAGCAATGCTTTGGATCACTTTGCTCCTACTTAGCTATCAACCAAATATATTTTTGTTTCAGTTACTTTTAATTTTCATCTTTACAGCAATTTATATGAATGCAGCCTTCTAAGATATTTCAGAAATGTTTGTTGGGAAGGAAAGAGCCAACCATGTATTAAAATAGCCTCTTTTCTTTATGAGCCGCTTTAATCAGCCCAGTACAGTACCTGTCAGGGTGGCACAACGGAACAGGCATGGCCTCACACAGACGGAGGATCACATGTTGACCCTGTTCCCAACTAGTTATTTGGCCTTAAAGCAGGTTAATTCAGTTCCTTTAGCTGAGCACAGTCGTCTGTAAAATCAGGAGAATACACTTTGTAGGGCAGTTGCAAGGAATAAATATGCATATACCTGTGTGTGCGTCTATGTATGAGTGTGTAGAATACCAGACATGGTTTGGTAAAGTGGATGCATGCAGATACAGACATAAAATTCAAACATTCATTTGTTATAATGGTCCATATCTCTATCCGCATGTTCACCTGTATCTGTAGATCCATTTCATTAAGTAAATCTTTACCATAGGGTGGTGTGCTTGCAGTGATTGAGCCTATCTTTGAGTGTCTTTTCACTCTCCCTAGGTCTGGGTGGGTCCAAAAAATAGCACTTTCCAGTGGAATTCTTTAGATAGATTTCATGGTCAAAAGGCATAGCTAGTAACATTTTCACACGTAGCACAAACTTGTCATTCCTCTTCTTCACTTGTCTACTTTGAATTTATTCTTCAAAATATTTACTTCCCCAGCAAGCCTGCTCTGAACCTCTAGGCTGGCCCATAGTATTCTCAGCGAATTCCTGTCTTTTTATTGAAGGTATTACAGCTAAATTACCAGCGCTTACGTAGTGGACTAGATGCTTTTAAATCTGTAACTCTCTCCCCTGGCCCTGGCTTTCATAGGTCTTTGGTACGGTGTGTTGGAATAATCATCCACCCACAAGCACATACGTACATACACACAGACGTGTTTCGTTGCTCGTTCATCATTTGCTCCCCCACGGCACGTCAATACCTTCTGAACTGATTTGTCGTCCTAAAATCATTTTCAGTCTGTTACTGCATACTTACAATCATTAAAATTAAATATCAGTTATGTTATAAATAATACCATCAACTGAATATTAACAGTTGATGCTTTGACTAATATTCATTCATTCAACAAGCTTTATGGAGACTACTTTATATGCCAGTCACCGTGTCCTGTAACCAGTATGTCTTCAAGAAAGTAAACATGTAAGAAGTCAAACCAACGTGCAGATCAGCACAATTCAGTGCATTAAGACCAGAAGGTAAAATAACAGTTTAAGATGGAGGAATGTGTCAAAAAAAATTCTCTCTGAAGGACGTGACATCTGAATTGAGTTGCAGAGGCTGAGCCGGAGGTGGCGGATGGAGGGGTTGTTCGTGGAGCGAGCGTTCCAAGTGGAGGGGCTGCAGGTGTGAAAGCAGAGGATGGCGAGAGCATGGCGGGTGAGGAAATGTGCGTGCAGTATTCACAAGGTTTGGAATGTAGAGTGGGAGGCAGGCAGCAGCACATGAGTAAATGTGGATCTGTGTCTCTGCAAGAAACTAGGACTTCATCCTGCAGGCAGTGGACAGGAATCAAAGGCTTTTAAAATGAGGACTGGAATGACCAAATTTGCATTCAGGAACAAGTATCCTCATTGAGGGAGGCACTTGTGCAAGTAAACAGATCATTATAAAGGTCTTAAAATAAAGAAGATGAGAAGTTATGAGGGTTTAAATTAATCTTCAGCAAAGGATTAGAAAAGATACTGAAGAAGAATCAGTGGAACTTACAGTCCTGCTTTTTATGGCGAAGAAGAGGAGAGGATTCACAAATGGTAGCGTGTTTTGGGTTTGGATGACTGGGTAGATGTGATGCCGTTTACCACAGCAGTGCATGTAGGTAAAGCAGGTTTGTGGCGTTACTGGTGGGAGGAAAAAGGGATGAGTGGAGTTTGTTGTTAGACTGCACATTCTGAGAGTGCGTCGTATTTATAGTATGTCAGCAACATCTGCCCCGTCTGCAGCTGTTGAGCACAGGTGTTCACTCAATATCTGTTTGTTGAGTTGATGAATGAGCACCTGTGGAGGATCAGCTCCCTGTGTGCAGGACCAGGGGCCTGACATCGCGTAATGAAGATTAAGATGAATCCGGTTCACAATAAATTAGGAAAATTAATTTCCCTTCTGAAAGCTGCCACTAGCATGAGAGCAGAAAACATCACCAGCCCCACAAATACGAGGATTTCTCACAAAATTATAAGTGTATCTCTGTTCCTGTTAAAACTTATTGTAACTAAGTGGGCAGACAGCAGTATCAAGCAGTATCAGCAGTTTTTCATCTTGTGGAACTGAAAACCACAGCCACAGAAAGATAGAGAAAAATGAAAAAGCAGAGGACTTTGTACCAGATGAAGGGACAGGATAAAACCCCAGAAAAACAACTAAATGAAGAGGAGATAGGCACCCTTACAGAAAAGGAATTCAGAATAATGATGGTGAAGATGATCCAGGACTTTGAAAAAAGACTGGATGCAAAGATCGAAAAGTTTACCAAAGACCTAGAAGAATTAAAGAGCAAACAAACAGAGATATGCAACACAATAACTGAAATGAAAAATACACTGGAAGGAACCAACAGCAGGTTAACTGAGGCAGAAGGATGAATAAGTGACCTGGAAGACAGAATGGTGATCATCACTGATGCAGAAAAGAATAAAGAAAAAAGAATGAAAAGAACTGAAGACAGCCTAAGAGACCTCTGGGACAATGTTAAACGCACCAACATTTGCATTATAGGGGTCCCAGAAGGAGACGAGAGAGAGAAAGGACCCGAGAAAATACTGGAAGAGATTATAGTTGAAAACTTCCCTAACATGGGAAAGGAAATAGCTCCCCAAGTGCAGGAAGCGCAGAGAGTCCCAGGCAGGATAAACCCAAGGAGAAACATGCCAAGACATATAGTAGTCAAGCTGACAAAAATTAAAGACAGAGAAAAGTTATTAAAAGCAACAAGGGAAAAACAACAAATAACATACAAGGGAACTTCCATAAGAGTAACAGCTGATTTCTCAGCAGAAACTCTGCAAACCAGAAGGCAGTGGCACGATATATTTCAAGTGATGAAAGGGAAGAACCTACAACCAAGAATACTCTACGCAGCAAGGATCTCATTCAGATTCGATGGAGAAATCAAAAGCTTTAGAGACAAGCAACAGCTAAGAGAATTCAGCACCACCAAACCAGCCCTACAACAAATGCTAAAGGAACTCCTCTAAGTGGGAAACAGAAGAGAAGAAAAGGACCTACAGAAACAACAACAAAACAATTAAGAAAATGATAATAGGAACATACATATCGATAATTACGTTGAATGTAAATGGACTAAATGCACCAACCAGAAGACACAGACTGGCTGAATGGGTACAAAAACAAGACCCATATATATGCTGTCTCCAAGAGACCCACTTCAGACCTAGGGACACATGCAGACTGCAAGTGAGGGGATGGAAAAAGATATTCCATGCAAATGGAAATCAAAAGAAAGCTGGAGTAGCGATACTCATATCAGATAAAATAGACTTCAAAATAAAAAATGTTACAAGAGACAAGAAAGAACATTACCTAAAGATCAAGGGATCCATCCAAGAAGAGGAGATGACAATTATAAATATATATGCACCCAATATAGGAGCACCTCAATACATAAGGCAAATGCTAACAACTATGAAAGAGGAAATGCAAGGCAGAAACAGAGACACAGGTGTAGAGAACAAACACATGGACACCAAGTGGGGAAAGCGGAGAGGGCTGGGGAGAATGAATTGGGAGATTGGGATACCAAATTGTACACTCTGAATACATGCTGTATATTGTCTGTTAACTGTATCTCAATAAAAGTTCTTTAAAAAAAAAAAAACTTATTGTAACTTATTTACTGCTCTCCCAATGTCGCCTTCCACTCCTCGGCCCTTCTGAACCAGAGCCTGGAGAGAATCAAGCCCTGTTGTCTTGAAGCATGTATTACAAGTAGCGGATGGACTGAGCACTGATGTATCTAAAGTGGCACTGCTCATGCGCCCCCCCCGTGAGAATTCATAGAATAGTCACCGAGATGGTTTTCTGTGTTGTGTGGTTTAGATTAGAAGCCCTCCCCTTAGTATTAGAACAACCTAGTTCCCATAGAACGTGTTCTGAGCTATTGGCAGGAGGAACAGAAGACGCCTTTGATGCGCCAATCGTTAGGGGTTTAATTCAGTTCCCTAATCCACCTCTCACACGTTTCTGGATCCACACTTACAACAGTATCTTCTGTAACTGTTCTATACATTACTAGATGTTTCTGTTCTCAAAATGACCGAGTTTATACCTGAACTTTACAACATCCAGAATTCTTACATAAAATTCTGAAGTTACATGATTCTTACCAGGGAGAGAGGGAACAGAGGCCCCTGTCCAGTTCTGCTCTCTAATCCTCTAATTGCCGATTAGGCTGTGAAAACAAACACTCTTGATAGAATGCCTCCAGCTGTCTCTGCAGGGGAGAAGACAGTTTACCACAATGGTGGAAAGATACGGGCCGTCCTCAAACCTTCCTGTGGGAGAATGGAGGGAGCTGGGAAGATGTACCAGACCTGAGGGAAAGTTATTCAGCAGAAAGGGCTTTGGCAGTGAAGACAAGAAGAATAAAGACAAACCTCTGACCCTAAAACCCATGACCGAGCACTCTTCGCCGTATATAGATTTTGACGTTTTATTGTTAGATTAACTCAGTAGTTTGGGGCTCAGGAGAAACATATGAGCTCATGATAAAAGTAACAATTAATAGTTACTCATGTCCTCTCCATATTCCCTGATGGAAAGCCACTTTTTACAGTTGTCTCCCTAAAGCCCAGTGGGCAAGCTGGTGCACCACTGGTCTCTGATGGAATAAACAATATAATAACAGTGGAGTGAGTTATCCGTAGAGATGAGTTTATCTGTCCTGTCCTTTATTCTGTGCTTATTTTTTATTTGGAAATTACTTTTGCTATTTCTATGTTAAAACATTTTTTTCTTTTATGCACTGATGGTGATTGGGTGATTATTTTAATTATCAATTATTATCAATTGATAAAAAATTGTCAATTATTTTATTGATTTTTCTTATATTTTTATCTGTATCCAAATGTAAAAAAAAAAATGTACTGACAATTTCTTGGTCATAATTAAACAATTTTTAATGTTACTGGTCCATAATATCTAAATATATCTTAACTACTTCATTCATTAAATCATGTATTCTTTTTTCAACCAGTATGTTTCGAACAACTGCAGAGTGTCGGTTACTACTGTAGTGATGAGGACACAGTGGTGAGGAAGAGAACAGCCTGCTTTCCTTCAGCTTACATTTTCATCAAGAGAGACAGACAGTGAAAAAGGAAATAAATCATTAAGTATTTCCAGGTAGCTGTAAATGCATTGAGAACAAAAAAGAAAAAGAAAGAAAGCAGCAGTTTCTGGGTAAGAGCTTTCCGTGGCTGGGGACTACACCAGCACCGCACCTTTTTTCGCTAGGCTGACCGGATCCTGCCCAGCTGTCCGTGGCCTCGTCGTTGCCGTGGCAGCAAGCGTGGTGCTGGGCTCGTCCTCATAGTGGTGGATGTAGTGCTCCGTGACACATACAGGACATTTCATTCATTGTCTCTAACAAAAAAAAAAAAAAAAACAAACTTTCTGCTTTTGTATCAAAGAAAATGCTATAAAATTTAACCAGGCATCCCAACACTAAAGAAACACCTTCATCTGTGAGCTGTGCCCACATACCAGAGCCTCCCTCTGTTTTTTGTATAACTTAAAATTCTTTTCTTGTCCCCACACACTGTCAGAAAGCCCCAACTTAATCAAACTATCATAAACAATTTGCTCATTAGTTACTATTTATTGACACTAATATAAATTTTATTTTCCTTTTTCTCATTTTGTTTTCCATGTCTAAATGTCATGGACTCTTCAGCAAATCTCTTTTATCCTGCTTAATTAAACTAGTAAACCAACTGGAGTTACCTGAGACTTGAATGGGAATGGAAAACTGATGGCGCTTTCAAAAAAGCATTTTTAATATGTTTAAATATCTTTCATTAACAAAGTGATTAGCATTCATTTTACAGTGTTCCGAGATTATCCATAAAAGGCTGCATAATGAAAGCAAATGTCCCAAAGAGTTTAATTATGAATGCTTTGATATCTAAAACATAATTTTAAGCTTCTGTTGTAGAGATGATGTAAAAGTTGTAGAGAGACACAAAGCAACCGAATGTTTGCCACCTTAGATTTTTAGAGCAGGGTTTATGGAGATGTGAGACCAAAAGTATGTCCTCATCAACACTGCTGTCAGTCCAGTAGTAACGGTGCTTATAGCATGAGGGGTTTGCTACTGGCATCTGATAGACAGAGACCAGAGATGCACAGTCAGTTTACAGCGCAGGGGACAACTCCTGACGTTGAAGAATTATCCAGACCCAAATGCCAGTAGGGACAAAGAAATCCCGAGAAACCCTGGCCTAAAGAGCCTCGTTCAGTTTGGTGTATAATATTAGAACACAGGTCCAATGCTTAACACAGGTTCGGAAACATGAAGAACTAGGTTCTTGCATTTGTTTTGTTTTTCTCCTGAGATCGTGTCAGCGCTTCGTTCACTCTCACGTGACCTCTGAATTTTCAACTGTCGTCCATCCTTCTGTTTAGCAGTTTCTGCTAATAATGATCATGATGATGCAAAAAATAAATAAATAGTAACTGAAGGTGTAGCTTGAGGAGTCAGTGTTCCAGGTCTAAGGTATTTAGTTATATTTTACCGGTGTTCAACAATAACAAAATCCCTGTTTGTTTTCAACTGATATTCTTTTAAAATAGGTTAATACCCTTTTCTTGAAACACACGAGCATACTTTTCTTGTGCTGGTACAGTATTATAATGGATTGCATATCTTTTATCTTACAAAACTTATTTTTAATTATTTTAAGTATATAGGTTCTAGGGGACATTTCTGTTTAGGCTCCTGCAGGAAGGGGAGAGAGTTGTGAAATGATGTGGAAATTGCCTCCGTACAAAACTTCTTGTTTAGAAATTTGAACACTAATTGAATGCTTGATAATATTAAGAAATTATTGTTAACTTTTATGGTGATTTTTGTAGAAAGATTATATGTTAGTAATGCATATGGAAATTTTGCAGTTGAGTTAATATGTTTGCAGTTTACTTCAGAATAATAAAGGAGAGGGGAATATGTGAGGTGTCAGTGAGACAAGTTTAGCGATGAGTCAGTAATTGTTTACGGTGGGTGACGAACATACGGGGATTTATCTTACTGTTATTATTTACACTACCATACAAGTGTACTAGACTGATATTATACTATCCTACTAGTATTTAATAGTATACTGTTATACTATTCACTATTATATATTTAAAATAGTCTACAGTGAAAACCTTAACAGTCAAAATAATAAGAAAAAATTAGCCCTTTTTGTAACTTTTATCTTTTTAGATGTGTTCCCTCTGCCCCGAACTTCTCCACAAACCTGAGAAGCAAATACTGGTTGACTGAGTGTCTGGTTAATGAAGCTTTTATTGCTATATGGTTTGAAAAGGATGGAATCACATCTCAGCTAGGCTTGTAAAGCTTTTCTGCAGGATGAGAGCCTGACCATCTGTGGTGGGAGAGTGTCCTGATGTCCATTTATCATACTGCCCAAGCAGGTCAGGGAGGAATTGTTAAAATGTAGTTTGGACAATCTGTTGGGGCCTTTGACCCAGTTCTTCAGTTCACTTTGCTTAAAATAACAGGCAGAACATGGTCCATACAGCTTTAGCCCACTGCTTTCTTCTCCTTCCAGATCTTGTTATTTGACTAAGTTAAGATATGATAACGGTCATCTGTGTGGAAGAGAAGACAGTCTGTTTAGACTAGGGGTTGACAAGCTTTCTCTGTAAAGAGCCAAATAGTAAATATTTAAGGCTTTGTGGGCCACATGTGGTCTCTGTCACTTATTTGTCTTTTTATTTATTTATTGTTTTACAAACCTTTAAAAATGTGAAAACTATTCTTAACTCAGTAGCAAAAAAAATGTGATGGTTGGATTTGCCTGTAGGACTCCTGATCTAACCTCTCATTTCTTTTTTTTTTTTTTAACAATCTGAATAATATAATTTATAAACATGATATACTCATGATATATTTGGGTCTTTTAAAATTTCTCTGAACAGAACATCGTAGTTTTTGTTGTAAAGTTTTCATATATTTTGGTAAATTGATTTCTAAGTAGTTTTTGATTGATAATGCTGTTTTAAAATGATAATTATTTTCAATTTTGCTCTCAATTACTTATAGGTATGCAACTGATTTGTAAATTAACCTAGCATCCTATGATATTGCTACATTTATGAACTACCTCTCAGGGGTATTTTTGATAGATTGCTTAGCAGTTTCTGTTTACCTAGTCATGTCATCTGTGGCTGTTTAAACTTCCTTATGCCTTTATTATGATTTTAAATAGAAATGAGGATAAGAAATCTTAGAAAACATTCATATTGTTACTATTACATATAATGTTCTTTGTAGGATTATTATGTATGCCCTTTATCAGGCTGAGGAATTTTACTTCAAATTCTAGTTTGCCAAGAATTTTAAAAGGAATGAAAGTTGAATTTTGACAGTTCTTTTTCTGTCCACCCCCTCTTTCCTTTCCTTCTGGGACTCCATTTATATGCGTTTACTCACTTAATATTGTCTCACAATTCACTGATTCTCTGTTAACTTCATTTCAGTGATTTTTTTTTTCTTTCATTTTTTGCTTCAGTGTAGAACATTTCTGTTGCTGCCATTGGGCTTTTTTCTACATTATTAGATTGGCAGTTCATGCCATCCAATGAATTTTACTGGCTTTTCTTCCAACTTTAACTCATTTTGAATAAGATAATACAGGTAAAAGCATTCAGTAAAATATATTTTACTTACTATTATTATCCCTTTAGTGTATTTTACCTCTATCAACTAATACATGCTGCTAACTAAATCAATGAATTACTGATGTAAATTATTTTTATCATTAGTACATACTTGAGCCTACCCACAAACTTTTAAATTCAAAACTTCAGTGTCATTTTTATGATTGTAATTATTACCTTAACTTTGTTCATTTGTTGTCACATAGAGTGATGTTTCTTGGGGTGGGGAAAGATAAACAGATATTTACTTTTGTTAAGTTTAATTTTTGAATGTGCCTGAGTTTGTTTTTTTGTTTGTTTTGGAGGGGGCAGATGTTAGTAAGATTGCTTTTTTGCTTCATAAATTTTTGCTGTTATCTTGCACAAAAAAGAGATTTCCAGCTGACCTCTCTACTGATACTTTGGATTAATCAGAAGTAGAAAATGAAAACTCCATGAGTAGGGTATTAGTTTTCAACTCACGTCAAGGCCTCTCTGTGGCTACTGGACTTGAAGAACTCACTGTAGTCTCTCAAGAGAGGGAAAGAGAGCAAAAAGTAGAGGCTTTTCACCAAATGGATGGCTGTGAACATCTGGAAAGAGGTCGTGGATGGAGGTGTGTCTGTGTCAGGCGCTTCTGAGTGGAATGGCACTGAGTCAGGTTCAGGTCGGCTGAGTGACAGACTCTGTTGTAAGGGAGCATGTGCGGAAAGGAAGCACAGCAGACCACCTCAGGACACTCAGAGGCTGACTCTGTGGCCAGTGGGATGGTGCCTCAGGAAACACAGTGGTTCCAGTGGCCTAAGAACCAGTTCCCATAACTTACACACTGTCTGGCTTTTCCAGCTGCTCATTCCTTACTTTCAGTCTCTCCATCAGAAGGTATAGTTGGGCCTATTAGTCACAATCCAATATGAAGCATCCTCATCGGGAAGAATTCTGCCGCCAGGCCATGCCATGGACGGCTGACCAGGTCACAGATGACTGTCTCTGAGATAGGTATCAATCCTGGAATCAGTTATCACAGATACACAGAGTCGTATGATAAAAGCTTACCAACTTGTACACATAAGTAAATAATGCTTCTAACCAATTTGATAGAGACGAGCTACTGGCTTAACATCAGGAAGACTTCTGTGGGATGAAATTGTCTCTGGGTGCCAAAGGTTTGCTTGATTTTTTTCCAGAACAATCTTTCATCCTATCTTCACTCACAGGACAGTTACCCTTTAGTGGTTTTCCTTTACATAGAGGTTCAAAATTGTGGATACCTCATCACCTTTCAAGCTCTTTTGAAGCTTCATTTCACAGGGATTCTTGGGAGACGTCACTTCTGGGTGCTATAGCTTTATTTCAGGCAAATTCGCTTCACCTCATACCCCAAAGTATTATAAAAACTTCTTTACAACTCTGTTTTTTAACTGGTAAGAACCTCCCTCTTAGTTCATTTTACAAGCCAACTATAAATTAATATTCTTGTGTCATTAAACAGAAGATTTGAAATAGAATAAATTTGCCTTCAAGAGAAAAAGGGGTTGAGTGCCTTTCCAAAATCTGGCACGATATCTAGAGAGCTGGAATTCCCCACTCTATTTCATATAATCTCCTTTCCTACGACTATATTTTATAAACACATTTCTTCCTTAAGAGCCTTGTTGTGCCGTGGTGGCTTGAGACCCAACTTCTTATCTGTGGAGGAAGATGCTCTGTGCCTGATGGAAATCCTGCGGTAGTGTGAAGCTGCTCTTTTTTGCAGTTCCATGAAAACCTCCTTAGAAACTCTTCCCTGAACCTGTGCTCATGACTCTTTCATTCCAGTGTCCTGTTTCCCCTGCCCTTCCTTCCCCGTCCTCTCCGCCCTCGTGGCCTGAGCAGTGCAATTCCTACGCTTCTTTCAGAGCCTAACTAAGGCCTTTAATGCCCCCAAAGGGGTACAGAACTGGATTTTTAGATCTTTATAAACTTAAGTCACTAGCAGATGATTTAGCTTTAGAATTATTCTCAAGCTTTTGTTATACATTGTGCTTGAATTGCTAATTAATTATAAAAGCTTTGAGGCAGGATCAGTGTCTTTCATTTCTTTTACATTTCCCATAGTTTCCTCCAGTGTGCTGCTGCAAGGAAATCGTCCACTGACGTGAATTCATGTTATCCCTTAAATGCCATTCTCTTTGCCACGTTTTCCCAACTTATAAGAACCCTGTTTTAGATGCAAATCTGACAGCTACAAGAATTCATTTCCAGAAAAAATCCATCACTGGCATTACCTAAGAACTTGTTAGAAATGCAGCCTCAGGCCCCACTCCAGACTTACTAAATCCTAATCTGCTTTTTAGCAAGACACTAATATACATAAAGTGATTCCTGTGGGACACAGTGCACTGAAGAAGCCAGTCTGAAGCAACTGATCATTGATTTTTCCATTCAATAAGCCAGGAAAACATGTACTTAAATCTCTGTTGTATCATTCACGTGCATGTGTGTTGTGTGAAAAAGAGACGAAAGAGATAGAACCAGGGGGACATTTTGGAAACAACTTTTTTGCTGTAGTACACTCACCTCATAATTATATAGTGAATATATTTTCTATTTAGACTATTATTTCTGCTGTCCTTTTTTTTCATTTTGTGTTAAACCACATAGGAAAACAGCTGTCAAGTTATTACTTCAAGAAACACACTTGAGGTATCTTAGAGCCAAAATCATTTGATGAATTTTTTAAAAGCTGGCTGCTTTTTAAAGGCATTTATAATTCAAGGTGTTTGATTAACTTTTAAAGAGTTGAGTGCTGGTAGATTTAAAATCAAAAGAGAGATTTGGAGTGGTCTGGTGGATTTTTAAAGATGGATGGAAGCAGGAAAACTGTGGTCTTACTCTTCTTAGCTTTGATATTTTTATGTGATTTTTGTTCCAATCACATAACATATCCCCTTTAATCGTCTGTATATCACGTGGGCTAACGGAGCTAGCCATGATTGTTTCTTACCTACCCAGTGGGTGTTCTGAAAATCACTGCAATCGTCCGTAATAGTAAGTATCAGTTTATAAGTAGTATTGTGTGAAGCTGGCTTTATGCGGACCTTAGGTAGTCAAAGGAGTCACGATGGAATTTAAAGATGCAGACATCCTAAGGACGGGGAAGGGGTGAAAAGTATAAAGCTTAGTGGAAACTTCCACATATCCAACAGAGTGAAATGATCACATCCTAAAAGTGTTTGTAGTCGATTGGAAACAGATAAAAAATAAGCGCAATGTAGCATCTGATGAATGGGACCAACACTCCTCAAAAAGGGCTGGCTGTTTGGGATGTTGTGTTTGAGTGTGAGCACCTTGTTTTATGAAGAATGTTTCCAATCTGGTGTAAGCCTTTCTGCTTCTCATCAATGGATTGACTCATTCATTCCTTGTTTTGTGAACCAAGTGATATTGTATGACTAAATCTGTGGTAAGGGCTGATGTCATGGTTGTACTTTTCATTAAATACCTTATAGTTTAGCATCGAGAAATATCCTATAAACAAATAAGTTCAGTAATGTGTCCTAGGGGCTAAGGTGCAAGAGGGTCCAAGCAGAGTGGAGACACAAAGATGAATTCTCCCTGGAGTAGTTACAGAAACGTGTCCATCTGTATGAAGCCATCTCACTTGAGACAAGTCTAAAGAATGGGATGGTTAGTTTATGAACCAATTGCTTATAAGAGGGTGGAGGGTGTGGGAGATGGTAGTTACATTTCACACATTTGGAGGGTTACTGATTTATCAAGCATTACTTTTTCCTTGGTTCTAGCAGGTAGAGCCAAAACACAGGAAAAACTACAGAGAAAGGAGAAGAAACATAAGGGGAAAAGAGCGTCCATACTGAACTAGGCTTGAACCAGGCACTTTACTGGCACTTTTTTAAACCTCATAACAGTCTTGCCAGTGCATGACTTGTCTGAGGTGTCGCTCCTAGAGTCAATACGCAGAGCTCTGGGTGATCGCCCTCATCTTGTGTTTTAAGAGAAATAAATTGACCAAACCTGTGGGGAGAGCTGAGACTGGTTTGAGAAGACAATGACTTTTAGTGACTAAATACTCGTAAATAACAGCCTGAGCAGCAGTAGAGGGCGCTAGTAACTGTGCAGGTACCACGGTGTCTCTGGGGGTTGAAACATTCAGTTAGATATTTAGTGAAGAAAAGCAGAATTGGGTATTCTGTTTATTAGAATAGTTGTCATGCTATAGAATCTATCTATATATGATACACTATAATATAATATCTGTATTTGGAAATATGTTATGTCTAATCTCTCAGAAAATTATTTTTAAAGTGTGACATTTTTCAAAATACATCAAATATCAGTACTCCAAATTTACATCTATTTTGTGTTTTATCCTACTCTGAATTTCTTTATATCCTTATTTAGATCCATTTGACACTTAAAGTGCTTTTTCTACCAGCCAAGCTTGATATGCAAATTGACTTCAGCCAGATGTTACCATATCCTATGCCACTGGAGGTGATATTTACTAGCTCACTAGGATGAATATGGAAAGCTTATAAATACAGATAGAAAACTAAAAAGGGACATTTCCTCTTCCACATTATTATGAGACACTGGATTAGAAACCCAGGTGATTTCTAGGAAATCAGGATTTCAGTGCGCAGCAGAGAGTTACGTTTACTTCATCACGTTGGGCACAGAAGGAGGAGGCAGCTCTTGCTTAGGTTACTGGGAGCGGCCAAGCACAGATTTTCCCATAAACTCTGCAAACGCAGGTTAAACACGTCCATCACCCTAAAGATGTCTGTGATAAGTTCATGCTTAACTCTGTATTACTGCAATGTCAAGCTCTGTTTTAGAGGTCAGAGAAATATTTCTGAGTTGCAAAATGCTTGAGGCCATTTGCCCTACCTTATAAAATGACTTTATGTAGGTGATTATAATCAGGGTTAATTCATGTCAGCAAAAATAGCGTTGGGTGGTTCCTATATCTCATACCCTGAGGATTATTAAAAGTGTGTGTATACACACACACACACTCACACACATGCACAGTATGGTAGGCCAAATTTAATCTCCTAGGACACACTTCTTATGATGTTGAAATTGGAAACAGAGATTTCTGATATTCCTGTGATGGGATGCGTCACTCTGTTTCCCTCTTGGGTAAGTGAAATCTCTTAACCTGTAAAGAAAATAACTTACCTTGTAGAGAAAAAGAGGAGAATCATGCAGAATTAAAATGGATATGCCAAGTTTCCATTACTTGTGTACTTAATTATCATTTAGAAATTTGTATCCAGATGAAAGGATGTATTTCCAAGTAATTTTACACTCAGATTTTTAAAGCAGTGACTACACCACTAGGAAGTTCTTAGTTGAGTTCTCAAAGAATAAACAAACATGGAAAAAAAGCAGAAAGATTGAAACAAGCAACAGGGTCTAGAAAATATGCCAGAAGACTCTGTTTTAAAAATGTCACATCTGTAAGCTGCACTCAGCTTGTTCTTGGAGAGTTCAATTTTTTTTCATTTTGTATTTTGTTTTCCTTGTGAAGTCAGTCTGAGTACAAAAGCAAGTTAACTTTTTAGATGGTGAGTAATAACATATCTACACTGAAGAAAACATTACCAAACCTTCTAGATACTTTCTTCCTTATATACATTGCACAAAAACCTCAAAGATATATTGTGCTGCTTAAAGAAGGTACCTATAGTGTTTGGCAAGTTCTGTTACAAAGAGAGGATACACAGCGGGAGAGCCAATATTATGTCATCTTAAAACTGAAGACTAGAACTTAGTGTCAGCCTTGAGTTTCTGCACTATCGCTAATGTACTCATCAGCATTTTAAAACAGTTTCTCTGGGCCGAGAACAAGGCAGCAGGCACTGTGAGGGATAAAATAATGTTACTGTATGGTTATTGTCTGTAAAATACTTTAAACTAGCCAGGGAGATAAAGTCAATATTTAGGAAACAAATAGAAAACACAGTACAAGAAATTAAAAATAGTGATGAACTAAAACATACAAAGCAACCCAGAGGATAGTATGAGATACAGATGACTAAATTGGTTTTTCTCTCTCCTCTTTTACACACACACACACACACAGAGTAAATACACAAAAACTCAAACTGTAACACCTAATCCAGGACTCTCTTCACTCAGTAAGTGGATCCCCAAAATAACAATATCAAGAGAAAATTAATTTACAAAGAAACACCTGGTCTATTCATACGGAATCTGGAAATTCAATTCATGAAATCTGAGTCTTTTATGATCATGTTTACTTTTGCTCATTGCTAAGTGTGTGGCATTGTTTATTTCTCTTCATGGTAGAAACAAAGAGTATGGAGGCATTAAAAGAAGAAGGGACTATTTAAATTGTTTTTCACACTGAGCCATGATTATTTCTAGAATATACCCTCATTTGTTCTGTTTCACACTAAGAAATTATTGAGGAGATTGTGAGAGATAATGGCTGAAGAGTTTTATGTTAGAAATGAACACAGCTTACTGGATAACTTCTGAAAGGACTTTGCTCGTGCAAATCTATATTTAGCCCTTAGTTTTTCCATGGGTGATTGAAACTCATTTGGTAGATCCTGTTGCTATTTGGTTCAGTGAGTCAATTCAGCAAACATTAAGCACCTACCAGATGCCATGGAGGCACTAAAAATATAAAAATCAATGGAACTTTAGATGTAATATATGACTGAGGTCTGAAGTTATGGATTAAATGTTGATAAAACTCTAGAGATGTAGTTGAATTTTACATTTTACAGATAAACAGTTGAAGCTCCAGAGAATATAAGTATTTGTCCAAATCATCACAGCCAAGATAAATCAGCCTGAGACTGTAACACAGGACTCTTAATCCCCAGGCCAGCACTCTTTATACTACACCAAAAAGAAAAAAAATCTCGAAACCTCAGAAATTGGATGTATGTATATGACTGAATCAGCAGTTAAGCATCGCAGCTGCAGAAAATCACCAAAATAGAATTCTCCTTCATTAGTTGGCAAGAAATCAACCAAATTGAAATATCAGTTTTCATTCAAAAAATCACAGAAGGTGAAGATTTACATAAGTACGTTGTATTTTAAATAGAATTTAATGAAGTAAGACTTGCTGGACAGTAACACCTCTGAAGTTTTATGTTGAGATAGCAATATAGGAAAATGTGGGGGTAAGTTCTCATAAAATATGTACTCATTTTTTTGTATAGGCCTAAAATATCATTTAAACACCATCCTCTAGGAAGATTTCTTACCAAAGGCTGTATTTAACTGATCCATCAGTTAGTAATGGGGACCTATACCACGTAACGCATGTCCGTCTTCTCCATTTAGCTACATATACTGTACATTCTTTATATGAGGACTGCAGGTGATAGAGGCTAGGAAACCATCAGAGAATAATGTAGAGGAAACATGAATACATTTATATCTGTGCTGAAATAAATCTATTTTTACTGTATCTCCAAAATGACTGTAAGTATTGAGAGCAACTATATTCTTTCTAATCTTTAAATGTGTTTTGATACAGCAGTAATATAAATATATCCTCATTGTAAAGTGTTCAAATAATTTTTAAGCATACAGAAAAGTAAATAAAAATCCATTTCTTGTGTAAGATGATCCTCAGTACATATCTTTATCTCTTCCCTTTCCAGAGACCAAATTAGAAGTAGTAAAGGAATATTGTGAAGTTTTGTCTTCACAATAAAAAGAAAGCAATGTGGGGAGGAAGTCTTCCCCTCTCTGCGGACACCGCGTGACGATGTAAATTCTTGTAGCTGCTGCCGCCAACTTGTGATCATGAGAGGCTGGCCAAGAAAATAAAGTCGTGCCAGCACAGTGCCTCGGCATCATTGAGATGCTGAAGCAACACTAGCCCTGCCTGCCCCCAGATTTCTGCTTTGTAATATGATTATCTTATTGGTAAGCCAGTATTATTCAGGTATTCTGTAGCACGCAGTTAAGAAAACTTTTGGAAATGAGAGACAGGGTGATGATTTCAGAGGCACATGTAGATGTCCAAACTCATCAAACTGTATATTAAATATGTGCAGTTTTTTAGGTTTTTTTTTTCTACCTCAAAAACAGCTTTTTTGAGGTATCAATATACCTCAATAAAGCTTTTTTTGTTTGTTTTTTGTTTCTTGGGTTTTTTTAAAGAGCAAGAGGGACGTAAATTGTATTTCAGGACAAGAGGCATGGTGTTATGGACTGAATGTCTGTGTCTCCTCCAAATTCGGGAAGTTGAATCCCTAACCCCCTATGTGATGGTATCTGGAAGTGGAGCCTTAGGTAGTTGCGTTAGATGAGGTGATGGGGGTGGGGTCTTCCTGATGGAATTAGTGACCACATTCGTAAAGGGAGAGACGGGAGCTCTCTCTGTCTCTCTCTGCCATGTGCGGACACAGTGAGAACATGGCCATCTGCAAGCCAGGAAGAGAGCTCTCAGCGGGACCCAACCATACTGTCACCCTGAGTTTGGACCTCCAGCCTCCAGAACTGTGAGACAGTAAATGTCTGTTGTTGAAGACAACTTTTTAAAATTATGCTGGTAGTTACTGAAGAAACATGAAGGAAAAGTAGAGGGAACTTGGAAGAAATACTCAGAACTGTGGTCAAGGACAGAGCAAAGCCCCTGGCAAAACTCTAGAAAAGCTGCTAGTTAAGAAACAGTATGGTGACAGAGGGCCACCTGAAAAGTCAGGTACCCCTTACAGAAGGTCTGTATAGGGTACATGGACTCTCCGTCCCTCCGTCCATGTTGCAAACCAGCCTGTAACCAAGCATTTATTTTCCTGAGGGAAGGAAAAAGCCAGTGGTTCTTCTCGAAAGCAGCTGAACAAGTCAGAGAACAAGAACAATTAAGAGTGATTTTTTTGTTTTAATAGTGATATTTTTAACCTTGGAGTACAGCCCTCCTCCTTCTGGGATTTAGGGAAATAAGAAAATAAACTTCCCACTTATTCACCCTAAAGAGAAACTCCAAATCCACAAATTCTGCCACATCCCTGGAGTTTTCATCCTCAAATAGAAATGGATATCAATAGGTTACTTGAAGAGAACATTCAATACACAAGGGAAAGATCTAGATGCAGGAACAGAGACAGTGATTCCAGAGTAAAGAGAATTCAGAAAACAGAGCAGAAATTAAGATGTAAAATATAATAAAGATAACATATAAACACAAAACTTCTTGGGTTTTTTCCCCCTTTTTATGCTGTTATTGCAACGTGTATATGTAATTCACCCATTTAAAGTATGCAATTCAATCTTTTCAGCAATTTCCCAAATTATGAAGCCAGCACTGTGAAAACCAAACCAAACAGCTTTAGGTTTTCCTCACCGGGATGAGATTCCTCTGCCTGCTTGTTGTTAATCTCCTTTTCCGCCCACTTCCCCAACAACCACTAATCTGTTATCTGTCCCTGTAGGTTTCCCTTTTCTGGGTTATTGATATCAATGGAAGCATATACTACCTGGACCGTCGTGTCTTGCTTATTTCACTATATTTGTGACACATTCTGAGGTTCACCCATGTTGTAGCATATATCCATCATTCCAAACCAGATCTCTTTAACAACTCCCGGAAGATAGATGATATTACATCCACAACAAAAAAGAAAGCTGTAATGAGAAAGCAACAAATATAGGAAAATGGAAATTTGTAAATTAAAAATATGTGCCAAATTAAAAATACGTTAAAAACGATGGCAGGTAAAGTTGAGGGTGTCTCCTACGCTAGTAATCATTGTTATTGTTTGTTTATATTCCTTCATGTCTTATTTTTTTCTTTTCTGTGCACTTAGATATTAATTTTTAAGTAACATTTTTAAAAATGTAAGATATATATATCCATAAATAGAAACAATTGAGATAATGGAAAGTTGATAAAAGAAAAAAATGTGATCAGTATATGTACATAAAGGAATATTTTCCAACCAGAGCAGTGCATATTGGTAGATTTTATTGTCATTTTACTCATACTATATGTGACCATTTTTATCATGATATAATTATAATCTTGTATCCTGCTTTTCTCACTTAAACTTTCATGACCATTCCACTATTAATACATAGACTTTAAAAGCTGTACTTTTAATAACTGCCACGTAGTTGGTTATGAACCCTGACTTATTATTCATTTAAGGCATTCCCATGTTTTCAGACACATACATAAACGCGTAAGGTATATCGCTGTGTAAATTACGTTGTTCTGATTACAGGCTTCTTCCTTAGGCTAGATTGTCAAGTGAAATTTCTGAACAAAGAGTGTGGGTACATTTTAAGATCTTTGTTACGTATCATTGGGTTATTTTCCATGAGACTTATAACCAATCTCTATAGCAGTTTGTACAGATTTGAAAGCAACACAGCAATAAGAACGTTTCCCATCACTATGTTTGACATAATTTAGCAATCATAAGCTATATAATATGGCATTATTACTATAGTGACACAGGAATTTAATTTTGGGGTAGGGTTGAAAATACTTCTAGAATTTTTTTAGGTTAGAGTAGCTTCCAGATTCCATGGTGTGATAATATGCTTTATGCTTAAACATTGACCAGTAGAGAGTTCTCTTCCTACACACACCATAGGTACACACACACAAACATGCACACAAACATGAACAGTCCACAATATTATTTTTTCATTTTTAATCACATTTATTATTTTCTTTCTAATTTTACAAGTGATGGATGTTCATTGCAGACAACTAGAATTACATAAAAGCTTGAAGTAAAAAAGAACAAGCACCCAGAATCCCCATCCACCAGAAATAACCACAGTGACCATCTGATGCATTTCCTCCCAGTGTCTACATATTTTTTTTAATAATTGAAGTACAATTAACCTACAGCACCATGTTAGTTATGGGCGCACAATCCTTTTAACCTTTCTACTAGACTTCTCTTTGGTTGACCTACTACCTTTACTGTATATTTGCCTTTACCAATGAGATTTTTTTCTTTTATAACTTTCATATTTCTGTTTCTGTCCTTTTCTTTTTTGCTTAGATAAGTCCCTTTAGCCTTTCTTGTAACACTGAACTCTCTTTCAGATTTTTCTTGTTTGTAAAAATCTCTCTTCTCTCTTCCCCATGTGAATGATAGCTTGGCTGCATATTCTTGGTTGTAGGTTTCTTCCTTTCATCAGTTTAAATATGTCGTGCCACTCCCTTCTGGGCTGCAAAGTTTTTGCTGAAAACTCAGCTGATGATCTTATGCGAGTTCCCTTGTGTGTATCCAGTTGCTTTTACTTGGCTGTTTTTAATGCTCTCTCTTTAACTTCTGCCACTTTAATGACAATGTGTCTTGGTGTGGTCCCCCTCAGGCTGATCCTCCTCGGGACTCTCTGTGCTTCCTGGACCTGGGTGCTTGTTTCCTTTCCCAGGTCAGGGAAGTTTTCAGCTATTATTTCTTCACGTGTTCGCTGCCCCCTTTTCCTCTTTCTTCTCCTTCTGTGACTCCAATAATGCAAATGTTAGTATACTTAATGTTGTCCCAGAGGTCCATTTTTTTAAAGAAAATCTTTTTTCTTTTTTCTGATCAGATGGGTGATTTTTACTATTTTGTGCTCCAGTTTACTGATCCAGTCCGCTGTAGCATCTACTGTGCCTTTGATTCCTGCTAGTGTGGAGGCTGCTGGCTGATGGTGGGCGGGGTTGGGTCCCAGCATGGCAGGTTGCGTGGCCCAGAGTGTCCCAGGCTGGTGCTGGCCTGTTGGTGGATGGGGCTGGTTCCAGTGTTGCTAGGGGAGAGCGAGGATTCCAAAGTGGTGCTTGCCAGCACCAGTGTCCTCAGGGTGTAACGAGCTCCCCAAAATGGATGCTGCCAGCATCTGTGTCCTCAGGGTGTGTCCCAGTTGCCTCCTGCCAATCTGGGAGGCTCCAAAAGATCAGCAAGTAGGTCTGACCCAAGGCTCCTTCAAATTACCACTTATGTGCTGGGTGTTGGAGGCTGTGAGATTTTGCGTGCACTTTTCAGGAGCAGCGTCTCTGTTTCCTTCAGCCCTCCAGCTCTCCAGAATGCGAGCCCCACTGGCCTTAAAGCCAGACTTTCTGGGGGCCATCTTCCTGGTGCAGGACCCACAGGCTGGGGAGCCCAGTGTGGGGCTCAGACCCCTCTCTCCTTACAGGGAGCCTCCAGCATAGTAGTTACCCTCCCGTGTGTGGGTCACCTACCCAGGGTCATGGGTCTTGACTGTACAGCACGTCTGCCTCCTCTGCCTGACTCGTTGTGGTTTCTTCGCTGTATCTTTAGTTGTAGAAGATTTTTCTGCTTGTCTTCAGGTTGTTCTCATCCATAGTTGCTCTGTAAGTCGCTGTAATCTTGGTAGGCCTGGTGTCTTCCTCCTTTGCCACCCTGGCCCCTCCACAACACTGTTCATTAAATTTGAAATGTTTACCAGCCTGAACAGTAACAACATAATTGGTGGCTTAGGTGGCATTTCCTAAAATCCTCTCAATTGCCAGATTGGTTCAGAGGCACTTCTTTAGTACTCCTAGAGTACCTGCATTCTATATTATTTTACCAGATTGCATTTTAAATAAATTCTTAATTAAAATGAACTTTTTCTTTTTCACCACCAGCATGTAACACCTAAGCAGATATTATGTTTGATTCACGTTTCCAGCACTCACATCAAGGATGTAATTTACTCACTGTGTTTATCAACATGAACTGAAATTGTTTAAATAAGTTCAGAGGAGTGTGAATTTAGTCCCCTTTCAATAATTATTTTCTATATTTCCTTTTATTCAGAGACTGTGCATTTCAGAAATACTTCTCCCATTCCTTTTTTCAAATAGGTTATTTTGAAGCAAAATTGTCCATTATTTTAAATTTTTTAAAGAAGCAAAATCTACAGGACTTTAATACATAAATTTTGGAAAATGAAATAGAAAATCATCACTTTTATCATTTATTTAGCTAGCTAATAAGAAAATCCAAATTTGCAAATGTTTGCTTACCATATATTGGGAATCAAAATCACAACAAAGGATTTTCCTTAGAAGTTACTTAAATGAAAAGTGCCTCTATGCATTTGGAATATAATGTTTATACTGATCTTACTGGGAATATGTGAACTACATAAAGCATTCCTGTAATGCATACATCTGAATCTGTGATGCAGTCTTGCTTACTCATAAGACTTTCTAAGCTGATGATTTTGGACTTACTTTGGTTTCTGTCTATATGATACCATCTGCTCTCTGCCTTCCAGAATTCATAAAAACTTCTATCTGAGCATAGTCCCTTCCTGTTTTCAACTCCATTTTGGATTTATTATTCTTTTTTATGCATATTTTTGTTATTTCAGGGGAATTGGAATGGGAGCTGGAGGAAGATAAATTTGTTTCAGCGTGACTTCTTTTTGAACCAAAGGCCTTAATTGTTTAAAAAAAAGAATATTTTAAGATTGCGTGTTAGCAATCCGATGCTTTTAATTATCAGAAGGGATTTCCTGATAATATTGAAAATGTTACTAATCGTTGGTTTCTCACACCATGAGACTTCCTTTTTTTAATTGCAGTAGGTCTTAATGGCCTTTTATAGAAAATTGCCAGACAAATCTTTCTTCTTTGTCTTTGTAGAGATTTGCCTGTTGACCAAGGGACGGCGCACAGCCAGCGTTCGAGCTGATACATATTGTCGTCTTTACTCACTTTCTGTGGACAACTTCAACGAAGTCCTAGAGGAATATCCAATGATGAGAAGAGCCTTTGAGACGGTGGCCATTGACCGACTGGATCGGATAGGTACTCTGTTCAGTTTTCCTCTTCGTGCACAAGTCAGCTTTAATCTAGTGGGCTGATAAGTATTTGCGATCATAAGTCCCAAATGCTAGTATATAGATTGCTTATTAATTAGAATAGAAATATAGAAACAGCATGGAAGCTCTAGCCATATTTCTAGAAAGATCTGAGGCTTTATCTAACTTTCTCTTCTAAGTGTTCTAGGTTTGTTTATTCATCTCTATTTTTACTAGCTACGCAATCTGATTTCCCCAGTGATACCAAAACAATTTAAATCTTAAGGTAAAAACCAATGATTAAAAATTCTAGATGGCATTAAAATAGAACTAAAAATACAGTAGAAGCAGTCTGTATTACAAACTGAATTTTATCATAAGGGCTTTTTTTAATTTTTAAGGATCAACTTTACATTTATTCTTACGTTAAGAATTGAAAACATGTGCGTTTTCATTGTCTCAGTAGAAACTTCTTGAAATGTTTGTAATACAGACTCAAGCAGAAAAAGCCTAAATAGAAGTGCCCACTTAGATGCTTTACCCTGCAAAACATCAATTTATTTTAAAATCTTTTCTGCTCTCAAATAAAAATATGTAAGTTAGACCTTACTAGTTATACTAGTTCAAAGATTTGAATAATTGCCATAGTACAGTTAGATCAGATTGGCTTGCTGTTAACTTCCCAAGATATGTTAGAACATTCTGAGGTCAGAAGGTGGTATGCATTCATTTTCCAGCCCCAGATCCTCCTCTCCCACCCTACCCTCCTCTGTTTCCTTTCCCTGCTTCACTCTGCTGGCCTTCACATCTCAGTGTAGACGTCACTTCCCTATAGAAACCTTCTATGACCTCCAACCCCTTAATAGTCCGAGTACCCTGGAGCTGTTCCCCATATCCCTGCGAAGTTCTGCCATCACAGCACTGCTTTCATTATTTAAATTGAGCTAGAGATGCTAAGCTTCATGAATGTAGAGACCATGTCTAATTCACTGTTACATTCACAGTAGCTCGTACATAGTGAGTATTGTTGGAAAGAGTTAGGGAGGGATGACGGAATCAATGAAGTCAGAGGAGATGGGGTCGGGGTCACTGAACAAAGAGGTACTTCAGCTGCTTCATTCTTATGAAAGGTAAGGACTTCTTTTTTTTTATTTTTATTTTTTTTATTTTTTGGGGGGTACACCAGGTTCAATCATCAGTTTTTATACACATATCCCCATATTCCCTCCCTTCCTTGACTCCCCCCCCCCTCGAGTCCCCCCCACCCTCCCTGCCCCAGTCCTCTAAGGCATCTTCCATCCTTGAGTTGGACTCCCTTTGTTATACAACAACTTCCCACTGACTGTTTTACAGTTGGTAGTATATATATGTCTGTGCTACTCTCTCGCTTCTTCTCAGTTTCCCCTTCACCTCCCGCCCCCTCCCATACCTCGAGTTCTCCAGTCCATTCTCTGTATCTGCATCCTTGTTCTTGTCACTGAGTTCATCAGTACCATTTTTAGATTCCGTATATGTGAGTTAGCATACAATATTTGTCCTTCTCTATCTGACTTACTTCACTCTGTATGACAGATTGTAGTTCTATCCACCTCATGACATATAGCTCCATCTCATCCTTTCTTATAGCTGAGTAGTATTCCATTGTATATATATGCCACATCTTCTGTATCCATTCATTTGTTGATGGGCATTTAGGTTGCTTCCATGTCCTGGCTATTGTAAATAGTGCTGCAATAAACATTATGGTACAAGTTTCTTTTGGGATTATGGTTTTCTTTGGGTATATGCCCAGGAGTGGGATGACTGGATCATATGGTAGTTCTGTTTGTAGTTTTTGAAGGAACCTCCAAATTGTTTTCCATAGTGGCTGTACCAACTTACAGTCCCACCAACAGTGCAGGAGAGTTCCCTTTTCTCCACACCCTCTCCAACATTTGTGGTTTCCAGAGTTTGTGATGATGGCCATTCTGATTGGTGTGAGGTGATACCTCATTGTGGCTTTGACTTGCATTTCTCTGATGATGAGTGATGTTGAGCATCTTTTCATGTGTTTGTTGGCCATCTGTATGTCTTCTTTGGAGAAATGTCTATTTAGATCTTCTGCCCATTTGTGGATTGGGTTATTTGCTTTTTTGGTATGAAGCTGCATGAGCTGCTTGTATATTTTGGAGGTTAATCCTTTGTCCGTTGTTTCGTTGGCAACTATTTTTTCCCATTCTGAGGGTTGCCTTCTTGTCTTGTTTATGGTTTCTTTTGCTGTGCAAAAGCTTTTAAGTTTCATGAGGTCCCATTCGTTTATTCTTGATTTTATTTCCATGATTCTAGGAGGTGGATCAAAAAGGATGTTGCTTTGATGTATGTCATAGAGTGTTCTGCCTATGTTTTCCTCTAGGAGTTTTATAGTGTCTGGCCTTACATGTAGGTCTTTAATCCATTTGGAGTTTCTTTTTGTGTATGGTGTTAGGAAGTGTTCTAATTTCATTCTTTTACATGTTGCTGTCCAGTTTTCCCAGCACCACTTATTGAAGAGGCTGTCTTTTTTCCATTGTATACTCGTGCCTCCTTTGTCAAAGATAAGGTGCCCATATGTGTTTGGGCTTACTTCTGAGTTCTCTATTCTATTCCATTGATCTTCCTTTCTATTTTTGTGCCAGTACCATACTGTCTTGATCACTATGGCCTTGTAGTATAGTTTGAAGTCAGGAAGCCTGATTCCACCAACTCCATTTTTCCTTCTCAAGATTGCTTTGGCTATTCGGGGTCTTTTGCATTTCCATACAAATCGTAAGATTTCTTGCTCTAGTTCTGTGAAAAATGCCATTGGTCATTTGATCGGGATTGCATTGAATCTGGAAATTGCTTTGGGTAGTACAGACATTTTCACGATGTTGATTCTTCCAATCCAGGAACATGGTATGTCCCTCCATCTGTTTGTGTCATCTTTGATTTCTTTCATCAATGTCTTAAAGTTTTCTGCATACAGATCTTTTGCCTCCTTAGGCAGGTTTATTCCTAGGTATTTGATTCTTTTTGTTGCAATGGTGAATGGGAGAGTTTCCTTAATTTCTCTTTCTGCTCTTCCATTGTTAGTGTATAGGAATGCAAGAGATTTCTGTGCATTCATTTTGTATCCTGCTACTTTACTAAACTCATCAATGAGTGCTAGCAGTTTTCTGGTAGAGTCTTTAGGGTTTTCTATATATAATATCATGTCATCTGCAAAGAGTGACAATTTTACTTCTTCTTTTCCAATTTGGATTCCTTTGATTTCTTTTTCTTCTCTGATTGCTGTGGCTAAAACTTCCAAAACTATGTTGAATAATAGTGGTGAGAGTGGACACCCTTGTCTTGTTCCTGTTCTTAGAGGGAATTCTTCCAGTTTTTCCCCATTGAGAACGATGTTGGCTTTTGGTTTTTCATATATGGCTTTTATTATGTTGAGGTAATTTCCTTCTATGCCCATTTTCTGGAGAGCTTTTATCATAAATGGATGTTGAACTTTGTCAAAAGCTTTTTCTGCATCTATTGCGATGATCATATGGTTTTTATCCTTCAAGTTGTTGATATGATGTATCACATTGATTGATTTGCGTATATTGAAGAATCCTTGCATCCCAGGGATAAACCCCACTTGATCATGGTGTATGATTTTTTTAATGTGCTGTTGCAGTCTGTTAGCTAGTATTTTGTTGAGGATTTTTGCATCTATATTCATCAGTGATATTGGTCTGTAGTTTTCTTTTTTTGTGACATCTTTGCCTGGTTTTGGTATCAGGGTGATGGTAGCCTTGTAGAATGAGTTTGGGAGTGCTCCGCCTTCTGCAATATTTTGGAAGAGTTTGAGAAGGATAGGTGTTAACTCTTCTCGAAATGTTTGTTAGAATTCACCCGTGAACCCATCTGGTCCTGGGCTTTTGTGTGTTGGGAGATTTTTAATCACTGCCTCAATTTCTGTACTTGTGATTGGTCTGTTCATGGTTTCTATTTCTTCCTGGTTCAGTCTTGGAAGATTGTATTTTTCTAAGACTGTATCCATTTCTTCCAGGTTATCCAATTGATTGGCATATAGTTGCTTGTAGTAGTCTCTCATGATGTTTTGTATTTCTGAGGTGTCCATTGTTACTTCTCCTTTTCCATTTCTAATTCTGTTGATTTGCATCTTCTCCCTTTTTTTCTTGATGAGTCTGGCTAATGGTTTATCAATTTTGTTAATCTTCTCAAAGAACCAGCTTTTAGTTTTATTTATTTTTCTTATGGTTTCTTTCCTTTCTTTTTCATTTATTTCTGCTCTGATCTTTATGATTTCTTTCCTTCTGCTCACTTTGGGGTTTCTTTGTTCTTCTTTCTCTAGTTGTTTGAGGTGTAAGGTTAGGTTGTTTATTCGATCATTTTCTTGTTTCTTAAGGTAGGACTGTATTGCTATAAACTTCCCTCTTAGAACTGCTTTTGCTGCATCCCATAGGTTTTGGGTTGTTGTGTTTTCGTTGTCATTTGTTTCTAAATATTTTTTGATTTCCTCTTTGATTTCTTTAGTGATTCCTTGGTTGTTTAAGAGTGAATTGTTTAGCCTCCATGTGTTTGTATTTTTTGCAGTTTTTTTCCTGTAATTGATATCTAGTCTCATGGCATTGTGGTCTGAGAAGATGCTTGATATGATTTCAATTTTCTTGAATTTGCCGAGGTTTGATTTGTGACCCAAGATGTGATCTATCCTGGAAAATGTTCCGTGTGCACTTGAGAAGAAAGTGTAGTCTGTCGTTTTTGGATGGAATGTCCTATAAATATCCATTAAGTCGAGATGGTCTAATGTGTCATTTAAAGCTTGTGTGTCTTTATTTATTTTCTGTTTGGATGATCTGTCCATTGATGTAAGTGGGGTGTTCAAGTCTCCCACTATAATTGTGTTCCTGTCGATGTCCCCTTTTATAGCTGTTAGTATTTGCCTTATGTATTGAGGTGCTCCTATATTGGGGGCATAGATATTTACCATTGTGATATGTTCTTCTTGGATGGATCCCTTGATCATTATGTAGTGTCCTAAAGGTAAGGACTTTTGATTGACGTTTGGTTGTGTCAGCTTTTCTTCTGCACTTTACATCTTTCTTTTCTTCTGTGTGGGTAGGACAGCAGACTGCATAAGAATCTGAAATTAGGTTAGAGAACTAAAGGTAGTATTTGGACATTACCGTTAGACACAACACACATATTAAAAATCATATTGATGACTTAGAGATGTTACAGGACAGAGTGTCCAGGAGACAGTGCCTGTAAAAGAAGTAAGTATACCTAAAATCATCTCAACCAAATTTGGAAATAACCTTCCTCTTTGCGGTATGTGAGGGTTCACGGTAGAGCCAGAGACTGATTTCTGAGCATATGAGTTTTTTCCTAAGCCAGCTAAACATATTTCACAAAGGCATCAAAATCAGGGTATTTCAGTAGAGAATTTCTCTTAATCTGATAGAGCGTCACTCATCTAACTTATGACAGTTAATTTTTTATAAGAAAGTTTGCGTGAAACGGTTTGCCATCAATAATAGAGGCAATAAAATCGCTAGTGAGCCCCAGCGGTCGCATTTTTAATCTTCACACAATTCTCACAGTGCGTTAAAAGTTAGAGTATTTTTCCACAAGGTCCCGGATACTCAGATTATGAAATGTTGACTATCACAGGATCACAAAGAAATATTATGCTTCTCAGTTTTGTGGCCATTGCTTGTAGGTGCATATACCATAGTTAAGGGAATATGCAAAGTAAGCATCTGCATTTGTAAGTCTTTGTTCTTTGGGAAATTGGGATAGTGCTAAGGAGAGAGAGAACTGTTCATTTTGGCAGTCATTTAAAATGATTGCCAGGCGTCCTAGGTGGCACAGTGGTTAAGAATCCACCTGCCAATACAGAGGTCACGGGTTCAATCCCAGCTCCAAGAAGATCCCACATGCCGTGGAGCAACTAAGCCCGTGTGCCAAAAAATAAAATAAAATAAAATGATTGCCTTTCCCAGCAGCCAAGTAAATTATATCTTACATTTCCATTCAAAAATATCCCTTGGTGATTTAGATGTGATACTTTATTTAGTGATGTAGCAAATCAATTTACTTTTCAGTTACCATATTTACCTGGGTATTATTTTATTGATGGCATCATTAAAAGTCACTGACTCTCCCCTCTTTCATCAACCTACAATTGATGCTAATTGTTATTTTGCCAGAGAATGTCCTCTTATTGCAAACCACTCCAAAGACAATAGCGAGGAGCGGTGGTGCTCACGGAGGCTCTAGAGTGAGCTGGGAGCTTGCTGCACGCGGTGCCCCTCGATCCTCCCCACAGCCTCTCAGAAGAGGAAAGATTATGAAATGGTTCTCAACCCGGCTGCACCTAAGAATCCCCTGGAGAAATGTGATTTTAAAGTACCAAAGTCCGGACCCATGTCAGCTATGCTGATTTAATTGTTAGGGCGCAGAGGGAAATCAGGGACTCTTAAAGCTCTAGAGATGAGAGGAGTATGCAGGGAGAGTAGAGAATCGCTGGTGCAGGGCGCCAGTGGTCAAAAGCAGAGGCATCTGCGGCTCAGACCTGCATGTGGCCGTCCCCGGGGGCGACAGTGAAAGGCAGCGGGCGGGGCAGCGGGCGGGCGCGACCCGGGCCACCACTGCCGGCAGACACTCACGGGGTGCACGTGTGGCTGCGTCACAGCCCCCGGTGACTCCGCGGCCCGCTCTGCCGGCCTCCTTTCCCCGCTCTGTCCCTTCTCAACCGCGTTTTCTTGGGCGTCCCTCGGAACCTCCCAGGGTTCCAGCCTCCTTTCGGGGGACGTGGGATGACGAGCACGTCTAGCTCCAAGAGCTGTGGATTAAATAGAGCACGTCTGCCTGAAGCCTTGGGTACAGTGCCCGCCACACAGGCTGGGTTACGGTGTCCTTTCTTGAAAAAGAAGCTTTACACTCAAATCTGGATTTCAGGCCCCGTCTGATCCCGGTGCCCTTTCTCCTCCCAAGGTAGCCCTCGCGCAGATCTCTCCATTTTTCCGTAAGATGGCTTTTGCCATGCGAGAGCCTTTTCCGTTGGCCTGTGTAGAAGGGAAGAGGTCCCAGAAAGATGCCGGCCGCGTGGGCGGCGGCAGCCGCGGTGCGCTCGGTGCGCGAGGTGCGCGCGCGGCGCTAGGCCGCCCCTCCGGCCGTGGTTCCCGCTGGAGGAGCCGCTCGTGCCCGGCGGTGCCCTCAGCCGTGCGCAGAGCCTCTGAGGGCCTCTCTTCCTCTCGCTGACAGGAAAGAAGAACTCGCTCCTTCTGCAGAAGTTTCAGAAGGACCTGAACACCGGCGTCTTCAACAACCAGGAGAACGAGATCCTGAAGCAGATCGTGAGGCACGACCGCGAGATGGTGCAGGCGATCGCCCCCCTCAGCTACCCCCCGATGCCGGCCCCGAACTGCGCGCCCCCCACGCCCGCCCCGGGCCCGCGCGCCAGGACGCAGTCCCCGCCGGCCCGCGCGGCCCCCGGCCCGGCCCCCGGCGGCCCGCGCGGCCCCGGCCCCGGCACGCCGGCCGCCCCGCCGCCCGCCGCCCTCTCGCCCTGCGCCTACGGCCCCGCGGCGCGCAGCCCGCCCGGGCAGAGCCCGCTGGCCGCGCGAACGTTCCAGGACGCGTCGCCCGCCGCCTCGCAGCTGTCCCTCGTGCAGCCGCCGCCGCAGGGCCCCGGCGGCGCCGCCCCGAGGGCCGAGGCGCACCGCAGCACGCAGGCGCTGCCCAGCGCCGGCCTGACGCGGGAGGTGCGGCCGCTCTCGGCCTCGCAGCCCTCGCTGCCGCACGAGGCCTGCGCCGCGCCCGGCAGGCCGCGCCCCGCCCCGGGCGAGGCCCCGGCCGCCCCGCCGCCGCCCGCCGCGGGGGCCGGGGGCGGCGCGCCCGCGCGCCTGGCGCTCTTCCGGCAGCTGTCGGCGGGCGCCGCCCCCCCCGCCCGCGGCCTGCCCGCCGCGCCGCCCCCGCCCGCGGCCGCCACCTCGCGGGAGGCGCCCGCGGGCTTCCGCGCGGACCCCGAGGCCGAGAAGCCGCGCCTGGCCGCCAACTTGTGACGGCCGCCAACCGGTGGTGGCCGCCGGAGGGGCTCGGTGAGCGAGGACGCCTGGGACCTGGTTCCCTCCCCCCGACGGAGCGCCGTCGGCCGCTGTGAAGAGAGGGCGTAGGCAGCTCTGGCCGGCCTGCGACATGCAACATGCAACATGCAACATGCAGCACACACACACACACACACACGCGCGCGCGCACACGCACACACACACACACGCTCCGAAATCTGTACCCGAAACCTCAGGAGAGCTCAGAAGGCTTGGTCAGCGTTCAGGGTTACATGTCTTCCTTTCTTTGAATCATTAAAGGGTTTGAAATGGTGTAAGATGATTTGTTTTTAACCTGCTTCTACTTAATTCCTTTGATATATGTATGTCTCTGTTTCACGAAGAGGTCTTGGAGTCCATGGAGACCGAGCTCTGATGTTAAAAAGGCAGCTCACGTGGGCTCCTGAAGAGCACCCGTCGGAACGTCGCTCGTCAGCCGTGTCTCTGCGTCTAAAGTGTGCATCACTGATGACGGAGGATTAAATGGCAGATCCCGTTTTCTAGACCTAAGTTGTGTTTCGGTGCTTTGAATGTTGCATTAGGGTAAGGAACACACCATACGCTTGGCCTGGTAGAGACGAGCGTGGCCGCTCTTACGACTGTCTCTCACCCCAGACGTGCTCACGGATCCTTCAGAAAGCGGGGGGGTATTTCTCCTCACGTGTGATCGGACTTTTACCAAGACTCAGTCAATGTTCGTTGTAAATAACTTTTTCAGCCCAAACAAAAAATAGCTCTTCTGTGCTCTATGAAGGTAAACGTCCTCATTTAAGAGTTTACTTTTTCTGCTTCACTTCAAAACTTAGAGTTTTAAATTTTACCAAACCTAATGGTGACAGCTATTCAACGGTAATGCAATGGCTTGAAACCTACGATATCATTTTAACCTGCAATGTTTTATGCAAAATTGTATGCTCGATTCTACAGATTGCTTGTATTACACCAAAAATCATTACTTTTCTTCCTTCTGCCATAATCAAGCATCTGAAAATAGTCCCTGCATGCTTTTTGGGGAAAAAAAAAAAATAGGTTCAAAGCAGTCATTGTAGGGAAGGGCTTACAGTATTTCTCGTGTCTAGAAAGTATAACCATTGCCTATCTTAAAATTCCTGTAAGGCTGACTTGGATCTCTGACTTAAGTCTAGAAGTGAGGTTTTCATAATTTCATTTAATGTTGTTATTATTATCATTTAAATACTGATTTGTAAACCACTGCTTGGTTTGGAGTTGCCAGTTGTGTTCTGTGTCTTCACTGTACCTGATGGTTAACCGTGGTGTTCATTTACAAAAAATAAATACACTGTAGCATCACGTCTGTTTGGGAACACACACTTCGCTCTTTGTGGATTGTAACTAAACGGCTGGTAGATCTTAAAGCATGTGGTGACTAACACAGCCCTCAGATAGGAGGTGTGTTATTTTGAATGTGCTGAAAAAAGTACGGACATGGAGACAGCAAGCAGGGGTCAAGCTGAATGTCTGTGCGCATCGTTTTTTTGGTTTGTCTGTTTCCTTCCCTCTTTTCATGATGTGTGAACATCTTCTTCTCAAAGAAGTCCCTTGGAAATCATTTGTGCCTAACACATCCCACGAATGTGGTGGATGACTGGAACACAATTGGAAGATTCCTAATGACCGACTTCCGTAAATAACCCGAGTTAAGAGAATGACCTAAAGTGGAGGTCTTCCGCATCTCTGACGCTGGCGATACGTTTAAGAAGAAAACAGAGTACGCGTTAAATGGGGCCAGGGCCTCTAGATAGACTTGAGGACAGAAAACAAAAACGAAAGCAAAACCTCTGCAGTGGACCCGTGCTGCCTGTTACGGCTCTACGGATATAGTACTTATAGTACCAAAATGAGTTGTTTAATTTCTAACAGATCCCAGCTTGTGTGGAAGGAGTCTGCCGTGCTAATCGCTGTGATGTTATCATGAACGTGCTGGTGACCGATGCTGGCGCGTCAGGAACGGTGTAAGAAAGGGATTGTTCAGTCTGCCTAGGACCTCTGGGGAAGCTGCAAGACCATTTACATATCAGTACAAAGCTCTTTTATTTTATTAAAATATTGAGAATTAACTTCAATTTATTAAGATCATGTACTGCTCCTTTAAATCATTAAAGGTTTACATTTGATAGGACTAAGGGGTTTGGTAGTGAAATATTTTTATATATATATAAAGTGTTGGATTTTTATTTTGAGCACTATTGGGAAACATAAGCAAAACTGAACTGCATGGTCTTTCAGTGTAACCATAAGGTTTTTATTCACTTTGTAATAGAACGGACAGGAAAAACCCTAAGGTTTACATGTCAAACTAATAAAGTGGTACAGGGTAAATTATATACATATATATGTATGAATATATATACTTAGGTTAACAAAAAAACTGACTCCCACTCCTGTAACATAAAAGTCCATTGCTAGTTGAAAAGTGACCTCTTTTCTCTGTACATAGGTAAGCCCATAAGTATGGAGTTTTAAACTGTACAGAAAGAAATGTATTATTGGTCTTTCTGCTGCTGGAAAGTAGTAAAATAGCTGATTCTTACAACAACTGTATGATCAGGGATGAGTTAGAGAATTTCTTTTGTCTTTGCTCAAAGCCATACATATATAAATATATATAAAGATTATTAATAAATTGAACAGAAAATAAACTAAAGTCATGAATATTTTATTTTATCAATATACGCTAATCAAATATTTTGTCTTATCACAGAGTACAGATTTGCCTCTGTCTTTCTATCTTTATATCGAAAGGTTTCCAAGAGGGCTTTTACTTGATAATCATTATAAAATTAATTGTAGGTATTCTCTAACTATGGAAAGAAAAGGGCTTAAATAGAACATGGATTTCCCAGCTATTCCGGTGTTTTTTTACCTCTTCTATAAGGCACGAGCTGAGTTTTGTTTTTTTTTCTTAGACTGTACTTTCTTAGCATGTGGTTGTTGTCCAGTTTCAAAACACAGATATTTCTGGGCTGTGATTGGATATGGGGATGAGAAATAATCACAGTATATTTTACATATACAAGCCTCTTTTATGGTAGCCTTCAGTCCTGCAAAGGCTTTGGATAGTGACAGAACCTCCGTGTACAAGTGGATTTTCAATCGAACCTAAAAGCCTGAGATAGAGTATATTACAGTGAGTGCAGGATTCTCAAACACTCGAAGGAAAAATGGCAGGAGCGGAAATAGATTATAGTCATCAAGTGAGTAGCCTGCCTGCCGGTCTCTCTCACCGCTCCGTGCTGCTTCACTTCCCAGAGGTGGGGGTTTTTCCATTTACAGATGTAAAGGAGTGTAACACCGGCAGGGCACTACGAAGTACACAGTCAAGTTACTTAGAATAATCCGAGTGGACTTGGGTGATTTAAACAATATGATGTGTTTTGAATTTTAGGTGTATTATTTCAAATCCTGAATCATTTACACTTCGAAGTACAAGCGATCTCTACTATCTTTCAGACTTATTTTTAAAGACTCCATGCCTTCTTTTTCAACTTAAAGGTTTATATTTGTTCATTTTACTACCCTTCTTTGCTGCTGCGGATCTCACTTTCAACATTTATAACATCAAGCTGTTTGAACAAGGTTTCTCTCCCTTCTGCCTCTATCCTTCTAGAATATGTGCGTAAAACACAGATGTGGTTATTTTGTTTGTATGCACTACACCGAGCAAAGTTTTATTACATGCACTGTCTATTTGAAAATTACTTACACTGTATAATATGAGAGAAATGAGGTCCTTATAGGATAACTGGGTAGCAATAGCTGTAAGGAATGGTCAGAAATTTTTTACAGTGTGACTGGCTGCATGCACTGAACTGTTAGTTCTATAACTTTATTCACTGTGTCCTTTTCCCAGGAAAATAGAATGGAACAAAGAAGAGCCGCTGTTGTATTCAGGGCTCAGTATACCTGTTACTGGCACTCAACAGCAGTGACTTTCTTAAGTAATTTTGATTCCTTGCTTTTTAAAAAATAGCATCTCTATTTTATAAACTGGCCAACAGTGAAGTCAATCATGAAGAGAATCTCCACTTCTAGATGAGAACAAAGAAAGTAGAAAAGATCTTGCCTAAATTAATCAGGATTTATAATGGAGGCAGACTGGCCATATCTCCCCTCCTCCCATTTTGGAGTTTTCACCAGAGGCCACATGCCTTCCTTTCCTGGAAGCAATTGACATTTCCATTAAAGTGTGTCAGTCTTGTTCTTCATTGTTTCCTTCATAGCTTTAGGGTATGAAAAACATGAACTTCCCTATACAGGAAAAAGCTGATGGTGTATTCACATATCTACCACCAGAGGAAGATAATTTTATTACAATTGTTTAGAAGAAAATATTAGTGATTTTGTAATACTTGATAGCTTTTCGGTTTTGATTACTCCTTCAATTGTATTGAAAAGTTGCAGTTCTGAGTTGCTCAAAGTCTGATATTCTGATATATAACATAATGAAGTATTTCATTTGAGAAATATAAAATAATATTTAATGGATAAAAAAACTTGTGTACACTATATAACATATAGTATCCATATAACTCCATGCCAAAAATCAAAAATATATATTGACAATATTGGCTTGTAAACAAACATACGGAAAGATTCAAGAGAGTGTCCTCTTCACAGTAATTACCTTAAAATGCTAAACACATATCCCAGAGCCAGCAGCATGACTCAGAATATGTTTGACCACCCAGTTCAGAACAATCTGAGGACCAGTAGCAAGTGGATATGAGCATCCTCACCTGCGGTTTGTCTCTTCTTGGTAACAGTAAATTCCGTTTTGGGAGTCAGCCAAAACTGATTTGAAGTCCAATTTTCTTAATGCAGTAAATGATCTAGTTTGGCATCATGGTTTGTAATCAAAAACAATTGTGATTATTTTTATGTATGGCTCATAAATTGTCTCTGGAGGCCTTCTAGACATGTTCCAAGACGCTTTAGATATGTATAGCTTCCCAAATTCAAACTCTCTCTAAAAACCTGTGATATTTATCTATTAAAGGTCTAGTAACTATAGCTTATATCCAACCTAAGGTTTGTTTTTGTTTTTGTTTTTTTCCACTCTAATAGAAGAAAAATGATCAAATTGATTGATTTGGGCTTATTTTGCATAGTTCTTGAGGGGGTGCTTATTTACCTTACATATGACATCCTATATTTCTGTGAATAAACAGTATTGAAATTTAATTTCTCCACATTTGAAACTCTCAGATAATAGCTTCTTAAGTGTGTACCTGCAATGAAAGCTTAGTCTTTCCCAAGAAAGATGATTTTGTTAATTATTCCAAGATACGAACGTTGGCAAGCTTTGAGACTTTATCTCTTTATTCAAACAATTTGTCATATAAATTGATTGCAAACATGCAGCATCAAAACTTGACAGAGTTCTGAGTAGGCCAAGTCAAAGGTTCCATCTAGGCAGAACTAGTCTGTAAGAAAAAAAACGATCAGTTTAACAATCATTTTTTAGAAAATATCTGGTTAAGGGTTATTAACCTGACTTTACAAATTTGAGTATTAGTTGAGGAAGAAAATATTCCCAGTAAAGATCTTAATTTCTTGAAACTCTGTCAGAAAATTGCTCAATCATTTTCTCATAAATGTTAACTGCTTTCCAAAAGGACAGTAAAATATCTGCCAGAAAAAGTTCTGGCCCTACGTAGGTTTGAGAAATAACCTTTTTCCTTTAAGTTGTAAAATAAATCGTATGACAGTAAAAGGTAAACTTTTCTGCACACGTTTTTAAGTGACTCCAATAATGATATCCACCTGGGAAATTAGTTTAGAGCTGCAAAATGTTGTGTCTGCGACAGTCCATCAAAAGTAGTCCCTGCCTATTGTCTTGGCATGTTTCTCAAAACATGAGCTTCTTTGATGGCAAAAAATAGCGAAGTTTCTTGCAAAAAAAAAAAAAAGTTGTGACATTTCTAAAGATGCTGTACATCTCTAGATTATGAAGTATTTGACAGACTCAAAGGCTTATGTTATGTAAGGAGATCATGACTGGAAATTTTGAAAACTGACTTTATTCATTGATTTGAGATCTGAGAGCAAGAAAAATTAGAGGAATTGACCACCAACCCAAAACTAGGACACCTCACATCTGAGTTCTTAAACCAGCCTAATCTAATATGCTATACATAAACGCAGTTCAAGACTTCTACCTCCCCACCTTGCCAGGAATTGTTTTAGGAGCCAAAGGGTCTACAGGCCCTTGGATTCATAAGGAAACAAACTTTGCCAACAATATACGCTGGAGAAGCAATTCAAGTACAGAGCATGAGAAGAGGGAAAATGACACTGAAGGAGATCAAATATATACATGAAAAGAGCTTTAAATATTCATTTTGATAGTGAAATGTCACCTTATTAGTTATAAAGAACAAAAAGGAATATGACTTGAAGAGCTTGTGAAGTCCGACTTTAGAATACGTGGCATCGAATCTGGTCCATTATAGAACGGCTCATACCCCATTCTCTCCTCCTACTTTCCTTCTGGTACATTTCCATAGATTCCTCAATCTCTTTGAAGATGTTTTCTGTGGACCTTTTGTAACCATGTACCTAATAATCTCCTTATTTGTTATGACAAGTCCTCTCAAATAATCATATGCTCTTGTTTATAATGTAGCTAAAAATGTATGCCTTAAGCAAAGATATGCATTTCAAAGGAAGTCACAAAGTTTTTAGAAGTAGCAAGTAAAATGAGGCAGAACTAGTTAGCTTATAATGGTGAAAGTGAAGGGAGAAGCCATAGGTTATAGGAACTCAGTTTCAACATATTAGAAACATAGGATGCATTAGGAAGGAGGAGAGTTTTGGAAAACATTGTTTTTTTTAACCTTTATTTCAGAACTAGTCTTCTTACCTATGAGATATTAATGATAGCAACAATATAAATCCTGGGTACTTCATTTCCAAAAAGAAGTCACGATTTTGGAGAGATGAGGGTGGGGATTGAACTAAGAATGTGAAAAGGCCTGAAAGATGTAGCCTATTCAGAAATAAGAAAGAACCAAAAAGCAGCTTTTCCACTGAAAGAGAAGCAAACCCACTGGTAGACGAAGAATGGCGCGGCAGGAGGGGATGCCTCCAGGCGATTAGGGCAGGACACACAGGGCTTCTGCTGCTACTAAGGCACTTTCAAGAGAGAAAGGTTGTCAAAGGATTACAGAACTTACAGGCAAGACATCTGCTGATACTGTATACACTCACAAAACCTGCATACTGTCAAAGATATGTTATCTCCTGTACTTAGAACAGCAGCATTCTTTTCGTAAAGAGTTTCAGTCTAATGTGTACCAATGTAGTGTGTGTGAGTTCCTATAGGGAAAAAGAGAAATTAAAAAAAAAAAAATTCTGATCTAACTGTGCTAGTATTTATACATTAATTTTTAAATGATTTTACTACAAATACCTTTTTATTAGGTCTGATTCACATTACACATAAGAAATAACGTATTCATGTAAATTTTTTTGTTCTCTCAATGACACTCATTTCAGAAGAGTAATGGGGTTATTACATAATATTAGTTATAAAAAGGGGGGTATAGACAGGGTTGAGAATCATTGTCCTAAATACTGACATGTATAGGGATTTATGCTGCAGTCTCTGTGCGAGCCTTACTGCTAAACAGATTTCTAAATTTTACGTAAGAGTACATTTTATAATAGGAAGTAAACATCTGGAGTTACGAAGAATAAACATGAGTAAGAATAGGCAGCAGCAAGGGAGAAGTTGTCCAGTTAATTTGAAAATAAGAATTGGACTCTATTTCCTACAGGTTTCCTATTATCAGATTTATAAAATTTAAAATGCAGAATATAATTATTAAAAATAACCTAAAGATAGAAGGGACATGGGCCTTATTTTGCAATAATTAATTAATTAACCAGTGAGTCAGCCACTCAATCTTGCAAACTACCCAGTAGTAGCTGATTCTTTGAACAACCAGAGGACTCACCTGGATGGTGACACCTAAAGAAGATCTGTTAGTCCTTTTGTCCATAATATTTCACTTGTGTTGCTTAGAATTCCTGCTGTTTAATCCCTCCATTTAATTTCATTTGTGTCCATTCTTGTATACGTGTCACCTTAGTGGTTCAATCACACTAAGCCATTAGTTCTACCCATAATTTAAATGGTCTGTTAATTCATCAGAATCATTCCTTAAGCACACACAGTGTGGCAAGAAGTATTGCAGACGATTGGATATGGCTGTGGACAAGAGGATGTAAATGTGTTCCTTCACGATGCTTATATCCTTCCGGGAAGGAATATATCATAAATAAATAAGAAAATATATAATAGTTCAGATGGTGAAAAGAGCTTTGGAGAAAAACAATACAGGAAAGAGGAAGGGGATTGGGGAGGATTTGCTATTCTAGGCAGCATGATTAAGGAGATCAGCACCGAGCTGAACATTAAGCAATGTCCCAAGAGGGTCCGTCAGTCACCGTAACCAGGCATCCTCCTGCGCCTTGCTGAGTAAAGTAGGGTCACGCATCTGCACCACGTGGGAGCTTGAAAGCCATGCCGACACCTGAGCCTGCCCCGTACCTGCTAGCAAGACTCTGCATTTTAACAAGATTCCCTCGGTGACTCATATGTGGATTAATATTTGAAAAGTACGGGGCTAGTAAAGCTTTAGGAGAGGTAAATAAATTATAAGGGCATTTTAAGGAACTTCCAGGTGTAAGGATATTTCTGGAGATAGCAAGTCAAATGTTGGATGTCATGGCACGTGATCTAGGCTAGACAGGAAGAGTGTCAAGACATGGCATAAACATGAATGTCAAACAGAAACAAAGCTGAACACGTCAAAGCCAGTAAGTCAGATTTCATTCAGACAGCTCTCAACTCCACCGCTGGTTTGAAAAAAAAAAAAAAGGTGGGAGGCTTTTAAATGCTGAAGAGAGCTAAAGAAACGTACGGAGGATGTGGAGAGGGGTGGAGTGGTCGTTTCAGTTCGTTGATCCATTTTTATCTGATAGAGAAACAACTTTTCATATCTTTAGGGGAGAAGCTAGTTTTACAAATTGGAGCAAGGTGGCTACCATAGTTAAGTTCTTACCCTCCCACAGGAACCAGGAGACAGGAGAACGATGTCTCTAGACATTTACATTTCAAGGAGATGACGCTTAGGTCCTTGAGGAGATGTTTCTGGTGTGGTAGAGTATTTACAATTCAAAGGGAAGAGAGAGGATTTATATAATTGCAAGTTTTTTTTCAGTAGCTGCTCTAAGGGAAGAAAGGGGCGCCTCGTCACGTTTTGGTGAGAACAAACAGTACATTCCTTTGGCCATGCTGAGTTTTCCCAGGTAAGTATCTTGAGGGTGGCTGGGGTCCTTCTAGGGAGATGGCCTTGGCCAGCAGGAGCCAGGCTAGAGTCGGTCGAATCTCACGGTGTGAAGGGCTGTGGGGCTGTTGGACAGAGTCACTCACGCCAAGAATTTTGCAGTTTTTCTGAAGATACTGAAACGGATGACAAACAACCTATTTAATGATTTTACCCATGACCATCCGTGGACATACTCTTGGTCACATCGCCTTTCCTAGCCTGCCTCCTGCCACTTCTTAATTAGAAGTAATAGGAAGAAATGCACACATGTTAGGTGTTATCATTTCCTTCTGTGGGATAAATTTTGGTGCCGTAGCCAGACATCTTTCTTAATCGCACATCAATCCAACATGTTTATGGCTTTTTGTAACATTTTTAATGCTAAAAATAATACATTGACACTGTAAAAATAAATAAATTCGGTCAGTGCTTTGTAAATGACCTTCTGTTTATCTGCCATACCTATATATCTGAAGTGCTTTGAAAACCCAGCTGCAAAAACTGGCTCCCCTACCTACCGTGTAGCCACAGCAGAGTTACATAGCCTTGTTCTAGTTCAGTTTCCATGACTGGAAAATGAAGAATTGAAGTAGTCTCCGCTTCCTAGGTGATGAGGAGTATGAAATGAGATCCATTTGGCAAAAAAGTCTACCCCAGCTCTTGACTCACATCAAACATTCCAGCTGTAATGAGCAGAGTTTTCCAAGTCGTACTGGGCTACCCGGGATACGAACAAGGTGAGTCTGACATCTGAAAGCCAGCTTTCCCAGAGGAAGGCGCTCTGCGTGCAGCCTTGGTTTCCCAGGGGAGTTCAAGCTCCTCACATGCCTCAGGACCCGAGGCCTCCAGGTGGTGGACAGCTGCTACCTGCAGAGGCCTTCTGTAAACAGCCCACCACCACACGTCACCAGTCTTCTTGATGTCAGCCAATCCTGCTACTGCTAAGGCTTCTTTCTCACGTCTGTCCTGGAAAAGGTAAAACAGCTGGAGGGCAACGTGCCGCCACCGGCCCACTGGTCCCAGCAGGAGCCTCCATGAGACACGAGACAGTGATGGGAGCCGGGGCCTCTCTTCACACACTCCTCCCGCCAGTGGAACCCGCCGTGCGCGCCGGCAGAAGCTCCAGGCAGTACGGCGAGTATGACGCGTGGCACGATAAATATTATGATAACGTTGCCTCCTTAAAGTGAGAATCTGTAACTTAATAGTCTCCATGTTGTTGATAAAGGGGGTGATGACTGAACCCACACACACACACGCGCGCACACACACACACACACACACACACACACACACACAGCAGTCTGGTTCTGCATATAAAGCCTTGTCTTTTATGAATTATTTAGGAAGAGGAAGCTTTCTGAAAGACATCACACTCCCAGTACTCTCCTCTTTGAAGTACAGATCCAATTACAGTGTCTAGTGACTATTCCTATTTGATGTTCTGAGACAGATGACAACTGTGCACCTGAAGCTCTGTGGGTATCTAAGTGTCGTCCAGCTCCCCTGACATGAAGCCCCCATCCTGCCCCTAAGAATTTGACCTTCTTACCTGCCCTTCCCTTTAAATTCAGACTCTCGGCGTGGCAGCAAGACCTTAGGGAGGGGATACAAGACCATTTTTTCAGAACTGATACTTTAAAATCTCCTACTGCAATTATAAAACCATAACATCTTTTGGGTGGGTTAACTCTACAGGATATCATCGGAACTCAGTTCTTAAAGCTTTGTTCCCTGTAGGAGCTGAGATCAAAACTTCTCACTATTATTTTGTGAGAGAGAGAGATATGTATATAACTTCTCACTATTATTTTGTGAGGTATATATGTATATGTAAGGTCTCACTATTATTTTGTGAGATTATATATATAGACACCCATCTCATGTCAGTGTGCTTTAGTGCTACTGGGGTGAACATTGCTGTTAGAGATCTGTAGACAGGTGATAAAAGTATAGAACTAAAATAATTAAAGAACTGTGAAATTTGAACATTGAAGCTTCCAGGAATTTCAAATCAGCTGCATCTGTTGAATCAAATATTTGGCCCATCAGTAGAAGGCCAGAGCTGTTCACTTCAGTCACTGTTTGTTACTAAAATAGATATTAAGGTTTAACAGATTACGGGAACGAATGAATCCCTGTTAGGACAGAAAGCTAAACTTACTTTTAAATTTACCTTTATTTTTAAAGATTATATTTAGTTACTTCATTTTACTGGTTGGTGATTAACTAGGAAAGAGACACGCTATTTTTAAGGGAGATAATTTATTACACATATCAATCATAGTATTTTGTGACCCTTTTTTTTGCCTCTTTTTGTCTTAAAACAAGGTGCTTTCACAGGCTAGCAGTTTAGCTTAACCTAAAATTTATGGACATGAATTTTTGACATTGGGCATGACAAAGCTTCAATGTTTCCTGTGCTCTTAACATACCTGATTCTCCTAGACACTGGCCAATTATTAACACGAGTCATTTTTTAGCACACTTCTTACTTCAGTGACAAGTTCCTTTTTGTCATGCATAAGCAACGACAATTTATATTTTAGTGTAGATATAATAAAAGTGAATTCATTTTTGAATCATCAAACTACCCTGTTCTATATTATTTCATCCTTCTGCAATCTTTCAGTACTTTTACCAGGAATAAAGTAGATCTGATATTGCTAAAAATTTAAAGTGAGTTAATTAGCTCTTAATTTTTCCAGGTGTATTTGACTGGAGGGAAGAAATTTTGTAGAGAAGAAAGTATTAGACCAAGGAAAGCCTTCATTATAACCCTAAAAACTTTCAACCTTAATAGATAAGCAAACACCATTGTTGGCATTTGAGTAGAAAACCAAAATCTTTTCGAAAGAATACCATTCTACAGTTGACCCTCTGTATCAATGGTTTCCACATCTGTGGATTCAACCAACATTGGACTGAAATATTTTTAAAAATCCAGAAAGTTCCAAAAAGCAAAACTTGAATTTGCTGCATACTGGCAACTATTTACATAACATTTACATTGTATTAGGTAATTATTATAAATAATCTAGAAATGATTTAAAGTATACAGAAGGAACAGTATAGGTTATATACAGATACTACACCCTTTTATATGAGACTTGAGCATCTTCAGAATTTGGTGTCTGCTGGGAATCCTGGAACGAATCTCTCACAGATACCAAGGGATGACTGTAAAGGCTGAATGAGGTGGCAGAAGCCTGACTCTTATGGAAAAGTTAACAGATATGTGCAGAGCCCCTGACATGAAGTTCAATTTGTGGTTTGAACTTCAATGAGGTCGGTGATTTATACAAATGATATTGTGATTTGTACAAATCACAAAATTTAGAAACTGAAGTAGTGTCAACTATATAGTAGACTGACTGAATGAAGTATAACCATGCTAAATATCCTATTAGAAGAAATTTAAAAATAAATATTTGGTGTTTTTATTAGGAGTTGTTACTTCTTTCTCTTAAAGAATAACTGGAGGACTATAGCCTTTTAAGATACTATCTATAAAACCAGAATTCTTTTAGATAGTGCATCATCCTTTATTGTTCAGCATTTTTGGGCAAGTTAGCTTACAGAAATTATTGTCTGAAATAACTGCTAAATCTGAAGTTAAGGGTTTCAAAATCACCTATGTAAGAGGGTGGTAGAATTTATTTTAATTAACTTTTAGAAAAGACAAATACATCATTTTCCAACATAATCTCCTTGCTTTTCAGTACACTTTGTCCATCCGTCAACAAGCTTTCGTATTCCCTTATTAAAATACATTTTAGGCTGAGCTGCAAGCCACAAATGCACCGTTGTCTTCACTTCTTCATCAGAAGTGAATCTTCATCTTCGTAGGGCTGCTTTCAGGGGACTAAACAGGTGAAAGTCCAACGCAGCAAGATCAGGAATATAGGGAGGACGCTTTAACACCTCAAAACAAAGTTTTTGCAGAGTGTCGACAGTGTGGGCAGAAGTGCACAGACATGCATTGTCATGCAAGATCACAACGCCCTTGGATAGCAGTCCTCTGTGATTAATCCAAAGTTTAGGTTTCAGCTCTTCAATAAGCATCTCTATCCATTCATACACACTTCTTCATGACAAAACACCTTCTCCATACTGCACACAATGTCTTCAATAAATAACGGCACCAGGCATACCCTCAGACCCCAAAAAATGAATTACGGCAAGCTGCTCTTCTTTTGTGCAGATCACAAGTGGGACATCCATTTTTGCTCGCACCTCAGTTACAAAGAACTGATGTAACACATTCACACCTGCGAGGCAGTGACTGAGGAGACAGTAGCCTTGAATGGAAAGCGCTGATAACACAGCGCAGTCAACAGGAGTTTTAATATAACTGGTGTGCAGATAATTTTTGACTCACCTTCATATTAAAAAAATAGCTTTCTGGGACCTGATAATCCTAACAATGGTAACCATAAATCATCTTCCAGGAGAAGTAAAGCTTCTAAGCTTTCATACCAATGAAAACAATCATTAGTCAGACATCATCAGGCAAAGTTGACTACAGAGTCATATTTTTTATCTTAAAGTAAAGCTACCTGTGGCTCCCATTTGACCAACATGGCTCAATGTCCTTCTAAGCTCACCTACACTTTAATTAGCCTTCTTCCTAACATAGGACCTTGACTTCCTTTTCTAAGAGCATTTGCTTTATTTTAGAAAACTTGCTTCGTAAATTTGTCTCCCTGTAAATCTCCTACAAACCTGAAATGTCTTTCTCAAGGAACTAGAGGTCATCTCTTTTGAAATGTAATTATCAAGAAAATTAGAGCTCCTGCCTTCCAGTCTCTAAGGGAGGGTAGGAACCTAATTCCAATAAATGCCAGTTAACAAACACATGGATAGCCTAATCACATTGACCAACCTTTCTGCAATGTCCTTCAGTAATTTTCCATTAGCTCACTGTAGCATTTAAAAACCCTCCCACCTTTTCTTTCATCATAGTTAAGTTCAATCTCTCCCCTATTGCAATAGTCTCAAATAAAGTCTTCCTTGCTCAGTTCACTGGTCAGATGAAATTTTTCTTTTACAGATTGTAGTTGCAATCCAGTCCTGCTCCTTTCTCTCCCAGTTCATTTCAGACTTGTTTTCTTTGCATTCTCATCAAGTCTTTCTTGCCTCATTTTCTAAAATTCTACTTCTGCCACCATTTTACAAAAGTTTCCTTATTGCCTCATTCAATTTTTTCACAGTTCTCATTTTCATAAATCTCTCTTTTCCTTTAAAGTAGTCTTCTGTTCCACCATTAAACCCAATACAATTCTTTCTTGAAATTTCTGCCTTGACTCCCATGATTCAATTTTCCAGTACATTAGTTATAGCACATCTTTTGTTGTTGTTGTCTTTTATACCCTTCAATTTTAAAGTGTTCAAGGTTGAATTATTTTATTCTCCTAAACCACAAGAGTTCTCTATTCAATGTTCCTACGTTTTTTAGTGGTACCAGATTTTTACCAATACCCAAACTAGAAACTAAGGTCTACAATTAGACTTTTCCCTTTCCTGTTTTTATAATACAGTTAGTCACATTTCCCTCTTCATTTTTTTCCTCCAAATTGTCTTATATTCAATCAGCCAACTCCATTTTCACTATTGTTATCCCACTCAAAGTCCTTGTCTCTAACTTTGGTTTTTTCAACTGTGGTTTCTGCAAAACTTTTCCTGCATCTATGCTCTCCTACTTCTTTACATTCCACATAATCTTGCTCACATAGCAGTCATTTCACTTTGCTGCCCAGATTGGAGGGGATCTCCAAATTAATCAGGTTAATCTCTTTAAGTTATTCTGCAGAGACTTGCTCATGTCTTCCTTTTGACTGATTCAGCACACCAACTGCCATTCCCCACTGCCACGTTCTTCCTGGATAATTTTTAGCAAGTAGCTCAACCTCTCTCAGCCTGAATTTCCTCACCTGTGAGATGCAGATGGTGCCAGCAGTGATGCACCTTCCTCACAAGTTTCCTGAATTGAATAACTGGACCTCTGGTGTGAATGCTGTTATAGTACCTAAAACAGAGCAGGCACCATTCACGTGTTAGTTTTTATGATACTGAAGACTCCCAAGTCTTCAGCTCCACTTATCCTCTTTCTGAACTTCAGACCCACCCATCCAACTACCTTCTCATATGTGTATTCCACAAGTAACCAAACATGTCCAAAACTAAACTCTGTTTTGTGTATGCTCAAACCTATTGTTCTTTCTATGTTTTATATTTTAATACCACTATGCCCTAGGTGCCCAAACCATTAATCTGAAAACCATACCCACACTTTCCTTCCTTTGACCTCATACAGTCAACAGTTCCATTACATAGCAGTTCTACTCTATTACTGTTTTTTGAATCCCCTTTCTCCACTTTAAGACAACCTCTCTGAGCAAAAGCTCTTTCCAACATGAAACCAGGTGGGCTTTTGTCTCCTCCTTCATCACCCATTATCTTAATTCTGTAAAACAAAAACCTGAGTGATCAAATACTAGCAGAAACTCTCCTCTGTGAGGAAGGAAGCAGAGGTGACTGTAAAATCTCATAGTTTATATACATATTTATTCTCCCTCTCATGTAGTAAAGAAAAACAATGGTTTCAGTAAAACACTTGATTTTCCTGATGTGGCTCCCCACTAGTTTTCCCAACTCTATTCTTTTCACATTGGTCACTGATTAGTCCAAAATAACGAGAAAGTCAAAGGATATGGGAAAACAGCAGGTTAAATATTTATTGTAAATATACTGTGCCACTTTGCCCATCTCTTCCTGAGTCCAGGTGGATGAGTCTAGGTAGAAGATCTTTTCCATTTCTCAGTGATGAAAACGGAAGCTCTTGCATCAAGTTTTCATATATGTTAAAAACTGCTTGTATTTCAAGGCCTTTGTGAGTGAGGACAACTTTTTCTTTTTGGTGACGTCGGTCCTTCTTTGCCCTTTCGTTAGATATACGTAACTGGTTTTTCACTGTTGTTGACTTTTTTACTTTGAGGGAAGTGGAAACAGTACAGTGTTTACTGGGTGATGAATTAATGTCTTTTTAAAGTGTATGACAAATGTGTAAACACATACACCACCTCCGGACGCTCCCACGTAAAGAAATCTAATGTTTGCCCTTCCTCTTTGTTCTCTTATCCACCATCATCCTCCAGCTGTAGACGACACGAAGACTCAATATAACAGGGGCAAGATCTCTTTTCTTCAAGCAAATGTATTCCAAGGAAATAAAATTTTTCTTGTTCTTGTTCCTCTGAGGGAGTTCAGATTGTATATATGCATGTAAATTTAATGTGTAGAGCAATTTCCTTTTCTTCTGTGTATGTGGGAGGAATAGAAGAATATTCAGTGAGAACAATTTTGAAATATTTTACCCTGGTATCATTGTGTGAATTGACTTAGCAATTCAAGTCAATCATTTCTTCATGTACTGCTACTGTTAAGGCACAATTGCATCTTAGAATTGACTTCCTGCTTAGCTGAATATTGTGTTTTAATGTCTGAAAGCAATATACCTCATCTTCTTCTAAAAACCACCCACACTGCCATTGAAATGATCAATTTTTAATTCTGTGGAAATTTTATATATACAGTAATTATTTGTAGTCTGGCCATGAAAAAACGATTTTTAAAATATGCCAATAAGTACATCAATCACCTAACACAGCTGGGCCAGGGAGGAGAGTAGTTGAAAGGACTGTAAAATAAAGACTTCCTGTAATGTAATAGCAGTTGGGAAGACAAAATCAAATACACCTATATGAAAAAAATAGATTTGCAAATTAACATATTAAAAAATACACATCAGTTTCTTAATGTTAAAGATTTTGTTGACATTACAAATATTTCTGAGAAATTAACTTATGTACTGACTTTCTAAAATAAGAATGTTATAATTTTTGGATGTTTCATTTAAAATTTATGTGGCCATTGTGAATTTTATTATAAAAATGGATCTTAATTCCAGCTCACTTTATCAGCAATCCCAGATTGAGTGCCAGCTAGGTATGAACCAACAAACAATATTCCTGCCCTCAAAGAGCTTATAATATTAATGGAAATAAACCATTGTAACCCTCCATTGGTAATTAGCAGATGAGTAACTTTGTCAGAAATTATTCTAGAAAAGAGGTTCTCAGCCTTAGCTGTGCGTTAGAATCACCAGGGGAGCTGATGCTAGGATCCCTCCCCCAGAGATCCGGGTTACATGGTCTGAGGTGTCACCTGGGCATTGAGATTTTTAAATTTTTCCACAAGATTCTGATGTGTAGTCAAAACCAAGAACCATCGCTACAGGTGCTGAGAAGAGAAAGGTACCTTCACCTGGAGTAATCATAGATTTTCCATAGACAACCAGTCAAACTGAGTTTAAAGGCTAGATAGGTAACATATGCAGAGAGGTGTCAGGAACATGAGAAACATGGGCAGTTAGGCAAAGAACAAGAGTAAGGCAAGAAAGCGCAAGTTGTATTTATTGACAATGTGTAGAAGAAAATAGGTGACAGAGACAGAAGTAAATGTGAAGCTAAAGGAATTATCCCGCAAGCTACGTATGTGCTGTACAGTTTCTTCTGATTTTTACCCATACTTTATAATATATACAAGTGATACCTTATCAAAACTCTACCTCCATGGTAGACTGCATAGATAGCCACAGCCTCTACTTTTACCTGTATCCTCACTAGTTGCAAGCCCCACCATTAACCTACCATTAAACCTACCTCTTTTTCCTCTTTCTCAATCCAGCCTGGCCTTTGTTTTTGCCAATAGGATGCAATAAAAATTGGTAATGACCAAATCCAAGCATAGGCTCAAGAATCCTTACGCACTTCTACACTCTCTCTTTTGGAGCCCTGTCCAGCCACAATATACGAAGCCCAAAATAAGCTGCTAAAATATAAGAAACCACAGCAAGCAGAGACATGATATGCCAGTTGAGGCCATTCTAGGCCAGCAAGTGTCCAGTGATGAGCTGCTAACCCCAACGATGTAAATGAGCCCAGTCAAGACCAGAAAAAACACTCAGCAAACCCAATGCCAATGCCCACCCTACAGAACTGTATTATAAGTGAATGGCTGCAATGTAATCCACAAAGTTTTGGGGTTGGTTGTTTTCATCCAGAGCTCATGGATAAAGCCTCATTTCCCTAACTATTGTGACCGGTTCACGGGGTAGACCAAGCTGGATGAGTACAGTTCTTCTTCGGTACATTTTCAACTAGAACTGGGAGAGGGATGCTGTCTTTTCCTTAGATTGTCAAACTGGTAGTATGTGAGTACGTATAAATCCAGGTGTCTTACTGTGTGGAGAAAAACATTTGCGGGAGAAAAAGAATCAAGCTTAGATACAAGGAAATGATAACAAGAGACAGAAAGAGGGAGAAGGCCCTTTTTGACAGTATGTTCATCCTTGATTCAAAGTTCCCTGTAAGGCCAAGACCACTTCTGCCTCCTTACTGAAGTTTGGTTATAAGTCGATTTGCAAAAATTCCTCTGTTTGGTTTACACTAGTTCCAGTTGGGTTTCCATCACATGCAATTGAAAGAGACCTTACTCAAAGTGTTTAGCCAGTCAGGAAGAAACAAAATAGAATGTGATTGAGTTACTGAACAACCCAATATCTCACACATAAAATAAACATTTAGTCAATAAACATTTGTTTAGGATCCACTCTAAATAAGACACTAAGTTAGGAGATGGGAATATGATCTTATTATTAAAGGATTTGTATTCAAGTAGGAAGGACAGACCTGTACACACATAATTAAGCCTTATAACCAGGGGACAAGAGGCATTGGAAGGCTCTCTAACCTAGTCTTTTTTTTTTCATTGAATGAAATATTCTTTAAATTCTATAGTGCCAAACGATTTTCAAGTTTCACACATGATTCCACATAATCTCATAATAACCTTGTACTTTTTCCCTGCTCCTGTATTGCCCCTCCCCCCTTTCCTCTCCACACTGCTAACCACTAGTTTGTTCTCTGCATCTGTGAGTCTGGTTCTTTTTGGTTTTATTCACTGGTTTGTTGTATATTTTAGATTCTGCAAATATGTGATATCATAAAGCATTTGTGCTTATTTGTCTAATTTATTTCACTTGAAGTATAATATCCTCCAAGTCCATCCATGTTACGGAGGATGGCAAAATTTCATTCTTTCTTATGGCTGAGTAGTATTCAATTGTGTATATATATATGCATGCCACATCTTCTTCATTTATCTGTTAATGGACACTTAGGTTGCTTCCATATCTTGGCAATTGTAGATAATGCTGCTATGAACATTAGGGTGCATGCATCTTTTTGAATTAGTGGTTTTATTTTGTTTTGTTTTATTTTGAATATTTACCCAGGAGTGGTATTGCTGGGTCGTGTGGTAGTTCTATTTTTAGTTTTTGGAAAACCTCCATATGGTTTTGCACAGTGGCTGCACCAGATTTACATTCCTACCAACAGTGTAAGAGGGTCCCCTTTTAACCACATCCTCCCCAACATTTGTTTTGTGTGCTTATTTTGATGATAGGCATTCTGACAAGTATGAGGTGATATCTCGTAGTTTTGATTTGCATTTCCCTGAATATTAGTGATGTTGAGCATCTTTTCATGTGCCTGTTGGCCATCTCATTTTCTCTTTGGAAAAATGTATATTCATTTCTTCTGTCCATTTTTTAATTGTTTTTTTTTTGAGCCGTACAAGCTGTTTATTTTTTGTATACTAATCCCTTATCAGTCATATCATTTGCAGATATCTTCTCTCATTAATTAAGTTACCTATTTGTTTTGTTCATGGTTTCCCTTGCTGTGCAAAGGATCTTAAGTTTAATTAGGTCCCATTTGTTTATTTTTGCTTTTTTCCCTCTGCTTCAGAAGATGGATTAAAAAAAATTATTGCTGTGATTTATGTCAAAGTGTTCTTCTTGCCTCCTTGTCATAAATTAATTGACCATAAGTATGTAGGCTTATTTCTGGGCTTTCTATCTTGTTCCATTGATCTATGTGTCTGTTTTCTGTGCCAGTGCCATACTGTTTTGATTAGTGTAGCTTTGTAGTATAGTCTGAACTCAGAAAGCATGATTCTTCCAGCTCTGTTCTTTCTCAAGATTGTTTTTGCTATGGGTTTTTTTTTGTGTATCCATACAAATTTTAAAATTATTTGTTCTACTTCTGTAAAAAATACCATTGGTATTTTGATAGGGATTGCATTGAACCTGTAGATCCTAACCTAATCTTAAGAAGGTGAAATCTTAATTTAGTTTTGAGAAGAAAGTAAGGCTCAGATCAATGAAGAGTTTAAAGAAAGTATTCTAGTTAAGGGATTATGCATAACTGTAGCCTTATCTCCATCAAAATATACACTTTATTGGTTTGCTAATGCTCCCACAGCTAGAATTTTATTTTTAAGAAAAATAAAATGGTGCAGAGAGGAAGAACCAAAGCTAACATTTTTTAGATATCTACTATGTGTCAGAAACCATGTAAGATGATTTATATATCATCTATTTTTAAATATATTTTGTGAAGAATTTGGATTATCTCATATTTTTAACAGCAATTTTGTGGAATAGGGGATTTTATATCCCATTTTGTCTAACTATTTCATGTTTTAGGACAAAAATTAGCTTTGGAAGAGGTAACTGAGTTTGTATTCTTTTCCTGTTGGAAGAATACAAATATATTTAAGAGACATAGTTAAGTCTGATATATAATATATGCTAAAATGTATATGTGTATGTATATACACTATAATACATAATATATATTATATATAGAATATACTAGATATAGTCTATATTCTAATTATTATATATGCTAGAATATACTAGATACATACTAGAATATATAAAATAATTTAGAGGTTTTTTGGTATCAACTTTATTAACTGAAATTGACTAAATTAAAAATTTTTAGTAATTTTATTTAATTTTTTATTTAAGTTTTAATCTGAATTTAACTTAGTTTTTAATTTTAATTTAATTTCAAGTTGGTATTGACAAGATTTCTGCAAAAATTTGTTTCACATCTAGGATTATAGCTTAAGTTTCTTGTCACCATTTCCTTTTCTGTTTTTTTAAGAACTTTTATGGCACTTGAGGAGTTGGTTCTTTTTTATTTTTTAATTAATTAGTTAATTAATTAATTAATTAATTGGCTATATTGGGTCTTCGTTGCTGCGCATGGGCTTTCTCTAGTTTCTCTAGTAGCGAGGGCTACTCTTCATTGCAGGGCATGGGCTTCTCATTGCGATGGCTTCTCTTGTTGTGGAGCTCGGGCTCTAGGCGCCCGGGCTTCATTGTATGGCTCATGGGCGCAGGCTCAGTAGTTGCGGTGCACGGGCTTAGTTGCTCCTCAGCATGTGGCATCCTCCCGGACCAGGGATGGAACCTGTGTCCCCTGCATTGGCAGGTGGTTTCTTAACCTCTGTGCCACCAGGGAAGTCCCACTGTTTCTTTTAATATACTCCCAGAACAGTATCTTGGAGACGATGCATAAGTTACCCCTCAGGGTTGAAATTTCAACTCTGTTGGTTCTCAGCTCATCTTTATCAAGTGTTTACTTTTTAAAATTTATAAACTTTGATTTCTTCCCCCAAATTTTCTAATGAAAATTTTCAAAAGGACAATACAGCCTGTGCTTGTAGCCATTATGTATAATGGCTTACAATATTTGACTAGATAGGTAGATGATGATAGATAGATAGATGATAGATGATAGATTTCTGGTTATGTTCAACAGAGGAAAGGTTAATAGTGCCGGAGAGTAAGGTTAGCTGAAGGGAAAAAATTCTCTTAAAAAGTGAAAGGAAATGGGGCCATAAGTACCAGTAGAACTGATAGGTGACATTTTCCATTGTAATAGATGGGGAAAAAGAGCACTGATACAGGTGCATTTGCTGTTGCTGTTACCGCAGATGCCATTGATAATGTAATTGGTGACAACGATGGTGGTGATGTTCAGGGTGGCCTGCAGTGCAGAAGCTTACAGGTGATGACTTCTTTTTCACAATTTACTGTGAGACTAGCCGGTCATTCCCAAGTGAGGCTGAAGAGGGAAGGTGGATTGTTTATGGAGAGAGAAGATATAAAATCTTGGAATGCAGAAAAGAAAGCCTTATAGAAGATCCATTTCTACATTGGTCATGTTCAAGTGTTTTCTGACTTTTTTAATGATGTGTTTCATTGGAAATATTTGGCAGAATTGTACAATATTCCCCAGCAAAATTCAACTACTGCCTGTAGGTATGGAGAAGTCAGATGGTAAGGTTTATCTAGGGTTGGCATTTTGCCAAGTATGACTGATGCATGGAGCGTGTACACATTGTCACTATGAACATCCTGGATTGGACTAGGCATAAAACCTGGTTGTAAACTGGGCAAATTCCTCTCCTGAGACTGAAGTGACTATGTAATTCCTGTTGGGTATTAGGTAGGATAAGTACTGATACTTCATGGTTCCACTTGTATGGAGTTTCTCAAATAATCAGACACATGGAGTCAGAAAATAGAGTTGGTGGTTGGCAGGGGCTGAGAGGAGGAGGTGTGGTGTTGTTACTTATGAGTATAAAGTTGCAAGTATACAAGATGAATAAGTTCTAAAGATCTGCTGTACGACATGGTATCCACAGTTCACAGAATATTTGTGCACTTCAAACCATGTTGGGGACAGATCTTATATTGTGTTCTTATTTCTCTCTCTCTCTCTCTCTCTCTCACACACACACAAAAGAACACAGGAAATTTTTGGAGGTGATGGATGTGTTTAGTTTCTTGATTGTAGTGATGGTATCATGGATAAATGCATATATCCAAACTCATCTAGAGGTGTACGCTAAATGCATGCAACTTCTTGTATATCAATTATATCTTAATAAAGCTTAAAAAAAGACAAGGTGAAGCTGGCGGTGGATCAGTCGTTTATTTACCAATGAAAAGAATGTGCGTGAGCAAAAGAACAAAGGCATGTGCCATGTGAACAAAGGGTAAACCAGAGACCACGACCTCGTGACTTTCTGGACCCAAAATGTGCTACCTTATGAATCCTTTATGGCTGCCCTTCTGCTCTGTGAGACATAGCTTCATCCCTCCAATACATTCACCTTTAGATTCCTAAGTTGCATTGAATGAGTTCTGTTACTTGTAATAAAAGAATCCCTGACCAAGACACTTTGGAAACCATTCAACTCAGAGTAGAGTGTATTCTCTTTCAGCGTGTATTACTCAATCAATCCCCTCAATATTTTTATTGCCCTTTTGGGAAGAGTCTGCTTCCCAGACTGTATTAGCCTACTGTATCAATGATCCTCTGAGTTTTTCACTTTGACCTCCAGAAGTTTCAGTTGACCATAAGATTAACAGGAAAACAAGGTTGGTGTGGTTGCCAGTGACGCTAACAACTTAATGGAGGCGTTTGTCCAGAGCAAGGGAAGCGCTGACACGAGCATGTTGTTTTCTGATGGCCATGAGAAGGGGGCAACCAGGCGCGGTTTGTCTTGCATACAATGCAAACTTGACTAGCTCAGCAAGATTCTTCTCTCTTGTTCACCAGGTTCCCCCGTGCCTAGAGAACAGGTGCCCAATACATTTTTGTCAAACAACTGAAAACCATATTGTATTAAAAAGGCTTGTTATAGCTGGAACCATCTCACTTGTAGATTTGGACAAATGGTGGAGAGATTTCTGTCTGCAAGTACATAACAAGCAGGCTTATTCCCACTGGCTCAAGAGGGCATAATTATAAAATCAAATACTCAATTTTTAACTTTCTGTAATCCTCCCACACTCAGAGTATCCGGTAATATTTTTTGTCTCATTAGGGACCTGACTCTTGACACTAAGCTTTGTAACGACATCTGAACCTAGGCCCATGAAGCATCATCTTGAAATATAACTGATAACACAAGCAGACCTTCCCGCTGCAAATACTGCTCTAATTGAACACTGGTTTTTTTTGACACCCTCTCCCCATTCCTGTGACTGTGATAGCAAGACTGGCCATTTTACCTTAATCATTTTCATATTGTCTGTGTGAACCCAAGATGGATATTCAGTCAAACTGATTACCTAGTGCACACCTGCTAGAATAATTAGGGCTAGAATATGATGTTTTGCTTGTTTACTAAACTAAAAATAGCTTAAACCAAGTATAGCATCAGTATTTCAATAGTCAGATGTCTTTTGGGTACTTTGAATGTTATACTCATATTAAATCAAGCACTGCTACCTTAACTGAGGAATCTTTTTTTCTTTTTTTCCTATGTTTTAGGTCAGTGATTCTGTGAGACCTAGGTATAGCCTAGCAATCTACATTTTTAACAAACATCCAGGGTGTAGCAGGCAGGTGGTAGACAACTTTGAGAAACAACACCTTAAGGAGGAAGAAAATGGAGTTGGTTTCCGGATATCGATGCTCTTGAATTGTGCATTTTCGTTTGACTTAAAATTTTCTGGGCTTAATTATGCCCTATGGGAAAGCTAGTCAAAAGTTCTATTGACATTTCCAGGCTAATCCTTTAATATTGTAATGGCAGAAATTCCATAGTATTTAAGATCTATTTCTGTGCAAACAGAGACATTATTTACGATGGCTACCATTCAAACTTAGATATAGTACCTGGAGATACAGCTTCTATACGTATCTCAAATCACAACCTCAAATCATGGCTGGCAGAATCTTTCCCTGTTGGACACAACTCACAACCTTAAATGTCAAATAGTCTTTATTTGGACATCCAAGAACTATATGAGAAGTCATGCAGAAATGTCTGTTTTCCCATGCCTCCAACAGTTTCTTCTCTTTTTAATCCCTGGATGCCCAGCCTTCTCCTCTCGACTAGTGAGTGCTGTTGAAGTAACTAGTCCATTTTCTTTCCTCTGTGTTCTTAACATGTTTTCTTGCTGGCATTCTCTGTCTCTCTAACTTTCCTCATGACATGAGCTCTCATGTTCCTATCTTCGCTATTGAGAAGACTTTAACTTTTCTTTTGTTTCTAAATAGAAGTGATTCTCTTAGTCCACTTCTAATCACCTTAAGTTTTATAAATTTATGCTTACAAATGAACATATGTTTCATTCTGAAGAATTAAAAAGAGCTACTTCATGAGTCCACAAGGTTACAAAATAAACCTAGAGAAAGAAGTTGAAGCCAGGTGCAGAGTCGAAGGACTGGGGGGAATTGTAAGAGATAAAATGAGTCAGCAAAGAGGTAACCCCAAAACTGAGTTAATTAAGCTCACTGTGAGTCAGCAGGTAGAAGACAGTACATTAATGAAGCAAAGGGAAAATATACGGGGAGCTGGGGCTTTAGAAGGAAACTGGAGCTCCATGAACTGTAAACTCAAGAGACTGAGAAATTGACACAATTTTTGTCTTAGTGACTTAGGAGAATGAGGACACATTATTTTTTTCTCAGTCCTTCATGGACCAGGGAAAAATGAAAAGGAAATATTTGTCAATATTTTTTGTTTTTATCCATAGTTGCCAGTGGCATTTAAGAAAATAATCTTTTCTAACCCTTCCAACCATTCTTTAAGGTAATTATAATGGTCTGTTAAATTAATTAAACAGGGAGGGCATTAGACTGAGGTGGTTCTAATACCTTAGCAGCCCAGCAAGCAAATTGAAACCTAAGTGTGTCAGTGCCTGAAAGTTAAAAATCAAAACCCAGGGCTTCCTAGGTGGCGCAGTGGTTGAGAATCCGCCTGCCAATGCAGGGGACACGGGTTCAATCCCTGCTCCAGGAAGATCCCACATGCCGCGGAGCAACTAAGCGTGTGTGCCACAACTATTGAGCCTGAGCTCTAGAGCCCGTGAGCCACAACTATTGAGCCCATGTGCTGCAACTACTGAAGCCCACGCGCCTAGAGCCTGTGCTCCACAACAAGAGAAGCCACGGCAATGAGGAGCCCACGCACCACAATGAAGAGCCCCCACTCACCGCAACTAAAAAAGAAAGCCCGGGCACAGCAAAAAAAAAAAAAAGACCTAACACAGCCAATAAATAAATAAATAAATTTATTTTAAAAAAAAAATCAAAACCTAAGGACAATCATAGACAACTAGGCTTTTCCAAATAAGGTGAATGCTTAAGCTGTATCCAATCAGATAATGTCCTTGCTTTGCTTCCTCCTTTCCTCTAAAGTCTTTCCACTAGCTCCTACCAGGGAGTCTTAACTGCTTCCAGTTTGGTTCTGTTGCCTGATTCCAATTAATTTTTGCCCAAATAAACTCTTAAAATTTTTAATATGCCTCATTTTATCTTTTAACAGTTTTCTATTCACAAATGAGTAATCTAAGACCCAGGGAAGTTAAATAATTCATCCAAGATCACATAGCTACCACACGGATTTTCAATATTTAATCCAAATTTCACATTTATTTCTTTCTGCCAAAAACACAACTAAAGTAAGAATCACAAATTCATGGGGCCTGAAAGAAGAAACTACAAGTTTGGAAATGTATAAACTATACAACCTAAGGTTCATTCATTTATTCAAAATTACTTGAGCTGCATTAAATATTCCGTGGTTGCTACAGGTTCTGGGGAAACAGCAGTGGACAAGATAGATAAAAGATGGACCATAAACACTCTGTGTGTCTCCAATTTATTTACCTATATTTGGTCCTATTTTGATTTGCTTTAACGCCAGTAAAGTGGCTGGAGTAAAATATGCCATGCTTGAGGAAGAGAATAGAAATGAAAATAGTAAGGCATGGAAATGTAGCCAAGGTCAAACCTCCCCTTTGCGTAGGTTGGTAGCAACAAAAGTAACGTGACAATAAGGAGACTTGGGATGTCATCAAGGAAGGGGCTTTCACTTCGATGCTCAATTACACCAGGATCTAGAAAGGCTCTTAAGAAACTATAAATACTACACAATGCAGTTGTTGTAGAAATTTGCATGAGCCTACCCACTCTAAGTCGTTTGAACTAGTAGACAAAAAGAACACAGAACATAGAACTCTCCAAGGAGCTAAAATGGAAGAAAATGGAAAGTGAGAGTTTATGATACTATATTTAGTTTTAACCATTTTCCCCACTTTTATTGCTTTATTTTGGATTGAGTCTTTCTCTGATTGTCTTTTATCTCATCTAATGACTTACTAGCTTTATCTCTTTGGCTGCTTTAAGGTTTATATGATAGATATTTATCTAATCACTTGCACCTTCAAGGTTTTTTTTTTTAAGAAATTTATTTATTTATTTATGGCTGCGTTGGGTCTTCCTTGCTGCATGCGGGCTTTCTCTAGTTATGGCAAGCAGGGGTACTCTTTGTTGCAGTGTGTGGGCTTCTGATTGTGGTGGCTTCTCTTGTTGCGAAGCACAGGCTCTAGGCGCTCAGACTTCAGTAGTTGTGGCACGCTGGCCTAGCTGCTCCCCGGCATGTGGGATCCTCCTTGACCAAGAACCCATGTCCCCTTCATTGGCAGGCGGATTCTTAATCACTGTGCCACCAGGGAAGTCCCTACCCTCAAGTTTTATTTTACTGTTTCACCTATAGTAGGAGAACCTTACAATTGTATAATTTCATCTCTTTCCTCCAGGCCTTTGCGCTCTTATTATTTATACATTTAACTTCTATATATGCTATAAACTTCCCATATATTGTTCATGTCTTCTCTCTGAACAGTTGATTATCTATAGAGAGGATAAAGCAAGAAAAAATTATAAGTAAGCATATATTAACCGTTTCTCTTCATACCGTTATGTAGATCCTGGTTTCCAGTTTCATCGTTTTCCTTCTGCCCTGTGTAGGCTTCCACAGTTTTCCCTCTAATCTTTTCAGCTGTTGTTCCCCAGCCCAGAACAGTTTCCTCACCTGCATGTGCCGATCTGTATCTGAGTACTTGAGGGTGACCCTCTGCAGTTGTCTGGAGCTGTCTTCGGGTGCATCTTCCTTCTCCAGCACTTTGACCTGTAAGTTCTAGCCACCTCGTCCGTCATCCCGAGTCACAGCACTGTGTCCTCAACTGGAGGGGTCCACCCACCTCTGCCTGGGATCCCCTTCCTGAGTTACTACCTGGAAACTTTCCTCAGGCAGTAAACCGGGGCAATTATGAGTTTCACCTCCTTTGTTTCCCATTTCTCACGGATCGCTGTCCTTCGTTGAGTGCAGTTCAATGACTTGAATGGGATTTCTCTCATATAGTTTTCCCTCTCTCTATATATATATATTTAGCTCTTTATTGGAATATAATTGCTTTTCACTCTTGTACCAGTTTTTGAGGTACACCAAAGTGAATCAGCTGTGTTTATACATATATCCCCATATCCCTTCCCTCCTGCGACTCCCTCCCACCCTCCCCGTCCTGGCCCTCTAAGGCATCACCCATATTTTTTAATTATTTCAGGTGAGCAGATATATTTGGTCATGTTATTCCATCTTCACCTGGAGCAGAAGTCCAAAGCTGTATCATTTTCTTTAACAACTCTCATGTACTGCTTACTATATGTCGATCGCTTTTTATGTGTTTTGCAAACGTTAATTTATATAATTCTCATAATACCCCTGTGAGGTAGCCACTGCTACCCACCCATTTTATAGATGAGCAAACTAAGGCACGTAGAGGATAAGAAACTCATTTAAGATCACATCGATAAATGAGGCAACCTGTTTCAACTACTAAGAGGTGCTGGCCTGTAGAGAACATCCACTAAAATGTATTTCACAGATCTGGCCTTAGTCTGACCAAGGTACTTCTCAAGGTCATGATCAGGAGGTGGGGAGAAGAGTAACGCATGATAACTCTACCTTAGCATCTAAGTTTTTAGATAGGTGTTTCCATAATACATCAAGAACTTCTGACATTTCAAATTCTTTTGGAGTAGGTCACTAATGAGTCCAGGTTTTGGTTAATCAGCCAAGATGACAATTAGAAATATTTTAAACTGCTTAACCAAGAACATTCGACCTAAAATCTCATGTAATATTTTGATAAACAAAACTCACTTGACAATTGTATTCTTCTCTACCAAATTTAACAGTCTTTGAAGCAAATTTCACATGTATTTTCCTGATTTTTATTGTAATTATCAGTGTGTTGCAATTCTTTCTGGTATGAATGCTTCTTCATCTGATATGGGCTTTACTGACCTGCACACACACACACACACACACACAGCACGGGGATCTACCAGTCTTTAGTATTTAAAGCTTTGGGGATAGTGATGGGTGATGCGGTTTAGGCATATAGGAAATGACTTTCCCTTGCAAGGTAATTATCTTAACCAAGGTTTTAAGGTAAGAAAATGATTTTAGTTGACACTGTATTGAAGATTTGGGGTAGTTGGGTTTGTTCTTCCTCTTTCTATATATTTTCCATTCCAGTTTTCAAGGACTCTTTATTTCCTAGTTATTGCTTTAAATTGAAAAGCAAAACAAAACAAAACAACAACAACAGCAAAAAAAACCAAGCCAGGGAAACTGTAAACTCAGTTGACATTGTTATGAGGTAACCTTAATGATCCAACTTTGAACTTGGATTTGCGCTACCTCATTCTTCTAGTTTTAAATGACAAAAAATGTTATTTAACACATTGAAAGAAACTCATTCAATTCTTATTTGTGACTTGAGCCAAAATTAAGAAAACTTTCTGATTATTCTATTTTGTGAAGCTTTACAGAGCAATTAGAAGAAGCCAGCCTATCCCACAGATCTTGAATTTTTGTCATTCATTCTTTTTGGTATGCATTTCTTGCACCTTAAAATTCTTCTGTTCTGTGGCATTGCATTCGAGAAAATCATGTGTGATAATGTAATTAACTTTGCCCCAAAGATCATGGGTCTCCAGACCCCTTCCCTTTTTACTATCTTCAGCCGTAACTGAACCAGATAACAAATCTTGAAACCACACTGTGATAGGCAGAAGAGCCACCAAGATGTCCACACCCTAATTTCTGCATCTTGTGAATACTTCCTGTCATGTGGCAAAAAGGGACTTTGCAGATATAATTAAGGGTACAGGCATTAAAATAGAGATTAACCTATTAATCTAAGTGGGACTTAGCATATGTGAACCCTTAAAAACAGAGAACTATCTTCAGTTGGAGTAAGAGAGATTCAGGAGAAGAAGTTGGAGGATTTGAAGCATGAAAGGTATGTGACCCATTGTTGAAGGAATGCAGGCAGCCCCTGGGAACGAAGACCAGTCTCCAGTGGACAGCCAGCAGGGATCTCAGTCCTACAACCTCAAGGAACTGAATTCAGTCAATAACCGGAATGAGCTTGGGAGCAGATTTATTCCCAGAGCCTCCAGAAAGGAATGCGACCCTGGCAACACCTTGATTTCTGCTTGGTGAAACTCTAAGGAGAAGCCCTGAGCCATATAGTACTAAGACTTCTGACCTTCAGAACTGTGACATAATAAGTGGGTATTGTTTTAAGCTGCTAAATTTCTGGCAATTTGGTACAGCAAGGACATAAAGCTAATAGCATCATTTTCCTGAAAACTTGTGTCTGAAACTAGTACTTATTCCAAATCCTACATCAATCTGAATTCTTAATACGATTAACAGAAACGTATTTGGCCTGATTTAAGTAGATTATTAACATAGATTTACTAAAGAGATAAGTACCTCACAGTATCAAGAGAAAGGAAAAGAAACAGGCTCTGAACATGACAAGGAACAGAAGTTAAATATTAGTTCCGTAGCCAAAAACATGCCTGAGAACGAACGTGATAACGACATCATGGCTCTCCGTCTCATGAAGCAATATGGCTTGCTCTGCTGATCCTGTCAGCCCTAGACACTAGACAGCACTTTCTAACCACTGGCCGCACTGCTCCTAGAAACTGTTTCCAAATGCCACACCACCATCACTAGACATTAGTCTCTACGACCACTCTTTTATGTCATTATTGCCTTTGAATTCAACACCTGGAAATGGATGCACTGGAATGCTTATATCTAGTTGATGTGCATATACTTGAGCTGCCCTGGCAGCTGAAAAAGTGACCTCTGCTCTGGTGAGGCACTATACAAAGAGGTGAGTTCTGCCAATCACCATGTAGTGGGGAGTACTCCCAAAGCAAGAGAGGAAGAGTTTGCAAAGGATGGGCAAACCAATGTCCCCAATTATTTAGCTCACTTGCCTATAGCTTTTGCAAGTCCTATCTTAGATTCCTTCAGATCCCTGATACAAGTTTCAGAATCTTTCCTCAACTTCTTAAATTGTCTGAAGCCTCAGGTATCGTAGACAATATGCTGAGAATGTTTCATTTAAATCTGATTTTTGCCTCTTTCCCAGTAAGAGAGTTGTATCATTAGAACAGAGATTATGGGAGCACAATAGTGGAACAAATATAAATTGTTCTCTTTTAATCTCAAGTGAGCTGACCTTGGCTGTGTCTCTACTTAGCCTTTTTGCATTTGTTTGGTCGAGTGTAGACAAGGTAATGAGCCTACCTCAAATGGGTATTGATTAGGTCATGTGACATTATAAAGCTATTTAGAGAAACCTCTGAAGAGCTAAACATGGATGTAAGACAAATTGTGAGTGGGTGGTGGACGAGGAGAGGTACTAATTGTGTGAACTTAGCTCTTATAACCCACACGCTACCTTCTGAAGCAGTATATACGCCATGGACTTAATCTTTTTGTCTCCCCCAAATTCATGCTTTGAAATCCTAATGCCCAATGTGATGTATTAGGAGGCGGGGCCTTTCTGAGTAATTATGAGCGGGACTAATGCCCTCATAAAAGAGACGCAGAGAGTTCTCTTGCTCTGTCCACCATGTGCGGTTACCATACGTCGGCAATCTCCATCCCAGAAGACAGCCCTCCCCACACCCCACCATTCTGCTCCCGTGATCTCAGACTTCCCAGCCTCCAGAACTGGGAGAAATTAATTTCTGTTGTTTATAAGTTACCCAGTCTACGGTGCTTTGTCATAACTGCCCAAACGGACTAAAACAGTGTGTTAATAAATCTAAGGAACGTGGCAAAGCAAGGTAGCAGTCTGTTGCTGTGACATCGTTTAAGCCCTCTTGCTTAAAGCAAATTGTTAACTTACATATAAATATAGATATTTTTTCTCTGCTGTTTTTCCCCCTGATTCGTGCCCCGGTGACTCTGGATGAATTCTCCTTCGCCCTCTTCCATTGCCAACAGCTTCAGTTCTTGATTTTCTTGAAAGAAGGAGCTGTGACATGTGGCACTTTTCTTAAAAGGCTTGTATGTAAGGAGCTAATTTTTAACTTAATGGAGGCAGTGAAGTAGCTTAGAGTATTCTTATCATGTTTAAAAACAATCCACGTGGACATCAAACTGCTCCACAAAATAAAATAGGTAACATAAAAAAAAAGACAGAATGATAGATGACTAGAAAGATGGACAGATAGATAGATATATATGTGATATAGCAAACTATTCATGAAAGAATCTAGGTGGGAGGTTGATCATGGTTCACTGTATGATGCTTTTAACTTTATGAAAGAAATAGCGTTCTCATTTTAAAAGTAAATATTGGGTAAAATAGAAAGAATTTTGGAGCTAGAAAAAGCTCTGAAGTTTAAAGAGCACAAGTTCACCATTACACGGCAGGTTACTATATCCAATAAATAATTTTTGTGTGAATGAATGGAATGAATTTGAAAAATAAAATCAAGAGTCCAGGTGGATAAGGGGATAGCTAAACTGCACAGCTAGTGAGTGGCAGAATCACAGCTTAATTCAGATCTCCCGACTTCTTATTAGACAACGTTTACATTTGGATTACTAGTCCTGGTCACGGTTAATATGAAGCAAGTCCAGCTTGAGACACACATATGCAGATTCTTAGGATATGGTGTGGTGTCTGGCATAAATAAACAATTTTTCTTTTTTTATCAAGAAACATCATTTATGGAAGGTTAATGGAGCGTGAAATTTGATCTCAAGCTGGTGATCATTTCCAACATGTCCTCACTCAACTCTTACTTTTACCACTTACTCATTAGGGCTTCCCTTTGTGGTGTACGCGCGTGTGTGTAGGTGTAGACGCTGAGGGGGCTGAAGGGAGGGTGACTGTGAGGAAGGAGGGCATGGGGGTTCCTCCTGCCCTACACAACTCAGGAGGGTAGCTTTAGCGCTCCTTCGCGTCCCTGGCCTACGTCAACAAACACTTTCTGGTATTCAAAAAGTTTGGGGCTGGGTGAGTCTCAGAATTCAGAATAGTTCAGATTTTAGAATGGTGTGTTATATATCTGTGCACTAAGTACCTCTCCAAAGCGGCATGGGACGTGCCCCATAATCAAGTATTTAATACACCTGAAGTGAAATATACAGACATTGACAACAAGTGGGATAGATAAAGACTATGAACAACCTCCGATTAATTCCTGTCAGGTCAAGCTTTTCTCTCAAATAAGAAACAAGAAAATTTCAGAGCTTTTTGAATTTCATACTTGCAGCTGAGGATCTAAACCTGCGCTCGAGGTGTATTAAAGCTCTGATCCTTGGGAAAATGAGGAATGCGTCCCAAACACGCTGCATTCTCTTCAGGTCGGATGCATTCTTGGTTTGTGCTGAGAAGAAAATGAAAGCAGATAGACATAGAATACAGAAGAATTTGAATTTAAAGAATGTACTTTGTTTCTAAGTTGCTCTCATTGGACTAGCAATTCTGTAGTGTTAAGCGATGTACTTGGCCCAGTAATTTGGTGTAAAAAAAATGGAATGAACGATTTACTGAAGAAATTCCCCTTCTTCACCTGGGTGGCCACTCTACATAATTTTAGGATCCGTTCAGATGTCATCTCCTCCAGAAGCGCTTCCATCGCTCCTCAGATGAAGTTGAGTATCCATCCTATGTATTCCCATGGCAATCCACGTCAGCTTTCAACATACTAGTATTTCTCTGTTTCCTTATCCGTCTTCTACACTTTGAGGACAAACACTGAAACTTTTAAAGTGTATTTGTTCTCAGCACTCAGTAGGCTCTTTACTAGTCAAATGATTCAGGTTTTAATTGAATGAGTCATTAAATAGCTGGTCATTAACTAGGCATACTGACTGATGTCACAGCACTTTCTGTTGGACCCATTGCAAAAGTTTGATCTTGTTTGATGAAATTAAATTTTAGTCTATGGTAGCCTCTTCCAGGCAACGGGGAAGAGAGGGGCAGAACACCTTCATTTAGTGGGTGAGAATATTCATGGAAATAAAGATATCATGGAACTGGCCTCCCTTCCAGATTTTCCACGTATGTAAGTAATATGTGAGAATAAAATGTGCCTTTACAGGCCTTTACTCCAATGCTCGCCTCCGTGAGCACTCAGTCATTCTTACCTCTGACTACTGTTCATACTGTTTCCACTACCTCTAAGTAACTTGTCTCACTTTCTCTTGGCTTTATATTTCTATCTCCTTATGTCTTCCAAAGCTTCACGATTTTTGGTATATTTTCTCTAGAGAAGTTTTTGCCTTGGTCTCACTGTTTTAAACTGAAAAAAAAATTTAAGAAATATTTCTTGTACTGTCCACAGATACCATTTAGTACTGAGAATTTTCACTTAGCAGAGTTATTATAAGAAGTCATAGGCTCTGTGTTTGGAGAAGGAAGATACACCCAACCACATGAGTTATGGCTAGGGTAGTAGAGAGAGGAGGTAAAAAGCAAATATGAAAAGCTAATTCTAGTGGCTTCGATCATATCTTCTCAACATCATTGCCTCTTGAGTACAGACTCGCATGACGTGACGTTCTTTCTGACTCCTTTGCACTAATACATTCCATTCCTGTCTCCACTAGTTGATACCCACCTACCGATTAATACTGATCGTCAGCTTGGCATCCCATTAGCACACATCAGTCAGCTCAGAGTTCAAAACATGGTCAATAATTCTTTGGATAACTCTTAAAAAGCACCATATTGCCATTTCAAGAGCTCTAGTCAGGGTAAAACAACACCAGAAACATCAATAATAATACTAATCATCATGATTCAATTCCAAATGATTATTAAAATAATAAAAGCTCTGGAAACTGAGTAAGCAAAACTGACTTGTTCTCTGCCTTCATCATGGTTAAGCCTATCAATACTATAGTAAAAACAGTACAGTAGTAGAAACATAGTAATCCTTGTTTCCGAAGTAAATACAAACAAACCAGTGAACAGAAACAGGGCCATTCTGTCTAGAACCAGCCCCTAAATTAGTGAAGGCTTGAGCCTTTTTTTCTGAAAGGTACTAATGCCCTTGTAAAAACAAATCTGTTCCTGAATTCTGCAATATGATTTCTGAAGATATAGGATAACTCTTATAGAGTCATAATCATGTGAAGAGACTGGCATATTTGTTTGCTTTTGTTTTGCAATTAAGAATACAGCTAACAGCACCCTGGTAAACTTATGGTTTTATTTCTGCTAATCACTGCTATGTATCTTTTTTTTTTTTCTTTTTGAGGGGGTGGGACAATGGTGATTAGTTCTTTTAAAAGCTGGAATTTAGATTTTAATTTTCAGTTTTTTTGTCTCTGGACTTAAGTCTAGAGACAGAGTGCCAAGTGCTGGGAAGCTAAGGCAGGCTTTACAACGTTTGTGAAACATCTGGGGCATTGGTAGGAATGGATTAGCGTGCAGAGTAGAAGTGAGCCATTGATGGAGGAAATAGCATGAGATAAATCATGGAAAGTGACAGGCTCAAAATGTGTCGGTCGAGTTCAGCTGGACCACAAGTTTCATGTGGTAGCAGAAAGGCAATAATGCAGGGAAGATAACATCCTCACCTCAGACATCATGTTAGCACAGATGCTTTTTACTAATTAGAGTAGTAATATATACTACTGCTAACCTTCAACTGCACACACGTGCATTATGTAACTGTAGATGCCTTCTACAGTGAATATTTTCCATGTTGAAGGCTTCCTTAGAGAACAGTCTGAGACATCCAAAAAGCTTCATTATACGATACATAGTCTCTACCTCTTTTTCTCTTGCTATCGTTCTCAAAGAAATAGAAAGGCATACTTATTTTAATTGTTTTTTTTTTTTTTCTCAGGAAGCATGCAAACTGCACCGGAAATGCGACGATTAACGATGATTTTCCTTCACAGTCTCTCAGGGTGCCTCGTTTCCACAACGTGTTCTGGAAGCTTTCTTGGAGATGAATAGCCCCTATAAGTTTCAAATTGAAAATAGCAAGTAAAGACATTTCTCTGTGTCACGTAATCAAATACAAAAAAATCAGTTAGCACAGCCACACTAGATAATAAATGCATTTCAGTAATCATGTACAGAAACTGTCTACCCACCTCCCGCCTCTCCCGTGGGAATGGATTCCCCCGGCCTTTATTCCCTATAGAGTCAAACTCAGTTGTGTTTCCTGATGTGAGTAAGTATCCATCTGTGGCCCTGATCACCACCATTATTATGTGTTATTAACCAACGTGAAAATTATCAAGTTACGTAATGACAGCAGTCAGCACCATGGCCCTCACATCCTTTCTTCAAAGTGTTTCCTCCCAATGAAGAGTTTAAAATTGAAATTCGTCTTTTAAGCAAAGTAGATATAGTTTTCTGGTGTGTGTTTCAAATATTACTTACATATTATTAATATTATATGTAACATATTACATATAATAATATTCTTAAATTATTTTTGTTATTTCTCCAAGCCTCCATCAAGTGTGAATAATAATCATTGAATTACTATGGACTGAAGTACAATTGTCTAGGATGATAGTGGTTCTAGAAACCAGACTTGGCTAGCCTTGAGGGTAATTAAAAGAGTGATCTTTTCAGAATTTCAATTTCAGGCTTAATCACTGAGTAAATTATAAAGATGTACCCCAGGGAACTTTAAAGAAGTAATGAGGCTTTCATTTCCATATGTCAGATTAGCTTTTTTCCTAGTGTACTTGCTGTCAGAAAAGGCCATGAGCTAATTTTTTGGCTCATTCAAAGCAGAGAAGAAGACCCTGAACAACATTTTCCAATAAAAGGCACAAGGAGAAAGTCAGTTCTGATGGGAATTTGCTGCTGGAGGATTTTTCATGCTTGCCATGATTCTATGGGACCATCTGTGGGCATTTGTGTAAAGGGAAAACAGGCACATGCAGAAAAGAATCCATCTTCAAAAGTGGAGTGACATTCTCTATCCAGACTATGTCTAACACTTATCAGTGTCAAGGCTATTTGATACATCAAAGATTTGAAAAACACATTTTGAATTAACCTACTTCATAGTGTCTCCAAATTGCTCACTTAAATTGAAGTTCACTGGATCTCTCCAGCTGGATATACTCAAATTCTTATTTTAGAACAGGATTCTAAAATAAGATCTAGTTTTGAAATACTTTGTAACTGGCCAGCAGATGCAATAGATCCAGACAGTACAGCTAATTGCTAGCAGGGGCATCTTACAGATCTGAATGGTGTCAAGGCTGGAGCTTTATCACACTCACTGTTTCATTTTTCTTTTTGTCAGTATGTGATACTAATTACATGCTCTTTGCACCTTCTGAGATCCCTTTCATTCTAATACTGGTGAAATTTTAGAAACTAACCCATATCTCTATTTTATTTTCAGGAGCAGGCACTACTTTATATGCATGGGATTTTATTTCCTAGGGAGACAAGTTTTGCTGGTAGACCATCCAAATATAACAAGGAGTTCCTGCCATTTCATACAAGGAGTAAAGTCTGTTTAAGAGCTCTCAGGTAGCACCAGGTCACAGAGCTAATATCAGCATCTCTGAATACGCCTGCAAAGTCCTCAAGCGAGTAAAAGTTGGTCCAACATTTTGGGGGCTTTGTAAAACAGGCTTTTGAGCACACTGTGTGTGCTCAGTGGAAAATTATTTTTACAACCACATTATCCAAAAGAGTTGGAATATTATACGGAAAATGATGAAAACTGAACGTGTTAGAGCTATTTCAGTTTAATGTCTAGGATGGGCGTGCTAACCAAATCTGTGTCACCAAAATAGAGAGTACATTTTCTTCATTTGAAAGGGGGAATAAATATAGAACTCTCAGATAAAAATGTTCTCTATTTTTATTCCCAAACTTATTTTGGTTTTGATCAACTTTGGAATAAATGCACTTAAAAGAAACAAGTAAACCTTCTACTCCTGAATTCACACAGTACCCAAGAAAATCCATTATTGAGCTTATAAGTGGATTAAATGGGCAGTAAAACAAATCTTTCATAGTCTAGAAGACTTCAGATAATGTATATGTTCCATTACTTAAATCGTGAAAGTTATAAACCTCCCAGAAACAAACAGTGCATCGCTTGATTTGGTAAACCAGGATAGACTTCACCTTAAGGAGTATTTATAAAATATACTTAATTTCCCCTTTAGAATAATTTGTGACTGTACATCCTCTCAATATTGAGAAAATGCTTTACCTTTGGTAGAAGCTAAATTTAGAAAATAATTTAAGAAAACTATTTTATCACTTTCCTTGGTATCTTTCCCTAATTTTAAGTATTTTAGCCACTGTAATCAGCCGTTGTCAATGGAAACAATGCCTCACTTGATCCAAAGAAACCAGCGATGAAAGCTGTAAAAAATGCAGTGGAGTAAACTGTAGCTGCTTACTGAGAACGCACATACACAGAAAATCAGGTAGTAATAAAACTGATTACTAAACATAATATGTGGAATGGAAAAGAAAAAAATCTCTTGGTCAGTATTCATCATTCAAATACACGTATAATTCCAACTTCAAGGCTTTCATGCAGTTCCATCCCAGCCAAGTTGCGTGGTAACGGAATGACACCTCTGCTCAAGGCATGTTTCATGTTACTGATCATTAACTGATCATAAGCACAAAATTGGACTCTAGGTACTGAGTGAACACTGCACATCTGCTAACATTTAATTCTCTCTGCATACCATAGAATATCACCTCAGTTTTTCAGATGAAGAAACTAACAGAATTAGAAACCAAAAGGTATATTGGAAACCAATGGGGCTAGAAAAACAAATTCAGGCCATGTTCATCTAGTATTAAAACGCAGTCTAAACCTTCTAAACCAAAAGGTAGTTGTCACAAAAAAGCAGAAGACAACACCTTTAACCTTGAGATAATAGCCTACCAAGTGATAAAACTATCAACAAATATCCACGACAGAACTTAATGAATGAGTTAAAACTATATATAAAATAACCACAATATATTCATCACATCTTGGAGGTGTCCACAATGTCCTATGGCATCAGAGAAAAATGAAACCAAAATCTACAGAAGACATCAGAAAAGTCTTGCTGGCATAATTAACATAGGTACTTAAGTTCCAGATCACAGAGGAGATGACAAATTTGAGAAGCACGCAACAAAGAAAAGGAATTTGAGGAGGGTGATAGTGTATTCAAATGTATTATGTGCCATATAGTGGAGTTTAACTATTCTTGTAACCATTACAGCATTATTGAAATACGTTAAAGAGGGTAATATTGATAATATAATATTGCTGTTATAGAATAAGCGTCTGACAATGATATCAAGCTTGTATTTGAAGGGCTTAAAATGAAGACAGAGCTATTGGAAAATTCTGCATAATAAAGAATGAGAACCTCTTCTATGGCAGTGAAGATGAAATGATGGTTGGAAAGATATTTTGGAAAATCAAATCAGTAGGAATTAGCTATACAGGAAGACAAAAACACCCCTGCATTTATTTTAAAGTGTTTGTTTTAAAATGGGTAGAACTATTTCATTCAAATAGACTGAAGAACACCAAAGTTTTATTGTGTTTTCTGCCACAGATGCTTCTAAGAGCTTTGATGTATACAATCCACGAAGGCATTCTAAAAGAAATTAGAATAAGCATATTTTTTAAAAGATCAAATCAGATACAAATTCTAAGACAAGTTAATCGGTAATGAGCAAGGAACATTAGTGCAGGAGTGTGCAAATCAGGCCCTCAACTCTTACTAACATGTTTGATAAAGTAAGTCACCCTCCCTGGACCTCAGTTTAAGTGATTGTACATGGGAAGATTAAGGACGATAACATGACATTCTCCTTCAGTTCTTAATCACAGAGTTCTCTTGGATTCTGTTCTCCAGTTGTAAAGGCATGTGAGTGAGGCCAGTGGTTCTTACCTGGGTCATCAACTGAGCAGTAGTAAGAAATGTCTGAGTTTGTTTAAGATGGTGGAATACACACATTAAAAATTGACTCCCTCGAGTAATTCATTATCTACAAAGGACAAAACAGATCAATAGTTGATTATTTGTTTCAAAGGATTGTCATGATCAAATGAGATAATGCAGATAAAAGTGCTTCGAAAAGAAGAAAACATGTAAACATCAGACAGTATCTTTCTGGATACAGCCCTTGTGTAAGAGACATCCAAAGGCTGGAGTAACGTTCAGTATTTATTCAACAATATTTATTAAGTATCTGCTATGTGTCAGGCACTATTTTAGGTACTGACATAATTTTGAAACAAACAAACAAACAGATTCTTATTTCCAGGCGTTTTAATTCTGGTTGGGATAGGCAGGCAGTAATCGATATACTAGCTGGTGATGTTTTGTAATTAAAATATAACAGTGTTTTGTCATAGTGACTGAGAAACAACTCTATAGATGTGGCCCACAAAGACCTTTGAGGTCGGAGCGACACTTGAATGACAAAGAGAGTATTGTACAAAGAAGACAGAGAAATAAGCAGGAGCCGGACCTCATAAAGCCAGAGCAAGTTAGGAGCTGAGACTTCACTCTAAGGTGGTTTTTGGTAGGAGAGCAAATGATTTAGTTTCCATTTTAAGTGATTTTACTACTATTTTTTTAGGGAGACAGTAGAGGAATAATATTGGGAGCAATATAGAGTTAATCTACAGATGGGAAATGATGTGATTAGGTCCGGGTTAGTAGAAGTTAAATAGAGGGAGAAGAATAGATTTAGAGATTTTAGAGGAATTTAAAATTTAGAATTGACAGGACTGGCTGACGGTTTAGATGTTGGAGCAGGGCAGGGAAAGACAGAAGCAAAGGTTACCTGGTATGTAGCTTCTTAATAAATAACTTTTCAATGAATGAATGAATGCTAGAGCTGAGTATTAGAAGCTATCAAGGAATTCACCAGGTTGAAAGAGAAAAGGGCATTTAAAAGTAGCCATACAGTAATGTTTGCCCCTCTTCTTTATACCTGTCCTGTTAATAGCTTAATTCTCTAGCTAGTTGAAGACTCACCCTAGAGTTGGATGACTGTATCTTCTTAAACAGCAAGAGAGCGTTCTCTCTCTCAAACTCGTCTCCTGAGTGGATTATGGGCAAGCCAGAGGCAAGGGTTCCATTTTCACTATAACCTTCAGGTCTCTTTGCCTATCAGCCTTCAGATTAGCGAAGCACTTGTAGAGAATGACTCTTAGCTTTTAATTCTAATATACAAGAATGTATTAGAATATATTAGGGTCTGTGTTATAAAATATCTTAAATCAGCATGGGAAGGTGAGATAGAGTTCCAAATTAATGCCTTTGCTAAGTAGAATCAAATAGATTCAATTTTCCTAATGAAATTTAGGAATGTCAATGAAATACACATAAACAATATACTTTTTCATTAAAGATAACATAGGATGAAGGCATTTAATGCTCTTCTAACAAAAGAATTGGTGGATTGCATTTATAAAAAGATTTACCAATGTCTCTCTTTGAGATGTGAAGTTGAAGGATTTGTGGAATTGAACTGACCTGACATTTCTCACTTTAGGAATTGGCTGGTGATTTCATATCTCCTAGTTGCCTGAAATTTTAGAATAAAAATTGAGATATGAATGATTCTAAAGGACATTTACATTATCCTTCGGTATTTATCTGGCTTATTTAGAAAACTATGTAATCCATACCTCTATTTCAGAGTGGAATCAGAGAATCCTAGTACATTAGAGAGAGGCTGAGACTCTCTAAACCAGCCCTGTCCAATAGAAATTTAAGATGAGCCACACATGTAATTTTAAATTCTCTGGTATCCATATTAATATAAGTAAAAGGGAACAAGTTAAATTAATATTTAAAATATATTTTATTTAGCTAATATAGCCAAAATATTATTACTTCAACATGAAACCAATATTAAAAAGTTATTGAGATTTTTACATTCTTTTTTTGAAAGAGTAACTCAAGTCTTCAAAATCAAGCATGCATTTTACACGTATAGTGCATCTCCGTTCGAACCAGTCACATTTCAAGTGCTCAGTAGGCACATATGGCTACTGAGCATGGCTCTAATCCATATTTAAGAGACAAAGAACGTAAGATCCTAGATAGAGTAATAAATTTTCCCAGACCTTTACAGTCTAACTCTTATATCTCACTCTTATAACGTTGGGCTTATAAGTAACAATTGTTGATTCTTTCTGGACATTTTTCACGTGCCAAGCGCTGTTCCAAACCCTTTCCAGTTATTAACTCAGCTCAACAACATAACAGTAAAGAAGGTCCTCTGTTCTCTTCACACTGATGAGGAAACCAAAGCATGGAAAGGTTAAAGCTTGACCAAAGATACCAGCTTCTAAGTGGCAAAAAAAAAAAAATGGATTTGAACCTGGAGAGTCTGCCTCCGGTTTGTACTCTTGACCCTGACAGTTTTCTGGCAAAAGGTAAGACAAGACTTGAAAGCAAAGTGCAGAACAAGACTGTCAGTCAAAGGCGGTATCTGCCCAATGTTTTCATCAATAGTGATGTTTGTTGTGCTCAAATGAACTCTTGAAATAATGTTGTTTTAGTGAGCTGAAAGCATCTTTTTCAGCAAATCCACCGCATTTCTGGCAAAATATGTTGTCATGGGCTGAGTGTCTGGCACCCCTTCCAGACAAGCTTCAGCATATTTCACTTTCTCTTTCTGACTTTTCCATTTGGTGGATTTCTTTCTACCTCTTGCTTTTGTTTTGTTTTCTCTTTGTTTGCTTGCTTTGATATTATCCTAAGAAAACGGTGGATTTCTTTTTCTCTGTAGTTCAGGATGTTTATTAAGCATCGCAGTTAATAAAATGTCTTTACATGTTTACTTCCATGACCTTGTTCCTGTTAACAAAATTGGCAGTCAAACTATTTGTAGGCATTTTAAGAGATATTTGATATCCTAATGTATCTTAAGAATTGATGAATACCTAATCAATTTCTTTATAAAAGAAACTGATCTGACATTGACAAAATTGAAGTTGATGTGAGTTACACCTATTCAAATGCTGGAAACTCCCAAGGTCAAAGCATTGGTGCCAAATATAGGAATGTCCTTTCCTGTGCACTCCAGTCACTTAAGTCAGTTAGGAACTGATGTTAAGATTCGCTCTTTCTCAGATAAATAGCATACGATATTGCTTATGTGTGGAATCTAAAAAACACACAGACTGTTGAGTATAGCATAAAAGAAACAGGCTCATAGGTATGGAGAACAAACTAGCTGTTACTGGTGGGGAGGATGAGGCGGGGCTATATTGGGCTGGGGGAGTGGAACGAACTACTGGGTGTAAGACAGGCTACAAGGATGCAGCGCACCATGCCAGGAATGTGGCCGATACCGTGTAATGACTGTAAATGGAGAGTAACCTTCAGACATTGGATACAAAAATTAAAAGTGAACATAAAAGTTTCTCTCTTTTCTCCTTCTCTCTCCCTGAGAAAAGACAAGATGCATTCATGTGAGAAACGACATCACACAAAGTCCACTGCACTTCGCCTGCCAGGTTTCCTTCCCCAATTAAATTACAGGCCATGCAGTTTGCACAAGTTATGATTATCTACGTTTTGTTTGTCTTCAGGGGCTTCCGAAGTAGACATGGATCCCTGACCCGCTCACTGCTAACCACTTAGCAGGCACCTCCCTCACTTCCTGAATCACGGTTCTGATGACACCCTGCTCCTCCCACGCAGCTTTCCGTTCTAGGGCATCAGATTCAAGGAAACTGAAGCCGTTGCTGAAGGGATGACAGCTGGCGTAGACCATGCTCACTGGCACACAGTGATTCCATCCGATTGTCTTAAGTCAAAGGACTTTTAATGCAATTTCTTTATTTTAGAGAGAATCTAGAATTGTCCTCTCAACCACCATGGCTCAGGTTGCTGCAATTAACTGAAGGCATTTTCCTCCTCCAGTTTTAACTTGAAAATAAAACGATAATTTTTTTTGCCTCAAATTTTCTACTCAAGCGTTCATGTTAAAAGTCAAGTGAATATTGATTTCTTTAAAAAGTGGCTGTGCAGATGGAAGTGATTTTCCTGCTCATTCCACAGCATAGCAGCTTCGGATACAGGAACACAAGCCTTGCGTCCGCAGGCCCACGGTGCCTCCTGAGGCTGCTTCTGTAGGAAGCATTGTGAGTGTACAGCCACGCGTGAATTTCATTTCTCTGTTATGGCTTCTGCAATTCTTGTTCCTGCAAGGCTGTTTTTTATGAGAACAAAAATGGCCCATTTTTGGTTAAAAATAATATAGTGTATGCTCATTACAAATGCTGAACAGCAGATAGAAGCATCGTTACTGAATAATGCTACTATTACTTTCTTTTAGCCGCAGTGTTTCACATTTAACCCCTTCTCTTCCTACAGGTATAGGATTCCTATTCTCTGTCCTGAATAACTTAAGTCCTACTTATAGGAAAAATATACCCTAATTTAAACCTGAATTGAAATGTCAACTTACACAGAAAAGAAGTGCAGAGTAAACTCTAGGATAGTTTTGATTAGCTCAGAAATACAGTTTCTAATAGGGTCCCTACAGGCTTAGATGTTAGAGATCCTATTTGAAAACTTTAAATCTTCAGCACTGCCAGGAAGGTTATATTTGAAAGACTATAACTGAGCTTGTTAAATATTTAATTGTGACAGTTTCTTAAACATTATTGTAATAGTTAATTGATAAAACACAGAAAAGATTTTATTGTTATTCTTGTCTTAATAAAATAATACAACTAAAGCCCAGCTTCAATCATATCATTTCCCTAATCAGAAACGTGCAGTCACTCCCCAGTTACCTACAGAGTGAAATGTTAATCCCCTCAGCTGTATTTCAGGCTCCCATACCGTGACTTGACCTATGCTACCTCTCTAATCTCTCTGTGACGTTCCCTACGCCCTAGTCAATCTTATTCTTAAAAATGTTCAGGAATAAGATTGAAGAGCCTCTCTTGATAACCTGTGTTCATGTTAAGCTTTCTAACCTTACTTTAATTTCTTTCTGCTATCTCACCAGATAGCTAAAATGTTCTAAGTAAACATTCTACTTTCATTCAGGACAGGGTGAGCTGTCTTGAAGAAAGCAGACTACATCAATAGCATTAATGTGCTAAATTTGCAACAAAAAAAAATGCATTATTACTATTCCATAGAGAATCCCACACACATACACAATGCTGATACCTTCACAATGGACTCCATTTTTTAAATATTTCTATTTCTAAGGTAACATACTCTTTTTCCTCTTCACCTGAGCTCCCAATCAGCACTACACTTGTCCAATCCTTGCAATATATGAAGCCCTGTGTGAGGTGTTAGGCTGACTGAGTTTTTAGTGGTTGAATTTTTAGACAAACAGGTTAAGTACTTTGACAATAATATTCTTAAACTGTATGCCAGAACAACAATTAAAAATGAGCAAGATTATTTTCTATGTAGAAAGATGTATCTTCCCTTAACTACTCTAAGACCTGTTAACTATATTATATAATTTTGTCTTGGAATATATGTCCTCATCTCATACTTACTGTTTGTCACGTGCTCGCTGACCAGAATAATCTGTGATCTTTCTCATTTAGCAAAAGATTATGTTAACCTACAACCTTAACATTAGCATCATAAGTTCCTTTCAAAATGGAATAATCTTGTTTACAACTGATTTGAAACTATATTCCAAGTGGTCTTTAGAGGTGATGCAATAACTTATTTATGTATAAAAGTTTTAGATATCAGGCCTTTATGCCCGACATTTCTAAATCTATAAAGGCAGGAATGATGCTTAAGTGATCTACTATCTCCTTGGGATCCCCCAACTTCACAGTAAGGAAAGATTGCTTGCATGCAAAGTTACGCAGGAGATACTAGCAGTACTGAAGCATAAGTGACCTGGTACCTCTAAAGATAACATGATTCACTTCCAGCCTCTCATATGAAGCCTTCCTTGAACACCATCGCTACCACCAGAGGCACAAACAACCTTTCCCTTCTCTCAGTTCCCATAGAATTTTGTTGATGTCATAGCATTATTGATTATTTTAAATGTTTATCTCACTTGTCTTACTCTTTTCTGATTCCCAAAACTAGCTTCACTGATAGTAGGTGCTCAATAATGACATGCTAATGGATGAGTGTAACTTTTCTAGGCTTTCTGATTTTCTTGTTCTTTGAAAAATATAGCACTTTGACTCAGTGTTTTATAATCAAGTGCTGCCTTTAGTTGTTGCTTAATCATTTAACGTGGACATGCCCTGACGGTTAAGAAACTGGTTATATTTTTTTGTACCCCACTAAACTTTCAATCACTGGAAAATTGGTACAGCACTGTTGCGTAAGTAATACCTCAATTTCAAATTAATTGAGTTATTTATTTAATAACCACTGAGATTACCATGCTGAATAAATCTAAGATAGTTTTGGTCCTCAGGTCAGGATTATTTCCTAAAAAGATAATTTCAAGCATCATTTCAAACTCACTGAATCAGAACTTTCAGGGAAAGAGCTGAGAAATCTATGTTTTGAAAACTTATAGGTGATACTGAAAATCAGCTAAGTTTTGAGATTGTTGAATAGGAGTTTGCCAAGAGGAAAAAAAAAAGCATGAGATTAAAGATAAAGAAGACACAAGCTCTTCCATCTCTGTCTCCTGCCATCCTTCATTGCCTGAATCTGGACACACAAAGAACCCTCCACTAAGACCTCCCCCCCGCCCCCCCAGAATCAGAAGAGATGCAAAAAACCAGAACCATCTATACAAATAACAAATCAATTACTCATGACAATACATATATATACATATAAAGGTTTTAGATCCTGGACTGGTTTCCTGGGACTGAGAGATAAAACTGAAGAATTCTTAATAGTGAATATGGTCTGAAGGAGAACAAAATACTCATGCCAATACAAGTGCAAACTGAGTTAGAGGATTTAGAGGTGAAAGAGAAGACTAAATGTTAGAATGACAGTAATGCCTCTTAATCAGAACAGTGGCATGGCAGGTAGGAGGTATACAACTGTGGTTCTATGTGTGGTCCAACATTTCATGGGGTCATAGAAGTCAAATGAACTTTTGAGTTTCATTCTTGAATTGACAGAAAATTTGCCTTTTGAAATATTAAGTGTGTTTGGCTAAGCTCTCAAGGCAACCCTATGAGCCCAGTGAACTACTAGAAGGGTAAAGCTAGGAGAGACCTGCTCTAAGTAGGTAAAATAGTTTAGCTGGACATTATCAATCTTTTATCAGATATAGTGTATAATTTTACATCCATGTAGAAAGCTAGGGGCAAAAAAAATCCCTGAGAAAATCAAACTGCTGTGAAATTATACACACAGAACTGATCAAAGTTTACATTGAAACATGAGCAATTCTTAAATCAAAAAAGATAGATGGAAACTGTTTAATGGTTACATCCTCTCATTTTCCAAATGAAAATATACATTATCTGTGGACCTGATTTCCTGATATTTTTAGGCTAAAGAGAAGGCTCTCTAATATCACACTAATTATTGATGGGTTTGTGCCTGAAAATAGTGTTTTTAAGGAATATTAATGCCTGGCTATTCACTAAATGGCTGCTAAATGTTCTTAAAGTATTCTGAGCAGTTAATTTAATTGATCTGCAAATGGATGGCATTAAGAAAGTCTCGTCAGAGACCTAACAAATAGTTTGGTAAGACTTGAATTTGAACATGTGGGTTGAAAATGATATAATTATGATGTTGACATCCTCACCTCAGAAATGTGCTTTTACCCTCAGTGGGCTAAAGGAAAATTTGAAGTCGAGGATTCTTCATTTCACTGCATTCCAGTCTGAAAATGAGAGCAACCTTGAGATACAAGTAAAAGATAGGAGACATTTCATGACCTTAAGAGACATCAGGCTAACTTGATTTCCTTTCCACCACCATGTCCTTTTTCCTTTCCTACCCTTATGTTGTTTTGATGCTCTAGAGCCTGAAAAGAAATCCACTATATTTCTATTTTTTTCTGATCGTTTCCTGTGACTTCCTGATACAAGCATCTTCGTTCATAAAAGTCAAGTAGTACGCATAAGGACCTGAGAAGGAAAAAATAGGAATTGTACCTTTCACTCTGCCAAGTCCAGTGGATTTTTAATATTGTTCAATCAATCAGTTGAACACATGCGTTTGTTAATTACCGACACGGCCTCAGTGCTATCGACAACATAACCTCCTCTCAATGAACTGTACTAGACTTGGAGCAATGACACGTTTAACCAAGAATTAACTAGGTAACTACACAAGACAGTACAGGTTTAAGTGTTGACCCATATTTTGCTGACTCTCAATTCACATCAGGATTTTAGGTAAGTGGAAAAGAAGAAAAGGGACAGGGATTGGAGGCTGGTAGAATGACAGCAACCTGCGGGAATACGTACTTCATGGAAATTGTAGTTTTATAGTGAGGCAGGAAGCCGGAGAGAAATAGCAAGAGATGGACAAGGATCGACAAGGCCGCCTTGCTCTTCCGCTCTCATTTCTTCCATCATCTCCGCATCTGAGTTCTTCGAGGAAAGTGACCAGACCTGGAAATAGGAGTTCCTGGGAGGATTCCCAGAGAATTAGCTGCCTAGTCTGGATGCTTTTGTTTGAAGAAAGCAGACACAATGTCTATATTAACCTTTTGACACCTAAACAGGTGGGGGTTATCTTGAGGAAGACTGAAAAAAAGCCAAGGCCAAAGTTGTTTATTTCTGGGAATAAATGTGTTACATGTTTGGAAGCTAGATTTTAGGACTTTGCTTATGTATTTCCCATATATTACATGTCATTTTCAGGAAGTGCTTACTCTGAATCAAATCAGAGCATATAATTAATTCAACTATGTACGGCTGCTGCCTAGTTTACTGCTTTTTAAAGTGCACAGATACTAGGTAGCGAAGTGGACAAGGTAGCTTTATGCTCTCAATGGATTAGAATTCAAAAAAAGCCATTTACGTTACCAAATTCTTGATTGTTTCCAGGACAAGCACTTTTTGCAAAACTCCTTGCAATTCATTTTGTAAGCTTCCCAATGAGACTTATTTTGGGAGGAAGTAGTAGTTGTTCTTCTCATTAGAGTGTCCAACAATAAGGCAGGAAGTATTTGAAAATAATCAGGAAGCCAGGAGAGTTAAGGTCAAAGCTTGCAACCTTTAAATAAATGTTTTATCTTTTCCTGAGTTCTTAAAGGAGCATTTATTATTTTAATCAAAAGTCAGAGCATAGACGCTAGAGGGTGGTGGCTGATGGAGTGAGGTGGAGGAGAGAGAGGAGAATCAAGCCTGTGACAGGATTTCTAAACTTGGCTCCACATCCATTATCTCAAAGGTGACTGTGTCATAATGACAGGTCACAAATGGGGGGGGGTACAAATGATGAGCTGGGGGTGGGGGTGGGGTTCAAACACAGGCACAGAATGCTCATTAGTTACATTAATCTTGACCTAATGGAAGTCTTGGCTTAGGAAGGTGGCATGAGTGAGACTAATGTTCTAAATGCAGGATGCTGACAGAACAGAAAGTAAGTTACCAGAAGGTCATGGGCCATAATCTCAATATTTGGTTTGTGGATTCTGAGAGATGAGTGATGAAAAATAACCATTGCTTGAATAATATTTGGTAATGAAAATTGATTTCAAATGCCATCACACATGCGCACACACAGATGCTCTATAGCTCTCTGATAAAATTTAATTTGGGATGAGTGCTAAATTCACCTGCTTGATCTCCTTGGAGATGCCATTATGGTTTGTCAAACACACTCTCCGTGTTACCTATGCATACTATTTTTAAAATATGAGAACCGTAGGAAGCAGCCCAAGTTGAAGGATGAAAATTGTATGTGCTGATTCTCTCCTATCAATTAACTATATTGGACCCCAAAGCACTTAAAAATAACTAAGGGTTGAACTGCAGGAATGTCTGAGTTAATAATCTACAATTTCCTTCATTTCGAAAGTAAATTAGAGCTGTTGTGGGATTTTTTTCAATTCTGCTTTTTTTCTTTTCTGAATTGGAATATTGAGGAGGATAAGTGATAGCACAGTCTCGCCTTTGTGCCCACCAGCAGGGAATAGGTCGATGATTCGTACAAGTTATGAGATATTGCTTGAATGAATTTCTATAATGAAAATTATACTGAAACTGCCTTATATACCAGACTGTCAATTTCAGATTTTGGACAATCTAAGGCATGAATTATATCACTCTTCAGAATTCAATCTATTTCTTGAGCTCTTGCACGGTTTATTTCAGGTAACAATAATGATTGGTAGGCTGAAAGGAAGGCTGAGGATGGAAGAAGAGAGGATAAGATAAGGAATAGTAATCTTTTGAAAGTAACTAGAACTTGGGTCTCCTATGTTGTTCATGTGATAACGCAAGGGTCCCCTAACTTATAGTAGAAAGACTTAGGAACTAGACAAAAACAGAGCCTTTGCTGAAGGCATATGCTCATATTTCAAGCTCTACACCTAAAGACAAGGAAAGCTAAATCCAAGATAAAAAGATAAGCTCAAGGAAAAGCATGACAATACAAAGGATTTCTTCTCCTTTGCAAAGTTTTTCTACAGCTTTAAGTTTTCCTATGCAACCAGTTTCTCAGGTTGTAGGTAGGGCTGAGTTCATTTTCACCACATCACTAAAAGTGATGGTAAGAATTCCAAGAAAGGAATTATGAAACAGATTGTTCCCTAAGCATTTGGGTCAATCAGTATCTTTGAAACTAAACTGCTGATTAAAATTAGTCAGCAAAATGTTCGAGGCACTTGGAATGCAACATTGAACAAAATAGAGAAAAATGCCTCTTTCCTGAAGCTGGCAGTCTACTGGGGAAAGGCAAACAATTTTAAAATGTATATATCCATTAACAAACAAATAGCACTTACTATGTGTCAGGAGCTGTTCTAAATGTTTTACAAATATTAACGCATTTGATGCTTGCTACAACCCTGAAGATGTTACATGAAGGGGTGTGTTACTTGAAGGCAGACTAGTAAGTTAAAGATGTCTACCACAAACCCTGAAGCAACCACTACAAGACTGGTAACACTCTGATACAAAAACTGGATAGAAACATCAAGAGAAAAGAACCTTCGGCCAATATCCTTCTGAACATAGATGAAAAATTCTTTTAAAATTTTAGCAAAAACAATCCAATATAAAATTGAATATTTTATAAAAAAATAAATATATATATGCCAATGACTGTACATAATGTGCAAGTGGGTTTTATGCCAGGAATGCAAGGTTGGTTCCTTACACCACCACTCTCTCACTCTCCAACTTTAGTATTATTTGCTGATTTACATTCATTCTACAAATATTGGCTTGTTGTAGAAGTGTTTTTCTCGTTTGTTTGTTTTTTAATTACCAAGACTGATTAGTTTCTTTTCCCCCATTCTTCCCCAGCCTTCTATATGTCTCTATTCATTATGGCAATTATTATGTCCTGGTACAGTTACCTCTACCATTAGAGTACCAGTTGCTGGAAGCTGGAGCTGGGTTGTATACCTGTCTCTGAATTTTCTAAACCTGTCATTCTTCTCTTGCTCAATATTTATCTGTTGGAGTGAACAGACCTAGAGGGGAACCTAGGCAGACCCTAGTTCCAAAATTGTCCTTATTTTCCTATTGTTAAAATTCCTTCAATAAAGCTTATGTCCTGGGGGGCGGGGGAAATGCTTTGTCCTTTATTAACATGCAAACACTTCCGACTACTTCACACATTTCAGGCTTTGTCAGCTATTTACACCCTGGTGTTAATTGCTTTATCAGAGCCTTCCTACTGTTACTGTTGGCTGCCAGCAAGTTTTAAGAAGGGAATGTGTGTGTGTGTGTGTGTGTGTGTGCACGTGTGTGTAAAGAAAAGAGAAAGGAGAAAGAGCCTAAGTTTAGTTAATGCCTGGAGGGGAAGATGACTGATGACATTTAGCACAACAAAATTTTGCCTAGAACCAGAGGGGACAAAACAAATAAAGACTCCAAGCAGAATAATAATTCCGTGCCTGGGGCAGCTGAAAATTTGGAGTCATTACATATTCTTTAAATACTTGTTCAAACATCCATTAAGAGAATGACAGGACAATGGACTATTACTCAGCCTTAAAAATGGAGGCGATCCGGTCATTTGAGACAACATGATTATTGATGCCCACCAGACACTCTATCTTCATCTGTGTTTCACATAAAAACTATATAGAACAAAGTTCAAATCCCAAGAGACATGATACAATTAATAGTTAATGCACTTTAATTTTGGATACAAATATGCGCTCGAGACCATCTCCCAATGCATCTCCCAGCACAACTTCAACTTGCAGGAGGTCCTGCTGCTTCTCCAGATGAGCATTATTGCATCACACACAATAAGGGTTAAGATGGAACTTTTTTCTCAGTTTTAGCTAAGATGTCAGAAAGCCAAAAACAACAAAAAATAGATGGCAAATATTCTCACATATCAAAGAGGAGGACGTAGACCTCTTATGCAGTACTTACAAAAGACAAGACAGAGGGTCAATTATGAGACCATAAACCAAAGGCTCACCTCTCACAGAAGAACATGGAGGCACTTTAACGCTTGCCTGGTTAGTACTTCTAGGAAGTATACATATTGAAGTACTAAATTCTAGGGACTGAAAAAAGAAATGTACTTTGTCAGATAACTGAAAATGCGCAGCCCACTTCTTGGTAAGCACAGTCAAATGGTCCTGGAGGAAGGTTTCTAGTGAAGCCATAAAAGCATCTGTTCTCTCTTGAACCCACGAAACCCAGAAAGTGCAAATGCAAATTGCACTGGTACCAATTAAAAAAGATATTATTTGTCCCTTACTTTGTTTCCCTCTCCTGTCTCATCCCTGGAAGAGCCAAAGAGAATTTCTTAAGTGGATAATAAATGAGGAAGAAATAAAGAAGCCAACAATTTCTTATTTCCTAAATCTAAGGCAGACTTTTTAAATCCTAAACTCTTCAATGTGTATTTCTTAAAAACAAGGACATTCTTTTACATGATAGTATAATCATCAAAATACTTGATACAATATTATTATCTAATCTATAAACCTTATTTGAAAATTCCACCAGTTGTCTCACTAGTCACATTTATAGCAAAATAATGTATATACTTATTTCTGGTCCAACATTCAATCCAAAATCACAAATTACATTTATAGGTCATTTATATTTAGGTGTCTTTAACCTGGAAAAATCTTGCGTGATCTTACCTGACCTTGACGTGTTTGGTGAGTTCGGGCCAGACTGTATGTAGACTACCTCTTGTGTGTGCATGTGTGTTTGGTTTGAGGTTTTCTTATGATTAGATTCAGGATCTGCGTTTTTGGCAAGAGTATCCCAAAAGCGATACGTATGCTTTTCAGTGAATGACATCAGGAAGCACCTCACCTTGTCTCATTACTGGGTGACTTTGATCACTTGGTTAGGTGACGTCTACCAGGTTTGTGAACTGTAAGATTGTTATAACTCTTCATACTTAATAAATGCTTTGTGGGGAGAGTCTCTGTGATGGTAAATATCCTGTTTCTTATCACGAGTTCATCCACTATAGGTCACCCATATAATTCCTACCTAAACAAATATTCGGACAGTATTGTCTGTGAAATGGTAATTTTGTAAATCTATCCTTTCTTCTCTGTTTATTGAAATTCTACTGTAAGTAGGCATTTCCTTTCTCTCCATTTATGTCCTTCATTTATATTGGCACGGACCCTTGGATCCTAACTTAATCTGTGAGTTATGATCTGCCAACATCACTATTTGTCGATACCTACATTCTCCCAGATTTGGTCAGGAGAAACTCCTTCGGGGTCACTCCTCGTGGTCTCCCCACCATTCCTTGAGCCATCTGTTTCTTTCTGGCTCTAAGCTTATCTTTATATGGTCTTTCCACCAATTCACGAATCAATCATTTGTATGAGAGAACAGGCTGCTTTTATTGGAAAATTGTATGTAGAAATCAAGATCTGGGTGATAGGTGTGTGCTCCTTGTAACTGCAGTGTTTTGCTTCTAGGACCAAACACAACCAATGTTATGAAATACACCCACCCACCCACCCACCCACACACACACCTCTATATCTACTTCTGTATCACACATCTATCATCTATCTATCTATCTATCTATCTATCTATCTATCTATCATCTATCATCCATCATCTATCTACCATCTATCATCTATTTCTATCATCTATCTATCTATCATCTATCATCTATCTATCTATCTATCTATCATCTCTATCATCTATCTATCATCTATCTATCTATCTATCTATCTATCTATCTATCTATTTATCATCTATCTCTATCTATCATCTCTATCATCTATCTATCTATCTATCTATCTATCTATCTATCTATCTATTTATCATCTATCTATCATCCATCATCTATCTACCATCTATCATCTATTTCTATCATCTATCTATCTATCATCTGTCTATCATCTATCTATCTATCTATCTATCTATCTCTATCATCTATCTATCTATCTATCTATCTATCTATCTATCTATCTATCTATCATCTCTATCATCTATCTATCTATCATCTATCTATCTATCTATCTCTATCATCTATCTATCATCTATCTATATCAATCATCTATCTATCTATATCTATCAATCATCTATCTATCATCAATTTAAAACATGACTTCATAACTGTGCCTTCAATTTCAGTCCAACACCATAAGGATTTTTCTAGCCTTTCTTCTTTCTATATTTTTAGCTTCCAACAGTAATAAATCTCACCCTCATAAAGAACACTGCATTCATATATTTTCTTATTCTCAGAATAAACATAAAATAATTTAGAATTTCAAATATATGCTACTACAAAAAACAAACTTACTAGGCAGAATTCAATATACATTTATAGTATCTTTTGTCTCCAGCTATAGGGTATACATTCAACATACTATTTTCAAAGTCACTTGGATTAACACCTCCTTTTTATGTAGTCTTATAATTTATTTTAAGCACAGATTATTTCATTCGCCACAGTTTTTCATTTTCAGGTTTTCTCCCAACCTGGCTAATTGTGTTTGGTCTATAGTTTTTACATTTTTTTGAGTATGAGGAAAAAATAATGTTTCTAAGTCAAAACTATGCAAAAAGGAATACACAAAGATGTGTCCATCCTCCCATCCTTTCTGTCCTGTATCCATCCTTCATCCTTTCACCTCACTCTTACTCTATGAACAACATATTTCATTGATTTCAGGTTTATCTTTCCTGAGTTTTTGCACAAAGTATAAGAGATATTTATTTTTTCATGATTCTTTTTTTTTCTACAAAACAGCTTATTTTAAATACTCTTTTACCTTTATGTTTTTTGCTTTAAACTATATCCTGGAAATTGTTTCCTATTCATTTATAGAAATGCATCATTTTTCTTTATACAGCTGCTTAGTATTCTGTTGAGTGGATACACGGTAGGTTATTCAACCATTTTCTGGAAATTCGCACTGTTCCCAGCATTTTTCAGAAGCTTTAACTTTAATAAGGTTCAGATTTCTGCTTATTACATGAGTGGAAAAATATTTACTGAATAATTGAAATTTTTTCTTGTAACTAAGGGTGAGTGGAGATTTCTTTTGATGTATGCAAGTGAGCATTCAGAAACTGAGCCTACTCAAAAATTCATCTAGGAGCTGGGCGAAAGGAAGCAACGTAATGGGTTTAGATGTTTGCAGGAAGAGGGTAAGATGTAGTTTTTATTATTGTGCAATATAGTCATTGTACACAATTCTGCATTTCATCAATGTCATAGGTAATTCCAAATTAAGTATCTGAATATTTTAGCTGTGTATTCTGCCTTATATGTATATCCTAATTAAGTATTAAGCATCTGTGAGAACTAAAAGAAACTAGGCATACAACTGAACAATAGCAATAATAGGACTTATAGTTACTTGAGAAAAGTACCAGTCTATATCCAATCTATATCCAAGTGTATATATATATATACACACACACACACACACACACACACACACATAGAAAGAGAGAGAGGCAGAGACAGATAATATGTAGATATAATATACTATGCATTCTATATTTTATATATTATTATATATTACATATTTATAGTTATTATATAGTATATGAAATATATTATATATTATGTATTTTATATACATATAATGACTCTAAAAATTACTATTATAGAATCTAAAAAGCATGTTAACTAAAGCTATTAAAATTAAGCTGAATCATGCCACCTATATTACCAAATAAAAAACCCTCTTCATCAATAAAGGGGCACCTAAGTAAGAAGTTTGTAGGGTGGGGTGACCCCACAGAAAGATAAAGACGGGACAAAACCTCTGCTCTGGAAAAGTGTCTTCCAGCTGGAATCAGTAGTCTACACTCATTGTATAGCAAGGATGCATGCATCTTCAAGTAACAGCAATGACAAAAAACAGATTAAACAAAAAAAAGGAATTTATTGGCTCAGATAACTTGAGTCAGAAGTTTTGACAGAAACTAACACAACATTGTAAATCAACTATACTCCAATAAAAATTAATTTTAAAAAAAGGATCTTAGCCTGTTTAAAAAAAAAAAAAAGAAGTTTGAGAAGTTTCCGCTTTGGGGAAAAGGCTTGATCCAATGGACTAAATTTGTCTCCAAGAACTGGATTTCTTTTGTCTTCCTTCCTTACTGTCAATAATATCAATTTTTTAACCAAGATGTTTGCAAGATGTTTCCAAGCAGCAAATACGACTTACTACTCACCTTGTTCTTTGTTGTTTACCTCCTGTAGGAGAGACTGCATCCCATACACTAACTCTTAGGCAATAGTTTGTGCTTCGCTCCGGGCCAATTTAGATTACATTTCTACATTGAATCAGACAGTATAGGCAGATGATTGCACACACATACTCTCTTAGGCTTATTTAAAATATCTATCACTAGACTTTACGTTGGGGTCACTCTCACCCAAACCACAAGCTGCTATACAGCGGGGGGCATATGTGCTGGATGTTGCAAACATTCTACAATGCACAGAGCACCTAGCGATCCCTTCCTCTGTGCCACTATGTCTATTTGAAAGCAGGGGAGTGGAAGAGGTGCTCAACTGGTGCACCTTCATAGACCGTTTCCACACTTCCACTTTAGAATTCCATGAGGAGTATCTCTTTCCCTTCACTTGAGATGCTCAGACTTCCAATAACTACAGGGCCTTTTTCCTTGAGCCAAATTAAAAACAATATTTTAAATCCTTTCCCTATCCCATATATTTCTGTTATAATTGTTCATTGGATAACAAGAGGTAGATGAGGGGAGAAAAAATTGTAAAGATGTTCTCCTGGTTCTCCTTTATTTCCAAAACTGAAAGAAAACATGAGATAGGATTATTTGTTACAAAGAAAAATTGGTAAAAAAATTAAATACATTTTAGGAAATTTAACATATTTTAAGGTAGAACTGACTATGATTCTTTCTTTCCATGACGTCAAGAAAAGTGGAAAAGATGTCACTGGTTTAATAATGAAACATTTCCAAGGTTACTTGTAGTTTCAACTTTTCTATTTTCTCTTTACAACACGTTGTATGACTTTATAGTGTGGGAAAATTGTCTGCAGAAATGAAAGCAGTTAATTTGACACTTTTTGTTTTTAATTTCTTCTTGTTAAATGTGTGTTCTTGTGCCTTAAAAGAAAAAACCAGGAGAACTGCTAAAGATGATGCATGTCTGCCGAGAAAAGAGAAGTCTCATTCTTGGGAAACTAGACAATCACATGAGGGTAGGTGGATAAAAATGAAAATGAAATATTTGCAAGTCTTAAGGCAAAGCACCAGTCTAAACAGGAATGCTAAGAGAACATACTGTATAAGGAAAAAGAAGGGTCTTTTCCCATCACACTGACTAATTTATGCACAAACTAAACACAAACACAACGACCCTGGTGTATTTATCTCCACTGCACTGTTTGGATTAATGTCTCCGAGGAATAGACGATCAAGTGAAATCAGGATTAAGGGCATCTTTCCTGAATTTCCAAGTCCCAGACTTGCGTTAGCTATTTGTTATTCAGAATACTGATTTTCAAAACTGTCTCAATGAAATTATCTTTGCTTTGGGAATATATTCCCTATCATTTGTTCAGTGTTTTGAATGTAGCGCCTCGAAGAGAAAAATCGTGGGAATGAATTTGCTAATTAAATTCCCTTAAAGGATGTAAGAACAGAGACTGTATTTCCATCCTGAGGTAGAGCAGATCCGAGAGGTTCAGTCCACTGCACGATGACACAGAGAGGGAGACCAGAGACCTTACCTCCTGACAGGCTACTGGCACGTTTGTGATAAATGAGATGAGCAGCCCCAGGGAACGCTGGGCTCCATACGGGTCTCACCACCGTGATGGAGAAGACAGAGCCTCTAGAGCAGGGTGGGGTAAAAGGATGGAGTCAGAAGCCTGGAGAAGGCGGTGAGGGGAGATCAGGGCGCGGTCCTGGCACTTCCACCTTGTTGCCTGCCATGGAGATTGTACAAGCGATAGGGTAGATAATGTGCAAACAGTAGTGTGAATTTCTGGCCAGATGGTCGTCTGGGCAACGTCTGTGCACTGCCTTTGGACGCGAGAAGGCTAGCGTCCTGTGGGGACATGAAATAAGTTATTTGGTGACATCCTCTAAGACCTTCACTCACTCTCTCTCCAAGTCTCCACAGGGCAGAGTCAAGACTTTGGCTAGAGCTTCACTACTCGCAATGCTACAGGATGAGGACCACCCAGAGAAACATTATTTTACTTCCGGGAAATGTTTTGTGTGACCTCGATATACTCAGGACTGATGGTCAAAGGGAATAGTGTGTATTCAACACAAATATCCTTTTACACTTTTTTCTTTACTTTTGTAAAAGGAAGAATTTATCAATATCCAGAATCTGAAACTGTGACCATCATTATATGACTTATCATCACCAAATTTTCTTACAAGAATGTCAGAAATACCCACAGAGCTCTTACTTATGAGGAGCAAATCCTGGGCTTCTTGTTGTCATGTAGTTAACTGGCTTCTGCCCTGGACTTCCTGGCTTGATCCATCCTCCAGTTTCGTTTCCCCTCCCATGACTTCTGTGCAGAAATAAGTGAGTGGATGGTCGGACTGGAGACTGAGATTGTGGTTGGAGGTTTGGGGGTGAAAGATTCTGAAGAACTCTGGAAGCAGCTAAAGGAATGGAGGGATGCATTGAGCAGTCTTCTCTGGCACTAGCTGGAAGCATCTTTTTCTCTTGTCATCAACAAGCTAATTGTTCCACTCTGACTTCCAGGTATGCCAAAGTGAACTTTGGTGGGTCGTTGTTCCAGTCAGATGGCAGAAGGCCCTGGATTCCCTCATTCTCTAGGTGTCCAATCTGGTTACTTGGTTATCATTATACATGGATACTTTTCTATTGTGGACTCTCTCCAAATGGTTTTATTCTCCCTTATGTCTGAGATCAGCTGGTACGGATTTAAATGTTATAATGTTCTAACAAGGAGCTCTGACTGAATCTAGGTTAAACAAGAGAGGGCGTTCTTTGCCTTATGCGAATATATTTAATTCCTAAATCAAGGTGGACAGATGTTACAACAGGACCTAATTTTCAGGATAGCTTAACATGTTTGTGTTTTTATAGAGAAGTCATGAAGCAGTGGATGGGAGCTAAACCAGTTATAAGAGGAAGAAGCTGGAGAAGCAAGATGAGAAGCTAAGCAACCACAGAGGCTTCTGGCAGCTCTGCAAAGTCTGAAATGAAGGGGAAAAATCATTGCCAACTCTAGATGGCAGAGATTAAAGACCTGCAACTGGGGGTCAGACCACCTCGGTTTGAAATTAAGCTTGCTATCTGAACGGTTTGATTTTCTCAGAAGAAATAGGGCTAGTGTTCTTCACTACCTGTTTTTAAAGTTGTGTCAATTGCAAGGGCAATCATTAGTAAGTGTTAATTGTTACCAAAAATGCTCTGATGAATAAACCATTATCAGCCAGAGGAAACTTGAGAAAAAAGAGAATTCAAATATTTAAGTGGCCTAGCTGTCAGTTAAAGAAGGATTAGTTGTAGACCTATGAGTTTGAGCCTGAACCAGCAGAAGGAATTTAATTTGAAATAGATTTGAATCATTATATGGAAAAATTTTATTGTTTTTAAATATAAACTTTGTAAATAATAAAATCAATAGGTGCTTACAACAGAAATTTTGAAAAATTGAGAGACGTTGAAAGGAAAAAGAATTACGCTTAATCCCAGGGAAGTGAAAACGTTTTCCCCTAGAAACAGTTGAATAAAAGTTATTTGTTAGAATTTATTTCACTGTTAGAGAGTCTTCAGATTCATTATTTTTCACAGTAAATTTTTTTATTGAATTTGACAACAAATGGGAATTATATTCAAGCTAACACTAAGCTAAACAAAAATGACGGGAAAATTTGAGGATGCCCACAGTACGTGTAACCAACCTTATCAGCCTGTCTTGTTACAATGGGGTCTGCTTTGTCGGGGCGAGAATTATTTTGTTCCTGTACATCATGAAATATGCAATTATTGACTGTCAGTCTCACCGAAGGAATTAAAACTAAAATTTTGTATTCTCTGCAGATCAATCAATAATCCTGTATACAGTATATATCCTGTATAAATACTTTATAATTTAGAACACAGCACTGATATTCTGTCGTGAAGAGCCTATTTTTGTCTTAGTTTAAAATAAAGATTATGATAATCCCAGCTAATCATTAACCAAAAGTATGTCACTTAAAGCTTCTACTGCTTCAATTCACTGTATCCGCCCACCCACCCCCAACCCTGCTACGGCGTTAACTGGATGTGATCTGGGCCAGTAACTCGCCAGAAGTCTTACCCAGGCAAAGTCAATGAGTCACTGCCTAGGTGCTGAACCACAGTTTTAGTTGCCTTTTTCATGCTGAACAGACTTCTTTTCTTTGTGACAATACCTGGAATCATTCAAGAAGAGGTTTGCTGTTTTTTGTCATTTTACACCCATTATCTTGTTCCCTGGCTATCTTGACATGTTCCCTTCTCACAGCTTTGACTCAGAAGACTGAGATAATAAATGAGTTTGGGCTGTGTTCGGGAGAGACTAGAAATTCTCAAGAAGGACTGTCCTCTGTGACGCCTGCACAGCTGCACTCTGCCCACTTCGGCTCTGCGGGTGGGCTTCTCTGACTACCATCGGTATTTCTTCCCCAAGAGGAACTTACATTCACCTCTGGGGGGTCGGAGGAGGAGACCCTTGTGCAGAATACTGCTGGGTAACCGTCGAGCCCATTGCTCCTGTGAATTCCTTGGGACCTCAGGCAGGAACGGAGCTAACCCGCATAGCCTTGCTGAGGCCATTCTCAGGAATAACACTGGGGATCGGATGAGGATGTCACTCCATTTAGTGCTCTAGTCTAGTCTACGTCACTTTAGCTCTGTCACCGTCTCCAGTCTGCCGTGATGCTCTCTCCCCTTACCCTGCCTCAGTCTTCCTCTTTGTGTTTTCACCATCTGATCCGCGGTGCTATAATTTTCTTATTCAGCTTTTGTTTGTCTCCATCCTCCCCTCCCTCAAAACAAGAGCAAGGACTCTGCTTTTACCTATTACTGCAAACCCAGTGCCTGAAGCAGTGTCTGGAACTCCGTGGATTTCAATAATATTTGTGGAATAAAGGATAAATGACCTAGCAGAAAAGGTGGATTATAGAAACGGCCGAAAAATGTGATGGTTTGCTTTATCACACACGTCTGTTTTCTTGCTTCCAGTATAATAAGCACACACACTCTGGCATCCAAACACAGAAGCCGAGTGGCTGGTGTGACCATCTTCTCCTGTGAAGGAGAATCTGCACTCAATAAATATTTGCCGATGGAGCAAATGCGCTAATGTAAGCATGAATCTGGCAACCGGTCAAAAATTGTTTTTCTAATTAGAGCTCTGAAAGAAAAACCCAAAAATAAAAAAAGAAATAAACAAATGGGACAACCTTATTATACTTTCCTGCAGAGCTGTGGGGATGTCTTGAGAAAGGCAGTGAACTTTTCCTTCTAATGGTTAATAATGAGACTATGAGAAAGCCCTAGATCTCAAAATCAAATATAATGCCAATGTGCACTATTGGGTGATAAATAAGTTGAAATTAATAGGAGAATTAGAAAAACAATTTTCAACTTGCTCCTCATTTCACTGGAGACACAGTTTTAACTTTATTCAGAGGTGATGACAATTTTCTCATCAAAAAGCACAACTAAATGGAACAGTAAGGCCTGCCAGAATGTCTTCCATCTCAAGGTCCAATTTAAAAATAACTTTCTGTCTTCTCTAAAGATATGGAAACAGGGCCTTGAGTGGGCTCCAGCAGAAATAGGTTTTTTCAGCCCATTAACAAACACTGACTTGACCTGCCTTTTAAAGACTGGGACAAAGGATCAACTTCCAAGATGCCAAGGACCCAGCAGCACCATCCTACTGTCCAGCTTCTGGGAGGGAATTCTTGATTTAGTCTTACACGTGAGTGTACAGATGCTCTCAACCGCCTGGCAGGGTGCCCAGTGCAGGCGAAAGTGTTTTGCTTCTTTTTGCAAAGTACCATTAAGAGCCACGAACCATGCCCAGACTGAGTTGTGAGATGCTCCTTAGCATTTTGGCTTACTTAATTTGTCTTTAATATTTGTACATGCTCTCTCTCTAGCCATTTACCAGATCCTAAATTTCGGGCAGTACAGTTTGGAGAATAAGTTTTCCCCACACTTAATATGTAGTAAAATATAAGAAAAAATACATTTCAGAAAGCTGATTTAAAAAGCAGAACTTGTTTCTAGTGCTATGTATGTAAAGTGCTATCTCTATATGGACCTCTTTAAAGAAAAAACTTCCAATTTCTGACAGCTTTCTGTGACAGTCCCTGATCCTAATTTTCTTCTTTCACAAGAAAAAGAAAATTTCAACTTCTCTTATCAAAATTTACCTTTCCCTTTTCCCTTCTTACATCTATTCTTGCTCATCAAGCAAATACATCAAGCCTTCTGTTTACCACTGGCTAAAATAATTCTAAAGAGTTCTTTTGCACCACAGCCCTTATCGAGCTATTAGACTGTGATTCATTTCAGTGAATTATCAGCTAGGATGCACTCAGAGCTTAGTGCCAAAGGAATAATCATAGTGATATGAACTGCTGCATTTACTGAAAGTTTATTTTCCTTGGTAACATTTTAGACACTTGACATACATTAGGTCATGTAGTCTTCACAACAGTTCTGAGGGATGATTACAATTTTGTAGGTGAAAGAGCAGAAACGCGAAGTTAGTTCACACACCTAGTGAACGGCAGAGCTGAGACTCAAAATGACGTACGAGGCATCCGTTCCGCCTCACTGGAGTGCGTGCCACCTGCCAGCAAACATTTCCTGAGTAAACAGTTGTCTGTCGAGTGTAGAGTTGTCAGGGGCTTCGTGTAGCCAACAAGATCGTAGCGCCTCCAGAGGAATTCTGGGAATACCCACAGTTCACTTGATTAGTATTGCCATTCAAGCCTTTCTCAGTAGCCTCTCAGAAGCCTCACTGTTTGCACCACCCTTCCATCTAACGACCGCCCTCCTGTCCAGTCTGGCGGCTGCCATTGTAACCATCCTTGAAGAAGTCCTGTGGGAAGCAGTACGCTCTGGGGCACCTTTGTGGGCTTCCCACACCCACTGCCCGGGCAGCTTCATTCATGATACTTAACTCCTGTTTACATGGAGGCCCTCTATGGCACCCTGGGGAGGTACCGACTGTTTGCCTGACGTTGTCTGCTCGTAGGCCACATCCTTTCATGTGCAATCCGCACCTTTTTCCTGACAGATCTGCCTTGCCCAGGTTCGCAGTCTAGCCTTCAAAGGCACACACCCGGAAGGCCCTGCTGCCTGGGAAAGGTCAGTTGGTCATGAGCCAGAAGAGACAGACGGGTCATGGGTTGCAGCCTTAGAATCAAGCGAAACCCCTAACTCCTGAGGGAAGCTGACAGAAGCTTCTGAAGCGCACCGTGTTCCCGCATAATGAGAACTGGCCACCAAGGGTTGGAAGCGGAGAGACACCACTGCAGCAATGCTACTCTGTAGTGTTTTGAAAAGTGGCTGCAGATTACAAATATCAGGTTTTTTATTTTTTATTTTTTTGTAATAATCAACACAGAGTTCTTAGAATGGGGTCATTAGCGGCTTATTTTTGTAGTCCAGTAATTTAGGTCAGTGGTTGAACTATCCAGGGTCATCTCGAATCCCAGTACCTCATTTATGGTAAGCAAAAGAGAGGCCCCACGTATAAAGGCTTCGTCCTTTATATGGGAACCGTGATACCACCAGCATCTAGTATTTCTTCAGTATTTACTGTGTGTAGACATGCACTAAGCACTTTGCGTATGTTGTTAAGTTTAGGACTTGAGACAGGTGCTGATGTTATCACCCTCAGCTTGCAGGTGAGGGAACTGAGACAGGAAAAGTATCTAACTCGCCCAATGCCACACGACTAAGCAAATGGAACTAAGATTTGAATCCTGGCACTGTAACTATTGCATGGCCTTTGCTTGCTTAACAGGAGCCAGGAGGATATCCCTAGAAATATATTTTGGTGAAAAGGGCAGAACATAAGACTGAATAAAGAATTATTTATTGTCTGGGCTGGGGGTGGGGAGGGGTACCTTCTCAGGATACACTGCTTGAAACTTTGGCAAAGATGTCCAGGAATGTGGCAAACTCACTGCTAAGAGGGCTCTTAGAGGTCTAAAGAAAGATGGGGCCAAAGCTGAGCAAAGTAGAATGCCTGGGTTGCCCAGGAAGACGGTAGAGAAGGAATAAAGAGGCTGAAGGAAGAGGGAAGGCAGGAATGGATATCTTATGCAAATTACGAAAATCTCCCAGAGGATTATGGGCCATGGAAGGGCTCAGAAGACATGCTATTTACCAAATCTACCCGAAATCATCTGATATAAGAGGGTAGCAGCAGCACTAAGAAGGCCAGTGGCGGCTCTGCAGGTCAGGGCTGATGGTGGGGGAAGCAGTTATAGACTTGGGACCATTAATATCCGTGGAGATGATGAATCCCCAGAATAACAGAGGCCAAATGTGGGTGCATAATTGCCTAAGAATTTCCGTAATGACCAGCAGGTTGAAGGGACACCAGTGGGCTTTCCTTGACCCACGCAGAGTCGTGCAGATGGCGAATAGAACTTGGTGTCCCTACAAAAAAGTAGAGGGGCAAGTATTTTCTTAAGGTTTACATCAACAACTAAAAGAATGCAAGAATGGAGGAACGGGAGACTGAAAGTGGTAAAAAGTCCCAATCTCTTGCTTAGACCCTAGAACTAAGCCCGTTTTCAAATTCAGAACCCACTGACAGGTGGTTGGCTCACTGAGCGGAAGTGACACGAAACACCATGGTAAAGAGCTTCTGTGCAGGTTCTCCCAGTTCTTCCCCAAAGGAACCCATGGCTGTTTACTTAGGTGGGGAAATAAGAATGCCCAGACATTCTGAGGACACTTAGGCACAATGTCTGAGTTGAAACCCAGAGAACCAAAACATCATCCTGGTCACCCAGTTAGAATAAGGGCTTATAAAAGCCAACTGTTTCTCAAGATTGTACTCTAGCAACGACCACATTTAGTGAATGGATGCAAGCAGGGCTTCCACTTAGTTAGGCCTACACTAGTCCACATTCCATCATCACTCTCCTGGCTTCATTTAGATTCTAGAGAGGCAGAATGGCAAATCAAATCTAGATATGTATGGTACTTAATTTTGCATGGCAATTTGACTGGACTATGGCCTGCCCAGATGTTTAAACATTATTCTAGATGTGTCTGTGAAGATGTTTTTGGATGATATTGACATTTGAGTAGGTAGCTCATTGAAGAAGATGGCCCTCCCTGGTGTGAGTGGCCCCATCGAATCAACTGTAGGCCTGACTGATCAAGCTGTACATTAGTCTTTTCCTGTCTTTGGACTCAAATGGAAACACTGGTTCTTCTGGGGTCTGGAGCCTGCTGGCTTTCAGACTGGAACTTAGATAAGCTATCCTGGTTCTCAGGCATTTAACTTGAACTAGAACTACATCATTGGCTCTCCTGAGTCTCCAGTTCACTGACTGACAGACAATCTGGGATTTCTCAGCCTCCATAATTAGGTAAAGCAATTCCTGATAATAAGTAATAAGTCTGTCTCTCTCTCTCCCCCTCCCTCCCTCTCCCTGCCCCTTTCTAGAGATAGATAGAGATAGAGATAGAGATAGAGAGAGATGATAGAGATAGAGATAGAGATGATAGAGATAGAGATGCTTTCAAACACTTTGTTTGAAGTTCATCGATGAGTCTGCACCAAGGCTGGTATTTCTCAATGACTGGCAGGAAGAGATAATAAGGCAGGCCTCCTCCTAGAAGATGTGGGTCTCCTTTGACTGGCAACCTAGGCTCAAGGACTTCTTATTGACATTTTCAAAATGTCCCTAGAACTGCACAACAGTCAGAGTTTTCTGACCCAACCTTCATCACAGGGGTTAGACTCATGTCACAGTCTGTCAGCCCCCTTTACGTTATAGGTGTTTTCCCCAAGAAATCCCTTTACCATCTCATCACATCTTGGTGTCTTGTTGAAGGACCTGAACAGAAGAAGAGAGGCTTACTGTTCAATTTTGCCTTGGTTTGGATTCTCCCTAAAGAGACAGTTGACATACCTTCTAGGGTTCAGGGTATTTGGGAGACGATTCCAGGATGCTGGTGTGGGGAAGCAGAGCGTGAGACAGGAAAGGAAGCAAAGCCAACATGAGGCTGTGTTGTCAAGATGACTGTAGCGGGCAGTGGGGACTGTGTTCTGCCAGAGCCTCCTGAGAAGGATGTGAACAGCTCCCAGAGTTTTCATCCTACAGGACGGGAGCCGGATCATTCATCCATGAGCCATTGGCCCCCATGGTTGAGGGCTGCTGCCCAGGTCCAGGCTGTGCTGAGTTGGCTCCTGCACACCAGAGGCTACACCAGGGCCGGAGGTAAGGCACATGGTGCGTGGGAGAGCAGACACGCTGCTTATCGTTTCCTCTCTGAATTTCTAGTGCCTTACGCATACGTACTTCTCAATAAGTATTGAATGAATGAATAAATGAATGAACAAATTAATCGATTGTTAGAGATCATTTGCTTTGGTAGTCCTCAAGTACCAGTCTGTGAATGGACCCTATCAGAATCACCTGTGGAGACTTAGAAAATCAAATATGTTACAGTTCTATCTTTTGAGTACTGGTGATTCAGCACACCTGGTATAACCCAGTAGTCTGTGTTTTAAAAGAATGTCTCCTGCGATTTAAAGGCAGAGTCTGCACTGGGATCTATTGATCTGATTCCATCCACTAAAGCTCATCTCTCTTTGCTTCTAGTAGAAGATATTTGTGAGACGGCCTCCCAAACACCTGAACTGTGGCTTTTTAGGGTTTGTATGTAAGCCTTTCACTCAATTTAACATCTTCCATTTGCTGGTGATTGAGGACAGTTCTATAGACAGAAATAAAATCTATAATTATATGTCATTTCAGGTATAGACTTAATATTTTCCCATCATAGATTGGCACTAGATGAGAAAATGGGTTGATTTAAGTTTCACATCTTTCCATTTCCCAGTTAGGAATTACCAGGAGTCAATGATGATAAACCCACCTTAAATACAAGGTATCTTCAAAAGACATGTCTCAAGTGCTTATGGGCTCTGGTGCCATGACTGGAGATGAGCTCAAGAGAAAACACAGACATGAGCAGAGAGGCCAGGCTTTCAGCATTGCTCACGTTCACGTCTAAGTTTTGTCATCTAAACGCATAGACTAAGGGATAGAAAAAGTAGTTTCTTTTTTACAATTTCAGGAGCCAAAGTTTTAAAGAGTGAGGGAAATAGATACAAGGAAGAGGGTTTAGGAACTTTGAGATAGAAAAGCATGAATCACATTTGTCCTAGAATCTCCTGGGCACACTTTTTAGTTTTAATGCGCATGGTGAAGCAGCTGCTTTGATGTCATCTTTTGGCCACTCAGAGCCACCCTCTGCGGGCATGCTTCCTCAGGGGCTCTATCCAGACAAGCCCACGTATAAATTAATATGTAAAATCAAGGCTTATATTATCTCTCAGGCCGCACCATCCCAGAATAAGATGACATTCATCACGGAGCAGGGAAGAGGATGTGACCCATGAGCATCTCAGCACTGCCTCTGACTTGAATATCTTTTCACATTAGAAAGTAATGTAGGCTCAGAAAGTCCAAAACATTCTAAAAGGGAGCAAGTAGAAGATAAAAGCTCTGTGTTTCTACCAACCAAGTATAATTAAAATTTTGGTGTTATTTCTTTGTAGTTATATATGCTTATTGCTTTGAGTAGTCTGTTGGTTAACAAATGAATACATGAAAAATAGATGATTGGTAGACAGATAATGTCATTCTCCTATATATAAAATTTTTATATATTCTTTTCACTCATGAGTATCACATAAAATTATTTACTGAAAATATTTCATACAGATAATTTCAATGGTTGCCTTGTATTTTGCTATATACATCCTCTTTATTTAACCATTTCCAAATTGTTATCGAGATTCATTTTCTCCTTTTTTCCCCGTATCAATCACACTGCCATGATCATATATGTACAGGAAGTTTTTCCTATACTAACTATTATTTCTTTGAGTTTATAAAAATGGAATCATGGTATCAAAGAGTCTGAATATTTTTCTGTTTCTTGATGTGGTATTTTTAAACCCTTGAGGAAAAGCCAAATTAAAGAAAGAAAACACATCAAGACATTTGTGGATCCCACAGTGTTTCTATCTTTAGTATATAATTGTTTGGACTTATGTTCGAGTGAAGGGTAAATAAGGACAGGTGTCTAAAAGCGTGTTTCCCACGAAGAGCACGATGGCGGCGTGTTGCTTGTCTCCCTTTTTCCCCTCTGCTATCCCTTAGCCTTCTTGGATCATCGCATTCCAAGTTTAGGAAGCAGCTGTGAACTGTAGGGCACACATGGGAAGTTTCTATCATTTATCCACTCAACAAATATGTGCTGAGTAACTGCCACATGCCAGGAAACATTCTAGGTACTGGAGGTACAGAGGTGAACGAGAAGGACGAAACCCACTGAGGAGGAAGAGTGAGTGCGTGGCGGAGCATTTAGGGTGGAAGTCATTGAACAAGAAGTAACTGAATTGCTGCTTTGGTTTCGGAGTCAAGCAAAGCGTCTCTGAGGAAGGCAAGCTGAAGCTCAGATGTGAAGGGCACGTAGGAATCACTTCTACTGATTTTAGAGAAAGGCCATTCAAGGCAGGATGGCCAATGAGCACACGTTTGCTTGGGGAGGAGCTTGCTCTGTCACAGCAAGTAAAAGGAGGGCAGTGCAGCTGAAATCTGTCATTTTCTTCAGTTACGAACCTGGGAAAAAATAAAACAATATAGTCATTTGAAATGTCTTATTTTGTTATCATTAGAAATCACACACTTTCCTGTTAAATTATAGTCTTTGCAGCTATATTTAAGTAATATTTATGCTCACCATTACTTCAAAGTTATAGTAGCTATCATGTCTGTTGCTAAGTATCATTATGTAATGTTTTAATAAAAATAGTGTATATATTACTGTAACAAATTTCCTAAAAATATTTTGATGGCTTAATTGGTTTTTTTTTTAACTTTATACCTTTAAAACATTGTTCTGAGAAAGAGTTCATAGTTTCATCAGGGGGTTGAAAGGATGTATGGCACCAAGAATATTATGGACCCCTCTCTAAAGAGAAGGGAAAGGCCTGTGGAACTTTGGTCAACAATATCACAGGGGATGTATTGCTAGTCCACGGCTTATCCATGCCAAGAAGTCAATTCATCCAAATAATCACAGCAAAAATTAGTATGAGCTTTTTTCTTTTTCTTTCTTAAAATGGAACTTTATTTTTTGGAGCAGTCTTAGGTTGACAGCAACATTGAATGGAAGACGGGGCGATGTCTCATACCCCCCCCCCGACCTCATTCACGCATAGCCTCCCTCAGCCTAAACACCCCCCCCAGGGTGGCACATCTTTTACCAAAGGTGAACTTACACCCACATATCATAACTGCCCCAAGTCCACCGTTTGCATTAGGGTTCATTCTCACACTGTGCACTCTGTGGGTTTGGACAAATACACGATGGCGTACCCACTGTTGTAGTAACATGCAGAGTTGTTTCACTGCCCTAAAAATCCTCAGTGCGCCACCCATTTACTCCTCCTTCCCTGCTAACTTCCGTCGCATAGTTGGAGTCATACAGTGCGTAGCCTTTTCAGATTAATTTCTTTTACTTAGTAATATTCATTTAAGTTTCTTCCATGTCTTCACGTGAACTGATAGCTCATTTCTGAAAAATATTCCATTGTCTGGATGTACCTCAGTTTATCTATCCGTTTACATCCTAAAGGACATGGTGATGGCTTCCAGGTTTTGGCATTAGGAATAAAGCTGCTATAAACACATGCAGGTTGTTGTGTAGAGATAAGATTTTCAATGTATACACTGCTATATTTAAAATAGATAACCAACAAGGACCTACTGTGTAGCACAGGGGATGCTATCCAATATTCTGTAATAACCTAAATGGGAGGAGAATTTGAAAAAGAATGGATACATGTATATGTATAACTGAATCACTTTGCTGTACACCTGAAACTAACACAACATTGTAAATCAACTATACTCCAATATAAAATAAAAATTAAAAAAAAAACAAGGAGTGGGATTGCTGGGTTGTATGGTAAGATTATGTTCACTTTTGTAAGAAGCATTAAACTGTCTTCTAAAGTGGCTGTATCATTTTGCATCCCCACCAGCAATGAATGAGAGTTTCTGTTGCTGCACATCCTTGCCAGCATTTGGTGTTGTCCGTGTCCTGGATTTTGGCCACTCTAATAGGTGCATAGCGGTATCTCATTGTTTTAAATTGCATTTCACTTTTGACATATGATGTGAAGCATCATTTCATGAGCTTAGTTGCCATCTGTATATCTTCTTTGTTGATTTCTTAGTTCATGAAGGTGTAGAGTTCCTGCCCAGCGAAGATCCTTTTATTATAAGGTGGTTGGTAAATGTTTGTTTAGGTTATTGAATTTGGTAAATGTTTGTTCAGGTTATTGAATTTGGCTGCAAAGAGTGCAGAACCCATCTCACTGGTGACTTCCGACTCAAAAGTTAGCTGCAGTTCACTGAGAACCTCTTCTAAATATTTCAATATTTAAACTATCAAAACTTTCCTTTAGAACGTAGTGAACAAAATAGACTCATAGGGAACACTTCTCGGGACATGTTTAATTAGAGGACCATAAAACATGTCGTTAAATGAAAAGGATAATTTCTCAGCCTTCTCACTGCCATTTTGCAGTTGCTCAGAAATCTTTGAGAGGGCTTCACCCTTCACTAGATGAAATCCCTACTGGATCATTGTGATGTGACAAGTCATTTGGCCTCTTCAACCCTGTCAACACAGGTAGAAAACTGGATGAAAATGGAATTACTGTAAATCAACCTCAATACCTCAGTTTATTTTCCCTGGGTAAAGGAAAAGTAAGCATTTTCCATTTACATTATTTTTCCTGTCACAGTGGAAAAATAATCTTTTGAATTGATTGTGGGAGTCTTCACTAATTAAGTGATCCCTAGAGCCACCACTTTCAATGTCTAAAGATAATTTGGGGCAACATGTACTTACCCAGAAAATGCATGCACTTATTTGAAAATTGAAGGGCTTGAACTGTACGTGCTTTAATCAGAAAGTCATGACATTTGCATTTAAACTTTACCCTCACGGTAAAGAAATATACATGAATATGCATGACTAGAGATGTGTGGAAATTACATTACTTAGTCATCCTGAAGAATTATTTTTGTGACTCTCTGTTGAGATTTCCAGTACAGTTTTGAAAATAATTGAGACTTTTTCATGTATCGCTGGTGTTCTTTTCAATATCAAATAGGTTTTAAGTAATTCCTGGATATTAAATGAATTGGAAATGATAACTATTTTCTAGTTCTTCTGGAATTTTATTCTGTGCTTTTAAACAGCCTTATTGAAGAACAAACACAGTTTTGTTTATTAATGCAATTTTTTATTTAAAAAGTTTTAGGACTACAGGAAAGTTCCAGCAATGTGCAGAGACAGTCTTCATACCGCTACCCAGTTTCCCCTGTTATTAACATTTTATATTTGTCACAACTAATGAAACAATAATGTTGCATTATTAACTAAAGCCCATGCTTTAGCTAGATTTTCTTCATTTTTACCTAATGTGCCCTTTACCTAATGATGAGACATTGCATGTCATCACCATGACTCCTTTAGACACCCCTTGGCTGTGACCGTTTCTAAGCTGTCTTGTTTTTGATGTCCTCGACAGTTTTGAAGCACATTTTGCGGAATGTCCCTTGATTGGAATTTATCTGATGTTTGTCTCATGATTACTGTGGGGTTGTATTTTTTGTGTGGATGACCATAGAGGTGTCATTCTCATTACATCACATGAAGGGTACATATTTTCAATGTGACATCACTTTTTTTTTCCATCTTTATTGGAGTATAAGGGCTTTACACTGTTGTGCCAGTTTCCGCTGTACAGCAAAGCGAATTGGCTGTATTTATACATATATCCCCATATCCCCTCCCTCTCACCCTCCCTATCCCACCCCTCTAGGTCATCACCCATCATCGAGTTGATCTCCCTGTTTTAGGCAGTTGCTTCCCACCAGCTATCCATTTTACATTTGGTAGTGTATAAATGTCAGTACTACTCTTTCACTCTGTTCCAGCTTCTCCTTCCCTGCCTCCCCATGTCCTCAAGTCTGGTCTTTACCTCTGCGTCTTTCTTCTTCCTCTACCACTGAGTTCATCAATACCATTTTTTTAGATTCCATATATATGACATGACATCACTTTTGATGTGAACCTTGATCACATGGCTTGAGGTTGCGCTTGACAGGTTACTGCTCTGTTGCTTTCCTTCCTTCTCACACTGTCCTTTTTGGACGTCACTATGCACAGCCCACACTTGAAGGATGAGAAGCTATGCTCCACCTTTGTGAGAACGGAACATCTACAAAAATTGTTTGGAATCCTTCTCCATGGGAGATTTGTTTATTCTATTTATTTATTTATTTATTTATTTATTCAATCACTCATTTATATAAGTATGGACTTATTGATACCTATACTCTGGTTTATGATTTATTACTACTGTATTTATTTTGTTGCTTAAATTATTCCTCTTTGACCAATGGAGGCTCTTTCATTTGGTTCCAGTGTCCTTTTGACACACTCCCATCATTGTAATTTTTTGAGTAATTCCATATTTTCAGGCAATGCCTGATGTTCCATGCTTGTTTGATATATTTAATGCTCCAGCCATTTCTTTATTGGAAAATGATATTAGAAAAAAGATTTGAGTGTGAGCTGTGTTTGTTGCTACAGAGGTATTGTTTCTAGACCCTCTCAGGTGGCAGAGAAAAGAAGTTTGTTATCCATTCATCTAGTGAAGGGCATCTTGATTGCTTCGGGCTTTTCACAGTTTTCATAGTGCTACTGCAAATATTTGTGTTCAGGATTTTGTGTAGACATAAGTTTTCAAATAAGTTGTATAAGTACCTAGCAGTGTTATTGCCAGATCATACGGTAATACTATATTTAGTTTTCTAATTAACTGTCAAACTCTCTTCCCAAGTGGCCGTAACATTTTGCGTTTCCAGCAACAAGAAATGAGAGTTTCTGCAGTACTATAGTCTTGTCCACATCTGCTATTATCAAATTTTTAAATTCCAGTCATTCTAGTGTGTGCAATGGTCTCTCACGGTTGTTTTAGTGTTCATTTATGTGATCACATATAATGTTAAGCAATTCCAACATGCTTATTTGTTGTTGTTGTTGGTTTTTTGGGCAGGTATCTATTCAGATCTTTTGTCCAGTTTTCAACTCCATTTGTCATTTCTGACTTTCAAGTTTTAAGATGTTTGTATATTTTGGATACAAGACCTTTACCAGAAACGTGATTTGCAAAATTTTTTCTCAGTATATGGCTTCTATTTTTGTTCTCTTAATGGTGTCACCTTCACAAGCCAGTTTTTGAATTTTAATAAAGTTCAATTAATCAGTTTTTAATTTAATGGATAGTGCTTTTGTGTTATATCTAAAATCTCATCACCAAACACACGGTCATATATCATTTCTTTTATCATTCCTTTCAGTTTTATAGCTTTGCAAATATTTTACACTTATATCTATGATTGATTTTAATTTTTTGAATGATATAAGTTCTGTGTTTGGGTTCATTTATTGCAAATGTTCACCAGATCGTTCCAGCACTCTTTGTAAATGGAACACCCTTTCTCTGTGGACTTGCCTTGGCATCGTTTTCAAGGGCTAGGCATTTAGCTGCTCTTCAGATGAAAGCCATTGTGTGAAATGGACAGGTAAATACACTTGTTCCCTCGGATGTGTCTTCCAACCTTAGAGTCTTTGCACATGTGCTTTGCTCTGTTTGGAAAGCTTTTCTTCTTCTTCATTTAGTTGACTCTTAACTATCAGATCTCAACTCAAATGCCACGTCCTTTACAGTCCTTATTCCTGTTCGCAGTGACTTACTAGGATGACCTATAAGCCCCATGAGGATAGGACCAGTGTCTGTTTGGAATTTATCCCTAGTGCCTACCGGAGTGCAGGGGACGATTGCCATGGAAGCCAGCTTCAAGAAATCCATGAAAGCTAACCAATAGTCTGTGGAACCTCTTCTCTTAGGTCCAACGTGTCTTTTGTCTTTTTGTGATCTTAATGGAAATAAAGTGGTGTGCACATATGAAAAAAACCAGTTCTGAAAATGGACTGCAAGGGCGTTAGCCCAAAATAGATGATAGAATTGTAGGGATTCTGCCCTTATCTCCAGGCTAGATCTGCCTGCAATTTAAAGACCCCCTTTTCTTCCAGACACTGAGTCATTCCATAACTGACCTAAGGCTTAGCAATACACTAACTCAATAGCCCACTGATGCAATGCACAGTTTTGCTAAACTGTTGTGTCTCTCTCAAGTCCTGAAACAATTTGCGGCTGCTAAATTCCAGGGAAGTATCAGCTTCCCTTTCTTCTTTTTAAACTCACGTTGTTTTGGCCACGTCAACACATACGCCTGTACTCATTTATAACATTTTGTTGCGTTTGACTTCTCTTCCCTACTAGAGCTTCAGAGTTATTTATGTACTTTATAGGTCTAATTAGTGGACCTCAGTCCTACGGGAAAAAAAACCCGAACAGAATCAATTTTATTGAATGCACATGGACTACAGAATCCCATAAGAGGAAGCCAGCATTTTGGCCATCATTCAGAACAAAGTTTTATAAGTAATTATTAATGAAAAAGCCTCTTGTATTATTTTTCCCATATTTCCCATCTCTATTGACCATTTAGATTGGTTGTTAGAAAGAATTTTTAGATAACTATTTGAGAGAATTTAGTAGCACTAAATAGGCTCAAGATGATATTCATTTATACTTAAATTATTTTCAGTTTCTGAATTTTAAGATTAAGCAAATGTATTCATATTCACATGACTTCTGAAGTTTAACAAACCTCTGTATCTCAGGTCCATTTTTTTTCTTTCCTAATCCTAAGATCCTGTATGATTACACGTCTTTATTCTTTGAGTCACAGTTCAACATTTATGTACTGTAAAGGTCAATAAACAGTGTAAAACCAATTCCATGTATTTCTCTTTCATCATGTAATTGTCAAAAGTACATTGCGTACCATGGGACCTTCTGTCAGCTGAACATCAGCAAGGCTTCCACCTGCACTGGCCTCCCTAACACCTGCTCCTACTTGAGTTTGAATTCTTCTCTCCAGTATTAAAAAGTTCCTCATTTTTCCCTTTATTGATTACAAATACAGATAAAAGGGGTAATTCTATTTCATGCTGAGTTCTTATTGGAAATGAAATAAATCTCAAACGTCTTCTGGGAAATTTATTTGAATCATAAACAATCTCTCATGGCATTGTTTACTCTGTCTTTCTGAAGGAAATGGTTCTTTCCACTTCTGACATGATATCAATGAAGAGAAAATAATATTGCTCTGCACTGACTTGCTCAACTCAAATTCAGGCAAGTAAGAAAACTAACTTTCAAAGTTTTATTTTAACTACGTGAAGAACACACATGTATGTACATATATCTTCCTATGATGTGTGTCTGAGGGTTTGTGTGTTTGTCGACTTTGGAGAATAAATGCCTTTCTTATGGCCCAAACAATGCATTGTATTCAGAAGGATGTTAATTTGCTATAGTAGCCACAGGAAACTAATGCAATGAGCTTCTGGAAAGACTTGGCTTCTTTGCTGTTTCTCAAACATGTTTAGCTCTTCTTTAGGACTTGTTATTCCCTCTGCCTGAACACTCTTCCCCGATTATCTGAGGACTCGCTTACTTATTCCATTCAAATCTCTGATCAAATACCACTTGATAGGAGATGCTTTCACTGATCACCTAACCTAAAACAGCAGCTCCATCCCACGCCTCCTTGCTGTATTTTCCTTCTCAGCTTTGACTGTCACCTGTAACTAGAATGCAAGCATCACATGGATGGTGATCCCATCTCTCTTTTCTACTGGTATAGATTCTACAGAACCTTCTTTGCACATAAGAAGTATTCAATACACATATGTTAAATGGTTGAATGGAATAGAGGCCAAGTCTTTGCTTGTTTTCGTGGGGTGCGTGGTGGACGGGAGAGAAAACTAATTTCCAGTTTGCCAGTGGAAATAATCTAACCATTATGTTAACGATGGCCTCTGATTATCTGTCATAAACTCGTTAATTATAATACAGAGAGACCCCAGATTGATTGCTGATGCCAGAATATTAGGAACTGTACAAACTTACTGTCTGTAAAGTTGGGTATAAATGGACTATTTGTGAATTTACTCACGCTAATACGAAGAAGCATGATGTAACAAATTGCTCATTTTTATCTCTATTTACATAGCAGTGGCTCTGAATTTTTAAGTGCTAAGTTTCTCTATCCCTTATTCTCTTTCAAGCAGTTAATGATGGGTAAACACATTTTTAATACAGTAGGAGAACATGCTATTTAAAGAACCCCTGCTGGTTTAAGTGAGTTCTTCTCAGTGTAATGAAATGGTCAACGCTCCTTTTTTCCAAATCAATTGCTTTAAATAATATATTTGCCACTTTGTTGATAGATAAGCTTGGTTATATTCATTGAGCTTTTTATTCCCCATGAATTGGAGAAGATATGAAAAGGGTACCATTTTTTTTAATTGAAGTGTAGTTGATGTACAATATTATAAGTGTACAACATAGAGATTCACCACTTTTCTACTCCATTGATAGTTATTATAAAATATTGGCTGTATGCCCTGTGTTGTACAATATGTCCTTGTAGCTTCCTTTATACCTACTTGTTTGTACCTCTTAATCCCCAACCACTATATTGCCCCTCCCTCCATCCTTCTCCCAATTGGTCACCACTAGTTTGTTCTCTATATCTGTGAGGCTGCTTCTTTTTTGTTTTGCTCACTAGTTTGCTGTGTTTTTTATATTCCACATGTAAGCAATATCTTACAGTATTTGTCTTTCTCCTTTTGACTTATTTTACTTAGCATAATATCCTCTGAGTCCATCCGTGTTGCTGCAAACGGCAGCATTTCATTCTTTGTTATGGCTGTGTATATCATTGCACATCTATACCACATCTTCTTTATCCATTCACCTGCTGATGGACACTTAGCTTGTTTCCATATCTTGGCAATTGTAGATAATGCTGCTATGAACATTGGGGTGCACGTATCTTTTAGAATTAGTGTTTTTCTTTCTTTCAGATATATACCCAGGAGTGGACTTGCTGGGTCACATGGTAGTTCTATTATTATTTTCTAAAGAAACCTCCATACTGTCTTCCACAGTGGCTGTGCCAACTTATATTCCCACCAGCAGTGTATGAGGGTACCCTCCTGTTGCACACCCTCACCAACATTTGTTATTTATGTTCTTTTTGATGATGGCCATTCTGACAGGTGTGAGGTGATACTTCTTTGTGGTTTTGATTTGCATTTCCCTGATGATTAGTGATGTCGAGCATCTTTTCATGTGTCTGTTGGCACAGGCACAAAAGCAGACACACAGATCAGGGGAAAAGAAGAGCGAGCCCAGAAAGAAACCCAATGTACCTATGGTAAATTAATCTGTGACAAAGGAAGCAAGAATACACAATGGAGAAAAGACAGTCTCCTTAATAAGTGGTGCTGGGAAGACTTGGCAGCTACATGTGTAATAATGAAATTTGATCATTCTCTAACACTATATACAAAAATAAATTCAAAATGGATTAATGACCAGAAACCATAAAAATCCTCAAAGAAAACATAAATCATAGCAATGTTTTTTTGGATCTGTCTCCTAAAGCAAAGGAAACAAAAGCAAAAATAGACAAATGGGACCTAATTAAACTTAAAATCTTTGCACATCAGAGGAAACCATCAACAAGCTGAAAAGATATCCTATTGAATGGGAGAAGATATTTGCAAATGATATGACTGATTGGGGTTAATATCTAAAATATATAAATAGCTCATCCAGCTCAACATCAAAAAAAAAAACAAAGAACCCAATTCAAAAAAATGGGCAGAAGATCTGAATAGACATTTCTCCAAAGAGGATAATGTTTATCTGCTGCTGTGAGAAGAAAATTACAAGACCAGAATTAAGAATTTCCACCTTTATACAGTTGTATTGTAGAGTCTATTAATTTTTCATAGGAACGAATAATTGAACGATCAACACTTCTTTCTTCACACGTGACCCTTTCTTCCAAACACTTTTGGGAAATCATAAAAATCACTTATACTCTCTCAATTTTCAAGGATAAAAATTTATTATTTTATAATTTTCAACTAATTGAGAATTTAATAGGCTTACAATTATCTGGTGCATCTTTAAACAGAATGTGCTATTTTCAAAAATCTCTGAAAAAATGATCAAGTGAAAAAATTACTTTATTTTTGAGTTAAAATAATGGAAAAGTAAATTTTTCCCATACTATGTGTTTTTATGAGTCTAACTTAAAGAATCAACTAATTCAAATAAACGTTAAACTTTTGCTTCTTCTTTCATTTTAGAGTTAGATTATCAAAGAGTTATCTTCAAAGTTATTTTTCTTAAGTAATAAGCATCACAACATTGACCCAGCTCATCAAGTGAATTTTCTTTCCTGCAAATAAAAGGGTAAGGGAAAATGTTGATTGAATATTTTACTCTGTTTTCGTATACAGAAATGGAGACAGAAAACTCTAGAGCAATTTTAGAAATATGTTACTTGGGGAATGAGGAAGTCAGTGCAGAAAATGGTTTCAAAGCAAAAATTTCATCAAAGTTAAATAGGCAAAGAAGACTTTTTACCAAGTTATTATCACAGGGAGAGAGAACAGAACTCAATCTGGATTCAACTGTTGGAAAAAAGCATAGGAGGGTCTTGACGGACAGGGATGAGCTAGTGGAAAAGTACTGGAAGTTGTCAGAGAGGAGGTTGATCAATGGCCTGTGTTGAGTATATTGAGTTGTTTTCTGAGGTTGCAAACCTTTTTCTCCGTGATTAGGCCATCTGTGTTTGCTAATCAGTGTCCATGAAATGTAGGCTCCTACGCTTACACAGAGACTAGGAGATACGGTGCTATCTGCCTTGATGATTACATTTTAATGGGATGACTCCCAGGACCTGGAGAAAAACATTCCTTGGGTTGTAAAACTGGCAAGAGGATTTTAAAGATATTTATCTTTCATAGAGGCTGAGAAATAACTTACAATCATAAGCTTTCTAAAAAAAATTCTCTAGGTAAAGGGAGCAGAAGAACCTCTGTCTTTAGGCCATCTGAATGCTTATAGAATTCTTATAAAGCCAGGGTGAGAGGGAGGTCAGGGACTTAGAGGCAGAAAGAAATCTGTCTAAAGTTTAGTCAAGCTGAGGGAAATGTGAAGGCCATCTGGTCAATGATTTTTTAAATTTTTAAAATATGCTGCACTCGATTGTGGGGATTTTTTTTCCTAATGATCTGCTTTCAATATTTTACAGCACTAAATTCAATTATTATAGAGCAGTAAAATAAATGTGCACATGTCCTTAATTTTTAATGGTTATTATAATATACCCAATACTGTTGTCAGTGGGGACTCAATATTTACAACGTGGAGGGAGGACATGTAGATTGTACAGTTCCACCAACGTAAACGTGGCTGACATCTTTATTTCAAAATTAATCAGCTATAATGACAAGAGAATGACAGCCTCTTTGGTGCTAATAACAAGAATCGAGGCCTACCAGAATGGGTAAAACAAAAACATTCTGATGTTTTCTTGCTCCTGTAATTTTGGCCACACTTTGGTTGGGTTACCTGGAGATGATAGCAGAGTATTAAACAAATATTCCAATATAGGAAATAAGGCAAAGATGATTAAGGATTTAATGTCATCCTATAGCATTGTCTAACTGGCCTGCCTCAGGGTATCTTACTCTTCAGGACACTGTAACTTTTTTTCCCCCTGATCTTTATTGGAGTATAATAGCTTTACACTGTTATGCCAGTTTCCGCTGCACCACAAAGCGAATTGGCTGTATGTATACATATATCGCCATATCCCCTCCCTCTTGCGCCTCCCTCCCACCCTCCCTATCCCAGCCCTCTAGGTCATCAGCCATCATCGAGTTGATCTCCCTGTGTTAGGCAGTTGCCTCCCACGAGCCATCTGTTTTACATTTGCTAGTGTATAAATGTCAATACTGCTCTCTCACTTTATCCCGGCTTCTCCTCCCCACCCTCCCCGTGTCCTCATGCCTGTTCTCTACAAACCACTTACTATTGATCGTCTAGACATTTCTTAACTCTAGAAACTAACGTATAGAAAACTGACAAAATTCAGTGATTTTCCTTTTTGTCTATTAAAGAAGATTGCATCAAAAGTTGTTTTATTGCTCTGTAGGTAATAAATCAATTTTGTAGCACGTTAACACTGTATTTCAAAATTTATCTTGTTTTTATAAACTGTATGCCAGTTTTTCAAAATGTCTTTGTAAATAGCTTTGTCATCCTTTTAGATCCCTAAGTCATGGCATATGCTTGCTATCTAGGCATGTGAAAATTATTTCTTTTTCTTTTGAGAATTACACTTTGACAAGGCACTGCAGAGAAAATCCTTATACTGCCTTAGTTTGGGAATATCATGAGCCCAATCTGTTCCTGATTCCTTTCTTTGCCCTTTTCCTTTCTTCTCTTTTCTAGTTCTGATGACTCTGTAGCGTCACGTCTCGACCTGCCTCTGGCCTAAAAAAATCTATTGAAGCAAGGAGGTTAGGGGTGTGTGTGTGTGTGTTAGTGTATGAACAAAACACACTGGTGGGGCAGGAAAGCAAAGGGAAACAGAATTCTTCATCCTTACCATATTACCAGAAGGGCCCAGAATTTATACTTGTAGGTAAGAGAATTACCGATATGTACAGAAGCCTCTCCGGGGAAAGTGAACACATTAGTATAACCTTATGGTTACAGACTGAATTAGGTTCTCCCAGAGTTCATGTGTAAAAGCCTTAAACACCAGTGTGACTATACTTAGAAGTAAAGACTTTAAAGGGAAAATCAAGGTTAAATGAGATAAGTCCAATATGACTGGTGTCTTTATAAGAGAAGGAAGAGACACCAGGAACATCCACGTACAGAGAAAAGGCCATATGAGGACACAAAAGATGGCAACAAAGAAGCCATCTGTAAACCAAGGAGAGAGGCCTCAGGAGAAGTCAAACCTACCAACACTTTGATCTCGGATTCCCAGCCTCTAGAATTATGAGAAAATAATTTACTGTTGTTTAAGCCACTCAGGCTGAGGCATTTTGTTATGGAAGTCCTAGCAATCGAATACACACACATTTACTTTTTATTACTTAGAGTCAATTTATCTTGAATTTTTAAAAGCATATCTTACATGCATATTTGATATTTGCTCTGACTTTTAACATGCAAATTACTTTACAGTAGATGTGATGTGATAAGCCAAATAAATGCCACAAAAGCACAGTTTTAGTGGCTGCATTACGTATGCTAAAGTAGTTTCATTCACATATCGTTTTCTCCGATTGCTAAAGTAGACTCCGTAAGAATAAAAAATTACTAGTTCGTCATTACACATAACAACATTAAATTACATGTAGTTTTAAAAGCTAGCTGTCTTAGAGTTTCATCCCCAAGATATTTTGTTTCCCAAACAAGGTAATTTTATTCTCTGTTAAAAATATGACTTTAATAGTTATTTCTTGCTCTGCAGGCATATATAGTGGATACCGTGGTCCACTACGTAGATTACGTCTTATAGGCCAAGTCATTCATTTCCCCAACTGCTAGAAATGTTCCTTTCTAATAGTCCAGGACTGAATCCGTCTGTAGGAATTTCTGTCAGCTGAAGAGAGCCATCTTGACCCAAATTATGGCCTGTTTCTGGTGAAGGCAACATCCACAGACTGAGAGACGTGTTGTTAAAAGGTCTACCCCCTTTTCCTCAATTCAGAATCACTCTGAAGAGCCATTCCAGCCCTAAGGCTTCCTGAGGGATTGGCTGCTTCTATTTAAACCTTATGGAAGCTCACCTTCTCTTTCTCAACCCTGTGTCCCTTACTTCCTTAAAGGTTTTGTTTCCGAAAGCACACACTAATAAACCTCCTGCATACAAATCTCCTGCTCAGAGCTAGTTTGCTGGGGAAAGGCTAAACAAAACAGAAACAATTGCTTTAAAATCCCCAAAACTAGAAAGAGAGTTGGCAATGGAAGTGATTCTAAGAAGCAAACTATAAAATCAGATTTTAGAATGCGATCACCATCTGACCAGTTACCCTGCTGGATTTAGAGTAATGATATTACCTGAAATACTGTAGTAATGCAGTTATTAGAATTTTCATTGGTGTTCAAATAAGATATGATTGAATAATTTGATAGATACCAGACAATTAAGGGGGCTGGTGAAAGTACTCGCTCTAAAGACTACAGAGTTAGATGACTATGAAGCTTATTAAGTCATAGTGTAAAGGCAAGTTTAGGCTGAGGATGCTCAATGTAAGATGAATGATGAAAGCCAGGGGACCTCTTTGGAAATATATAAAAAGGCTCATGTCTTGCAGTAGGAAGACAGAAAAAGGTTAGGATCAGGCTCAGCCCTTAGTTATAAAGGTATAAGGGCACCAGAGAAGGTCTCCTTTTCAACCCTACTAGGCCAAGATCATGACTGGTAAAGTAGAACCCTGAGACTTGGAATAGAAATAGGTAGGTCATTGTGTTCGGAAATCTTGAATCTCTAGATTCTCCAAAAGGCTCTAAGCCTACAGAAGTCACTCACTCCTGTTTGCTTGAAGATGACCAGAGTCATCTGTCTTCCAAGTCAACATGACCCAACTCACTTCAGTATCCCCTCTCCCTTCCCCTCTGGGTCAGCACACTAATAATCTGGTCAGGAAACGCTGAACTGGGTAAGAAAGACGAGGCGCTCTATACCAAGAAGCTGCAGCATACGCCAATATATAACGGCGAGGTCCAGGAGCATATACTCCAGCGCTGGATCGAGGCTGATGGAATACAACGTTGGATAAAGGGGAAATGAGTTAAGACTTAGTACCTGGGCAAGGACTTTGGACCGTAGAGCTAACATATGCTAGGCTGGTTCTTGAAAGCTTGGAGAAAATGACTGCCTACATTGAGTGATGAAGAAATGCCAGAACTGCCCTGCAAGACAGTGGAGGAAGGAATCAAAAGCTCAGATGGGATCGCTAGAGCGTACATGCTGCCTGAGGCTGAAAAAACCCACCGCACCACACATTTAAAGACGTGTTTTTTGCTATATTTCTGTTTTCTATGCTTTTTTGTACGTCGGAACTATTTCATAAGTATGAAAAGAGCAACTGTGTTACCCAGTTAAATTGCCTCTCTTGCTCTGAACGTGGCAGAGTCACAAAGATTAGACAGTTCGATGACTATTAAATCATGTGAAAAACGATCGAACCTGTATATCTGATCTATCGTAGTTACTATGAATCTGTACCCTTACAACAGTAAATAATGAAGGAGGGTAAGATGTGATTACAAGCATGTTAGAGGTGTGTGAGAGTCTGCTAGAGAAAAGCACAATTCTTGTAAGATGAACCTGAGAAATCCAATTAAACTTCTAGAATTGCAAACATAGCTCTGAATAGAATTGAAGATTTTTCTCTGATTACTAACGAGAAACCTTTAGAGTGATTTCGCCAAAGGTTATTTGTTAATTAGAACCAAGTGGAATTATGTCTGTGTGGTTCAGAAATGAAGTGAGCTGCTGTTGCATTAGAAAGCACGCGAGAACCGCCGAGCAGCGGTGATGGCTGCAGATACGTCAACTTCCGTATGCGGTTGATTCCATTGTAGCATGAGTGTATCCCTTTCATAAGAGTGAGTGTAAAAATAATCTTTCCAAAGTAATGTCTCTTTTTCCAGCTTTATTGAGGTATAATTGATAAAGTTGTGTACATTTAAGGTGTACAAGATGACCATTTGATATATGTATACACTGTGAATGATTCCCACAATAAAAGCTAGTTAATGCATCCATCGCTCACACAATTACCTTTCTATGTGTGTAGTGAGAGCATTTAAGGTCTATTCTCTAAGTAGTTTTCAGGTATACAATACCGTATTGTTAACTGCACTCGCCATGCTGCACGTTAGATCCCAGAACTTACTCATCTGATAAATGAAAGTTTGTACCCTTTGATCACGATCTCCCAATTTCCCCCACCACCCAGCCACTGGCAACCACTGTTCTACTCTGTTTCTACGAGTTTGATTTTTTTCCCTTTTCTTCTGCTTTAATGCAAATTTAATGGGCACTTGCAAAATACAAATCCTGTTAATTTTGTTGCATATTTTAATTAATCTATAATAAAAATAAAATTGCACTTGTAGAATAGTCTAGGTCTTGGCAATGTCCACTTATTTTGATATCCAATAATTTTTTACTTTTTTTATGACAACATATGCTAAAAACCTGACACACAGATATATAGTAAAAAAGGGACCAGAGTTAGCATTCACACGCAAGTATAGGCTGTGCCAAAGGATACTATCATTCTTGAAGACTCTTCAAAATGAATTCAAGTTGCGTGATTTCCCTGTGTGCTCATAACAATGAGATCGTGTTGGGATGCGTGCCTCTCGCGGAGCAAGCTTCGTACGTAGGGCAGTGTTAGGAGCTGAACTGTGTCACCCAGGAGTTCATGGGCAGAAGCCTAGCCCCCGAAATGACTGCATTTGTTTTTTGTTTTGTTTTCATAATTCTTTTTTAAAAATTTTAATTTCATATTGGAGTATAGTTGATTCACAATGTTGTGTTAGCTTCAGGTATACAGCAAAGTGATTCAGATATATACATATATATATATACTTTTTCAAATTCTTTTCCATTTAGTTTATTACAGAATATTGAGCAGAGTTCTCTGTGCTGTGCAGTAGGTCCTTGTTGGTGATCCAGTTTAAATATAGCAGTGTGTGCGTACCAATCCCAAACTCCCAGTCTAACCCTCCTGCTCACCTTTCCCTCCTGATAACCGTAAGTTTGGTCTCTAAGTCTGTGAGACCTGAGTGTAAGACCACACACTATAAAACTCTTGGAGGAAAACAGTCAGAACGCTCTCTGACATAAAGCACAGCAATATCTTTCTCGATCTGTCTCCCAGAGTAATGGAAATAAAAATAAAAATAAACAAATAAGACCTAATTAAACTCAGAAGATTTTGCACAGCAAAGGAAACCATAAACAAAATGAAAAGAAACCCACAGACTGGGAGAAAATATTTGCTAACAACGTGACCAACAATGGATTAGTCTCCAAAATTTACAAACAGTTCCTGTGGCTCAATATCATAAAAGCAAACAACCCAATCAAAAAATGGGCAGAAGACCTAAATAGACATTTCTCCAAAGAAGACGTACGGATGGCCAAGAGGCACATGAAAAGATGTTCAATATCCCTGATTATTAGAGAAACGCAAATCAAAAGTACAATGAGATATCACCTTACACTGGTCAGAATGGCCATTATCATAAAGTCTATAAACAATAAATGCTGGAGAAGGTGTGGAGAAAAGGGAGCCCTCCTACACTGTTGGTGGGAACATAAATTGGTAACAGACACCGTGGAGGACAGTGTGGAGGAGGTTTCTTGAAAAACTAAAAATAGAGCTATGATATGATCCAGCAAACCAACTCCTGGGCATCTACCCAGAGAAAAACATGATTCGGAAGGACACATGCACCCCAGTGTTCATTGCAGCACTATTCACACTAGCCAAGACGTGCAAGCAACCTAAATGTCCATCAATAGATGAATAGATAAAGAAGATGTGGTACATATATAGAATGGAATATTACTCAGCCATGAAAAAAAGGATGAAATAATACCATCCTAGGTGATGTAAGTCAGACAGAGAAAGACAAATATCATATGATATCACTTATATGTGGAATCTAAAGAAAATGTTACAAGTGAAGATGACTGTATTTGGAGACAGGGTCTTTAAGGAGGTTAATTCTGGCAAAGTGTGAGATCCTAATCCAACAGGACTGATACACGGAGAGGAAGAGATGACAGTGTGTGCAGGCACAGAGGAAGGACCTTCCAGGATACAGTGAGAAGGAGGCCATCTACAAACCCAGGAGAGAGTTCTCACCAGAAACCGACCCTGCCAGTACCTTGGCCTTAGATTTCCAGCTGTAAGAACTGCGAGAAAACAAATTTCTGTTGTTTAAGCTGCCTGGTCCGTGGTGTTCTGTTATGGCAGCCTGAGCAAACTAATATAGATCTGAACTAAAAATGTATATTTAAATTTCTCAAAGGAAGGAAGATTACAGAGATTTGTTTTTCTTGATGTCTGAGGATTCTTATCTGTCAGGAAATTGAAAGGCTTTATAATTGTGGATTCTTACCCAAGCAGACACTGCTCCAGCTTTGGAATCTCTCTAGGATGTATTCAGAGTGCCCACCTCCAATTCTCTCTTATCTTGGCAACTTGGTCAAAGACATTTTTAGTTTTTCAGTAGCATTCGTTATGGCGGTTGACATGTGTTGATCAAAAGATACATCTTATTCACGTAGGTAAAAATATTTGCCAAATTCTCTGTTTGAAACTTTCTTAATAGAGACCCTCAAAAAATGCGAAAATTCTGTTCTAAGTTCAATATTGTCCTTTTAAAATTTGTCCTTGAGAATGAGAGTGAACTCCTTGGTTGCAGGTTAAGAGCTTCATGTTCTCCATCAATTCTCCCCCGCTCACAGAGGCAGTTATTTAAGCCCCCTGTGCTGACGAGTTTGATAAATTTCATGACAGTTGACAACATTTGTTTCAGATATTTTGGCTGTGTTTTTAATGCAAATGGATAGCAATGTAGAACACAGGAAAAACTAGATGTGTTGCCAAGCACTAGAAGTACTTCATCTGTATAAAGCATTTCCAACATTTTGTCTGAGTAGAGGTTTAACATTGCAAATATACCCTTCCCCATTACAAGGACACTAGCCTCTGAAGCTTTTAAAAGGGCTTCCTAAAGTAGGGAATCTTCTTGGGCAGTACTACAGGGAAGACAATAGATAAACAACAGTATCTGAGTGGACTGGAAAACTATCTAGGTTCATATTTGTGAAAGTTGAAGTATATTACATAGCTTCCTGTTTTTGTAGTCATTGTATAGCTGACCTGTGTCAATGTTTTATACAAATATATTCTTAGTTCTGGAAAGAATGACGTCATTTGACTGCAGCATAGCTTTAATATTCCTTCTCTGCTCTAAGACATAAACCAGATTGACCATTTCGAATACATATGGCTTCACCACTAATCTGTATTCACTCAAAGTAATTTCCAAAGTATTAATATGGCAATGATCCGAAATGATTTTTACCTCTGCTCTTACATACCTTTACCTATTTAAAATATATGTTAAACTGTCCAAACAAAATTGGACACTAATGAGCAGATTGACATTTTTTGCAAACGACTCCCTCAAAATCTTGAGTCACAGTGTGGGGGCAGTCAAATAAAGAAAGCAGACCTGTGGTTCAGCCCTTACTGTCATCCAGGCAGATTGGCTGCATTCCTATCCACACTTTCTGGGTTTCCCAGGATTAAAGACAGAAGATACAGAAGTATATTTGTGCCCTTTGCTGCTCTTCTCAGAGGAATCATTTTCAACGCCCACTCTGTCTTTCCCGCTTCCACAGTCTTCAGTTGAGAGGTCATCAGATTTCCTTTCCGAGTAGAAGTATTTACCCAAGAGCTCTGCACATTGTTAACCTCATTTAATAGCTTTGTTCTTTTTCAGGAAGAAAGAACCTAAATGAAAATCAAATTTGTTAAACAAATTCAGATCATTAGACATGAAGTTCCAAATGTTACTTTACCTTTTTCAAATAATGATATTAAATTTACATTAAATAAAGTATATTTTACTGCTCATTAAAGATATTCTCAATCTCTTTGCCCCCATAACATAGGTTAGAAAAAAAATAATACGGCACATTCCTAATGCAATTCTCGGATTATAGGTCATCACATGATTTGTAGATCTGTTAAACAGACTGAAATTTTACTGTGTTATCTATGCTGAGTCTATTAGAAAAAAACAACCTCGATGGGGGAGAGTGGTGTAGGTAAATTTGGCATCCTTTCCAATTTCAATTGCCAAAAAAAAATTGTGAGCGGCTCAAATATATTTAAAATTCCAGGAGTACCATAAGCATGTGTTATTTTTGTTGATGTGTCCCTACAGTGTTAAGTGCTTGATCAGTTCATTTTGAATGAATGAGTGAATGAAGAAATGAGAATCTAGTCATTTTCAGCAGAATGTAAAAATATTCTCTAATTGTATAGTTTTGCTTTCTAGTTATACTAAATATGTGCTTGGAAAGATGTCATTTTTACTCTGCCAGTCAGCTGTCCTGGGGTGGGTGTGGTCATGCATCCTGTCCAGATGTGAGCCTTCCACGCTAAGGGAAGAGGCCGTAAAACCTACTTAATTACATATTTTTCATTTTTGCTATTTTCTTCCTCATTTTATTCAACTTCATACTAATTATTGCTTTCATGTGCTAAATGGGAAATATATTATCATGAGGTCCTTCTTTTGCTCAAGACTTAGAATCCTAGTTCCAGTGGCATTTGAAGTGTGAAGAAAGCTAGCAATTAAGGCTTCAAATCCTGCTAAAACTGTGGTTTTCAACTTGGGGTCAACTGTCCTGCTGGGGAGAGATCCATGGAAATTTCATAAAAATTTAAGCACATTTGTGTTTATATATATATATAAAAGAGAATTGGAAACATCCCTTAGACTCTTAAGGAGGGTATTAGCCTCTCAAAGTGTTTAGAACCATTACTCCGATACTCTCTACCTATTTCCAGCTGGGAACTGACACTTTTTAGACTTTCAGATAAGTGATAGCAACACAGTAAAGCTAATCAAATTCCTACATAACACCATTCAGTGATTTTAGTGACACCAGTGTATTCAGCAAGGTATGTTTCACAGACATTCCTGAATTTTTTTCAATCTCAGAGCAGAAGAAACATTTGGAAATTCAGGTTAGTTCTTCCATTGGAGACGTAAGTGTGAGCCAAAATAGTGATTCTAATGATTCCTTTGCAGCATCTGTTAAAATAGAAGGACTAACAAGGAGTGACACCTGGTCTGCTCTTTTACTATACTTCTCCGCCCAAATCTCGTGAATGGCCTATAGCCACTGGTATCTGAAGAGTGCCAAAATAAGACTATATGAACTGGACAAAGATTGCTATTTAGGGCCATCTTTGCAAAAATCTTAGGAAAATATTTTAACATTCCTATATTTTCAAAGGGCAAGTAGTGAGCTGTAAAGATGCTTTTTTAAACTAGATTATATCTGCTTCCATAGCACACGACAGATAATACTCGACAGACAAAAAAAGGAAAAGAAAAAAGTTGAAGAAAACGGCCACTGCATTTAATTGAAGCAGAACTGGTCAAGAATCCTATAGGGGAATAATTATACTGAATTTGCTGGAAACGTGACCCTTCTAACATGCTGAGCATGTGATCAATTCTCACTTTGAACGTTACAAATGCTGACATGTCAGCATCACGTTGTGCAGCGAAATAAACAACGTTTGGGAAGACAGTTCAACTTAAGTGAGAAAATCTTTTTAAAACCCCATTGTGTTGACGTTTTCTACAGGTAAAGTGTAAAATCAAAGAACAAGCTTTCCCCTGCCAGGAAGACTAGCTCTAAGACTTCCTGAACCTTGAGCAGTTTGCTAAGCCCTGCGCCTAGTGGGGTTCAAGTATTTGCTTATTACTTTGGGAGCGTGTTCTTCAAAATGGACAACAGCAGCGCCTGTGGTTTTATGTCAAATACACGTCCCTTTCTCCAGCGACCCTTGTGCATGTGTCTCAGGTGCGCCGTGATTTTCCACCCCTCAGGACGCCTGGCAGCCTCTGCTCCACCTGACTGTGGCAAAGCCGTGTTCCTGCTCGAGGACAAGCCTCCCGAGGGCTTTGGAGGTGCTGCCGTGGCTGTGGCAACTCCACTCTCAGCTGCTGAGCCGGCACAGAAGAGAAACCCGTTTTCTGCCGCTGATGCTTTCCCAGCGTCGGAGCGCACGACTCTCTCAGGAAGGCCCTTTACGTGTACATAAGCGGCTTTCAGAGATGCAGCCCAGGGGTATAAACGCCCAGCTGAGGACGAGCTCGGGTTCAGGACAGTGGGTGTCCCCGTGCAAAGCCACCAAGTTCCCAGAGACAGCGGTAGAGATGCCCACGGCAGCTCCTCTCTCTGCTCTGTGCTGAGTGTGCTGGATGCGGAGCAAGCAGGGCTGCGTTCCAAGGCCGTTCACCGATTTCTCTTTCTTCCCTTCCTTCCTTCCCTCCTTCCTTCCTTCCTTCCTTCCTTTCTTTTCTTCCTTTCTGTAAAGTCCTCGTGGGTAATTTCCTCTTGTCACCATGTAAGGAAACAAGAATGGGGTCCTCCTTTTAGTGTGCCAGAGCAAAGGAATTTCATTCCTGTCATCTCAATAACTTGGTGCACATCCAAACATCAGGCCTTGTGTGGGAGGAGATAATAATTCGTAGGCAAAAATGACCAGTTTTGTGAGGGCGTTTTGCGCGGTTTTCTTCACCCTCCTGTTTGTCTAGGTGTTTGGACCTCCACATTCTCACGCACATCTAGGGAGGTGTGGTCAGCATCTCCCCGTCACGTGTTTTATAGGCTAGAACGAAAGGTTATAAAAGAGCATCAAGAACTCACTTGCACCTGGCATACTCTTCAGAGTTCAACAGTCCGGTGAAAATGGAAGATGCATATTTAATAACAAACATGGCACTTAGTACCTGGCAGGAACTGTCTTGTGTAACCTATGCGTATCCTTTAATCGCCGCAACAACACTATGAAGATTTACTCTTATTTCACCCCGTTTGATTAGGTTGGACAATGACATATTGCTATTGTTCAACCATTTTGACCTCTAGAAAAAGAAATTTCATGTAATTCAACCTAGTACGTATGAGAGGAGGTTACGTCACTGGCCCCAAGCCACAAGATCACAAGCCGGTAGATGGAGGAATCCAGATTTGAACCCAGAGGGGCGTTTTCCTCTTCACCCTGTGCCCTTCACTCATGCCTTTTGTATCTCTATACACACATATATGAACAGACACGTCTGCATATATACACACCTCGGAGGTATTTGCTTTCCTTGGTGGTCTGGAACCGAACCAACATATTGCAATAAAGTGACTTACAGGAATCGCTGGGTTTCTCAGTGCATATACAAGTTTTATTTACACTAGAGTGTAAGTGTGCAACAGCATGAAGTCTGAAAAAACCAACGTGCAGTCGACCCTTCAACAATGTGGGGATTCGGGACATTAACCCTCGAGGCAGTCAAAATCAGAGTATCACTTTACAGTTGGCCCTCCGTATCCACCCTCTGCATCCTTGGATTCAACCAGCCTTGATTGTGTAGGACTGCAGCACCTACTTAGTGGAAAAAAACCCCCGTATTTGGACCCACACAGTTGCGACCCATGGTGTTTGTGGATCAGCAGTACATACCTTAATTAAAAACACTTTATGGCTAAAAACTGCTACTCATCCTCTGAGCCTTCAGCAAGTCACAATCATTTTGCAATGGTAACACCAAAGATCACTGATCACACAGCATCACAACAAATATGATAGGAATAAAAACATTTGAAATAGTTCAAGAATAGCCAGAATGCGACACAGAGACACAAAGGCAGCACATACTGTTGGGAAAATGGTGCTGACAGACGTGCTCAGTGTCGGGTTGCCACAAACCTTTAATCTGTAAAAACTGTAATGTCCGTGAGGCAAAATGAAGCAAAGTACAATCAGGTGAGGTGTGCTTCTGTAATACAGATTTAGGCTGTGTGTGTCGGTGTGCATTCTTAGGTATTTCTGTAAAGGCTCAACTACATATAGACAATCTTCTCCTCCTTTCTGAGCTTTAATCCTGAACTATAAAGCTTGTTTATTATTTTTCATACATGCAGTCATTGCTGGCATTGTTCACCCCAAGGACTTTAATTTTGTTTTTCTGTCTCAGCCCACACTAAACTTGACAGCTACGCTTATGACATCTATACCTAAAAAAAAAAAGACTCTCATTTCCAACCACTCATCTCAACACAATATCACTGCAGAGTGCTTTCCTTTTTGCTGTGATTTAACCCTATTTGGGCAGCTTGCCTTCCTGACAATGGGTCTCAGGGAGCCCATTCCTTGTTTTCTTACAGATAGCAGTCTAGAGTTATTAGTGGAAGCGGTTTACAAGAGGGTCGCTGATACCCTCCACATATTAGGGTGTACCCACCATTCAGCTGGGACAAAAATCACCATCAGCAGAACTGGCTCTTCTGTGATCTCTAGACATTTTCATCTGATGGATTAAACATTCTCTTCTTTCAAAGTCTGATGCTATTTTTAATCAATATTTTTCAAGCATATGTAATATGGGGAAACGGACTGCTTGATAGGAGGCAGATTTTGTTCTACTTAATTTCATTATGTCAAACAGGGCCATGTGATATGAGTTAATTATCTAGATAACTAGAGCTAAATATATTTTTTCTCATGCTGCCTGTTGAGAAAGGGCGTCTTGTGGATGTAATCTTTCCATGCCCACCTGGCAGCATAAGAATGGGTTTGGAAACTATCAGAGAAACTCAATTAAGGGGCATTCTACAAAATAACTAGTCGGTACTTTTTAGAAATGTCATTGATGTGAAAGACACAGAAAGACAGAGGAACCATTCTAAAATGATGGGAGACTAAAGACACATGAAAACTAAATGCACTGTGTAATGCTGGATCAAAAACATAATTGTTATAAAGGACGGTAGGTGTGTACCACAGATATTAGCATTGCATCAATGTTGCATGTCCTGATTTTGAAAACTGTACTGTGGTTACATAAGTGAATTTCTTTGTTCTTAGTAGATAGACACTGAAGTATTTAGCAAAGGGGTACGAGATCTGCATTTTACTCTCAAATAATTTGGGGGAAATTTGTGTATGTGCACACATGCACTCCCACATATACGTATATACACAGAGAAAAAGTAAAAGCAAATGTGGCAAAATGTTAATAATTGGTGAATTTGGGTAAAAGGTATATGGCAGTTCTTTGTATACTTTTTTGCAACTTTGCTTTAGATTTGAAATTATTTCAAAATAAAGTTTTAAATATTTAAAAATTAAAAAAAAAAAAAAAAAAAAAAAAAAAAAAAAGAATGGGTTTGGACCTGTATGACTTCCTCATCAGGAGAGAATGGGTCCTCAGGGCTTGTGCTGGACTTACTGCAGGAACATCGTTCCCCGTTTCAGACTCGACGTGGGCTCCCTTGTTCTAGTGAAGCGTGTTCATGCGGCACCTGGGCAAGCCCACTGTCACATCTGCGCCCCGTGCAGAGGGGACGAGGGCCTCCTGCTGCAGCACAGGAGAGGTGCATCCAGGCCACGCGCCCTGCGGCAGCCACGAGGAGGGACCGGCGGCTCAGGGGAGCCGACACCCACAGTTGGAGCTGACTCTGCCCCGTTTCCTCGCCGTGTGAGAAAAGCATTGTTTCATCGTGTGCCTAACGGTGTCGTGTCTTCCTTGGAGACGCCGATCCCGAGGTTCAGCCGACAGAGGGTCCACACGGCTCCTCCCAGTGGCGGACAGCAGGCGCCACCAGCTCCACACTCACCGAAAGGAAGAACTTGCATCCTTTTGCATTTTCCAGTGTTTAAACGATAAGGCAAAGGCTTATTCTGACAAGTCTGTGTACAGCTCATACATGTATGTGTAAAAAGCGAGAAAGGGACAGACAGGTACGTAGGACTCTGTACGTTGCTGGTGCGAAACCCGGTCTATGCACCTTTCGGAAAGCGTGGGCCCCGTGCCCACCTACCCCCACCTGCTTGTCCTGCTTGTCCTTCGGGTGGGTTTCCGATGGACCCCCCCTTGCTGCCCAGAGGCCTCCGCCATCTCTCCCCTCACCTCCTAGCGCCACTGGCGGGCTCAGCCTGTTAGTAATGAGGGTAAGGCCTTAGCGTGGCCTTCGTTGCTGCCACCGGGTGGCACAGAAACCAAGTCCAAACCGGCCTGACCTACAGAAGCTCTCGGCTGCCTGAAAGCACCAGGTGACACAACCAGAGACTATAGAAAGGCTGAGGTCCTATGGGATGAACGTTGACCAATGACAGAGCCATCTGGTAACCGCGTGCTCGTTACCTTCCAATAGACTGGCCTTTGATCCAGACATTCCCTTCGGACTTTAAAGGGAGGTCCCGCTAGACCTAAGAATGGCTGTGTTTTCTTATACTCCTTGACCGGCTTATTAACACAAAATAAAAAGTGTTCAATGCCAGTGCTTACGAGCCAAGAGAAGAGGCCTCAGCATAAAACCAATTTTGCCAGCAACTTGATCTTGGATTTCCCAGCCCCCAGAACTGTGAGAAATAAATTGTTTTAAACCACCCAGTCTAGGGACTTCCCTGGTGGCCCAGTGGGTAAGACTTTGGGCTCCCAAAGCAGGGGGCCTAGGTTCAATCCCTGGTGGGAGAACTAGATCCCGCATGCCACAATGAAGATCCCGCATGCCACAGCTAAGACCTGGCACAACCCAAAATAAATAAATAAAAATAAAATATTTAAAAAAAAAGTGTGCAATGCCAAATCAAGAGTCAGGGCAGACCTTTGCGAGATATTTTCTTTAGCTTCCTGTAGTCAATAAACTTCTTTTTCTTTAATGAGGAGAACTTGAAAATTAATACCAGAATAGTCTCCATAATATGTATAATGCCTTTTATATACACTGGAAACATAAAAAATAAAGGTGTGTTTAGGGTTCCCTCCTTCTCAGCTTTCAAAGAAACATGGGTCCTGAGAGATTCTGCCTTTTATTCTTTGGAGCAGTGATAGATGAGATTGCAAACGAGTGCAGCAGTTAGATCTGTAGGAGAAAGGGCGCAGGTACCCAGAGAAGCTTCAGAAAGGGAGTGAAGAAAGGAGGAAAGGAAAGAGGAAATGACTAATTTAAGCAGTAGCCGTTCTTTCTAGAACTTTGGGAAGAAAAAATACCCAAAATATTTTAGAAAGTTAAAATATTTTCTGTACACCCCACCCTCCCTATCCTAAATAGACCTTCAAGGAAGACCTTCGCTTTTTTGTAACGTTTGATGTTTCATTGTCACGTGACACAAAGCTAAGGGGGATGTGGAAGCAAGAACAAGATGGCTCTATTTTACTTGGATTGCACGTAGGAATGTTCCACTTTGGTTAAGTGCTGGGGACTCTTTGCTTAGTTCATTTCACAGTGTAGTTACCCCCTACCATTGCAGGTCTAGATGGAAAGTCCTTAGTTAAAGAACCATTTCCGGATTTACTGAGATCCCAATGGTGAAAAGCCTAATGACACTCACCCTCGACTCGGTAGTGGCATTGATCTCTAAAAATTAAAACCCAGCCACCCAGCTTGCAAAATCCAAGTACGGGGATGCTATAGATCCTGTGAAATCATAGACCCCTCCTCCCCCTCCCTGGATCCCCGCGGGTGTGCCATCTGCCGCTCACCTCCGGCCTGTGCTAGATTGTGGTGTCGCGGTTTCCCGCAGCCCTTGTTCTGCACGCTGACTTTTACATCTGCTCGGATGCCCACAGTCAGGTGCCCGGCCTTGGGTCCCGCCTCTGACCTCTCTCCCTGGGAAGCAGAAGTGTGCTGAGCGTTGCTTTGAGGCCCGTAGACTGCTGGCTCAGCGTGACCTCACTATTAGGAGCCTTTCCTCTGTCCTTTGATGTTAATTCATCAAGAAACTGGATGTAAGAACTCTGGCAAGGTCCATTGTTGTACTTGTCTGTGTGGATTAAGTTCAGGGGGTACAAAAAGCACAGACAATGTAGGAATCAGCTCTGTGGTGCAATAGATCCTGAACAGCATCAGGCCAAAGACCCTGCAGGGGGCTGACACATTGAAGTCAAACATAAGAGAACCTTTTAATCTCTGCCTTTCATTCACCTGTTTCCTCTCACATCTTCTCCCCACCCTTGTCTGTTCCACTCGGTATCATAGCATATACGTCCCAGACTCCATTGGCTTCTAGTGTTCAGCTAAGTTCAGCCAGTGGGAGGCACTGGCAGAAAACAGGATGAGGGGATAAGTTGGAGAACTTCTTGCCCTGTTCTGGAGAGATTCTCTGAACCTCCTCTGTGGCTGCAGCTCCTGCCTTCCAGACCTGCAGTGGCTCCACTCTTCACCAGGTAGGCTGGCTCCTGGGTGCCCTCCTCTCTGTCCCTCCAGTCTCAGGGGAACCAGCAGTTCTCAGTGTCGCTAATATCTGGGTCACCTCACCATCCTTTGTTTAACGTGTCAGCTTTTTCATTATGTGTAAAGAGTTATCTGTGCTAAATTTACTCTGCTTAAAATATCATATCGACTCATATACATTTACTAATACAGAACTGAATCGGATCTGCAAACATGGCGATTACCTGTGGTTTCACCAAATGTCCAGTCATTTCTGTTTTCTGTCCAGATTACAATGGATACACACTCCAAACTTAGGGACGTTAAGGCAGCTAAAACCTCTGTCATAACTGGAGTGGGTTGAGACTTGGAAAAGGTAAAGAAGAAAATAGTATTTAAACTGTCATTTTAAATATAAGCATAATTTTGCTTGAAGACGAGAAAATGGATTTGGGGAAGGACAAGCTCTGGGAAAGACAGAGCTTAAGAAGTGACAGCATCTTTTGGCAAAAAGAAGCTTGTCGTGGCTCTAATTCATGACTCAAATCTGATGGCCATGTGCCATCAGAAAACCAGTGTGTTCGTTTGCTAGGGCTGCTACAACAACGTACGTTAACCCAAGTGGCTGAAACAACGGACATTTATCATCTCACAGTTCTGAAGGCTAGACGTCTAAGGTCAAGGTGTCGTCGGGGTTGGTTCCCGTGGAGGGCTCTGGGGAAGAGTCCGCTCCGTGCCTCTCCCCTACCTTCTAGTGGCTTGTGGCAGTCTTTCATGTGCCTCGATCTGCAGACACATCACCCCAGTCTCTGCCGCTACGTTCACATGGTGTTCTCCTTGTGTGTTTAACTGTGCCCAGATTTCCTCTTTTTATAAGGACAGTAGTCAACCAACTCAAGGCCCATACTCATGAGTACTCCGTGTAGAACCTGTCTCCAAATGAGGTCACGTTTTCTACTGGGGGTGAGTACTCCAACACACGAATCTGAGGAGGAAGCAATTCAACCTGTAACAGCCGGTTATAACACTTGGCCGTAACTCCATGACATAATTAAAAGAACCGAGGCTAATTACAGGCAGGATATTGAGAAAAAATAATACTTGAACTCTGTCAACAGGAGTGACAAATTGAATATGAAAATAGGGTAAGAGAGAAGGAAGAATAGAAGTTGAGGTCGAATAGCCTTCTCAATTAAACTTGGGAATTAGTGAAGCCTTTAACTGAAAGAGGAAACGTAGGAGAAAAAGCAAGTTCACTGGACTTTAAAAAAAGCCATTGCTTGAGAGATAGGGATTAAAGATATGTAATGCTAGTGTTTTGATATGTTGAATTTGAAGTACCTGCAGAACACTTAACTGGAGATACCTAGTAGGCCATGCGATTTGGGGTCTGGAGCTCTGGAGTTAACTGGGTTCAACTTCCAACTCTTCTTTTTCCATTGTGACTTTGGACAAGGTACTTACACTTTCTAAGCAGCAGTTTCCTCATCTGTAAGATGCAGATGTTATCATTGATTCAGTGGATTGTTGGAGGATTAAAGATACACACTGTGTAAAACAGTTCAGTGCCTGGCACTAAAAAAGTGTTTCATATTTGATTGCTGTTATCAAGATCACTATTGCTAACCTTAGCTATACTGGTATTAGGAACAGACATGTATGTCAGTAAGTGGAAAGTGACATGGAAAAATGATGTAACATACCTGCATAGCACGCGAGAAGGGACATCAAATGCTTAAAAGAAATCTCAGAAGCAAGATATATTCTTTCTACCTTTTATAGAAGACAGTAAGAGGGCCTGGAGGAAGGAAGAGCACTGCCATCTTTGCTTAATATATAAACTTGAACCTGTGCCCCAAATTATACCTAGTTTATTATTATTCAGTTCATAGTACAACAACGCTTTAAGAATTACTAATTTCTCTGAAAAACAGCCAGGCATCCAAAAAATATGTGAGTACTAACACTCTGTTTCTTTCCCTACTGATAAGAAATCTTGTGCTGTATTTAAATGTTACTACCTTGACCCACTCATCACTGTGAGAAGATTGTAGCAAGTAAGACTTGAGAGGGACCCTGATTTAAGAGCTCCACTTTATTAAAACTAGAGTATTTACCCTTCAATAAACATCCATCACTTTCTCTAAAATCTTCCCTTAGGAAAAGAGATAAAAATTTTAACCTGTTCAGGATATACTTGCACTCACAATCACATTTTGTGACATTTCCCAAGCCTCTCTCTTTCTTGAGGTGCACAAAGAAAAGAGAGCTGGGGAAGACTGCAAAGGTAAATGAAATGCTCTGTGGAACCGCAGTTCACCACACGCGCTGACACAAAGTGGGGATATGCATGTGCTGAATGGGACATTTACCTGTTAAGTGACAGTGAAATGAGGATGCATGAAATTTGACAAAGGTGTTTCTCTGCCTCAATATTTCAGAGCATAATTTATACATTTTGTAGCATCACACTCTTGGAATCTTAGACTTACAAAAGATTTTAAAGTTAACGTTTTTCAAAATCATGCCTGAACTGAGACTTCTAGCTAGAGCTTTTTTAGAGGGTGAACAGGAAGAGATGCGGGAAAGAGATTATTCACTTGATATAACTGTGCTTAATTGACAACTACATTATACACTGAGAGTGGTAGAAGCATTTTGGAACAATCTGAGGCAGAGTGACACAAGTTTAGAGCTAAAATGGTCCCTCAGGGAACATCCTATATTATCCCCACATTCTACTTATGAAGAAACTACACTCAGAGAAGTTAAGGGACGTTTTTATGAAGTTATCATGACTCAGTGGCAGACTGGAACTATTCTTTCAGATTCTGGACTAGGGTTTATTCCGTTATATCATGCTGGCCAATTAAAGAGAGAGAGAGCTTTAAAAACAGCATCCCTTAGTGACTATACATTCTCCCCACTCCTAATCCCCCTGGGGAGGGAAGGATAAAGATCTCAGTTTTCCTCTCCACCCACCACACAGTCTGGGACCTTATCATTGAAAGGCCTGGCAGAACCTTAAACATAAAATGGTCCAGCCTCCTGGAAAGGAGACTTAGTGAAGGAGGGAAGCGCCGGGTGAGTGGTTTGGCCACTAAACAAAACAAGAAGACAAGGCATTTTTCCACTCTGGTGCAGCTGTCATGATCCCTGGGGGAGGAAGTGGAACAAGGCAGGAGGAGGTGGGTGAGGCCAGGAACAGAGGGAGAAAGAACCGCAATCTTGCTAAATTAGATGTAGCTTTACCTCGCGCTTTGCAGACTTTAATTAAGATTGGAGGCTGATTTCCAGCCAGACCAGGTCACGTGGCCCTGAAACATGCTTCAGTGTTCCCAAACTCCCTGCAGGAAAAACAAAAGCAATACAATACAGAACAGAACAACAACAAAACACACGCCGCCCAAGCGGTACGTAACGACAGGCCACCCCACTTGATAAACCCGGTAAACACTATTTTAGAAGGGAGACTCTGAACCTTGACCCCTTTCTATGCCACTGCTTTTTCAGATCTGATCCTTTCAGCATTTCAAGGCTTTATTCTCTGACCCCTATTGATGCTGAACATATTTTTACGTACTGGAAATACTGGGTTGAGAGAAAACAACTGCCTCTTGGCCAGAAATAAGCCACATCCTGCTGTGCTTTTGCAGACACGGAGGGGCAGCAGCCTTTTCTGAGCCCCTTTCTGCGGTAAGCAGTGTCGGGGTCTTTCACATGCACTCTGTGGTACAGGTGAGAAAACTGAAGCCCAGTGAGCCCAAGTGACTTTCCCAAATGACTGTAACACGGCAGAGAAGGTTTCCAAACAAAGCTTACCAACTGAAAAATCCTAGGCTTTTCTCCCCGTTATAGCTCAATGTCTTTGCCATGAATGATGTACTGGAATAATCAGAGTTTATGAATAAATATACTTGCAGTCACATACATATACACACTTTTTATATTCTTTTAAAAAATTTATTTAATGATTTATTTACTTTTGGCTGCGTTGGGTCTTTGTTGCTGCACGCGGGCTTTCTCTAGTTGTGGTGAGCGGGGGCTCCTCTTCCTTGTGGTGAAAGGGCTTCTCTTTGTTGTGCAGCACGGGCTCTAGGCAAGCAGGGTTCAGTAGTTGTGGCGCATGGGCTTAGCGGCTCCGCGGCCTATGGGATCTTTCTGGACAGTGACTGAACCCGTGGCCCCTGCATTGGCAGGTGGATTCTTAACCACTGTGCCACCAGAGAACTCCCTATTATTCTTCTGTAATTAGAAATACTGGGGGTTCTTTTGCCATTTTTCCTCCTGAAGATAGGAAAATTGATCCTAAGCCAATCCACTTCTCAATATGTGTTCTAGTAAAATGATTATATTATTATTATGGCATCAATTTTCATCAATTCTGTAAGAATTTTATTGCAGTTAAAACATGCTTTTATAAACAGCTCATCAAAGCAATTTCACAAAGGTAGCCTAGAAAAAATTTACATTTCACTTGTATCATGTGTCCTGGGATCAAGTTCAGAATAATAAGTTGTTCCTTTTACTCTTTTTTGAAAAATCAATACTACATAAACTTGAATTCACATGATATGTTCATATACTCTAAATCTGTGACAGCATGGAATGGGTTTCTGTAATGTTAATATACGTCTCCATTCCTGAGAATTGAATTTAGGTGTGACATAGTGTTTTTTGCTTACAAAAACAGTTTTGACTCTTGTATAGGATTCTCAAACTATCGCTAATCAAACTTTTATCTACTCAAGTGAGGTTTCAGATACACCAAACGTTCTGTAGAAGTGAGTAGGGTCATCTTCTTGGCTATGACTGTTTAGATTGCTGTCTCGTTGAGTTCATATTTCTCCATGTTATCCAGCACTGCTTAGCTGCAGGACTCTGTTTGGTGTCAAGGCCATCCATTTGGGTATCGTTTTGTATTCCTCTGTCTCATTTGGATGGCAAATAGACAAGTGCAGCAACCTCGGCCTGAGAAGGGCATGGAGACTAGGGGTTCTGACACCTTCAGGATGAAGACCTGTGTCAAGCTACCAGAAGAACTGCCCCAATCAGCAGAGGTGCTTGCTGAGGGTGACAGTGATTTCAAGTGGATGGTGGTAGAGACGGCTCATCAGTTTGGGCCCCAAGACCAGCTGCAGATACTGGGGAGCAGGTGGTATTTCATCCCAATAACCTTCTTCTTATATGTTTTCCCCAGTTAGAAAGATCCAATGGAATCTGGAAGAGATGCTCCCTTCACGTGTATGGACAATGGTCATCCAAGAGGTAGAAGGAGAGGATTGCGGTGGATAAAGAAGGGAACACTGTCCAGAGTCCCCTAGATGAAGGACCTGTCCCCGCTGTGGGAACGCAGTTGGCAGGAACATCCAGCTACCATCCCTTCCTGGACTGCCTCAGCTCTGAGGGCCATGCCCTTCCCTAAGGCACCCGTGTCCAATGGCTATTTAATATAGGTTCTGAACTAGGTATACAATATGTTTTTTTGATTAGGGTTTAATCACATCATTTATGAGCCAAAACTCAAATAAAACTAGTCTCATTTTCTACTTTTCTTTGTGCACTTTGTGGTCCAAATAAAAATCTTATTTCAATCTCATCTCATTCCTTTCTGATTTTTGCATCTGTTTTAGTCATTGAACCATCTGTAGCTTTTTCCCTAACTATCCCCCACCTGTAGTTTGTCTGGTTTAAACATAATTTTTTTCATTCAATTTTATCTGATCTCTGAATTACAAATGATCTTTTCTTCTATTTCCTTCCCTCAAGTATATTTTTGTGTCTTTTTAATGCATGTGATCAGATATTGCCTTAACTAGTTATTAAATACCTGTATTTACCTTCCCTTAATTTTAAACTCTTGAAAAGTATAAAAAGATACTTTTTAACTTTTGACTTTTTGCAATGCTTTCTGAATTCTTTAGATGTAAAAATTCAATAATTGTTTGTTAAGTACATTACTTAATAGATCCTTAGGACTGTTAAGAAAAATGAACAGGGTGACCAACAGTGGATAAAAATAAGATTCGTTGTTAAAAAAAAGTAAGGCGACCACGAATTACAGAGCTCTAATTATTTTCCTTGCGTTTATATGATCCAGCCATTCAGTTGAAGAAAAGCCAAAAACGATAAGAGCATTTCAGTCTCCCTTTGTGAAAAGTCCTTCTCTTTCTCCTGTTGTGTAATGTGTGAGTTGGGATTCTTCACTTCTTTGCCCTAAATATACTCCTTGTAGAGGCTTGGAGGAGAGTATTCCCAGAAGCACGATTTTCAAAAAATATAACTGAACTTTAAAATAAAGTCTAAATGGAGAAAGTATCCTGTAAGCAAAGAACTTGATGAGGCATAAATAAAAGCTACCTTATCATCTCTCTTGCAGCGCAATTCAAATGGTACCTGACACAGAATTTTTTCTACTTCTTCAAAATCAGAAGCATAACTTTCTTCCTGAAAGAACGCCCTTAGTCAAGTCCAAGTGACCTTTAACTTCTAATGGTATGCTGTCTGGGCCACAATGCTAATTTTTGAATGAATGTTGTATAGTAAAAAAGCCAAGACCTTTGTGGAATTTGTTGCCTTTTGTTGGTTACTTCATGGAAGGATTACTGCATAAATCCTAGCTACTATGTTCATCTAGATTATAACATTTCCCCAGTAATAGATGCTATATTAATCTTCAGGCAACACTTATAATTTTTTTCTTGTCCGAAAGAAATTGATTCTTTCTAAATAATGTGCTCTGCCTCAAAACATGCACATGCATGATATACAATGTTTCACACAATAAAGCCCAAACCTCATACTTCTGTACTTCCTCTCCTCAAAGGGCTTAATGGAAGGCTCTACCCTGCCATCGCCACTCAAAGTACATCCTCTAATTCACTCAGGAAGATGTTGGCTGTCAGAGACAGACAAAGATAACGCACAGGTCATCACTCTCCCACACAACCACAGAAGCATACTCTCCCCCTTACCAATAGCAGAGATGAGATTTCTTTCAAATGGAGGAAAACTGGAAGTTAGGCTTTGACTTTTTCTGGCAGAGTTGACCTTGGTCTATGTACTTGCTCTCCAAGTTGTCTGTTGTCTCACCTGTGCACTCAAAATTGTTGTGAGAACTCATGCAAAGTACCTTACACAATGACTGAGAGAGGGGGCGCATTCAGTGAATTTTAGATCCCTTGTCTTGACTGGGTATTTAATATACTTAGACAAAAGGACTTTTACTCTTTTCCAGCAGGTGTTCAAAACAAATCAAATAATTCACTCCAGGAATTTAGAATTTCTATAGTATTTTTGTTTATTTTTGTTTGGGGGGAGGTTGTTTTTTAATTTTATTTATTTATTTATTTATTTATTGGTTGCATGGGGTCTTCACTGCTGCACTGGGGCTTTCTCTAGTTGTGGTGAGCAGGGGTTACCCTTTGTTGTGGTGCGCAGGCTTCTCATTGAGTTGGCTTCTCTTGTTTTGGATCACAGACTCTAGGAGCACGGGCTTCAGTAGTTGCAGTATGTGGGCTCAGTAGTTGTGGCGCACAGGCTTAGTTGCTCCGTGGCATGTGGGATCTTCCTGAACCAGGGCTTGAACCTGTTTCCTCTGCATTGGCAGGTGGATTCTTAACCACTGCACCACCAAGGAAGTCCCTCTAGAGTATTTTGAAAACCGTTTCAGCATTCGGTGAGCTGGTTCTTAGCAATCTACTCTTAAGTGAGCATTCTACAAGAAGTTGGTTTTGATAAGACAATATATTCAAGGATTTCCCCTTATCCACTGTCACCTAACTAGGAACAGTGCAATAACCTCCACTTCCATCCCAGGAACCAGTTCTTTTAGAACAATTCCTGTTGGGAAACTTCCCTATAGTAGTGGATGGAAGGTATTTTGTACTAGAAAAATCCATAAATATAAGGAGACTTACTTCAAAACCACACTGATGTCCACTCAGGGAAATATAAAATTAAACAATTTTACTGGATTTTTCCAGCATAAGATTTTGTCTTTAGTTTCTTTCACACACTATTTAATAGGCATTTGTTCATATCCAGTATCTCTGATGTAGAAGGGTTTTAGGAATTGAACTTACTAGATGGTCATTTCAGGTCTTCATTTCACGTGCCCAGTGAAAGCCAAACCAAGCAAGCCTCATCCCCATGACGTCATGCCCTCAGCATCTCCGGAAACATTCAGGCTAAGTGCTCTCTTTTCTACAGAGAAGACTCTCAGAGGAGAAGGGGGTGGGGAGATGAACACACTGGACTTAACCACGTGGCAGGTACTAACTGTGCACTTTATGTATTATTAACTGCTGCACTTGACTCTCAGCTCATACTCATATGAGGCTGGTCTGGTTCATGTTTCTGTTTTGACTGCTCTAGAGTTGAGACCGATGACCCAATTTGTCTCGTTACACATTCTTCTGAGGCCAAAAGGAACAAGGTAAATATACTTTGGAGTAATTTCTGTGGTTAGGTCATTTTTACATTCATTAAGAATTGAAACATGAAATTTCATTAATTGTCCATGTCAAATATTACTAAAGTTATTTTTTCTGAATCTCATGTAAATATATGGTATCTTTGAAAAACACAGAAGAGCAAAAGCAAATTAAAAAATTTACTGCTAGGGATGGCCACTATTAATATTTTGTTGTATAGTTTCCCATAGACTTCTTATTTTATACGTGTATGTTATATATCATATATGTGATGCCGTAGAGTAAAAATACATACAAAATAGGCTTGTATATTTCATAATGTTACTGAGTTTTTAATATAAAAGTAATGCATTCTTTTCACAGTGTATTTTAAATTCTACAAACGTTCTGTATTCAGTAACCATAGTCTTCACACATGGAGGCGAATACTCTCATATTTCTCAGCTAATTTGCTGTAAACGTGCCAACAAGTTGCCTTGATAGACACATGCACATACACAGAAATGGTACACACATTTCACATGAGTCTGTGCCTCAGGTTTCAGAGGTCAAGTCTACTCCTATCAGGATCTGCAGTAACTGTGCTGAGTAGTTTTATATTGATTAACTCTCTCATCGATAGACATTTGTATGAGATGACAGTGAAACTGTAATTATAATCATGACTTTCAAACTGACACATTCAACAAATATTAGTCATGTTTCAAATAACTATGGTCTGGTTTCAGTGTATGATTTTAGCCAATAAATTGGTTAATTCTAACTTTTTTCAGAGCTTCTCCATATTACAGATTAATTTGATTTCTAAATGTTTTATCTATTTGTTCATCTTAAATCCAATACTTTGTTTTTTAACATTTTCTAACTGGTTATCTTTAACTGAGTTTATAACCTTATTGCATCATAGTTTCTAATACTTTTCGGTCAATTTTCTTTGGCTTTCTAAGTATCATCACTGTCTGCTGAAAATGTGACAATTTTTGTCTCCTCTTTCCCAATCTGTACACCTCTTATGCATTTCTCTTGTCAAATTATATTGAGGAACACTTCCCAAAATATTAGATAACACCTATGGTAATATTGACCTTTGTCTTGTCTGGCCACACCCTGTGGCGTGTGGGATCTTTGTTCCCCAACCAAAGATTGAACCGGGGCCCTCAGCCGTGAGAACGGGGAATCTTAACCACGGATCGCCAAGGAATTCCCAGGAAACTATTATTTTTTAAAAGAAATTCTAACTGCCATTAATCAGGAGATAATAAAGCACATTGAACATACAGCTCATACTACTCTTTTTATAAGCTTATCTTATTTTTTTCTGATGGAATCTATTCATGTTAGATTGACACTTTCCAGTCTAAACCATCGATTATTCTATCTCACTTCCTGAGACAGAGCTTCCATTGGAAGTGATCTTTTGTTTAATTGTAATTTAATAAAATTTTGACTTTGTGATAACAAGAGAATTTGATGTCCAAGTTAAAACAAAATTTCTTTGGAATGAAAAGCATCACTTTTCATTTCATACATGGATCTTATACTGTCTCTCAGTTGTCTTCTATAGCATTAAAATCTATATCAAAATAAATCATACACATTCATATAAGTAGATATAGCCCCACAAAGGGCTATGAGCATACAATCTGATGACAATTGCACTGCCACAAATGACCTTATCAGGCAGAAGTTTAGAATTCAGAGGTTCCAAAATGCACTTTGCATCCTACATATTGTAAGGTTATCCTTGCTATGCATATTTTGTATACATTAAAAAATTTTAAAGTACAATGTGTTGAATTATTGAGTTTGATTCCCTAACTCAGACAACAGACCAGTGGAGGATGTCTTATGTTTCCCTCCACAGAGGATGTCATATGAGAAATTAAGCCTCTTCTCTGGGAGAAAGTTTAGGTACACATGGCTGTGGTCCTTTGCTGACCATGCATCTCCCTAAGCAGAACAGAAGTCAACTGTGCACAACAGCAGTGGTTTCCTTAAGCTGTGTAACCTCATAGGACATGAAGGATGGAAGAGAGAATAGCACTTCTTCCCTCCCTGACTCCTCAGTATTCACTGTTGTAAAGTTGGAAGAAGAAGATCTGGAAGTTTTTATGTGCCACAGTTATTATATTTTATTATTATCCCCTGATTATTAAATACTTATAGTTATTTATTGAGAGAAGTTTGAAATATTCATTTGAAGTCATACTTCAAATGGTACTGATGAAAGTGTTTGATTAAACCATGGTTTTAGATTTATATGTAAAGGTTATAAAAACCGTAGATTAAGTCCTCTTACTTAACAGACTAAGAATGTGTGATCAATTAAGGCTGAGTTTTCTAAAATGAGCAATCTCTCTGTATTGCAAATTATCAGAAGAGAGAAAAATGCTTTTTATCGAAGTCCTGAAGAAGAATATATGAATCATTTTATCTAGTCCTTTGCTTTAAGAAAATACCATTTTCTATGTGAAATGCTAAGTTGTGATGTGTTCACAAATTCCAGTCGTAGATATTTTACTTGATGCTGAGATACTGTCCTATTTCTTAAGACTTACCAAAGAAAGAATATTCTCCAATCACATGCAGCTTGTCACCTACCACTGCACACCAACATCGCTGTCTTGCTTTCTGTTTTCTTGTCACTATTATCTTTGCACACTTCACATTAGTCCTACGTTATAACTGTTATGAAGCTCTAATACTTGGCTATTCCACATTCAAAGTTTGGATCTGATTATCCTCATCATTTGTCTTTATGTTTTCTATGTAATGTCTAAACAGAAATTAATATTCCTAAACAATGAAGAGTTATTCGCATACCCATGAATGCCATTCTTTCTGTGATACTAATACAAGCTTTAATTTATTGAATGATTAGAAATTAAAAGCCCCCAACAATAATTCTCTGAAAATACCAAAATGCAAAAAATATACTCCACATGTAATTGTAACATTTAACCCATTTTCTGTTACTGCTAGTCAGTAGTGATTTTGAGAAAAAAGTTTAAAAGACCTTTGAATAAACAAATATATTTGGCCTTGTAAGTGCCAGCAGTGATGCATGCAGTGATGTAAGTAACCCTTGGAAACAACTCTTCTGTTTTGATGTTGTCCTGGATCCCTGAACAGAGAGCAGGAGTTTTGAGTCAGCCGCCTGGTGCACGAGGGCAAAGCACGTAACACAGGTGGACTTTTCTCAGCTGGGAATGGAGTGTGCGTGTGTGTGCATGTGTGTGCGTGCGTGTGTGCATGTGTGAGAGTGTGCTTGTGTGCATGTGTGAGTGTGTGTGCATACATGTGTGAGTGTGTGTGTGTGTGTCTGGGGATTAGGTGGAACATGTGGTGACCACTTTCTAGTCTACCCTTTTACGCCTGTGGGGCTGATCATTATGCCTTTTTTTCAGCTTTACAGTCATCAAATTTGATCCATTTTAGACTCTGCTTGCTCTACAGACTCTACTTTGGCAATTTCATTCACTCCCGAGATCTCAATGTTACCACCTAATCCTGAACTCTCCATTCATAGTGCCAGCTGCCCTTGGACATTCCAACTAGGATGGCCATTAGAGTATTCCTTTATTTATTCAGCCCATTTATTTTTTTTTTATTTTTTATTTTTACTTTCTATCTACTACATGCCACATCACAGAGATTAAATGTAAAGGAAGACTTTAAAAGATGTCTACTCTCGTAAAATCTATACTTTTCTAAGCTTTATTATGTCCCAAAACAAACTTTCCTTGAAATCTGTCTGTTTCCTCCTACAATCCATCATTCAGTTGATGCCACCAAAACACGTCTCGATTTAAGACACTCCTTGAAGGCCTGGCCACTCTCTTTACGTTCAGCCCCCCAAAACCTTGGAATCGGCTTATGCCACTCAACTTCTAGATTCTGAAATATCATTATCTACGTTAAGTGTGCTGTCATCGCAAAAGGCTTGGTGGTTTTCTTCTCCACCCACCAGTCACCATGCTGGAGGGATCCCAGCACAGCAATGATCCAACTGTGATTTAAGAAGAAAGAATTGTGGGGACTTCCCTGCTGGTGCAGTGGTTAAGAACCCGCTGGCCAATGCAGGGGACATGGGTTGGAGCCCTGGTCCAGGAAGATCTCACATGCTGCAAAACAACTAAACCCGTGAGCCACAACTACTGAGCCCACGTGTCACAACCACTGAAGACAACGCACCTAGAGCCTGTGCTCCACAACAAGAGAATCTACCGCACTGAGAAGCCCACGCATTTCAACGAAGAGTAGCCCCTGCTCTCCACATCTAGAGAAAGCCTGCTTGCAGCAACGAAGACCCAACGCAGCCAATAAAAACAAACAAACAAACAAACAAACATTTTAAAAAGAAGAAGAATTGTGAATTCAATATCACTGTGCATATTTAGATTCTGGTAAAAATATTAGGGACCTGAGGTCATGACATTGTACAAAGTTGACTTTAGAATACACATGCCTGTTATGTGTCCGCAGAACTAAGTGAAGTTGGAAAGTCTTCTGGCTTGTTTATTGGATTTTCTGACTTCAGAAGAATTTCAAATTTGAAGTTTGAAGTCCTTTAAAATACGTGAAGTTTGGAAAAGTTGAGGTTTGAAGTTTTTCTTTGAAAAATTTAGTACACAAAAGAGTAATTGTTTTTGGATCTGAGAGGAAATGAACCTAGTGATTTTTATTCCCATTTATAAAGCTTTCCCTTACCCTTCTTCCTCTCCTTCTTATGCGTCATAATGGTGGTTCGAGTTTCTGAGAGGACTAAATAAAGAAGCAGTTGATGGAGAGGGACAGGGAGTAAGGAAGGAGACAAGGCTCAGTGGCTGATTCCAAAGACATTTCCGTCAAAAGTGAAAGATAAGCATTGTTTGTCAGTGTGACCACTGTGTGCAACCACATCAGTCAGTGTGACCACTTCATAACAGAACTAGGTGCATAAAATGCTAGTGTTTTATTTGTTTTTTTTTCCCGATAGTGTAAGGAATGGGGCAGACTCATCATTGTACATCACAATCTCTTTTTAGCCATAATGTAATTAGTAAAAATTTCATCAACTTTAGATTTTTCTTCTTTATTGTCTCTAGTTTTTAATCATTTTGAATCTATTGAGAATTCTACAGACAGCATATCACAGTTTTATTAGCATATCATTATGTTAACTAAGAATATTTGCCTGAAAATTCTATGAGAATTTACAATGTGACAGGTATTGTCCTCAATACAGTACACAAATTAACTGATTTAATCCTCAAATCTACTTCACCAGTAGACTTTTTTTTTGTTTAGTTTTTTATCTAAAATGTATAGATGAATAAACCAAGGTGCAGAGATAAAGCAATTTGTTCAAGGTCTTAGAGCAAGTAAATATTGGAGGCAAGATTTGAGCCAGCAATCTGGCTGCAGAGTAGATGCTTAAAAGCTATTGAATAGTGGGAAGAATCAAGATGGTGGAATAGGAGGACGTGCGCTCACTCCCTCTTGCAAGAGCACTGGAATTACAACTAACTGCTGAACAACCATTGACAGAAAGACACTGGAGCGCACCGAAAAAAACACCCCACATCCAGAGACAAAGGAGAAGCTGCAATGAGACAGTAGGAGGGGTGCAATCGTGTTAAAATCAAATCCCATAAATGCTGGATGGGTGACTCACAAACTGGAGAACAGTTATACTACAGAAGCCATGAGGGTTCTGAGCCCCATGTCAGGCTTCCTAACCTGGGGGTCCGGCAACGGGAGGAGGAATTCCCAGAGAATCAGACTTTGAAAGCCAGCGGGATTTGATTGCAGGACCTCCACAGGACTGGGGGAAATGGAGGCTCCACTCTTGAAGGGCACACAAAAAAGTGTGCTTGCCAGGACCCAGGGGGAGGAGCAGTGACCCCATAGGAGACGGAAGCAGACCTACCTGCTGGTGTTGGAGGGTTGCCTGCAGAGGTGGGGGGCAGCTGTGGCTCACCGAGAAGACCGGGGCATTGGCAGCAGGGGTTCTGAGAAGTGCTCATTGGCATGAGCACTTCCAGAGTCCAGAGTCCACCATTAGCTCCACCAAAGAGCCTGTAAGCTCCAGTGCTGGATCGCCTCAGGCCAAAGGACCACCAGGGTGGGAACACAACCCCACCCATAGGCAGACAAGAAGATTAAAGTTTTACTGAGCTCCACCCAGCCAGCCCAACCCACTATCAGTCCCTCCCATCAGGAAGCACCCACAAGCCTCCTAGACAGCTTCCTCCACAAGAGGGCAGACAGCAGAATCAAGCAGTATCAGCAGTACTTCATCTTGTGGAACTGAAAATCACAGCCACAGAAAGACACAGAAAATGAAAAGGCAAAAGACTTTGTACCTGATGAAGGGACAAGATAAAACACCAGAAAAACAACTAAATGAAGAGGAGATAGGCACTCTTCTGGAAAAAGAATTCAGAATAATGATGGTGAAGATGATCCAGGACTTTGAAAAAAGATTGGATGCAAAGATCGAAAAGTTGCAATAAAAGTTTACCAAAGACCTAGAAGAATTAAAGAGCAAACAAACAGAGATATGCAACACAATAACTGAAATGAAAAATACACTAGAAGGAACCAATAGCAGATTAACTGAGGCAGAAGGGTGAATAAGGGAGCTGGAAGACAGAATGGTGATCATCACTGATGCAGAAAAGAATAAAGAAAAAAGAATGAAAAGAACTGAAGACAGCCTAAGAGACCTCTGGGACAACATTAAATGCACCAACATTTGCATTATAGGGGTCCCAGAAGGAGAAGAGAGGGAGAGAAGGGACCTGAGAAAATACTGGAAGAGATTATAGTTGAAAACTTCCCTAATATGGGAAAGGAAATAGCTATCCAAGTCCAGGAAACACAGAGAATCCTAGGCAGGATAAACCCAAGGAGAAACATGCCAAGACATATAGGAGTCAAACTGACAAAAATTAAAGACAGAGAAAAGTTATTAAAAGCAACAAGGGAAAAACAACAAATAACATACAAGGGAACTCCCATCAGGTTAACAGCTGATTTCTCAGCAGAAACTCTGCAAGCCAGAAGGGAGTGGCATGATATATTTCAAGTGATGAAAGGGAAGAACCTACAACCAAGAATACTCTATCCAGCAAGGATCTCATTCAGATTTGATGGAGAAATCAAAAGCTTTACAGACAAGCAACAGCTAAGAGAATTCAGCACCACCAAACCAGCCCTACAACAAATGCTAAAGGAAATTCTCTAATCAGGAAACATAAGAGAAGAAAAGGACCTACAGAAACAACAACAAAACAATTAAGAAAATGATAATAGGAACATACATATCGACAATTACCTTGAATGTAAATGGACTAAATGCACCGACCAGAAGACACAGACTGGCTGAATGGATACAAAGACAAGACCCATATATATGCTGTTTACAAGAGACCCACTTCAGACCTAGGGACACATACAGATGAAAAGTGAGGGGATGGAAAAAGATATTCCATGCAAATGAAAATCAAAAGAAAGCTGGAGGAGCAATACTCATATCAGATAAAATAGACTTTAAAATAAAAAAATGTTACAAGAGACAAGAAAGGACACTACATAAAGATCGAGGGATCAATCCAAGAAGAAGAGAGAACAATTATAAATATATATGCACCCAATATAGGAGCACCTCAATACATAAGGCAAATGCTAACAACTATGAAAGAGGAAATCGACAGGAACACAATCATAGTGGGGGACATTAACACCCCACTTACACCAATGGACAGATCATCCACACAGAAAATTAATAAGGAAACACAAGCTTTAAATGACACCATAAATCAGCTTGATTTAATAGATATCTATAGGACATTACATCCAAAACCAGCAGATTATACATTCTTCTCAAGTGCACATGGAACATTCTCCAGGATAGATCACATTTTGGGTCATAAATCAAGCCTTGGTAAATTCAAGAAAATTGAAATCATATCAAGCATCTTTTCCAACCACAATGCTATGAGATTAGAAATCAATTACAGGAAAAAAACTGTAAAAAACACAAACACATGGAGGCTAAACAATATGCTACTAAATAACCAAGAGATCACTGAAGAAATCAAAGAGGAAATCAAAAAATACCTAGAGACAAATGACAATGAAAACACAACGATCCAAAACCTATGGGATGCAGCAAGGGCAGTTCTAAGAGGGAAGTTTATAGCAATACAATCCCACCTCAAGAAATAAGAAAAATCCCAAATGAACAATCTAAACTTACACCTAAAGAAACTAGAGAAAGAAGAGCAAACAAAACCCAAAGTTAGTAGGTGGAGAGAAATCATGAAGATCAGAGCAGAAATAAATGAAATAGAGACAAAGAAAACAATAGCAAAAATCAATAAAACTACAAGCTGGTTCTTTGAGAAGATAAATAAAATCGATAAACCTCTAGCAAGACTCATCAAGAAAAAGAGGAAGAGGACTCAAATCAATAAAATTAGAAAGGAAACAGGAGAAGTTATAAGGGACACTGCAAAAATAAAAAGCACCATAAGAGATTACTACAAGCAACTATATGCCAATAAAATGGACAACCTGGATGAAATGGACAGATTCTTAGAAAGGTATGACCTTCCAAGACTGAATCAGGAAGACATAGAAAATATGAACAGACCAATCACAAGCAATGAAATTGAAACTGTGATTAAAAATCTCCCAACAAACAAAAGTCCAGGACCAGATGGATTCACAGGTGAACTTTATCAAACATTTAGAGGAGAGCTAACACCCACCCTTCTCAAACTCTTCCAAAACATTGCAGAGGAAGGAACACTCCCAAACTCATTTTATGAGGCCACCATCACCCTGATACCAAAACCAGATAAAGATACTACAAAAAAAGGAAACTACAGACCAATATCACTGATGAACTTAGATGCAAAAATCCTCAACAAAATACTAGCCAACAGAATCCAGCAACACATTAAAAGGATCATATGTCATGATCAAGTGGGGTTTATCCCTGGAATGCAAGGATTCTTCAATATATGCAAATCAATCAATGTGATACACCATATTAACAAATGGAAGGTTAAAAACCACATGATCATCTCAATAGATGCAGAAAAAGCTTTTGATAAAATTCAACATCCATTTATGATAAAAACTCTCCAGAAGGTGGGCATAGAGGGTACCTACCTCAACATAATAAAGGCCATATATGACAAACCCACAGCAAACATCATTCTCAGTGGTGAAAACCTGAAAGCATTCCCTCTAAGGACAGAACAAGACAAGGATATCCACTCTCGCCACTACTATTCAAGATAGTTTTGGAAGTCTTTGCCACAGCAATCAGAGAAGAAAAAGAAATGAAAGGAATCCAAATTGGAAAAGAAGAAGTAAAACTGTCACTGTTTGCAGATGACATGATACTATACATAGAAAATCCTAAAGATGCCACCAGAAAACCACTTGAGCTAATCAATGAATTTGGTAAAGTGGGAGGATACTAAATTAACACCCAGAAATCTCTTGCATTTCTATACACTAACAGTGAAAGATCAGAAAGAGAAATTAAGGAAACAATCCCATTCACTATTGCAACAAAAAGAATAAAATACCTAGGAATAAACCTGACCAAGAAGGTAAAAGACCTGTATCCAGAAAACTACAAGACACTAATGAACGAAATCAAAGATGAAACAAACAGATGGAGTGACAGACCATGTTCTTGGATTGGAAGAATCAACCTTGTGAAAATGACTATATTACCAAAAGCAATTTACAGATTCAATGCAATCCCGATCAAGTTACCAATGGCATTTTTCACAGAACTAGAACAAGAAATTTTACGATTTGTATGGAAACGCAAAAGACTCCGAATAGCCAAAGCAATCTTGAGAAGGAAAGACGGAGTTGGTGGAATCAGGCTTCCCGACTTCACGCTATACTACAAGGCTACAGTGATCAAGACAGTATGGTACTGGCAGAAAAACAGAAATATAGATCAATGGAACAGGATAGAAAGTCCAGAGATAAACTACGGTCAACTAATCTATGACAAAGGAAGCAAGGATATACAATGGAGACAAGGCAGCCTCTTCAATAAGTGGTGCTGGGAAAACTGGACAGCTACATGGAAAAGAATGAAATTAGAACACTTCCTAACACCATACACAAAAAAAAACTCAAAATGGATTAAAGACCTACACGTAAGGCCAGTCACTATAAAACTCCTAGAGGAAAACATAAGAAGAACACTCTTTGACGTAAATAATAGCAAGTTCTTTTCTGATCCACCCCCTAGAATAATGGAAATAAAAACAAAAATAAATAAGTGGGACCTAATGAAACGTAAAAGCTTCTGCACAGCACAGGAAACTATAAGCAAGATGAAAAGACAACCCTCAGAATGGGAGAAAATATTTGCAAACGAATCAACAGACAAAGGACTAATCTCCAAAATATATAAACAGTTCATCCAGCTCAATATCAAAAAAATAAGCAACCCAATCCAAAAATGAGCAGAAGACCTAAATAGGCATTTATCCAAAGAAGACATACGGATGGCCAAGAGGCACATGAAAAGCTGCTCAACATCACTAATTATTAGAGAAATGCAAATAAAAACGACAATGAGGTATCACCTCGCACCAGTTAGAATGGGCATCATCAGAAAATCTACAAACAGTAAATGCCAGAGAGGGTGTGGAAAAAAGAGAACGCTCTTGCACTGTGGGTGGGAATGTAAATTGATACAGCCACTATGGAGAACAGTATGGAGGTTCCTTGAAAAACTAAAAATAGAACTACCATATGACCCAGAAATCCCACTGCTGGGCATATACCCAGAGAACACCATCATTCAAAAAGACCCATACACTCCAATGTTCATTTCAGCACTATTTACAATAGCCAGGTCATGGAAGCAACCTAAATGTCCATCAACAGATGAATGGATAAAGAAGATGTGGTACATACATACAATGGAATATTAATCAGGTGTAAAAAGGAATGAAACTGGGACATTTGTAGCGACATGGATGGACCTAGAGACTGTCATACAGAGTGAAGTGAGTCAGAAAGAGAAAAACAAATATCATATATTAACACATATATGTGGACTATAGAAAAATGGTACAGATGAACCGGTTTGCAAGGCAGAAATAGAGACACAGATGTAGAGAACAAACATATTGACACCAGGTGGGGAAAGTGGGGAGGGTTGGGGGGGGAATGAATTGGGGGATTGGGATACCAAATTGTACATTCTATATATATGCAGTTTATTGTAAAAAATTAAAAAATTTAAAAAAATGTGAAGAAAAAGGAAAAAATTAAAATAAATTGATTGTTTCTATTTAAAATAAAATAAAAGCTTTTGAATAACTCATTGGCTTGTATGAATTTACCTTGTGGATCTGGATTTGAAGTAGAAAATCAGCAGTGTTGAGCATCTTTCAATCTATGGGGCCGTTTCATAAATAACCTTGGAGAGTTCTTAGGATGGAGGAGAAGAAATGACTTGTCACAGGGGTTCTGAGGGAGCACAGAAAGCTCACCTAACGTGGGTATTGAATTGAAGGGATCTAAAGACCAGGATGAATTTCATAAACATTAGTAGTACTTTCCGTGGCAGTAATACCATTCTTTTTTTTTCCCTTTCCTGAACAAAAGCAGTCAAAGATTCTGATCTTATCTGATCTGATTCAGTTTGCCTCCTCTTGACCTCTTCCTGCTTTAATGGTTTTGCAGGAGTCAGGCTGGTGGGTTCAAATCCAAGCTCAAATAAATTTCCCTCTTTGTAAAACAGTAGTGGAACTAGTATCCACAACAGCGTTGCTGGAGGGAGTCAGTGCGGTATTCCTTGTAATGTTTAGGATAGAGCCTGGCACAGAGTAAAGATTGTCAGCTATTAACATTGATCCTAATATTCTTATTTTTTGCTTCTTCCAAACTCTTGCCTTCTTGTCCTATCCTCCCTCTTCCCTCGCTGCTAGATCACCTTCATAATATTTGAGCTACTTTTTAATGACAGATTATCAGTAGCTTGGTCCATGCTCCTCTAGATCGAGGTCTTTTCATTGTTTATGTGAAAGTAATCTGCTATCTCCGCTAAAAAATCTTTTGAGAAATAGCAGAATGTTCCTTTGGTCTGTTGGGCTAGGGCAGCCCTGTTGGGAGGTACTTCATGAATCAGTATCATTGGACTAATTAAGGGACTTTTTCTATTTTGAAATGGAAGCTTGTCTCGTTTAGGTTTGGGATTACACAGAAGTGAAGGGGGAGCTAGCCCGTCCACAGCAGCCACTCTGGGTTTGGAGTCAGATGAACATGGTCTAAAGAGTCTCATTCACTTCACCCTCATATTACAGATGAGGACTGTGAAACCTAGAAACAATACATCACTTCCCAAGCACCACGTGACTCAAAGTTCATGATCTTTCTATAGCTCAAAAGAATGTATCTAAACAGATATTATTAAGACAACACAAAATAGACTGATGATCAGGTTACACAACACTATGAAAGAAAAGGCACAGGAAATACCACTCAAATAAAAATAAGGTCCTTGCAAACAGTAAAACTGGTTTTGCAGAATGTCCTGAGCTGCAAATAAAGAAGGAAAAAGCATGTGTATTCCTCAAAATTTTGCACTCTACAATTGCGCAGTATGTTACCCAGAACCGAAGTTACAGAATTATTTTACTGCTGTCACTGTTTACTGGCATCTATTTGTGGAAAAGTATTGTTTGGATAACCAGGACTCAGAGCTCCCTTCACTTATTACAACCTCCACCATCGTTCTTCCCTTTAATCTCTGATTTTACACTTTACTTCCCCTTTCAAAGTGGTTCTCGTCATTCATTTTTCCAACTTTGATTCCCTTTCTTATCACTTCTCCCACCCTTATCCCAGGATGACCCTGATAAAACTTGTAAGATCAAAATACGTACAACAGTCAGCCACACTTGTCTACATTTTCCTATGAGAGAAAGCTTATCAGAGCTTTCCAAATGCAAGAAGAATTTTCTTCTCCGGATTCAGGAGTATCATTTGCTGACCCTATGGAAGGATGTGGAAGCACTGCTCTCTTGCACCCAGTCCTTTTAGTCTTGGGACCCAGCATTGTTTTGCTCTTCCATCTTATCTTTTATAGTTAGTCTTGTTTATTCTCCTTATCCCATTCTCCTATCAGATGATGTTGGCATACATTGAAAGCACCTCACTTATGAAGATGTGTGTCTGTTTAGAGCACAGGTGTTTTGCAGGCACGATCACACACCTAAAATTTGTCTTCTGTGTTGTCCGACCATTTTAACTTAACTGTGTTAATCTTTTTGCCGCCACCTGGACAGTTGGTGCCTTCATTCATGATACACATGTTTATTGACGGCCCCCAAATGCCAGGCACAGAAGAGGCTGCTTGGCCTGTGGTTCCCAGCAGAATTTGGCACAAATTTGTAAATGTGGTGATTATGAAATATAGTTAATGGGTTAATGGAAGTTCATGATTAAGATATGAAACCCAAGAAACAATAGCCTGTCTTTATAGCCACAGGGAAAGGCTTCATTAGAATCATCAGTTTTGTCTGCATCCAGGATACGAAGAGAAGCTGAATCACATCAGTGTTTTAAAGCATGTATTATAAGACAGTAGAATGAATTCTTTATATTTTCATCACAGTGACCAGTCATAGATGCAGCTCTAGAAATCAAATTAATATCTGTAAACTGTCATTCGTGAATGTATAAGACAATAAGCACACGTTTGTTTACTAGTTTGATGAGCATTTGTAGCACTGCTCATAAGCACCAAGCATGTGTTGTGTAACATATCGAGGACAAGGGGACAGAAAGATGTATTCTTTGTTCTCAAGTATCTCACATTCTATGATGAAGCTGGATACTCGAAGAGACAAACTCAATGAACTGTCATAATTATCAACACAGACATGTACAGCAGAAAAGGAAGACGCGAAACAAAATATAAAATTTTCTCCTTTACCGTGGAGTGGAAACCAGAGACACTCAACAGAGCAGTTAGTGCTGAGCTGGCACTTAAAGTGATGACTAGAAATTCACGTGGGAGGCAAGGTCTTCCGGGAGAGGGGGAACAGGGAGAGATTCTCGGAGGCAAGAGATGCAATTGCAGGTAAAGGCAGCCGCCATTGTTTCCCGAGGCTGGAGCGTCAGGGAAATGGAGAAAGTTTGGGGAAGAGAGGACAGGCCAGCAGCAGGACCCAGGAGCGGGCAGCGTTGTGAGCCCTGGTGGAGCGTGAACGTATTCTACGAACAGTGGTAAGACAGTGAAGAATTTCAAGGAGAGACGTGGCATGACCTGCTTTGAAAAACTGGAGGAAGAATTTAGAGCCGCCCACTCTGGAGCTGGGGAGACCTGTTAAGAGTTGAATAGTTTGGATAAATGCAGCCTCTGCTCTGGGCTGGGGTCAATCACAGTGCCATTGTCTTCTGAGAGTTTCCACTCCCTCCTGTCTACACCCCAAAAAGTAAAAAGGAGGACAATTTATGCTTAGGCAGATAAAAGAACCATCCCCTAAGAACGTAAAAAATACGTAATTATCTCCAACTGGTGATTACCAGGTATTTTAAGAAAAACAAAAATTTGGAGCTTTTTGCTTTTCTCCTAGACTTACCAAAAACAAAACAAAAAAACAAAAAACAAGAAACCATAAAAAAAAAAACCCACTCCTTGATTTGACATTTTTTGAGATGTTATCTCTGCTTCTGTAGTTTAACATTATTGTGTGTGTGTATTTGTAAATTTAAATATAATTTTGGGGGAAAGAATCAGCCATGTGGAAATAAAGCTTTTTTTCCCCTTTCTTTTCTTTTGTGTTATCTTTATAGCTCATATTCTTTCTTTCTGTTAAAAAATCTAACAGACTTGTCACCAGGAGGTTGGCTACATTTGGCTCAGGCCATAATGGTATATCAACCAGTTTTCAATTAAGAAAACAAACAAAAAAACCACCCTAAACATACCAAATAAGATGGTATCAGATGTGGGGATTAGTTATTTACAAATCATGACAGAGCCTGCATGATTACAGGTCAGAGAAAACCATTTCCAGCTTTCAGGAAATCAAGTCGTTGCAGGGGTTTCAAAACCACCCCGATGAGCTCACTGTCTGCAGCACTGAAGCAGGTGATTTGCAGAATGCCTGGAACCGGCTGACAAATCACCTGAAGTTCCCCCCATACCCACTGCGGTCAAAGCAATGTGATGTCTACCTCTCTTCCACCTTGTGAACCACACCTGCCTCTCAGCGGTGAAACCTCAGCTGGAGATGGTGAGAGAGTCAATCAAATGTGATGTCCAGGCTTCCAGCCTTTACTGCACAGAGAGCAAGTGCAGAAAGAACTAGAACAGTGCTGAGATGGCAGCAGACGTGCCTATGGTGTGCATTCCGGGTCATTTGCATTGTATTTGCTCACTCTGGGGCCCAAGTGAAATCTGGCTCATGCAAAACAAGAGAAGTCCCAGGGTCAGAGAGAGAGTGAGTAGCTACCTGTGAAGTCTGAGTTATTAGTGAATACAAGGATGTAACAATCATCACTAATTATAACAATTTAGTTATCAACCCTAATTTAAGAATTATTTCTGAAGATTGACATCAGCTTGAATATAAATTCCATTTCTATCTTTTAACTTGAAAATACTTAAAAATACAAGTTGAATTCCATCTGAAGAAAATGTTCATGAATCTGTCAGTTAAAAGAGGCATTGAGCCAAATTCCAATTATTTTGGAAATGCATAAATACAATTTATAATAAAACTGTTACATAATATAGGTACTGTGTGCAAAAGGTTATGTCTTTCAGGGCTGATTTTTAGTTTTTTATTATTTCAAAACTTAGTTACTAAACATCTTCCATTAAACCTATTTTCTCATTCCTTATTTTTTATACCCTGCAGAGCTAAATTAAACAATAAAGACTTTGTTAAAGATGAAATAGATTCTCTAAAATTATTTTTATCATATACCTATAATTAGAAAATATTCAATTTGTTTTTTGTTAAATTTAACTTGAAATAAATCATACATAGATAGGATATTAGTATTTTTCCTAGAAAATAGCTAATTATTTCTTCTTAAGTTAAAAATAGATGTTTATTTTAGATTATAAAATCCCTTAACAGCAATATAGTATAAACTATGGCTAATATCACAGAGATAACTTTTATAAATATGATTCTAATTATATCCCTCAGGATATAACACGGAAAGTGAAGTCCTTATTATAGGAAGTAATTGTAATGTTAAAACTGTAGTGTTTCTATTGCCATAATGATAATAGTAAATCTTAGTTGCCATGAAACAAGGAATAATCTCTAAAATGTGTGTTCCATATAAATCCTACAATTAAAGTGCTTTTACTTTTCAGTACCATTTAAATGATAGTAATAAATCTAAAAGGAATCAACTATATGTAAAATTCTAATCAAAATAATATAACAATAATTGTCTTATCTGTTTCATAGGACTGTTATAATAATAAAATGAGACAATCAATTAATACTATTGTTATTATTCTTGCCACTAAAGAGGGATTATTTAATGATTCTTGGAATGAAGAGAAAATTACCAAATACGTGCCACTGATATAATGAGAAAACAAAAGGAAACTTAGAAAACAACTTATTTATATACTGCATGTAATACTAAACCCTCTAAAAAACAGGTTTATTAACATTTCTGGTTTCATTTTGTAACACAGGTTCATTGTACCTTAGGTTTTTCTAGTGATTCTAAGAATATAGTCTAAATATTTTTCTGTATAACGTTTTGTGACTTCCATCAAAAAGTTATATGATTATGGCAAATTTCAACATGTGAATGTATATATATATGTGTCTTTCAACCAGGTCCCAAATATGCATATACTGTTCATGCACATTTACGAACAGTCATTGCTAAGCACTATTTTAGCCATTTGGAACACAGGGATCCCCTGCTGACTAGAAAGACGTAATCTATTGGGTGGGCCAAAAAGTGCCTTCAGTTTTTTAAATAAAAATAAAAGACACATTTTTCATCTTCATTCCGAATTTCATTGAACAGTGTATTCACCCTTTTGTTCCACTACCGTCTGCCATTTTTCAGGCAACTTTATAATTCTATCTTCCCCAAACTTTTCATCTTTTTTGAGCAAAGAACTGTTCCAGGTGCCTTTTACAGTCTTCCAGGGAATTGAAATTTTTCCATTAAAAGAATTTTGTAAAGACCAAAATAAATGGAAATCCGAAGGAGCAATGTCTGGTGAATACGACAGATAATCAGAACTTCCCAGCCAAGCTGTAACAGTTTTTGCCTGGTCATCAAAGAAACATGCGGTCTTGCGTTATTCTGATGGAAGGTTATGCGTATTCTGTTGACTAATTCTGGACATTTTTCGAGTGCTGCTTTCAGTTGGTCTAATTGGGAGCCGTACTTGTTGGAATTAATCATTTGGTTTTCTGGAAGGAGCTCATAATAGAGGACTCCCTTTGAATCCCACCATATACACAACAACATCTTTGAATGAAGACTGGCCTTTGGTATCGTTGGTGGTGTTTCATTTTGCTTGCCCCGTGAATTCTGCTGTTCTACATTATTGTACAGTATCCACTTTTCATTGCCCATGACAATTTGTTTTAAAAATGGAGGCTCAAGAGGGAGAGGATGTGGGGATATATGTGTAAAACAGCAGAATCACTTTGTTGCACAGTGGAAACTGCACAACATTGTAAAACAATTATACTTCAATAAAGAGCTGAGGAAAAAATAAAAAAATTAAAACAGAACATTTTCGGTATGCTTCAGTAGAGAATCACAAGTGGAAATATGGTTAAGAAGGTTTTATTCGCTTATGTGGAACCCAACATCAAAGTGATTAACATAACTAAGGTGGTGCAAATGATTTTCAATGCTTGACTTGGATATTTTTAGTATGTCGGTGTCTCCCACGTGATATAACATTGATCGTTCTCAATTAATGTCTCAATTTGATGCCTATCAACATCAATGGGTCTACCCGACCGTGGAGCAATGTCCAGTGAGAAATCTCCAGCACAAAACTTTGCAAACCACTTTTGACATGTTTGATCAGTCACAGCATCTTCTCCATACACTGCACAAATCTTTTTTTTTTTTTTGCGTTTCAGTTGCATTTTTCCCTTTCTGGAAATAATAAAGCATAATACGCTAAAAATGTTGCTTTTTTCTTCCATCTTCAATATTAAAATGGCTACACAAAAATTCACCAATTTTGATGTCTTCTTTTAAATGCACTCTGATGTGACAGCTGTCACATACAATCTAACAAAATTGTTTCCAATGAAGTTAAAGACAACCGAGTGCTACTAGAGCCACCTTAAGGAAAAAAGCGAATGAACTTTTTGGCCCTCCCAATAGTAGAAATTGGACTGAATGGAGTATTACAATATAATACATTTAATTAGAGAAGAGAAATATTAATACTATTTGAGAGAGTAAAGAATAGATTACTTAATTAAAAAAAAAGAATAGATTACTTAATTTAAATTAGAGTAGTACTTTATATGGAGGACAAAAGAAAGAAGGCATTCTCAGAAGAGAAAACTGCATTTAAAAAGTCATAGTTTGGATGGTTCAAGATGGCAGAGTAGAAGGATGTGAGCTCACTCCATCTTGCAAAACCATAGAAATTACAACTAACTGCTGAACAATCATCAAGAGAAAGACACTGGAACTCACCAAAGAAGACACCCCACATCCAGAGACAAAAGAGAAGCCTCAATGAGATGGTAGCAGGGGTGCAATCATGTTAAAATCAAATCCCATAACTGCTGGGTGGGCAACTCACAAACTGGAGAATAGTTATACCACAGAAATCCACCTACTAGAGTGAGGGTTCTGAGCCCCACATCAGGCTTCCCCAACCTGGGGGTCCAGCAATGGGAGGAGGAATCCCCAGAGAACCAGACTTTGAAAGCAAATGAGATTTGTTGCAGGACCTTCACAGGACTGGGAGAAACAGAGACTCCATTCTTGGAGGGCACACAAAAAATAGTGTGCTCACCAGGACCCAGGGGGAAGGAGCAGTGACCCCATAGGAGACTGAACCAGACCTACCTGCTGGTGTTGGAGGGTTGCCTGCAGAGGTGGGGGCAGCTGTGGCTCATCATGGGGACAGGGACACTGGTGGCAGGGGTTTGCGGAAGTGCTCATTGGTGTGAGCCCTCCCAGAGGAATCCAACATTACCCCACCAAAAAGCCTGCAAGCTCCAGGGCTGGGTAGCCTCAGGCCAAACAAGCAACAGGGTAAGAATGCAGCCCCATCCATTAGCAGATAAGTGGATCAAAGTTTTACTGAGCTCTGCCCACCAAAGAGGATTAAAGCTTTAGTGAGCTCTGCCCACCCAGCCCTATCCACCATTAGTCCCTCCCAGGAAGCACAGCACAAGCCTCTTAGATAGCTTCCTCCACAAGAGGGCAGACAGCAGTAGCAAGCAGTATCAGCAATATTCCATTCTGTGGAACTGAAAACCACAGCCACAAAAAGACAGAGAAAATGAAACAGCAGAGGACTTTGTACCAGATGAAGGGACAAGATAAAACCCCAGAAAAACAAGTGAGATAGAAATGAAGTGGAGATAGACAATGTGCCAGAAAAAGAATTAAGAATAATGATGGTGAAGATGATTCAGGACTTTGAAAGAGGCTGTAGGCAAAGATCGAAAAGATGCAAGAAAAGATTAACAAAGACCTAAAAGAATTAAAAAACAAACAAACAGAGATAAGCAACATAATAACTGAAATAAAAAAACACACTAGAAGGGACCAAGAGCAGATTAATTGTGGCAGAAAGGCAAATAAGTGACCTGGAAGACAGAATGGTGATAATCACTGATGTGGAAAAGAATAAAGAAAAAAGAATGAAAAGAACTGAAGACAGACTAAGAGACCTCTGGGACAACATTAAATGCACCAACATTCACACTATAGGGGTCCCAGAAGGAGAAGAGAGAGAGGGAGAAAAGACCCGAGAAAATATTGGAAGAGGTTATAGTCAAAAAATTTTCCTAACATGGGAAAGGAAATAGCCACCCAAGTCCAGAAAATGCAGAGAGTCCCAGGCAGAATAAACACAAGGAGAAACATGCCAGGACACACAGTAGTCAAGCTGACAAAAATTAAAGACAAAAAAAAAATATTAAAAGCGACAAGGGAAAAACAACAAATAACATACAATGGAACTCCCATAAGGTTAACAGCTGATTTCTCAGCAGAAACTCTGCAAACCAGAAGGGAGTGGTATGATATATTTAACGTGTTGATAGGGAAGAACCTACAAGCAAGAATACTCTACCCAGCAAGGATCTCATTCAGATTCGATGGAGAAATCAAAAGCTTTACAGACAAGCAACAGCTAAGAGAATTTATCACCACCAAACCAGCCCTACAACAAATGATAAAGGAACTTCTCTAAGTGGGGAGCATAAAAGAAGAAAAGGACCTACAAAAACATAAACAAAACAATTAAGAAAGTGGTAATAGGAACACACATGTCAATAATCACCTTAAATGTAAATGGATTAAATGCTCCAACCAAAAGACACAGATTGGCTGAATGGATACAAAAACAAGACCCTTCTATATGTTGTCTACAAGAGACCCACTTCAGACCTAGGGACACATACAGACTGAAAGTGAGGGGATGAAGAAAGATATTCCATGCAAATGGAAGTCAAAAGAAAGCTGGAGTAGCCATACTCATATCAGATAAAATAGATGTTAAAATAAAAGATGCTAAAAGAGACAAGAAAGGACACTGCATAATGATCAAGGGATCAATCCAAGAAGAAGATATAACAATTGAAAATATCTATGCACCCAATATAGGAGCACTTCAATACATAAGGCAAATGCTAACAGCCATAAAAGGGGAAATCAACAGTAACACAATAATAGTAGGAGACTTTAACACCCTACTTACACCAATGGACAGATCATCCAAACAGTAAATAAGGAAACATAAGTTTTAAATGACACATTAGACCATCTCGACTTAATGGATATTTATAGGACATTCCATTCAAAAACGACAGAATACACTTTCTTCTCAAGTGCACACAGAACATTCTCCAGGAAAGATCACATCTTGGGTCACAAATCAAGTCTCGGTAAATTCAGGAGAACTGAAATCCTATCAAGCATCTTTTCCGACGACAATGCCGTGAGACTAGATATCAATTACAGGAAAAAAAACTGTAAAAAATACAAACACATGGAGGCTAAACAATATGCTATTAAACAACCAAGAAATCACTAAAGAAATCAAAGAGGAAATCAAAAAATACCTAGAAACAAACGACAAGAAACACAATGATACAAAACCTATGGGATGTAGCAAAATCAGCTCTAAGAGGTAATACAGTCCTACCTCAAGAAACAAGAAAAATCTTGAATAAACAACCTAAGCTTACACCTAAAACAATTAGAGAGAGAAGAACAAAAAAACCCCAAAGTGGAAGGGAGGGAATATGGGGATATGTGTATAAAAACAGATGATTGAACTTGGTGTACCCCCCCCAAAAATAATAAATAAATAAATTAAAAAAAAAAACCCAAAGTGAGCAGAAGCAAAGAAATCATAACGATCAGATCACAAATAAATGAAAAAGAAATGAAGGAAACAATAGCAAAGATCAATGAAACTAAAAGCTGGTTCTTTGAGAAGATTAACAAAACTGATAAACCATTAGCCAGACTCATCAGGAGAAAAAGGGGGAAGATGCAAATCAACAGAATTAGAAATGAAAAAGGAGAAGTAACAACGGACACCACAGAAATACAAAAGATCATGAGAGATTACTACAAGCAACTATATGCCAATAAATTGGATAACCTGAAAGAAATGGATAAATTCTTAGAAAAGTACAATCATCCAAGACTGAATCAGGAAGAAATAGAAAATATGAACAGACCAATCACAAGTATGGAAATTGAGACTGTGATTAAAAATCTCCCAACAAACAAAAGCCCAGGGCCAGATGGCTTCACAGGTGAATTCTATCAAACATTTAGAGACGAGCTAATACCTATCCTTCTCAAACTCTTCCAAAAGATAGCAGAAGGAGGAACACTCACAAACTTATTCTACGAGGCCACCATCACCCTGATACCAAAACCAGTAAAAAGATGTCACAAAAAAAGAAAATTACAGACCAATATCACTGATGAATATAGATGCAAAAATCCTCAACAAAATAGCAGCAAACAGAAACCAACAGCACATTAAAAACATCATACCATGATCAAGTGGGGTTTATCCCTGGAATGCAAGGATTCTTCAATACACACAAATTAATCAATGTGATACATTGTATTAACAAATTGAGAGTAAAAACCATATGATCATCTCAATAGATGCAGAAAAAGCTTTTGACAAAGTTCAACATCCATTTATGATAAAAACTCTCCAGAAGGTGGGCACAGAAGGAAATTACCTCAACATAATAAAATATGACATATAAGACAAACCAACAGCCAACATCATTCTAAATGGTGAAAAACTCAAGGCATTCCTTCTAAGAATAGGAACAAGACAAGGGTGCCCACTCTCACCATTATTATTCAAAATAGTTTTGGAAGGCCTTGCCACAGTGATCAGAGAAGAAAAAGAAATAAAAGGAATCCAAATTGGAAAAGAGGTAAAACTGTCACTGTTCACAGATGACATGATACTATACATAGAAAATCCTAAAGAGGCCACCAGAAAACTACTTGAGCTAATCAATTAATTTGGTAAAGTTGCAGAATATAAAATTAACACCCAGAAATCTCTTGCATTTCTATACACTAACAATGAAAGATCAGAAAGAGAAATTAAGGAAACAATCCCATTCACCATTGCAACAGAAAGAATAAAATACCTAGGAATAAACCTAACTAAGGAGGTATAAGTCCTGTACTCAGAAAACTATAAGACACTAATGAAAGAAATCAAAGATGACACAAACAGATGGAGAAATATACCATGCTCTTGGATTGGAAGAATCAACATTGTGAAAATAACTACACTACCCAAAGCAATCCACAGGTTCAAGGCAATCCCTATCAAATTACCAATGGCATTTTTTACAGAACTAGAGCAAAAAATCCTAAAATTTGTATGGAGACATGAAAGACCCCAAATAGCTAGAGCAATCTTGAAGGGAAAAAATGGAGCTGGAGGAATCAGGCTCCCTGACTTCAGACTAGACGACAAAGCTACAATAATCAAGACAGTATGGTACAGGCACAAAAACAGAAATATAGATCAATAGAACAGGAGACAAAGGCCAGAGATAAACTATGGTCAACTAATCTATGACAAAGGAGGCAGGGATATACAATGGAGAAAGGACAGCCTCTTCAATAAGTGGTGCTGGGAAAACTGGACAGCTACATGGAAAAGAATGAAATTAGAATACTCCCTAACATCATACACAAAAATAAACTCAAAATGGATTAAAGACCTAAGTGTAAGGCCAGTCACTATAAAACTCCTAGAGGAAAACATAGGAAGAACACTCTTTGACATAAATCACAGCAAGATCTTTTTTGACCCACCTCCTAGTGTAATGGAAATAAAAACAAATATAAATAAGCAGAACCTAATGACACTTAAAACCTTCTGCACCACAAAGGAAACTATAAGCAAGATGAAAAGACAACCCTCAGAATGGGAGAAAATATTTGCAAATGAATCAACAGACAAAGGATTAATCTCCAAAATATGTAAACAGTTCATCCAGCTCAATATCAAAAAAATAAAGAACCCAATCAAAAAATGGGCAGAAGATCTAAATAGACATTTCTCCAAAGAAGACATACAGATGGCCAAGAGGCATATGAAAAGCTGCTCAACATCACTAATTATTAGAGAAATGCAAATGAAAACGACAATGAGGTATCTCCTCCCACCGGTTAGAATGGGCATCATCAGAAAATCTACAAACAGTAAATGCCGGAAAGGGTGTGGAGAAAAGGGAACGCTCTTGCACTGTGGGTGGGAATGTAAATTGATACAGCCACTATGGAGAAGAGTATGGAGGTTCCTTGAAAAACTAAAAATAGAACTACCATATGACCCAACAATCCCACTGCTGGGCATATACCCAGAGAACACCATAATTCAAAAACACACATGCACTCCAATGTTCATTGCAGCACTGTTTACAATAGCCAGGACATGAAAGCAACCTAAATGTCCATCAACAGATGAGTGGATAAAGAAGATGTGGTACATATATACAATGGAATATTACTCAGGTGTAAAAAGCAATGAAACTGGGACATTTGTAGAGACATGGATGGACCTAGAGACTGTCATACAGAGTGAAGTGAGTCAGAAAGAGAAACACAAATATCGTATATTAATGCATACATGCGGAATATAGAAAAATGGTACCAATCAACTGGTTTTCAAGGCGAAATAGAGAACAAGTAGAGAACAAACACATGGACACCAAGTGGGGAAAGTGCAGTGGCGGGGTGGGGGGGGGATGAATTGGGAGATTGGGATTGCCATATATACATTACTAATAAGAAAAACAAATAGCAAAGTGTACACTTTAAATATATGCAGTTTATCGTATGTCAGGTGTATCTCAATAAAAATTCTTAAAGAAAACAAACAAACAAACAAACAAACAAATAAATAAATAATACTCGTGACTTTGCCACAAAAAAAAAATGTCATAATTTGGGCAAATTTTTGATATTAGGGAATGGTAAATTCAGGACAATTAAGATCTTAGTCAAGAAAACAGTGACAAAGAAGTTGAAGAGGTAAGCTGAATCTAAATTGTGGTGAAAAAAATATTCATTGTTGTGGATTTAAGCCAGAAACTGCAAACATGGTGACATTATTACATGGCACACTCTTATTTGAAATACAATTATTGGGCTGTCAGTATTATTAAAGCACAGATTTAAGACTTTGGAGTAAATACACAAGTGCTGAGACTATGCACAGTGAATCTTCTACCATCACCACCATCATTGTCTATTCTGCTCAGTGAATTTATGGTTGTAACGAAGCAGGAACTCTTCTGAGAACTGGAGACGTGTAGGAGGTATTTTCCAGTGGAGGCTAAAAAATAATTAATATGAATGTGTTCTATCAGAGCTTACAGTCTAACAGTGGGGACAGGCATTGGTAATATATTCCGACAAAGAGCTCTATAACCGTAGTTGTGGAAATTGCAATGGTGGAACGATGTGAGGCTCTTTAAGAATTAATAACATAGGGATGTGACTCAGGCTTGATGTCCAGAAAGAACCCTCTGAGTGGGTGACATTGAAAATAAAATCTGAAATACTGTTGGGAGTTACACAAGCCAATAGAAAGGAGAGGATGGAAGGAAAGAGAAGAGCGTGTTCTAGACAGTGAGTGGAGAAGAATCCTGGCACATAGGTGCAATGGAGAAGAAAGAATACAGAAAATGCTACCTGCTATTTAGGAACTCACATTAGCCGGTATCAACTAGGGAACATGGGATAAAACAGATCTATACAATATTAAGGTTTAGATTGTATTCATATTTCACATATCTTGTTGAAAACAAAACAAAAACCATGGACTTTTGAAACTACTTCTGAGTTTATTATTTCTCTGAATTCATAAATTTACGTACAGGTACTTGACGTTATGTTGAGTGTTTCTCAAAGTGAAATCCAAGGGCCATCTGAAAAACAGTTAGGAGAGAAGCTTATTAAAAGTGCATGTTCCCGGACGTCAGCGTGTTTCACGCACACACACTGAATGAACACTCCCAGAATGAGAATCCCTGCCTTTTAATCAACTTCCCCAGCTGTGCTTATGCACACTAGATTTTGAGAATCACAAATGTACACATGGAGCCGGGGCACCTTCTGCTATTTCCATATTCCTGCCAAGATCAATAAAGAAATAATTTCTGTTTTCTATGCCACTTGAAGAAAGTTGGAATATGCACTCTAGAACACTCCATGACCTTTGCTTTCAGGAAGTAAGGAGGAAGCATGTCTTTTCTGGTGAAATGAGGGAAAGTCCATGGAGTCCATTGACAAAAGGCAGAATCACTGCATTAAAGCGGAAAAAAAAGCATAAAAATGGCCCTCTTATTTTCCTTTTTCTTTAACTGTCACTATCTCAAGGAGAATGATTTTTTTTCGCTTCTCTTTTGACTTTCACTAATAAAGCAACTGAGGCAGGAACTCTCCCTCAATAGGGAGGTTTGCAATCTCCAGTGAAAGGATATTTAAATTCACTTTAGAGAAAGAGGTGGGAGCCAATCCAGCTTGATCAGAAATTCTTAGATTGTAGGTAGCAAAGCTGTTACTTTTATTTCATTTGCCCCCTTGCAACTTGGTTAGAGCTCAGGATGCGGCAGGTGATGGACTGCTACCCTAAACCCTCCAACACAGATGAAATGTCAAGTAAAAATCTCTGCAGCTTCTTCAGAAAGAAGGGATTTTATCTTTGAAGAAGGAAGAGTATGTGATGTTTTATCGAATTTAATACAAGGAATATAAAACCCCTGATATTAAGCCTTAGCATAATTAAACTATCAAGTACCACTTACACACATGTATGATCTTATGCCTCCTCCTTAGCAATATTGAAAAATGGAAGGGAGGAAATCATTAGTGAAATAATTCAAAACAATTTCCTATAACCTGAAAGCCATGGGTTTCAGCTGGCCCTTCAGATTGAAGGGCCCAGAGAATGGCTAGATAAAAACATCTTGGCTCAAGGCCCATGATTTTAAAACTTTAAGACACTCAGGTAATGGTAGGATCCTGCAAGCTTCCAGAGGGTTGTGGAAAAACAGTTCACATGCAAAGGATGAAGAATCAGGATGCTTTCTGATCTCTCAACCACTCGGGGAGCTAGAAGGTAAATGAGTAAGGTGTTCAAAATCCTGAGGGAAGATGATTTGCAAGCCAAAATTTCATGCAGAGCCAAACTATCAATCATGTCTGAGGGTAGAATTGAACCATGTAGGGTCTCAAGATATTCATCACTCTAAAGCCGTTCTCAATAAGCTGCTGGAGAATGCTGTCAACCAAATAAATAGGATAAATTCATAGAAAGTGAGACTCTGAGTACAGAAACCAGGAGCCCTGATGCAGGTTTAGCGAGCATAGCGATGAAGGGAAAGGCTGGAATGATAACAGTGGAGCCTATGTGCAGGGCAGTCGCCTTTGATAAAAGATCTCCAAGGGGGATGTTTCCAAGAAAAGGAAAATGCAACTGGTATGTCATCTTATATGAATGACTGTGTGGAAAATAGTACTGAAAAGTCTTGCTGGGTGTGGGAAGAACTAGCAGCAGGGACCAGGAAGTTAAAGAGGAAAACAAAGCAACTGTTAAATCCTGAATAAAGTAAGATATGACCCATAATCACAATACGTTTACAGTCCTCACCTGTGATAACTTTTTGTGAGTATAAATTGTAACATCATCAATGTATGAGATGCAGAGGTGGGAGAGGAGAACTAGACAAGATGACAGCTTAAGTAGGCTAAATTGTTGTCTGCCATGATGGGAAAACAATACTATTTAAAATTGACAAGTCAAAGATACACATTAAGTATTTAAGAATATAGTGATGTATAAGCACCAGAGGATAGAGTTAAACAAGCTCAAGGTGCTTGCTCCTAGGATGGATGAAGCAGGGAAAGTCCTTACAGGTAACTATGTTATAGCAGTCTCAGTACCATTTCAATTATTAAACTATGTTCATGTATTCCTTTGGAAAAAATGACATTTTTCATAAAAATGAAATTTAAAGTCTTGACTAGTGTGCAATAATAAATATAAACTGCTTAAAATTAATAATCTCTTAACAAGTGAAAGAGAAACATTTCTCCCCCACCAGATTGATAAAGTTTAAAAAGAGAAGTTGATGAGAGTATCAGGATTTGATGAAAAGGGACTTCCCTGGTGGCAAAGTGGTTAAGAATCCGCCTGCCAACGCAGGGGACACGGGTTCGAGCCCTGGTCCGGGAAGATCCCACATGATGCGGAGCAACTAAGCCCATGCACCAAACTACTAAGCCTGTGCTCTAGAGCCCGTGAGCCACAATGATTGAGCCCATGTGCCACAACTACTGAAGCCCAGGCGCCTAGAAGCCCGTGCTCCGTAACAAGAGAAGCCACTGTAATGAGAAGCCCGCGCACCACAACCAAGAGTAGCCCCCACTTGCCAGAACTGGAAAAGCCCATGCACAGCAACAAAGACCTAATGAAGCCAATAAAGAAATAAGTTTATTTTAAAAAAAGATTTGATGAGGATTTGGGGAAATATTGGTAAAGATATAAAATGTTCAGGAAAACAATTTAACAAAGTATATAAAATATCCATGGCATGCTCTTTTCTGAATTACAGAAATTTTGCTTTTTTCTCTTGGCTGGGAGAGTAAATGGTCAGCTCTGCAAAAGAGAGTCAAGGATAATCATTGCTTCATTGTTTATGACTGAAACTATAGCCTAAGCCTCCACTATAGAAGACTAGTCAAATCAAGTCTTTGCTAAAGTACTATCTTTTTCTTGAGGCTTTCACTTACCAGACCAATTAAAAGGGAAACTCTCATACCTCTTAGCTGGTCTTTTAAAATTTTCTGTGCAGCCCTTACCTGCATCTGGCATACGCCGTGGTTTACTCCCTGGTTTACGTATGGTAGCTTCTTTCCAAGGGACTGTAAGCTCCATGGGGCAGGGACCCTTTAAAACTCATAATTGTATCAACAATACCGAATAGTATTGTATCAATGTAGTATATGCTTAATAAATATTTTCCTTAAAATATTATACCAGAACAGTATGTAGGTGTTATTTTGTAATGTAGAATTAAGCTTATTGATCTAGAGATACTATACATTGTTCTAGAGATATTATATATTAAGAAGGGAATATATAAGATATAATTTGACTTTTATAAGATTACAAATATTTGTGTGCATAGAAAAGGAAGAGAATGCAATACATTACCTCATTTCTCTGTTTCCATTTTGCCTATTTTGATTTCCTGAAAGTTTTTCTAAGGGACATTGGATATGCAATGAAAAATAAAAATTAGTTGATGTTTAATGCATAAGATGACCATTACGAGTTGTAGGTATTTTAGGAACGGCACTGAAATACTTGACTCTGTTTCCATAAATGCCTCTCTAGGGCAGATTCCAAGCTGGTTTGGAGAGTGTAACACCTTGGCTGCTTCAGTAGCTTGCCCTCGCGGAGCCTGGAAGCCGTCCCTCTGCCAGGCAAAGCGATTGGCCAACAGCGACTGCACAGTCTACGAACTGACTGCCAATTAATAGGGGTGGGGTTTATAAAACATAAGTGAAAATTAATAGTCATATTCTGGACCACACAAAAATAGTAGTAATTTTCCGACGAAAACCTCCTCTACTACATCATAGCAGGCACCTGCTACACCCCATTCAGCTGTTCTTTGGAGGGACCACCTGTTTCCTGAGTCCAAACATCCAAGACACTCACAGCTCTTCTGAGAGAGACTCTACAGGACCGACTGTGATTAAGGGCACAGACTCTAGGACCTGGTTTCAAATTCCAGCTCTGCTGCTCGCTAGCCATGGGTTGACTTTTGTCAATGGGTGTAAATTCACTAAGTCTTTCTTAACTGTGAGACTAATTGGAGTACTACGTCTTAGTGTCCTCATAAGTTCTTATATGACTTACAATATGTAAATGACTGTCAATAGTACTTAATACCTTTCTCTCTATATAAGCATTTATTAATTATACTAATTATATTTATGCATATATGAATATAGGTTCATATTAACATTTGCTGTTACATATTATCAATGTGTATTTTAATATAATATATAAGCATTTGATATTTCTAACCACGCTGGATGACAAGGATTAACCGAGGGGTTTCCATTCCTCAATCATTTGAACAAGGATCAAGGACAAATATTAACATCTCACAAGGACAAGAGGAAAAATATGAATGTGTAACAAAAACAAAAATTATTTTTTTGAAACAAGAAGAATTATTCACAGGAGAAAAATAACAGCACCGAGAAGATAGAGGGAGAAAGAATAGGGACTAAGGAGCCCCAAAACGACAGAGATAGGATGCCCCGGAAATTTTGTTAGGAAATTGTAAATGGCAAAAGGAGAGAGCTTGAAGGAGGCTGTTGAGAGTGTCAGAGATTGAAAATGAAATTTTTATTTTATTTTATTGAAAAACAAACCAAAAATTGGAGAGAGTTTTTTTCTGGGACCATTTATTTGAATTGCCACTATACATAGGCTGGGCTGTGTGAGGTACACAGCTCTTCAAGCAGAGATTGCACTTCTGGTAATGAAGTACCAAGCTGAGAACTCCCTCCTTCTGAGAACTTGTACCTGTTTCTAACCCAGCTCTAAATCAACAGAAGCAACCAGGTAGCAGGGACAGAATGCTTTTTCACAGTGTGAGGCTCTGTGTGTTTGTTTCTGAGATTGCTTTCAGCCTTCCATGCTCTCTCTGGTTTTGGATAGGTTTTGGATAGGATATTTTTCCTTCATCCTCATGTCCTTGGTCTTAAATAGCTATTAAAGGACGGAACGGGAATGTCAACCAAAACAACTGTGCTTACTACTCATTCCACGTAGCAGGGGGACACCAAATTACCATTTCACAATGTGCATCTGGGCAAGCATGATGTCTGCGGCTTTCTAACTTGTCGATACCGGTTCTTTCTCTGAAAGAATAACTTTTTAAAGTTTCTTTTCTTTTTTCTGATATCTGACCAGAAAGTAATTTCCTCAAGCTTGAACAGGAAAGATCATGGCTTCTGTTCAGCTTTCTAGAGATTTATTGGAAGCTCTGACATTTCCTATAACAGTTCTTAATGTCTTCACACTATCTAAATAACCTTTTCTGGGAAGGATTGAGGCCCAGCTATGATCAATATTCTATTCACTCTTCTGAAACCAAAGCTAGGAATTCATTGAGGAAGTCGACTATTGGAAAACTCTAAATGTTGCTGGGCTTTAGTGAAAGGAGCATGGCAATTAGAATTAAAATACTGAAATTTTATAAGAAAGTTGTTTTGACTTTCTAAGCCAATTGGTTTAAGTTTACAACTGGATTACAGAGAAAATAATAGTGAATTTTGAGAGAGGTTGTGAGGAGGATTAAATGAAAAACGTGTTATATGGTCTCCACGATTGTGGCAGACACAGTTGTCACTCTAGGGACACAGACTTTCAACTACAAGCACCTACACCTCTGACTGGAGGGTTTCTATGGCCACCAGGGTCTTTAGGAGAGGCTCTCAACAGGTAGGTAAGAAGGATGACGTCCTCTGGATGCTACCCGTCTCTAGCCTTGGCCGCTCCAGTGCTTACATAAACGGTCCATGATCAGAATAGCCATGGTAGAAGGATGAAGACTATGCACGGGCCAACGGAGGGGGCTTCCTCTCAGCAAGGCTGAGTTAGCTACTACTGTTTTGAAACATGCGAACTGTCCACAGCAACAGAAACTGACACTGAGTTTTGATGAGGTACCATTCCTCAAGGAGTCAGGCCAGCCCCTGGATGGCACGGTGACGGCAGTGAACTCTCCACCGAATCGGGGGGGAGGCAGCGTCCCTCAACAAGCACTACTCCCTGCTCACAGTCCCTCAACAAGCACTACTGTGCTAAGTGCTCGCAGAGTGTTTGATTTATCATTATGGGATCTCATGCAACATTGCCTTGACCCAGGGACCCAGTTTATGGTGAAGAACGTGTAACAGTGGACACGACGATAGCATCCAGTGGCTCTCTGAGGATACTGCCTCATTCGGAAGCAACCGGAATGACAGCATGTTGAATGCTTACATGTGCACCTGTAAGTACCAGGTTGGGAAGCATGTCACTAGACGTTTAGGACATTGCCTTTCACGATGTGATGCGTATTTTGAATTAGTGACAATACACAGTGCCGTGATCTTAATAACTAGAATGCTTGGGTCCAATAACCGAGAGCTAGGATGGCAAGCGGCCTCTTTCAATTAACGTGGGTTCCTCCAGACAGTGACCCTGAGGCCAGTGAGTTACTGGAGAGGCGGCGGGCACCGAGGGAGGCTGTGAGGAGATGAGGTCGAGGAGGAGGTAGCGGGAACGCGGAGCTCTCACACAGCTCCCCATATGAATCCCAGGCTTGCATCTGACGGAGTAGCCCACGTAAACCGACAGCTCGGAGTTTTACCATCAAGAAGCAAGGGATCTGGGATGCTCATGGATAACCCCACTCAGGAAATGGGTGAGGACTGCTGCTGGAAGCTTTTCGTGGACTTGCTGGCCTTCAGGCAAAGAAGGGAAGCTGCTGGCTGCTGAAAGCCAGGCGGAGCCCTGGGGTGTTCAGGGCGAGGGTCTGGGCAGGACGTTGTCTGCATCAGCCACACCCTCTCAGCCTCACTCCCAGTTGCTCTCTGGGGGAGTTTCTTCCGCCTCGGGATCTGCCAGGTGACAGCCCCTGCTCCCCGCGGGAGAAACTGCGCGCAGGTGAGGCAGTGAGGGTTCCAGCTGCCCTGCCGCCACGACCGCTGCCTGGCCGCTGGTGGTCTGTGTGGCCTCGCTGTCCTGCGTTCACAGGGGAGTGACGGTCACGGCCGCGGCACGGACCCTGCTTTTGAGGAGCGGCGCGGCCCCTCTGGAACGGCCGAGTGCGTCTGCGGTTCAGGGCCACCCCGCGCCGCTCCTGCGGCTCCCGCCCCCGGCGGCAGCCATCCCTGGAGGACAGCATTGGACGGGCGCGTGGTGACCAGCGGCTCCGTTGCCTCCGTGACGTCCCCGGCCGGCACGCAGCCTAGACCAGAAGTGATGCTCAGGCGGGCGGGAAACCAGCATGGCTGGCAGAAGAAGCGGGGGCTGTGATCATGGCCTTGGACCCAGCTGGAGCGGTGGGGAGGGTTCCCTGTTACAAGCCTTGGTGGTGGTGGTGGTGGTGTACAGATAGAGGAGAGAGCGAGAGACAGAAAAGAAACTGTGTGTAAGGACTAAAAGTGAGTGGTGTGGTTATACATTGATAAAAGCCACCAAAGGGAAAATGTTAACTTGCTTGCAATAATCAAAATTTTGTGTTATTAACATAGGACATGTTATCCAGATAATGTTCTTAAATAGCACGGGTAACATGTTAGATGCTACGCTAATTGAATGGTTTCAAAACTTTACATGGATGTATTTAAAAAATATAATTATGCATGATCTGCTATCTGAAAAGGTTGAAGAGTTTTCCATTGGTATGGGTAAGTGAAAAGATAGTGCTAAGCTAGAGGAAAAAGATAAAAATCCTATTTTTTCTCTTCTCTTAGATTCCACCACTCTCTTGCAGTTAATAACTTTCATGTGTTACAAAATATCTTAACCTCAATTTTTCCTCTCTGAAATTATTACAGAATTCCTAGTGCTCAAGACTAATATATGTTGGCCTCTTCATAATAAGTGTTTCAGCCATATTCTTTTACGTAAGACTGTGGAAATGGGTCACTTTTAAAAGATTTTGCAGCTTTAAAGATGCCTCTCTTAAGAATTCTCCATATTTGACTTAGTTGCTAATTTCCTCCCTCCATAGGGAAACCAATATTCATTTTTATAGAACCTGACACAGCCATCTGGCAAAACAACTAAATCAAGAATCACCTCTGGAAATACTTTTGACAAAGATTATTTCCTGGAATGATGTTGTAATGTTATTCAATTGTCCCCCTTACATTTGGTACCTGACATTGTGATGCGAAATTCCAAAACATTGCTAACACGCACTCTCACTTTCTGTCCAAGATAAAGGATAACTTGTTAAAAATTTCACATCAAAGTTTAATGTCCAATTTATAATTTCACATACCCAAAGATGATAAAGTAAATGGCAACTTAATGAGATTCATACAATTCAATTTGGTTACCTTGTCTTGGGTTTGTGATATATATTTCCTTAAGTATATTTTATGGCTGTCTTATAATTTTTGAAAACAGATGTAACATAAATTATGAATATTTTAATATTTCATAGGTACAAGATTTTATAATGGAGTGATTTCAATAAATCAGTTGTCAGCCAGATAGCATACGCTGAGGATTTACTGAGTATGGAGTATCTTACTAAGGGCTGTGGAGAGATGGAAGAGATTAATTCTTTCAAAAAAAGATAGACAAACCTTGGCCCTCAAGGAGCACAGAGTTGAGTACTAATGGCAGGTAAGTAAACAATACAGCATACGAAAACCTCTGAAAGGAAATATGCACAGGAAGCTACAGTAACCCAAAGTATAGCTATGACTCCTTCCGAGCAGGTCAAGGAAGGGGTTTGAGAAGAGATGAGGCTGCTGGTGAGTCTTAGAGAAATACAACTTGGCCAAGATACAGGAGCATGATACTCAGTGCTGAGGACTTGCAGGAAAAAAGACTTGGATTTGTGAGAGAGGAGGCATATTTAGATCATGGGACATCCTCTGAACGGACCGGAGCGTGGGGACCTATTAGTGGAAATGCGTCTAAGAAGGCAGGAAGTAAAGAAATTTCTTTGTAGGATTCCGTTATTATCTCAACAAATTATATAATATTTGAACTCTTCTATCTAAAATGTGTTCTAATATAAAATTGTTTTTCCATGCAAATGTTTGAGTCAAATGGGAGAGCCTAGAAATTTTATAAACCTCCTTTCGCTGTTTCAGGTGTATCCAGCATATTTGCATATGCCTTTGAGAATCTGAGAAGCAGAAGAATATGAGTTTTGGAATAAATGAGACCACCTAGGAGTTACACAAATGAAGTGAGCTGTGTTTATTGATTAGTGCTAGAAAATTTAGCACTGAAGCTTTCTTTCTATGTCTGCAAATTATAGAGGAGTCCTTTTAGCTGAGTATTGTATAAACTAGGATCCCACTGTTGACTTCTTAGGCATTGCCTAAGTAACTCTAAATTAGTTCCAATCATGCACTTACATCATGGAGAGTGTTTTATGTTCTAGGAAAAACATACATGTTATGCCAAAAGAACAAAATTTCTGAAATGATTTTGGTCACAATATAATGCAATTCATTTCCTTTCCATTGTCAAAATACTAAAGTCTGCTGTTGATGGGGAAAGGATAAAAATACATTCTGTTCTCAGTACAAAGTCAGGAGCTGAACAATTTTTGTGGTTGTTGACCAATGAACAATAGGCTTTTGAGAATATTTATTTTGCTGAAAGAGTAAAGGACTTCAATCCATTGTGTCAATGAAAAACTAGAATGTTTGTGAAAATGCATGAGGACAGTAATTCAGGTATCCAGCCATTTTCTTCAACAACCTAGTATTATATTCGTGGATTTCATAAGTAAAATAACCAGCTTTTTGTATTTTCTCAGCAGCTAAAAACATTGGTTGACCCTATGGTAGTTTGTACCTCTTAAAACAGTAATAAAATATTCTCAAAGCCTATTCCAAGGAAAGATGAAAATTATTGATTCAAATTTGCAAAATTGATTCCATACATGGGATACCTAGCTCTTGAGATACAATTTTCTATTTAAATAATTTCCTCATATTTTCTTATAGCATTATTTTAGATGATAATTATATGATTAGATTTTTTTAATGGCATTAAAAGAAGTTTTCCACTTTTCGTATTGTTGGAATAAAACTGAATAGTTGTGTTAAATTGCAGAAACATTGGTGCCCCAAGAGCCATTCTCAGAAGCACTGAAAACTGAGAAAGACCGAGTTAGAAGACATTCTCTGAGCTTCTCTGAGTTTCTCTGATCACTTTCAAATATAGATACCTGATTGAATTCACCATGAAAGTCTGTCCAGCCAACAGATGTTGGGACACTAATACCATACCCGAAACCATTTTTTATAACAACATAAAACTTAGAGTTCATATCATGAAATGTGAATTGGTTTTATGTAAGACTGCAATGCTTGATTAAATAGCTATTTTCATAAAGTGCCACCATGATTCATTTAATCTTTCAATTTTCAAGTTATTCAGTCAAACTTGTGCCAACATTATCAAACCAAATACTCCACATGCCTGCTTTCAATGTATATGGAAGAGAAATTAGTAATTTTATAGACTGACTTGCTTCCGCACTGTGTGCGAGAAATGGTGAAAAAGAGTGCAGTGTTCTCATTGATCTTTACAGTTCAAGCTGTGATGACCACTCAGTATAATATCATTCACAAAAATGCAAAGATTAGGATTTATGCTCTTCGGGGAAAATCAGCACGCTTTCATTTTCTTCACTGTGCACTAAAAAAAATGGAGCCAGATATATTGGGTTCAGTTTTCCTTTGGTAACCAGGCAAGTTAGTGTGATTATCCACAGTCATTCATTTAGTCACAGAAAACTTCTTGATGGGCTTGTTGATGGCCAGCCACTGTGCCGAGTGCAATACAAAGTCCAATGAGACAGGGGGCTTACTCTGAAACTGGAGTTTACTCCCGCTCTTCAACCCTGAGTTTTCTAATCTGTAATGTGAGATTCCCCCCTTTCCCTTGTAATGAGGATGCTGGCAATCTTGACTATATTAAAAGGGTCAAATGAGATGTACTGACACACACGGGCCCACACAGACTCAACATATAACTTCCTGCTCCAAATTTTTGAATTCTACTAAATAATTTTACCTCTGTCCTTAACCAAATAACGTTTTCCACATGTATTTGGGGGGAAAACATTGATATGTTAATAGTATCACAAAGTTACCTTCCAATTCAGAGTAGGTAAATTCGCAAGGGCTATTTCGCAATTGGCTATTTTTGGTTTAATGACAGGTAAATGTGTTTGACCTATGAAGCTAGATTTTTTTTTTTTCTGAGAGGTACCTGCTACCACATTGGAACTGGGCCTCTACCTGCCCTGATGAAAAGGCAGATATTTAAACCACTGTAAATTCAGAGTATCCAAGTTTGTCCACTACTGACCAAATTGTCAGTTGGAAACTTAGAAGCAGATTTACGGTTGAAAGTGGATATAAAACTGAAAAGAAACAGAGTGAGTCATTAAGACCCTTATGAAAAAAAAAATTCACACCTATGGACAAAACTATCAATGTACAGGGCACATTGACTCATAGACAGCTGTTTGAGTCATCCTTTTGGCTAATAATCATTAATCAGTGCCCCCCAAGTGTAAACTGAACAAGACGGAGGAATGGATGTCTGAGCCTGATGAGGAAAGCATACTGTAAACCTTTCTTTCTGAGGTGCTATTTATATAGCCCAGGTTGCCATCAGCATCTAACAGAATAGATTCCTACCCATGTGGCTGTTTCTTTCTCCCTGTGTCTCAGAATAGTAATAGAAAACTTCATCCAGCTTAGTGTAAACACCAACAGGAATGTGTCTGCTACTGTGTGTAGCCTATTGAATGAAGGTTGTCCCCAAAGTTCCTCTGATCTTTCTTCCGAATTCTTTGAAGAAATTCTTTGACTACCTAATTGCTTCTGAAACCTTTCTTATTATTTTGCCAGTTTTCATGTATAAACATGAAACTTCTTGTCTTATTTTCTTTATGGGTGATATACCGTCAATGGGTGTGGTGACCCCACTAGTTGTTCTTCAAATATTAAGAAAGGTATGTATCCTAAATCTTCCTTTGCAGTCTGGTCCTCTTTACTGAGCACAGATCCAGAGTTTCAACTGCTCACTGGTGATTTTCACAATGATATTCAAGCAGCATTTCAAATCATGTCCGGAAATAAACTCAATATCTAGATCTCATCACCCGAGATCTTCCTCTTGCTGGTGCTGTTTTTGACTCCCTTCACGACATGAGTGTGAGGCAAACGACTCACGTCAGAAGCTACAGGACCATCCTGGCATCCGCACGTCTACTCCTTAACTGTTAGACTCCCGCATCCCTCATTCCTTCTTGTCCATGCATAACCTTTCCTAATGTTGCTTAAATTATTTGCCTGAAATACAATTTAGATCACATATTATAACCAAATTCTACTATCCTGGAATATTGGATTATGTCCTTTATATATCCCCAACTTTTGCCTTGTCCCAAGTACATAGTTATTTTATTTTATTTTATTTCATTTTGTTTTTTATTTTTAAGGACTTTTATTGAGATATAATTGACATACAATAAACTGCATATATTTAAAGTGTGCAATTTGATTTTTTTTCTTATTACTAATGTATATATGGCAATCCCAATTTCCCAATTCATTCTCCCCCAACCCCCCCACTTTCCCCCCTTGGTGTCCATACATGTGTTCCCATGTCTGTGTCACTATTTCTGCCTTGCAAACCGGTTGAACTGTACATTTTTCTAGATTCTGCATATATGCGTTAATATACGGTATTTGTTTTTCTCTTTCTGACTCACTTCGCTCCGTATGACAGTCTCTAGGTCCATCCACCTCACTGCAAATAACTCAATTTCATTCCTTTTTATGGCTAACATTCCACTGTATACATGTGCCACATCTTCTGTATCCATTCATCTGTTGATGGACATTTACCCAGGTACATAGTTTAAAAACTGCTGAGTGCTATTTTAACAAGCTACTCTTTCCACCTTCCTTACAAACTTTTAATGTTAAGAAAAAGGTCAGATCTTGGTGCTTCATGTTCTGCCCCAAAAGAAGGAAAGAAAAGGATTTGAAATTAATATTTGGGTGATCTCTTTCCTTGACTGCTGAGTATGGAGGACCCACTGATGGAACCACCAAATGATTTCATTAGAATAAGGAAGGAAGGAATTGAAAGAACCGGTGTGAAACGAAGCTCTACCCTTCACGCTCAGAAAATAATTTTTTGTACCTCTTTCTGGGGAATATCAAATGCATTACAAGATTGTCCCACAAGAAGAGTTTCTTATTATAGACATTGAAGATGTTGCCTTAGATGCGTCAATGAATGAATGTCTTCTGATTTCGATTTTGAATAAACTTCATTACTCATAACACACTCAGCACGTTTATAAATGCTCTATTTATGAAGGATGTATTTTAGGCGATGTAAGAGAATTCATGCTCTCCTTATTTTAATTAAGGAAGCCAAGCAGAGATTAAATTAAATCTCATTTGCATGACATGTTACTTGTTATATCTTGAAGTAAACAAGGCACACAAAGAAAATGTGGCCTTGAAAAAGGACCAAATTGCCACTTTCCAAAATAGAGGGACAGATTAAAGTGTGATAGTAGTTAAATCCTTTAACACCTTAAATTTTGACAAAACTGATCTTGTCTTTTAATGACAATTCATTAGAGTTTGGAACTGATGTCACATTTGGTCTGGGCAGTGCTGCGATTCACTCTTCTGTAAGAAAACATCTGCTATTGCCAGCAGCCAGTTTCAGATATTTCTTGTCCATTTGTCTCCTCCCCAACACAACCTTAACCACTTCAGAGCCAGTCCTCTTTTATCCTCAAAAGATATCTTCCCCTTTTTTACCAGGTTAATACTTTCTCGGTATTGGCAGGGAAAGTTGCTCCAGAAATATCTGCTACGACGGACAGGAATAAACTAGGGCTAATGGAAAATCTAATATGACTCCCATCACCCTGGAGGAATATAATATGATAATAACACAATATAATGAAGTAAGCCTTTTTTCTCTTTTAATGTATCATGTGATATAATGCCTAATTTTCCGAGAAAGGACCCAAGTGTATTGAGTCAAAGCCCACTGGGGGCAAAATCTATGCTGTCAACCAGTGGTCTCAAAAGTTTAGCCCAGACCTTGGCGACGTACATAGAGGGCATAACCTTACTGGAAGGGGAACAGGACCTCCTGATGGCTGGTTAGCCTCAGACTTTGCAGAAGCTTTTAGCACACCTTGAATATTGACTTAATGGTCAAGCCCAGCAGGTTAAGCAAACAAGGAACAACAACAACAAATCTGAAAGCTTTGGGGGGCCTGGAGGACGTGTCTCCCCCATCCTTAAGATCATCGGCCTTTCACTCCTACCCTGTCTCCGGGCCCACATTCTCTCTGCCGCAGGAGAGCGGAGTCACCAACCTGACTGGCGAGTGGAAGGAGAAGCCACCTGCAGAGCTCAGTCCTCCATGTTTTCTTCCTCTGGGAGTGAAGCGTCTTAAGAAACCCACACTCTACTCTGCTCCCCCAGGGAAGGTCAGTCTGTCTAATTTAGGGGATCACTGTTAGGAAACTCACTTGCTCACCTATATAACATGACATTCTTCTACGTCACCTCTATCAATAAAAAAGAAAATATTTTTGGCCACCATCTGTCTCATAACTCCATTGGTTCAGAACGATGGCAGGTAAGATAAACACTATATTTGGGGGGTGGTTCTCAAATTCAAGTTTATTGATACCTTAAAACTTCCTCCTGATCCTAACAAGAAAATATAAAGTGGGCATTAAACGAGCTAATGCATGTAAAGTACTTCGTGCATGAGTACGGTACCTAGTACATGGGTATACTCCTTCCTCCTTTACCTCCAGGGCCTACTTTTGCTGCGGCTGCTAGAGCTAATACTTGGGTTACTATTATTGCCGCAGCGACTGCTAATACTTTGCTACGGCTCCAGTTGCTTCTATCACTGCTCCTGCGGCTGCTGCTACTATTATGACTATATCTGCTGCTGCTACTACTACTACTAGTATTACTACACACTGTATAGGCAACAGAAAAAATTAAAAAACAATCCAAGCAACATTATCGACAGCTATCAACTATTTTCTTTCGTTAGATTTTAACAGAGAACCCTACCGTTTTAAACTGTTGTGGCTTTACAACATTTGTGAAGTTGTTATTGAACGCTGAAAACTGTTAATGATTCTACAGGTGGATTATCTCCTCTTGCTATTAACTTGCTCTGTAACTCTAAGCAAGTAAATTTATTGCATCTATGGAGAAAGGAATGGACCCACAGTTCTCCCCATGAATAATTATCACATTCTGGAATACTGGATCTGTGAACTGCTGATAGTAGTATCTTCTTAGGCTGAATATCCTAATGTAGTTTTTTCAAGCCTTCTAAGCACATCACACACCAAAGCACTGGTGCAACAAAAATCTAATTGTCCTAAATGAGGACATGAGGTATATCTCTCTGCCATTCACAGGGATAATCTTCCCTTTTTGAGAGCAGAATAAATTGATCTTCTAGAACTTCTCCCTTAAGCAACTATACCAAGACTATAGATGTGTTTTTCAGAATGAAAAAAAAAAAAAAATCTTTCTGAAAGAGTCACAGCATTCTAAAATCCTCCTGCTATGAAATAGAATAAATCTTTCTATGTTTGGAATTCAGGAGGTCATAACACTTCCATATTCAAAATCTACTTGAAGAAGAGGTGATAGACAGCACTGCTGGCCTATTTCTTTCACCATTTTCTGTAGACACAGAAAGGAAATCTGTGCTCCACGGTTCCAGTTCTCGTGGGCCCTCATCTGACACAAAGGATGACTACAGAATTCTGAATATACCTGCTTTTAGCTCCATCACTGTGTTCTGCTATCACATGCAGATGGTATAAATATGTTTGAAATGGCTTTTTAAAAGGCTCTCTCAAGGCTTTTAGCTACATCTGTGCTCTTGAGAATTGCATCCACACTCTTCCTTCTCAAATAAACCCAGTGTTTACCCATTCCTATCCAAAAGCGAGCCTGCTTTTATTTTTATCTATGTTTTAGAATTTAAAACATAGGAATGTTTCCTTATTTGTTCTTTAATCATTTGTTTCTTGGAAGGGCTCATTTGTCACAGCCCAGAGCTACAATATAAATTGTGTCTTGATGTAAGAAAATGAATTACTTGGTCCCAACCTCTGGATAATAGAAATTGAGGAACGTGAACTTTTAACGTGGTGGATCTGAACACAAAGAAGATGAGAAATGATTGCTTCTTTGGAAAGGAATAGATGTTGACCTTTGAATTAATTTCAGAGGGGTGTGTTAATTTTAAAACTGTTAAGTCTTCATGAAAAATACTGAAAAGTGAGTCACTAAATGACTTAAGAAATTCAACAAAAAGTTTAAGATTTAGCATTGTTATTTTCTTTTACAATGGGCCACAGTATACTACAAAGGGTAGCATTCTACAGAAACGTCCTTTTAGTTGTCTTTAAATGCAGAGGCTGGGTAACTGTCCAGTTGATATCTGTGCTCTGTCTGTCATGTGAGTTGTCTGTCCAGTCTGTTTTCTTGCCTCACGGTTTTCCTTACCTTCCACAAGCCTTCTATATCCCTACTTGTTCTGAACGATCCATAGCACACCAGGAAGTCAAAGGGCTGTCCACTGGTGCATTTTTAAAATACAAGAAACTCTTTGTGGGACATGTGTCCTGGCTGTGAACACACTTTCACAGCTGCATCTTCATGGAGCTTTGTATGTCGCGGCATCTTCCGCTACCTAAAGGCACGGAATGACCAGCGCGGTGAGCAGTATTGCTGACCTCTCCCAAGATGATTCTATTATCCTCCGAAAATGGAGACGAGAGAAAAGGTGCCATTGCCATGAATTAATACTAGAGCAGCTTGCTCGCCAGAATGTTGCTAAAATGACATTAAATATCATTAAACTTATTCTATGGTTACACTTTTTGGGTAGTCTGTCATATAAGTAACCAAGATACATACTTTCCTTGATTTATAGGATATGAATAGAAGTAACTCAGCTTGTACAGTATGAGTTATTTGTACAATCCAATTTTGTAACTGCCAGGATAAAGAGGAAGCACAATAGTGCTTTTCAGTATTCATAAATGATGAGTTATGAAAGACCCTTTAAATAAATTTAATATTTGTCTTTACAGAGGTCTCTCTGCTACTTGTTCAACTGGATTTTACATTGAATTTGCAGGCTGACCAAATAAGTGGGTTGGTTCAGCATCCTAAAGAAATCTCTCAGTTCTGTTGGTTCAGAGGAATGCATTACTCTTCTATCTTCTTAGGATAAATTTATTAATAAAAGGGTGCAAGTTCATTAATTTGCTTCTTTAACAGGTTCTTAGTGATCCCCTCATATAGTCAGAGCCTTGGATAGCTGCAGAATGCAAAAACACTTACATGCTTTTCCATAATGTAAAAGTAATTATTTTAATTCTGATTAATATATTCTAATAATTTTAATCATGATTGCTTTAATAAAAATACACTCATCTGAAAAGTACAAACAGTGGGGCGTGACTATGTATATAGCTGTGGTATAAAGTTATTCTTTATTTCTATATGCGTAGCATCTGTAACGTTAGTGGTGCCACAATAAATCTTAAAATAGCTCAGAGGAAAGATGAATTCTAAGCAGGAAGGCATTTTGTGCAGAGGATGTGCTTGTGGACCAGTAGAGTTTCTGTTTCTCGTGATGGTAATATGAGGAGGGTGTAGTCAAAACCCAAGAATTTGCAGGTAAAAGAAGACCAAGTCACAAATTATATTACTTCAAGTACCATAATGAACATGGCACCATTTGGAAGTGATGAAGTGACTGAATCTTTTGTGCCTAAAAACATAAACATTATCATATTAATTTTTTAAATTATCATATATATGGCTATGTGAATTTATTTTTTATAGATACTCAGGTGGCTTTATGCTACTACAAGAAAAAATGCTAAATGTATTCAGGTTGGTTATTTTTAACATACAGCATCAATTACACTATGTGGTTATACAGACAATTAGAAAGCTTCTAAGCTTGAAAATAAATTTAGCTCAGTCATCCACAAATACTCAAAGTCAATTTAACACATGACACTGTTCATCAAGAATAAGCCACTCAGAAAAGTGCTATTCAATATGTGCCAATTTTGTCAATAAACCTATAAATAATTGCGCCCTCTATCTCTACTCCCTGATATTTCCAGCCAAGAATAGTTTTTGAATCAGCTAGGAATCAGTCTCTTCTTATCTGCAGCCCCACCTCGCATCACGAATTTTAAAGAATCCTATTTTCAATATTCAGCAGTTAAGGTCTTTTGGGAAAGATGAAAGGGAACTACGGACTTGACTGTGGACTGGTATTCACTCCCTATTTCAAAGTATATGTTCATGGCTGCTGGTATTTCTCAGTTTCTGTTGCTTTTCCAAAGCATCCAAATAAGCTCTTTTATGAAACTTATAAGATTATAGTTTTGAACGCTTCTTATTCCTTAGAAGAAAAGACTCGAACATAGTCCATGAGAAGTATTTCTATTCACTGTTTCTCCGTTTGACTAATCTGTATTTTCACACAGGATTGGAAGCAGGAAGCTCAGCAAGCATCCCAGCCCAGAGCCTGCCCAAGATGGGAGATTAGAGGCAACTCCTGCCACATCCAGCTGTGACTCCAAGGATTCCAGCTGCAGGACAGGGTGGAGTAAAGCCAAGCCCACTACTTTTCCTAGATGAAATGCAGGGACTGTTTCTTAGGGATTTAGCTGAACAGGACAAACTGAGGTTGGAAAATACCAGCTAGGACTCTGGGGAAGTTGTAGCACCACTTCATAAGACCCTGGGGCCCATCAAATTCAAGCCATGACTTAGTTTCAAGTTTGTGGTCCCTGTGACACCTTGTAAAAGCAAACGTATGGATGCAGTACAGTTGGCTCTCCGTATCTGTGGGTTCCACATCCATGGATTCAATCAACTGCAGATTGAAAATAATTGAACAAAATTCCAGAGAGTTCCAAAAAGCAAAACTGAATTTGCAACTACTTACATGGCATTTACATTGTATTACGTATTAAAAGTACTCTAGAGATGAGTCGAAGTCTCTGGGAGAATGTGCATACCTTATTTGCAAATACTACATCATTTGGTATAAGAGACTTGAGCATCTGTGGGTTTTGGTATCTGTGGGGGTTCCTGGAACCAGTCCTCCATGAATCCTGGATGCAGAGGGATGGATGACTGCAGAGCCCAGCAGTTAACAACGTGGACTATAGAGTTAGACTCCCATCATCAAGCCACGTCTCCCCACCTGCTAGAAGTCAGGGCATTTCTTTTTCTGCAGAATCGGGTTCATAATTAAAGCACTTTCATTATGAAACTGTTGTGATGATTAAATGAAATTACATTATTCACATAAAATATTTAAAAGATGGCATGGCACATATTAGATGCTAACTAAATGTTAATTTGTATTGATACCCCTTTCTGAGGAAGACACTCTTCTTGTAGTCACCTGTAAATACTCTTATTGCAGACATTCTCATTGCAAAACTTGGTGAAAAAACTATCTTTATCATATTTTATACGCATGTACTTACATGTGTGTACCAGAAAATGCTGGCAAGGGATAGAATACCAAGTTAACAGCAGCTATGTCCAGGTTGTGCAATTAAAATTATTTTACTTTTCTCTTTACGTTTCAGTACTTCACAAAGTATTTCAATTTAATACCAGAAAAGATATTATTAAAATACTCAACCAATCCAATAGGGAAAAAAACCTTTTATCTTTTCTATTTAGAGATGACTGTCAAATAAAATCAAAAATAAAAATAAGAGCTGACATTTATTAAATATTTAGTGTGTTCTGTTCTAAGAGCTCACATGCATTAAATTACTTAATAATGCTCATCACAACACTATAAGGTGATGTAATTTTAAAATACTTGTTTTGAAAATAATCTAAGATTCACAGAAAAGTTTTAAGGGTAGTACACCAGTGTTGCCCCATATCTTTTACACAACAATCGTGTATGCATCAAACCTAAGGAATTAACCTCACCGCAACACTAACTGAGATGCAGACTTTATTCAGATTTCCCGTTTCTTCCACTGTTGTTGATTTTCTGTTGCTGAATGTAATCCAGGGCACTGCACTGCATTTAGTCCCCGCGTCTCCTTAGTCTCCTGTAATCCTCGAATCTATAACCCCTTCTCAGCCTTTCTTTATTTTCATGACCTTGACACTTTTGAATATTGTCCCCTGATTTGGGTTTGTCTGATATTTTCTCATCATCAGACACGGGTTATGGATGTTGGTGAAGTATCCTCCTCATCACATTATATCAGAGGGCAACGGATATCAACACGGCTTATCACTAGTAATGTTAACCTTGATCGCTTGGCTAAGGTGGTGTCTGCCAGATTTCTCCATTACAAAGCTACAATCTTTCCATTTACTCAACCATATTCATCAGAAGCGAGTCCAGTGAAAGATGAATGGATAAAGAAGACGTGGTATAAATTTACGATGGAATACTACTCAGCCATAGAAAAGAATGAAATAATGCCATCTACAGCAACATGGATGGACCTAGAGATTATCACACTCAGTGAAAGAAGTCAGAAAGAGAAAGACAAATATCTTATGATGTCACTTATATGTGGAACCTAAAAAATAATACAAATGAATCTATATACAAACAGAAAGTGACTCACAGACATAGAAAACAAAGTTACTGTTACCAAAGGGAAAAGGGGGGCAATGGATAGATTGGAGTTTGGTATTAATACATACACACTCCTATATACAAAATAGATAACCAACAAGTACCTACAATACAGCACAAGGAACTATACTCAATATTCAGTAATAACTCATAAGGTAAAAGGTCTGGAAAAAAAAAACATATATGTATGTATAACTGAATCACTTCGCTGTACACCTGAAACTAATACAACAGTGTAAATCAACTATACTTCAATAAAAAATACAGATGTTACAAAAAAAAGAAGTGAGTCACTGGATCTAGCCTCCACACAAGGAAGGGGATTAAGCCTCACTTCCTGGTGGAAGGACAGTAAAGAATATAAACTATCATGATAACTGATAAATATTTGGGAAGAGAGATACTTTGAGACTGGGCAAATATTCTTATTCTCCTTAAAGTTTTGCCCACTAATTTTAGCATTCTTCCACAGATTGTGCCTGAAGCAACTATCATTGCAGTGTCCCAAAGGTGATTTTCTACTTCCCTCACTCCTTCTACATTTATTATATGGCCTTCTTCTGAATAATACTGGAAATTTTTATTATTCAAAATCCTTATACACTTATTATTTGTCCCTTCTCCCCAGTTTATTAATTTATTTTTCAATCACTTATATCGGTGTTGATTTATGAATGTTTATTTTATTCTATGGGTGTTAATCCAATATGATGGTTATTTATTTTTTTGATCAGATTGTTTCACCTTGGCCATTGGGAGCTTTTTCAGATTGTCTCCTGCCTCAATTGGTATCATCCTGCCCTAACCTTAGAATCAGCTCTTTCTCCAGGGAACACTGGTTCCTATCATTGGAGAATGGTATTTACAAAATAAGTCCAGGAAGTAGGTACCTTCATTGCTGCAGCTTCACGGGCCTCTTGGTGGCGGGAGCTGGGAAATATACATATCTCCTATCCTATGTATCCGTATGTATACATTTCTGTGTCTTGTATCCGCATGCATGTGTTAAGTAAGCATGAGTTCTCACTGTCTTCTCCGACTCGAATGCAGCACCGTGGAGTTTATTCTAGTCCCTCCTTGTTTACTCATAACTTCTTTCTCTGACAATGGGAAACTTGACTACCATTACGTACATTCTATTTATTTTTGTTCAACCTCAGTATACATGTTTCAGAACAGCTAACAATGCCCCCATGGGGAACGAATTTACCTGTAGTTTTTTTGTCTTTAGCTTTATAGAAGCCAGTCAAAATAATGGTTTCTGAAGTTTCTTAGGCCAGCTCCTTTTTGCTGCACATCTGTCCCAGTGGGCCTTCTATCCTGAGATTCTTAACATCACCGTTGATTTTGAATCTGCATACAGTTAAATACACTCTTTGTTTTGAAAAATGCAGGGTTACATCTCCCAACTACAGTATTATACGAAAGGATCCCAGCACCCTAAAAGTTTTCACGTGTGGCTCTTTTGTAGCCAACCCTTCCCCCACCTCAACCCTGGCAACCACTGATCCGTGTTCTGTCCTCTAGTTTACCTTTTCCAGAATGTCATATAAATGGGATTATATGATACATGGCTTCTTTGGCATGGTTACTTTCAATGTGTAAAACGAATTATAATGAAAACTTCATTTCTCCTTCCAAAGGTATTTTTAAAAAATGGGCAAAAGAAAACTTTTGGTATAAAGAGATTCTTAAAATATTTTAAATTATTTTTTGTTTTAATAATTAAAGTGAGGGACTTCCTTGGTGGCACAGTAGTTAAGAATCCACCTGCCAATGCAGGGGACACATTCAATCCCTGGTCCAGGAAGATCCCACATGCCATGGAGCAACTAAGCCCATGTGCCACAACTGCTGAGCCTACGCTCTAGAGCCCACAAGCCACAACGATTGAGCCCATGTGCCACAGTACTGAAGCCCGTGCACCTAGAGCCCATGCTCCACAAGAGAGACCACCGCAATGAGAAGCCCGCAAACCACAAAAAAGAGTAGCCCCCGCTCGCCACGACTGGAGAAAGGCCAGGTGCAGCAAGAAAGACCCAACAAATCAATAAATTTATTAAAAAAAAATAAAGCGAGCCATTTCTAAATTGCTCAAATCTGCACTCTTAAAGGACCTGAAAATTTGAATTTTTTGACTTTTTAAATGGAGTGTAGTGAGTTTTGAAAGCATTCTTTAGCAACATAAAAGTTTATTACCATTATAATAAACTTGCAACAAAGACTAAAAGCAGGAAAGCTGAAAACTTAGAGCCAAATTTTTTTTTAAAGTTACGGTTTTCATAATCAAAGAGATGCGTCTTGCTTTAATAAATTTTATCAATGGTATAAAGACTTTCAGATCCATGTCTCTTTTACAAGTAAGTTTTTTAGATGTGTCACCTATTTAAATGAAGTACAGAAATATACAGAACTTAGAATCAGGGTTTCTAATCACCTTACCACAAAATATTAAATAAAAATTTCAAAAACGTAAATTATAACCATAATTTTGTCACTATATTTCTGATTAATAATTACAATTAAGAATAGTTTAGGGCTTTCCTGATGGCAAAGTGGTTAAGAATCTGCCTGCCAATGCAAGGGGACACGGTTTCCATCCCTGGTTGGGGAAGATCCCACATGCATCAGAGTAACTAAGCCTGTGCGCCACAACTACTGAGCCTGTGCTCTAGAGCCCACAAGCCACAACGATTGAGCCCACGTGCCACAACTACTAAAGCCCACGGGCCTAGAGCCCGTGCTCCACAACAAGAGAAGCCACCGCAATGAGGAGCCCCCTCTCACTACAACTAGGGAAAGCCCGTGCGGAGCAATGAAGACCCCACACAGCCAAAGTAAATAAATAATAAAGAAACAAATAATAAAATAATTCTAAAAAATAAGAGAAAAGAATAGTTTAAAATATTATTTAATTTATATTCATTTATCTTTTGAATGTATATTCTTGGCTACATTTTTAAAGAAAATAACACACTAAGAACATATAGTAAATATATGTAATGTATAAAAGGTACGTGGATATCTGGGAGAGGAATTTTCTAAAGTTTTTTCTAACTATTAAATGAGCTAATAGGCAATGTCCAGAGTCCACTACTGTGTCACAGGCTCAATTACAGAGTCTGGTCCGCGGTCCCAGGAACACAATGGATTCACAATATATTTTTGCACTATTCGGGAGATCCTTGCTCTGGAGTGTGATTCCTGTATTCATAGACATATTTTCCCTGCGTTAAAAAATTGTGACCCATTAGGCAGAAATTATTAAAATCAAGTGGTTGAAGTGACAGCATCTGGGGTAAATGACAGTAGCCCCTGTCGCCCCTCCCATAGCAGAATGTCCCAGAAGAGCTGTCAGGAGGGGGAGGACTGTGTGCTGTTTTAAACAACTCAGAGAAAAAGAAGTATTCAACTCTTTTCCCTTAAAATTCTTTCTAAATATCAATAGGAACAAATATCCTGACAGAGTTCCCCTGTAAAATGTTTAAAGCTCGACACAGAAGTTCAAGTCATTTAACAGCAGAATCTTTTCATATTTGGCTCTAAAGTTTCATTTTTGGATTTGTGACTGCAAAAAATACCGTTCATATAACATCTCTATACATTCAACTTTCTGATCACCCCAGCAGCTGTGTATTTTCTTACCTTCTTTGAGCAATCGTTAGATTTGGAAGCAATAGAGGCGACAGTTCTTTGACACACATCAGCCCAGAGACGTCTCGGCTGAATTCCACGCTGGCCTGGGTTCAGTGCCCACAACTTCTCGCTTCCAGCAGCGTTCACTGGCTGTGAGTTCTAATCTATGCTATGCTTCTGCAGAAAATTACTCAGAATAATTTATTCAGATTGTATATAAGTACTATGTCTTCAATCTAGTCAGACATAAAGTAAAAAGATAAAGAAAGCAAAGTAATAATAGCCAGGATTTAGGGACTGGGATCTTGAATTCTTCCTTTGCCATGATTTTCTGTATCTCAGTGAGAAAATGGAGCTTAAACAATGAGCTGGCTTCCTCCCCTTGTTCCCACCTTGAGATGACATGACTTTGCCACAAAGATAGTTCACTATTTCTGAGGCTGAATTGACCTTGCCTGGGTGGAGAAGACCAAATTACCACTTCCGAAAAAAACATACAGTCTATTTGGCAAAATGATTTTCCCTTGAAAGAAAAGAGCAAATTTAAAACAAGAAATTATTTTTTTCTATTTTTTCTTGTGGGTTTTGCTTCTTAAAAAGGAATTTATTTTATCTATCAAGAAACCCATAGCATGTAATATTATTGAAAGATATATAGCAATGCTTATCACTCTATAAAATGCAGCAAGATTTATTCCATAAAGTGTATCATTTTCATAAAGGATCTATTTTGCAAGAGTTAAAGTCTTGGACTTCCTTAGTGGCACAGTGGTTAAGAATCTGCCTGCCAATGCAGGGGACATGGGTTCGAACCCTGGTCGGGGAAGATCCCGCATGCCACGGAGCAACTAAGCCCGTGTGTCACAACTACTGAGCCTGTGCTCTAAAGCCAGCGAGTCACAAATACTGAGCCCACGTGCCACAACTACTGAAGCTCACACGCCTAGAGCCTGTGCTTTGCGACCTGAGAAGCCCGTGCACCACAAGGAAGAGTAGCCCCCGCTCTCCACAACTACAGTAAGCCCATACGCAGCAACGAAGACCAAACACGGCCAAAAATAAATAAGTAAACAAACAAATAAGTAAATTTATATTAAAAAACTAAATGTGAATCTATAGGAAAAAAAGAGTTAAAGTCATAAAATTTCAAAAAGACAATATCAGAATCATCTCTCTCTCTCCCTCTGCAAATTATTTTTAAAGTTTTGATTCCATTCCTTATTTTTCATTACTTCTCAGATATTCAGAGGACTCACCAGTTTTACAGAGTTCATGTGCATTTTAAGGCCTTGAGAAAAAATATTTATGTTTGTGTCTCTTGGTTTTTAAGGCATTTCCTCAAGGCTGATTCTCATGACATTTGAACCAAAGTGGGTACTGAAGTCAGGAGGCAGTAACACTTGGCCTGCCTAGCTTAATCTCTTAGCACTTGGCCTTGCAAATTCCTGAAGAAGCAAATATACAATTTGTACCAAACTGAAGGAAGTCTTTGGGCCACCCGAATGTATTCAAAAGTCAACAACAACACATAAGGGAGTGGGTCTCTGAGATCAAAAGTGAAATAAGTCAAGGAAACTGTGCCTGCACTGCAGTGTAGACTGGTCTCCTAAAGGCTGACACACACAGCACACAATAGGTGCTGAGGCTCGATAGACAGACTGACTTCGGGAAATGGTGATCTTGTCACTCACTAGGGAACCCCCTTCTGACTGGTCCCCCACCTGGTCTGTAATCAAATATACCTGAAACAGAGCTTTTCATGAAAGATAAATATTCATACTACTCCTTATTCCCAAATGAGTTCCCCATTTTCAAGTGGCAAAAATTAATTGTAAAATATACTTATTTTTTCATGTTTTTCCCTTGTACTGGAAAACGTAATGCTCTTTTAACTACTATAACATAGAATATTGTGCTTTAAATATATATTTGTACTATTATATAAAAGCAAATAACATCTACTTATATATTCTGTGTTGTTACCAAAATTATTATTACATCCTATAAAATTCCTTACTCAAAAAGAAGATTCAGAAAAATCCAAAGATAATCAACTTTGATTTTTCGAAGAGAATTTTCAGATGATCTATATACTATTACCATATATAAATTGCTTCAAGCTGAGAAATCACATAAAGCAACCTATATTTCATTCTAGCTATTTGTCTTTATTCAGTCAAGTGAGGATTTGAAAATAACGCTACTCAATAGATCACTATTTAGCATGATCAATCCCATGAAAAATGATTGTTTTCAAAAATATTGACTCCCTTGTGTGAAAGCAATATAACAAATAAGAAAATCCAAGATTCTCTATTACAATACTACCAACAATTTTTTAACCTTCGAGAATAAAGTTCTACTCTAACAATAAATGCTTTTTATAATTTAGCTTTAATTTAACTCTGCTGGCAAATTTATCCAAAAGCTGGGTCACATATTGCTAGGGACAATGTGTAGCATGACCCAACTGAAATAAGTACTTTAGTTATGGTCACCAGGAGGAGGAGATAATTCAACATGAGAGTCTACCCTGACCATGTGTCTCAATCACTGGGCTGAAACCTGGTTAAGTGAAGGTGACTGAACCAACGTTTTGTAATGATATCATTTTATTAGACAAACTTAATCATAAGCATATGCACCAAACTACAAAGGATTTACAGTGTGTTTCAATGTAAACTTTCGCTTCCTCTTCAATAAAACATGGATAAGAATATTTAAAAAGTTGGCTGAGAAGAATGTGTTTTTTACCCAGTCTATTCTCCCTGTGCTGTCCAAGTTTTGTTGGGTGTATGTCCTCTACCATCTCCAGTGGGATGGACTCCCCTCCTTGTTTGGGAGCCGTGCCTTGCAGATCAGTCTCAAATTTTGCTAATGCATCGCTCAGAGATCTTCTCAATTATACCAAGTCAAATCAAGTCTTGATTTCCATGGAGATATGTTCCACCAACATCTCGACAAACTACGAGGTCCTCTATAATCTGCCCATGTGTGACGTACGTCACCAAAAATGCAAGTGTCTAACCTATGGCCCTGAGGAGGGTTATATTCCACTTGTTCTGTTAACTAGCAGTGCTGCCCAATTGGGTTCCCAGCTAAAAACAGGCCTCTTAGTGATTGAATTGCAGATCTAAGGGTACTTCCTGTGCATCACCAGTAAGAGATTCTGAGCCGCCAATGATCATGATTGTCCAGTTTAGTAATTTCCAGTCTTATTTAACAATTTCTTGAGCAGGTTGTATTTATCATTGAGAGGATAACTGAACCATAATCTTTTATTTCCTAAGCAGCTACTTCTTATTGTAAATGAGGCATTTTTAAAAATACATTTATTTATTTATTGTCTGAGTTGGGTCTTCATTGCTGTGCACAGGCTTTCTCTAGTTGTGGCGAGCGGGGGCTAGTCTTCATTGCGGTGCAAGGGCTTCTCATTGTGGTGGTTTCTCTTGTTATGGAGCATGGGCTCTAAGTGCGTGGGCTTCAGTAGTTGTGGCACATGGGCTCAATAGTTGTGGCTCGAGGGCTCTAGAGAACAGTTTCAGTAGTTGTGGCACATGGGCTTAGTTGCTTTGCAGCAGATGGGATCTTCCCGGACAAGGGCTCGAATTTGTGTCCCTTGCATTGGCAGGCAGATTCTTAACCACTGTGCCACCAGGGAAGCCCCATGAGGCACTTTTGGAAGCTCTGAAAATTCTATCAGGCTTGCTACCTGAGTGAGGAACAGATTGCTAATCTTTAATTCAGAGAAGTAAGTGTTCAACACTTGATTTTCACAAGCCTTTTTCCTGTACACTATTCTTAATAAGGCATCTGGTATGTCCAGATTAATAATCAGTACCATTCTTTGTCCACTGGCTCTTCTACTAGTCTGTAAACCTCTCCACTAGGCTTAAGTCATTTGGAACCGAGTCACATGGCTATATCTTACTCCCTTTGAAATTCTAACACAAAGTCCAGTGTCTTCTTCACAGTTGATACTTTAAAACATGTTGAATGGTTGTCATAATTCAATGTTCTTATACTGTAGCCATTTAGCCTTTGATAATCTTAGCCTTTGTACACGGTTAGTCGTTCCTGAAAAGTAATAACTGAGCAAAACATGTTAACAAAAACAAGAAAACATTTTCAGAAAAAAGCCAAAGCTTTAAGAACACAGAAGAGTTTTTATTAATACTGAAGAAAAACACTTCTCAGCCTTTTTAATTACTTCAAATGAATGTTTCTACATCTATGAAACTTCGTAGTCATATTTATAAAACTCTGACAATATCATCTTAACACATTAGAAAAATACTGCCATTGATAAGGATCAGTTCTCATTCCTCAACAGTTGTATAAACTAATTGCATTGTGGAGAGGCTTCTCTAGTAGGTTAATATCAAAATTTACAAATTCTCTTCAACTTCAGTAGCCGCCAAAATGGTTTTACCAAATTTAGCATGCATTATATGCTGGTAATCAGCACTATCCCTTTCTTTCTAGGCTTGTCCCTGTACTGCTGGGGCTGGAAGACCGGAAACTACATTTTCCAGACTCACACAATAGAGGGATTCTGATTTCGTTTCCATGGGCAAGATTTGGAAAGAGGAAGAGTGGTAGAACTATTATTGTTCCAACCAGAGTTGGGGAGACCTATGAACTTGGCAGTTAAATAAGAAAGGTTGCCAGAGCTTCTTTGCATTTTTCTACTAATCACCCACGTTAGGGCTGCAGACAGCCACAATCGTTGTGGGTATTTCCCTGTTGTTTTTGTAATTCATTATTTCTGAAACATCAGTATTGGCTTCCCTGACCTGATTTCCCTCAGCCCTCTGACAGTTTTATAACTCTCTAATTTCCTATTTTAATTCCCTTTCTGCTTGAAATTTGTTAGAGCAGTACCTTTTTTCCTAATGAAACCCTAACTTACAGGACACCTAAAGGAACCAGGATCTAGACCCTTTGTAATATCTAGCCTGCTACCTGCATCAGAACAAAATCAGTTTCTCATTGTTACCTTACTTAACCCTGGTTCATTTTCTCCTTAACAAATTAGCAGGCTAGCAAAAGACAGCAGTCATTGATAATATATTTTTAGGGGGAAAATCCTTCACTAGTCTTTGACTCTCTTTTTGAGAATAACAACCTTCTTGAACCTGTTCAAAAAGCCTTCTTCAACTTGCTATGATTATATACAATCTCTAAAATCCTTCATGCCAAATGCTATGGAGAAGTAATTACAAGCAGAACTTTTAGGATGTATTTTTTACAAATTTGGAAGAATAAAGGCATAATAATGTATGTATATACTTATGTACACATACAAGAGTCTGGCAAGGGAGAGTGAGAAATGAACAGAGTGATATAGACAGAGAAAGAGGTCAAACCCCCAAATTTCCAGAGGCAAGAGGGGTGCATTAATTAAGCAGAAAGCCTTACTTCCACGGCAGTGAAAAGACATCTGCCTGGTTCTTGCATGATTGTTATGGGTGTGGAGGGGCTTATGCTGAGTTAAGAGAGGAATCAGATTTCATTAGTTGAAGATGTTGAGGAAAATTATTCTATTTTCAGTTGTAAATTAATTGGACACTGCTTATACTCATAGATTTCATTAGTAGAACTGAGTTACTTTATAATTCAAGTGTGAAAAATGACCTTTTCTTTAGAAAACCATGCTGGTCTTAAATTTCAAATAAAAGATTCTCTCACGTAGATGATTGTGTATTCTGAGGACTAATTAACTTTAGATCTTCAAAAGGTACTGTTAATGTGAAATATCCTACCCAAGAAAATTAAATATCTTTGTAACAGAATGACCAATCAAGAAGGAATAAATTATCACTTTTTTTATAAGTGAAATTTGCTATGTATCATCCATACATTGATCTAGACATGAGAGTTTTTAAAATGCTAATTATTAATCATTATTCATTTTACTTTAAATTACATAGAATGTTTCTTTTGAATTAAGAATAGATGGTATTGGAACTTCCCTGGTGGTCCAGTGGTAAAGAATTCGTCCTGCAATGCAGGGGACACGGGTTCGATTCCTGGCCGGGGAACTAAGATCCCACATGCCTTGGGGCAACTAAGCCTGCGTACCACAACTACTGAGCTTGAGCACCTCAACTAGATAGGCCACGTGCCACAAACTACAGAGCCCATGCACCCTGGAGCCTGTGCCACAGCTAGGGAAGAGAAAACCCACATGCCACAACTAGGGAGAAGCCCATGCCACAGCAAAGAGCCCACGTGCCACAACAAAAGATCCCACATGCCTCAACAAAGACCTGACACAGCCAAAATTATAAATAAATAAATACAAAAAAAAAGAATAGATGGTATTTAATATTTCATGTCAGTGTCTGTGACTATTTGAGTAAACAAAAAATAATAATTCAACAAATAGCTAACTGTAGTTCATATTTTTAAGACTCATTAGAAATGTTTATTCCTTTTGGAATATTTTGATATACATACGGCAAAGTGAACAGATATAGGAAACCTTAGAATCTAATTTAATGCATAATTTAATATTTAACCAATACTTAAGTTGTAGATTATGTAGAATAGACACTGAAAGTACTGTGTAAAAATATACAAACTTACAAAAATTTGGTACCAAGAAAAATTTTATCTGCAGTTTAGAAAATTAACACCATTTTTTTTGTTTTTATATATCACAGTTTTATTTCATTGACCTTAGGGAAAAAAATCTCTGTATTTGTGGTCAGCCTAGTGGATTCATAGCAAGAAAAAAAATGGTTATATATAGATACCTACTAAACACGTATACAAAGATATATCTGTACATTCATTTAATAAATTAACAATAGCGATAATAAGCATTTATGAACTATGAGCCAGCTACTCTATCACTAAGTGACAAAGGTGCCCCAAACATTATATGTGTTTATAGCTATTAATTTAAGTTCTATTGTTTATTCAAAAGAGAGGAAGCTCTGAGATTACACTTTGGATATAATATTTTCAACTGAAGGAGAAAGTAAATCATAGAGGAAATGTCAGTAATAAACTATTTAAAACTTCAAATAAAAGATATTTAAATAGTTTGATACACATACAATTTGGATTCATTTCAATGCTGTTTTGATCTCTCCCTTCTCCTCCTACCATGTTTTAGTTTATTTAACCACCATTTAAATATCACTTTCCATGTGCCAGACCTGTTGAAAGTAATTTACCAAAATTCACTCATTTAATAATGAGTTCTGTTCAACTTTTTTTTAGTTCCATTATTCTACAATTATCTCTCTTCCCTTCTTCATGATTATAAAAGGTACTAATAATCTGTTTCAAACATAACCTTAAACAAAGTATTAGTTCCCCATGGAAGACACTTGATGTAATCCTCCTCACTGTACTGTAATCTATTATATGTTGGTGTCCATGGAGGTCCTGTGTGGAGCACTGACCTTGCTTGGGGAGGTCCCAGGACTAAGCTAAGTAGAGCACAGTCTGTGGCTTGCATTTCCTCCAGTCCTTCCCTCGGTTGTAGTTCTCCACCACCTCCTACTGGCCAGACCCCTGAATTGCATTGCGAGTACATCAAGGAGAGGCACCCGTATCAGCACTTCCTGGTGCTCCCCCCACAGAACACACCAGTCTGCAGGGGTTCTCTGACCGACAAATAAAAAACACGTTAAAGACAGCATAAGATTAGCAACAATTGTATAAACGCTTCTATTGGAGTATGCATTCTAAATGTGCTGAGAAATCTGGCTGTTCCAAAAATATTTGACTAAGAAAATCCCCTCCCCACTTTCTTTTTTAATTAGCACCCCTACCTACAAATTCTGGACTAGTGCTGGGGAGAAGACCTGTTGAGCAGCAGTGGTCCACATCAGGCTTCAGTGAAAAAGTTTAGCTTGTCGTTTATCCTTCTCTTTTTATTGCAGCCACAGTGATGGCTTTATTTTTCAATATTCTGTTATCAAGACTTCCTGCTATGTGAGAAGTCATATATTTTACCTGATAAAAATGCAGTCACAAAGTTCTAAATAAATCAGAAGTGATTCTAAATACAGCCATTAATGCATGGCAGAAAGCAGTCCAGTGTAAAATACAACTACTTAAGCATTCCATCGGTTTGTGTTTTGTCCAGACCCATACATATCCCGTAGGAAAAACAAAGAAGAAGTTATTTATGACACTGTAAGTTGAGCCGTGTGGAGACTGCATGCAATACAGGTGAATCGGAAATCTCAGCTATATTAATGTGATCATTGATCAGGCCAATCAGGGAGCACATTGAATTACCTGTCATGACCTTCATAACAATACTCAGTTTCATTTAAAATATCAGCTTAAGCACAATTTTTTTCTTTTACATCATGAACTTGTAGCGTGTCCAAATTATTTCTATGTGATTAATGTGTCAAAGTTTATTAAAATTTATTATCTTATCTATCAAGTTGTAATTTTAATCAAACCTCTATGAAAAACTATAATTTCTTCTTCCAATTAAATCAATACAAATCTTTTTATTTTGGCTTTTTTATAGTATTTTTATTCTTGACAAAGTACTCTCTGGTTCTGCATGTAATTGACAAGGTAATCAATAATAATTAAGCAAAATCAAGCCCCAACAAGAAGTAGAAATGCTCCTTGAGAGGCAAGAAGAAAAGCTCACTGGAAAGATTAACAGTCTAAGCATCAAGAGTGTAAGTTCATCCCTAATTCCACTTTTAACATGTTATATGATCTTGTTAAGTAATTTAATTTCTCTATAACCTCAATTTTCTCATCAATACAAATAAAAAAATGTTATACTTTGAAGATCTTTCTATATCTTAGAGTCTATATTTTCTACATTTTAAAAACACGTATGTTACAATAGAGCAAGAAAAGTTACGGGTTTAACTTAAGAGGTATTAGCCAGATACAAATGTTTTAATATTTTTAATATTTTAATTAGGAAGTCATGTTTAAAGCTCAGGTTTATCTTTATAGCATGTTCTCTTTCCACTCATCCCCGTCTCTCTCTCTCTTTCTTTTTTCTCATTTTCTCTCTTGCTCTCCTTAACAAAATGAGCTTATCTTAGAAAATACTCTGCAACTTACTTTTTCTTCCCATTGAACTATGTATGCATGGATATCCGTTCTCTTTAATATGTACATATCTACCTCATTCTTTGTTATACCTGAGTAATGATCCACAATACAGATTTGCCTTTGATGGACATTCAGATTCAGATTTTTTTTCCAGTTTGTTGCAATTACAAAACAAAGCTATGATTCTTGTGTATCTTCATCAGCACAGCTCTGGTACTTTTACTTTAATAAAAATGATCTTCAAAAAATATTGCTGGGATAAGTCGTATGCATGGTTTACATGGTAATGGATAACATTTACTCTTCTCAAAACCACAGTAGGAATTCACACCCTTGTCCCGTGTCCAGGCACTGGCCAAGGTTAGCCTCAGGCACTGCTTTGAGGGTGTGGGGCTGGTAGGCGGTGAGGTTGGAGTCATATGGAACGCTTTTTATTTTTAAAAGATGACCACTAGTATCGAGGAGATAGACTGAAGCTGAGACAGGCTGAAACTGGAAGAACCAGGAAGAAGTTGTTGAAGAGTCTGAATATGATAAGATAAAGGCCAGAACTAGGACAATGCTGAGTGATTGCAGAGGAAGCGACGGGGATGACCTCTGACAGGGGTGAGCCCGAAAGTCCACTGTTAGGTCATAAAAAATATGACCAGCGTTTCCTACAAAGGTAAGTTGAAATGAATCTATTGTGTGCAGCTTTCATCTTTTTATTCATTCCCTCAACAAATATTTATTGAGCACTTACAACACGCCACACACGATTCTGGGGCACTGCTCAGTGTGACAGCGCTGAACAAACTCCCTGTCCTCAAGAAGCTTAATTTCTACTTAGAAGAAAGAGACTAAAATACAAATAAAGTAACCAGTGTGTCAAAGCAAAGCAAAGCAGGTAAGGGAAAAAGAGTCATTTGGAGACCGGGGCATTTTAAACGAGGTTCTTAGGCAAGGTCTTTCATAGAGAGCAAGATTACAGTATAGATGTAAAGAAAGGAAAAGTGAAAGCAATATATATATATTCTCAGTAGATAAGACAATGATAGAAAAAGGTTTTGGATTTGGAGTGCTAATAATCTGAACATAAGAGAGGACAATCAAAGGGGGAAAATTTGGTACAATACACAATGGAAACGTTTGGGAAATTAAAAAATAACGGTCGATTTCAGACCCTGCTGCTTAAAGGTGCCTTCTGTCAAATTTGTTAGGCTATTGTCATAATAAATGATCTTTAGGCAAATTAATAAATGACCCCATTAGAAGAGTGTATGAATCTGCCTACAAAAGCAAGTGTTTTTAAAAATTACAGCCAGCTCATTAAAATAATGATGGCCAATTTACCATGCATTGAAGAGTTCCTGGTAGCTTTGCAGTGATTCTGTGTGTCCCCTGCCCTTGTGGGGACGTCCTTCTTTTCCTCCTGGGTTATTTGGGTGGAGCTGCTTCTCTTCTAAATATGTATTGCATAACTGATTTCATAATGTTATTCTGTGCCCTCTGTGGTCCTTGTTGCATAGGTAATCAGGGTTTTATTTAGAGGGCGTAATGCAACAGATTACAGACAGATTAGGACATTCATTTTCACACTCTGAAATCTGAGCCTCCAGAGGGCTGATTGTCCAGATATTATTTAGTCTCTCTCAGCCTACAAAATAAAAGTTAACACTATATATTGAAAATGACCATAATTAAGCCGGTGGAGAGACATTGTTTTAACTGTAACACCTATTCTCCTATCATCTTAGAAAATTTTAGATAAGGCATTCCTTTTTTTTTTTTTTTTTTTTTTGTCCTAGCAACCTGCCTGCCATTATTTTAGACCTAATGGGAAGGTTTTCCTTATCTCTTCAAAATATGTGTATAATTGATAAATTCATTCATTTCACTGATTGAACTTTATTTAGAGAGCACAGTTAGAAGGTTTTGAGTCAAATAACCTACTGGAGAATACCAGCCAGCTGAGTGCCACACAAACAAATAATCCATAGTAAAAAGAGAAGTGGGCCTTTAAGATACTAATTAAGAAATTTAGTTAGAAATTGAAGTTTATACTAAATCTAAAATAATTTCCAGCTAAATCTTTCTAGATGCATACAAAGTAATTTACTACTATGTAGAGATATTTTAACTGCATTTATTCACATTTATGTGACCACACATACATTTTGCTCTCTATAAAATATTTTGTAATAGTTTTTTTGTTGTTAATAATTATCTATGCTTTATATTTGGACTTGATTTTTTCTTTCTTTCTTATATTCTTTTGGTAATGTTTTTGTACTGGCTAGATATCATTATTTACACAATTTTAACATTCTTCCTCTTCAGCACTTTCAAACAACTCTCACTTTCCACCTTCAAGGGGTTCCAAGAATAAAAGCATCCATGATTTGTGCTAAAGATGAATAGGGTACAGAGTGGCAGGCTGAAATGCATATCACCTTCAGCGTAAATCCATTCGTAGAAAAAATGCTGTATTTCTTTTCATCTGAAGGTACCTACAATGGAAAAAAATGGCCTCAAAAAAAGTTCCCTTATATGCATTCTGTAAAAAGTCACATTGAAACCCCAAACCAGTCTGACCCTAATATTTATTCCCATGAATATTCATATGGAGAAATCTCTGAATGTGACGCTGTCTCATTCCTGATGGGCTGAATGTGGTGCACTGTTCACAGCTGTTTCTCATAATGTTATTTGCCTCAAGTGACAAAAATTTTAGTTTTTGAAATGAAGCGGAAAGCAATAATAAATGCAATATATTTTAATATTAAAATGTGTGGATGCCAAAGCGCCAAAGGCAGAAACATTTAATGAAAACATTTGTACTTTGAGAGAAGGGAGAAAGACGATCTACATTTTTTAAAGAGGAAAACAAAGGAATCAAGTCTTGGATTAGATTTTAAAATTATCAGAGAAATATTGGCCTGCTTGTGATAGAAAATATTCAATAAATAATTTTTAATTGTGTTTCTGTGATAAACAGTGAATCATGGCTTTAAAATAATTATATCACAACTGCTCATCAGTATTATTAACCAGAGATCAATACAGGCTGGGAAAAACCTCCTACTCATTATCTGGGTACAAAGAGTTTTACAACTGGTGAGAGGAGTTTAGATCATATTTAGTCCAATACTTATTTTAAGTAACTTACTGGGTTGTAGCTATGGTTCTTAGACTCACTTTTGTACCTTAGACAAGGTATTTTAACTTCTCCAAGTCACAAAATGACAACTTAAAAAGTACTACTTATGTGCTACCCGTCACCTGGGTACCTATTGTTCAGTCAACAGGACACATTTATAAAGAAAACTAACTTGGAATAATAACTCAAGGATACGATACTCAGCAATTAGAATGAAATTTGCTAAACTTTTATAGGAAACAGGCATTGCTCCTTAAAATCAAAACCTGTAAAAAGTGTATGCTCATGAGCGTTTTGGTGGAATGACCAGTCGCTCCTCCCATGGAGGGTAACAACTGCCTAGTCGACATCGCTAGGGCTGCGTCCCTCTGTTTTGCATGCAGGAAGAATTTGAGATAAATAGTGAGAAGCAAATGCAGGCCGTGGGATCGCACAGACCTAGGCTGGATGGCAGTTACGGCGCAAGTTAGCTGTGTGTCCCTAAGTCAGAACCAAATCTTATGATGCTACATTGCTTGCTTATAAAATAAAGATAATAACACCTCCCTATCAAGAGGTTTGTGAGGGTGAACGATGGCAGTAAACGCAGGAAGCTCAGAGGTTAGTTAGGCGTCACTCCAGAACAGACTCATCAGACGCAAATCATCCTTCTTATAATAATTGCTGTTAAATTCACCTTCATCCCCCCAAACACAGTTAAAAAAAAAATCAGTGTCCCTAACTATAATGCAAAAGAAAAAAAAAGAACTGTATTAAACATATTTAATATCTAAACGCTCAACTTATCACCAACTTAAGATCTCAAATTTCAAATCTAAATGAATAGTACTTTTTAATGATATATGCCTATATTTCAAACTTACACCCTGTCCTAATCATCACCAACCAATAAAAAAGGGTGCATTTGTTAAAAAAAAAAAAGAAAGAAAAGAAAATGCTCAACCTAGACTACCAGCCATGGACTGCATTATGAACCCTGTTCTGTCCAAATGTGGATGTGTGTGGAAGCCCAAACCCCCATATTTTGACTATATTTGACGATAAGGCTTTTAGGAGGTAATTGAGTTTAGTTGAGATCCTAAGAGTGGTGTGATATTTTGACTTGTAATAAGAAATATACGTGTGGTCCTTGTTGCCATTTCTAGCACAGAGCCCTTAAAACCCTTGGAATTCTCTAAGGAATAAAAACCATAAAGGTAACTCTGTTCATGTAAAGAAGTGACTTTTGAATCCCATCTCAGGATGCAGGGATGGTTGCCAGGAGAACTAACCACGTGATTCGGAACTTGAAGTCCTGACCCCAGGTCTCTGGGGAGGGGAGAGGAGCCGGGGGTTGACTCAGTTGCCAGTGGTCAATGCTTTAATCAATCACGTCTACGTAATGAGGCCTCCGCAAAGGCTCAGAGGGACGGGGTCTGCAGAGCTTCCAGGTCTGTGAGTATGTGGAGATCTGGGGAGGGTGTTGTGCTGGGAGAGGGCACAGAAGCCTGAGCCCTTTCCACACACCTTGCCCTTTGCATCTCTTGCATCTGGCTGTTCCTAAATTATCATTTTTGAAACACACCAGTGATCTAGTGAACAAAATGTTTCTCCAAGTTCTATGAGCCACTCTGGCAAATTAATTGACCCCGAGGAGGTGGTCGTGGGGACCTCTGGTTTATAGCCAGTCAGTCGGAAGTACAGATAACAACCTGAACTTGAGACTGATGTCTGAAGTCCAAGGAGGGGTGCGTGGGAAACCCCATTCTATAGCTGATTAATGAGAAGCATAGGTAACAATCAGGGCTTGCAATTGACATCTGAAGTGGTAGGGTAGGCAATCTTATAGGACTGAACCCTTTAACCTATGGGATCTGATGCTATCTCGGGGTTGACAGCGTCAGAACTGAGCTGAGTTGTAGGACACCCAGCTGATGTCTGACAGTTGCTTTTTGGAGGTATGGGGAAACCCTCCCTTCTACACACATACATTGAAATTGGGTCCAGGAACCCCCCCGCCAAAAAAAAGTGGGCTACTAGTCTGATAGAATTGGTGGATTTCTAAGAAAAGAATATGAGATACATCTCTCTCTCCCCTCTCACCATGTGATGACACAGTGAGAAGGTGCCCATCTACAAGCCAGAAAGGATTCTTCACCAGAAGCTGACCATAATGGCACCTTGATCTTGGACTTCGAACCTCCAGAACTATGAGAAAAAATTTTCTGTTGTTTAAGCCATCAAGTCTATGGTATTTTGTTATGGTAGTCCAAGCTGACTCAGTTGCTACCCTAGAAAACATGGTAAGATAGTGATGTTGCTTGCAAACCATTGTAGTTACAAACCAGCAGAGGTGTGGTGTGTTGGAGCCTCCAATTCCATGGGGACATCTGTGCTGTGGTTTTCTGCCCTGAACATCAGTAATGCCTCCCTATCATTGTGAGAACAAAAACTCCCCGTACAAAACGTGTAAAATACTATCTAAAGGGTGGTAGTGCCCTGTGGAGAACCATGGACAAAACATATGCTGCACAACACGGGCTTTGGAATTGTGTAGACAGGAGTCTGGATTTCTTCTTATCACCTTGGGACTGTGTAACGGAAGGCAAGTTAAAAGGCCCGCCCAACTTCAGTGTGTGGATCTGTAAAAGGTGGGGTGGGGGCATGGTATATACCCCGTAAGGTACCTAAGGGAATTACGTACAGCTGTGTTTGCTCAGTGTTTAGCAGCGTACCTGGACCCGGAACCGTTATTCCTAAATGATGTTCAGATCTCAGTGATGTAGTTCCTCTGCCCTCCCTAATTGTGTCTCCTGAAGACCTGCAAAACCTCTACTGCTAATGTCATCCTTAGGTCTTAAACTTTCCTAAGATTCACTTCGCTTTTTTTTTTTTTTAATCAATTTTGATACGTCGTATGTTCATTTGTTTCTTTATTTAAGGCTGCGTTGGGTCTTCGTTGCCGTGCGTGGGCTCTCTCTAGTTGTGGCGAGCGGGGGCTACTCTTGGTTGCGGTGCACTGGCTTCTCACTGCGGGGGCTTCTCTTACTGTGGTGCACAGGTTCTAGGCACATGGGCTTCAGTAGTTGTGTTGCCTGGGCTTAGGTGCTCCACCACATGTGGGATCTTCCTGGACCAGGGATCGAGCCCACGTCCCCTGCATTGGCAGGTGGATGCTTAACCCCTGCGCCGCCAGGGTAGCCCCACATCTCTCCTTCATGGTTACACTTGCTCCGGTTTCTAATGCTTGCTTTCTTCCCCTTGCTCTCACTCTCTCATCTCTCCTCTCACTCTGCTGTCTTTCTCTCTCCTCCTCACTCCTGCACGTTGTACTTCTCTTCTTTGTAAGCTCTTCTCTAAATTCTCACTCATTATTGAAACAACTATTTAAAGCTCCTTAAGGAAATTGCATGGTTTGCTTCAGAGTCCATGAAGAATCCCCTAAAATTACACTCTTCCTGTGACATTCAGTGGATTGGAGGAACAAACCAGTAGCTTACTTTAATCCACCGTGTTCCTTGCTGTAGCTTAATAGCAGTAGGTCCACAAAGTGACCTGTGTGAAAAGATCAGCAGGTCTTCAAACAGATAGCAGCACGACACAGGGTAACAGAACAACATCTCAGTGGTTCTCACTCCTGTTATCTGCATGTGATAGACGATATAAAAGCGCTTTTTATGTTACAGCTTTATATAGTTTAAATATTCCCAAAAACCTTCAATAAGGACAAAAGGAAACAAGATGACATGCTTGGGGTGATATATAGTTTGGCATGCACAACAGAGACGTGAAAACATTTGCTTTTATGTTAACTAAAAAACTAAACAACAGCTGCACAAGTATAAGAAAGTGATAGGTCTTATACCAAGAAATTACCTAAAGACTAGGATACCCCACTTTCAATAATAAATAGAACAAGGCAAAAAAAGTCAGTGAGGAAACAGAAGGCTGGAACGATATCATCAACCAATCAGATCCAACACACGCCTATACAACACTCCACCTAACTGAAGACATGTTGTGCATACGAAACATTCTCCAGGATAAACCATACGTTAGGCTGTAGCAGAGGCTTCAAAAAATTTTTAAAGGCTTGACCTAATATAAAATATTGTTATTTGACCACAGAGAAATGAACTTAGAAATAAATATGAGAAGTAAATTTTGGAAATTTACATATATGTGGAAGTTAAACAATAAACTTCTAAATAATGAAGTAAATAAAGAGTACCTCAAAAGGAATTAGAAAACAGTTTTTAAAATTTTTTTAAAGGTCAACTGTTCAGACCTTTTAAAAGAGGGTAAAGATTAAAAAAATTCATAACATATGCAAATGATGAGAAAAACCAGTCGATAAAAGAAGCCTGTATATGTAACACATAGAAAAGTTTATCATAAGTAATTATCAGAGACATGCAAATTAAAACTAGAATGATTGTTTCACATAAAATTGGCAGATGAAAAATAAAACACAACTCAGAAGATGATGTGAGAGGGTCACTTTCATCCACTCTTTTGTTAAAATTATTTTTTATTTTTGGTTAACTAATTTAGTTACATTGAAGTATAATCGATTCTGACACTGTGTTAGTTCAGGTGCACAACATAGTGATTCAATATTTCTGTATATTACAAAACGGTCACCACGATAGGTCTAGTTACCAGCTGGCGTCACATAGAGGTATTACCTTATTATTGACTATGTTGGCCACACTGTACATGTCATGCTTGTGACTCATTTCTTTGGTAACTAGAAGCTTGCGCCTCTTCATCTCCCTCACCTGTTTCACTTGTCCCCCAGCCCATCTTTGGCAACCACTTGTTTGTTCTCTGTATCGATGAGTCTGTTTCCCTTTTGTTATATTTGTTCATTTGTTTTGTTTATTAGATTCCATGTACAAGTGAAATCATAAGGTATTTGTCTTTCTCTGTCTGACTTATTTCCCCTGGCTTGATACCCTCCAGGCCTATCCACGTTGCTGCAAACGGCCAGATTTCATTCTCTTTTATAGCTGAGTGGTATTCTATTGTACATATCCGCTTTACCCATCCACTTGTCATTGGACAGAGGCTGCCTCCACACATTGGCTGCTTTAAATAATTAGGGGCCATGTATCCTCTCAAATTAGTGTTATTAAAAAATGCTTTAAGATTAATAAAAATAAAGACACAAGACACCGAAATTTATGAAATGCTGCTAAAGCAATGCTTAGAGGGCAATGTACAGCTGTAAATGCCTATTTTAAGAAATCAAAAGGTCTCAAGTTAGTAATTTAACATATCACTTTAATAAACTTAAAAATGAGAAAACGAACAACAAAGCAAGCAGAATGCAGGGAAAATTAAGACTTATGCAGTAATAAATGAAGTATTGTGTCAGCTAAAATGTTCATTTAGGTTATTCCATAAGATGTTATGGAACAATAGAACATGAAAAAATTGAGAAATTCAACAAAGTCAAAATTTGGGTTTTTAAGATTGTTAAAAGTGACAAACTGTTGTCTAGACTAACCAAATAAAAAAGAAAGAAGAATCAAACTACTAAAATCAGGAATAAAAGAGGAGGAACTAATATCAGTATCACAGACATGAAGTGTTTGTGAGTGAATACTATGAACGATCACTTTGTCAATAAATTATATAGCTTACGTGAAATGGACAAATTTCCAGAAAGACGCAAACTACTGAAAGTGACCCAAGAAGAAATTTAAGAATTGAGTAGACCCATAATAAGAGACCAAATTAGTATAATCAAGTAAGATTTATCCTAGGGATATGAGGTTAATTTAACACATGAAAATCAATTAAATTAATATATCATATTAATAGAATAAAGGAGAAAAAAGACATATCTTCTCAATAAATTCATAAAAATTATTTGACTAACTCCAACATACTTTCATGATAAAAATACCCAATAAACCAGAAAAAGAAGAGAACATCCTCAACCCAGTAAGATTATCTGTGAGAAACTCGCAGCTAATATCATGATGGCAAACAAGTGAATGCTTTCCCTCTAGGATCAGGAACAAGATGAGATGTCCACTCTTGCAACTTAAATTAAACATTGTCTTGGAGATTCTAACCAGAAAAACAAACAAACAAAAAAAACGCAGGAGGAAAATACAAGGCATCCTGATTTGAACGGAATAAGTAAAACCATCTCTTTGAAGATGTCTTGATTTTATATAGGAATCTATTAAAAATCTATCATAACTAATAAATTAATTCATCAAGGTTTCAGAATACAAGATCAGTATACAAAAATGAATACAAAAATCCATTGTATTTCTATACACTGGCAATGACTAATCTGGAAAGGAAATTAAGGAAATAATTCCATTTATAATAGCATCATTTATGGTAAGTTGATTTTCCACAAGAGTGGCAAGAAAATTAATGGGGTAAGAATAGTCTTTTCAACAAATAATGCTGGGACAACTGCATATCCACTTGCAACAGAAGAGTAACTTAAAATGGATCATAGATGTGTATAAAAGGGCTAAACCGATTAAACTGACAGAAGAAAACTTAGGCATAAATCCTTACACCCTTTGCTTAGGCAATACTTTTTTACCTATGACATCAAAAACACAAGTGACAAAAGAAAAAAAAATCAGACTTCATCAAATTAAAAACTTGTACATCAAAGAGCACCATCAAGAATGTAAGGGAAAAAAAACAACCAAAACATGGGAGAAAATATTTTTGAATCATATATCTGAGAAAGGTTTGGTATCCAGAATCTGTGTAAGACTCTTACAACTTGGCAATATTAGAATTTCAGCAATGGGGTGAATGACTGGTGTCTGAGATAGCCAAAAGAGAATCACAAAACAATGGTGCTTGGATTAGGCCCTAAACAATGGAGAGAGGGAGAAACACAGAGGAAAGGCAAATTCCAAGCATGGTAACTATGCATTCCTCATTGTCCATTTGGTCAACCTTGTGTTGCAGAAATCGGTCTGTCGAGAAACCAAGCACCACACTCGGAGGGTTGGAGAACTCAGGTTTATTAAGCCAGTGGCCCCAGATGAGCTAACACTCCAAAGTTCTGGGCCCCGAGCTCAGGGTGAGCTTTACTTTCATAGGGGTTAGTGCACATGGTTACAGTTAGCATTGGTAGATTGATTACTTGATTTACAGAGCACAGAAGTTTCCAAACAGAAACTTAGAAGAGCAGGTGCAGAACATTCCATATTTAGCAAAACATCTTATGGTTACATTTGATTGCTAGGTCATCCTGTTTTTGTTTTTCTCTTTTGGTGCAGCAAGTATATTTTACAAAAGCTGAATGAGCATGGAGTTATTTTTAGCTGAGTGCAAGTTTCTAATTTTCCTCTTCATTCCCCCCTCTTGATGCCCCTTAAATCTTATAAGGCATCAACCTCTTGATCTTCTAAGCCCAGAGGCTGATAACCTCTCAGGACTAGCAGGTGTGCGGTGGCCCTCCTATCTGCAGTGGCCTCAGCTAGGCTGGAAACTACCCTCATGAATAATGGCAAGAGGCAAGGTAAAAGAAGGCAGGTCCCAAGGAGGAGTAGGACTATTCCCACAAGCGTTTTGAATCCCCCTAGGTAAGAAAACCAACCCCCAAATAGCTCTCCGGGATTCCATCCCTTCCAAGTCTGGACTGCGACATGAGCTATTTTAGTCATCTTGTCGGTTATTTCTTCTATAACCTTGCCATTATCATCTATCTGTAGGCAACAATTACTGAGATTGAACTTCCCACAGACGCCCCCTTCTACAGCCAGTAAGTAATCTAGGGACTGGCGATTCTGATAAATAGCATTACTCATCTTGGTTTGTTGTCCTGCCAACAAATTAAGAGCCTTGGCCGTTTCATTAGGAATGATTTCAACCACTGCCTGGAGCCAGATAATTCTGTTAAGCATGTCAATTGGGGTTCGGTAGCTCCAGGCCCCATCGTCTGCCCAAGTGGCTGGCCCATAATATTGGATTATGCATTCAGAAGGCCACTCATCATCTTTCCAGTTTCCAGTCTGTAGAGACCTGCGCTTCCTGGGGGGGCCCCTGCCTTCATAAGCTGGGACCCCTAATGATTCACCTTGGGCTAAGGGAAGGAGGAAAAAGGAGGGGCGGATAGTCCCCAATATGCATGCCCCTGACCAGTTGGCTGGCGGGACTGAAGATGCGTTAGCTCCACAAATCCAATATAATCCTTCTGGAGCAGGCCACTGGCCTTCGGTGGACAAGCCATTCCATCTGGTCTTTACATTGGGGAAGCTTGCTGGAGGGTGAGGATGAGGCTCTGTATCGTTTGGGCCTCCCCACCAGTCAGAAGTGTGAGTAGTTGTATTACAGTGTTTTTGGCCTCAGCAAGTGAGGTTTCCTACTGGAACGTTGAATAATGGGCCCCACCGCGCCAGGCAGTTCCTGCCGATTATGGAAGTCTTTAAATGCCAAACCCCGACCCTGGTTGTCTTCAATTCCCCTGTTGAAGGGTCTCTGGGGATCTAATTCTTTAGCTTCCCAGGGCCATGGGTCTCCCATGTTAGTTCCTCCACACACATAGCAAGAGGTAACCATCAATGTCCGGGCTATGGTCTCTGCTAGGGCTAAGAACAGGTTTTTAGTTTTGACTGAAATAGGAGGAGGACTACTTTCTATCTCTTCATAAAAAGAATGGAAGAGCTTGTGTGGAGAAGTCCAGAGTGGAATAGGAATAATCCAGAAATCTAATACAGTTCCTGGGTCAACACCTCTCCCATGGATATAAATACCGATTTTGAGATCATTTTTCCATTTCGAGTCTCTGGAGTTGATAAAGTCTGGACCATCTCAGACACAAAGGCTGGCCCATTGTCAGACCCCATGGAGAGAGGTAGCCCATATCTGGGGATTCTGTCTCTTAGTAGGGGCTTGGCCATCTCTCGTGCCCGTTCAGTGTGCGTGGGGTAGGCCTCAGTCCGTCCCGGGTAGGTGCAGACTACCACAAGCAAATACTTATAGCCTCGGTAAGGCTTAGACTTCAGTAAAGTCCACTTCTAAATCTTCAAAGGGCAACGTCCCAACCGTCTGCACCCCTGGGCTGGGTCTTGGTCGTTGGCTGGCATTGTTTCGTGCACAAGTCACACACCTGGCACTGATCTGGGCACACAGGCTTGGGAGCTTAGGAACAAAATAGTGGCGGCTCAGTAGACTTTCTAGTGCAGTTTTCCCTAAGTGAGCTGTCTCATGGTGTTGCTGCACCAGCTGGACTGCTATAGCACTGGGGACAAAGAGTCTTCGGTCTGGAAGCTTCCACTGGCCCTCTTTTCCTTTAGTTCCTCCCTCACCTAAAGCCCATTGATCTTCTTTGGTATACCTCGGGGACGGGGGCAATTCTGGTGCCAAGAGGACCTTAGAGATCGGCTCAGGGCCCAATGTGGGACGCGGTTGGGTCGCTGCTTCTCTGGCTGCCTGGTCAGCCAACCGATTTCCTTTATTGACTGTATCAGTCCCTTTCTGGTGGCCTTTGCAATGGATGACTGCCCCCTGGAGGGCTTCCAAATTACCTCTAGCAGCTGAAGGATTTCTTCTCTGTGTTTGACCCCTTTTCCCCCTGCTGTCAGTAGTCCCCTTTCTTTATAGCTGGCTCCATGGACACGCAAAGCAGCATGCTCTTGAGTCTGTGTCGATGTCGACTCGCTTCCCGTCGGCGTGCCTCAGCGCCTGGATGAGTGCCCACAGCTCAGCCCGCGGTGCCGACCACCCCTGGGGCAAGGCCTCAGCCTTTACCATCTCATCTGTTGTTGTTACTGCACAGCCTGCTTTGCGTCGTCCTTCCTGGACGAAACTGCTCCCGTCAGTGAACAGTTCCAGCTCTGGGTTCTGGAGGGGAGTGTCTGTCAGGTCTGGCCTGCTCAAGTAGATTTCATCCAGGACCTCTTCACAGTCGTGATCGGGGGTTCCCACCTCCGTAGGTAAGTAGGTGGCAGGATTCAGCGTCCGCACAGTCTCGAGGAGGACCCGTGGGTTTTCGCAGAGCCGTCCTTGACAGTGAGTCATTCTGGTGTTGGTCAGCCATTTCTGTCCCTGGCTGTTCATCAGCATGGTAACAGCATGGGGGACTTTCACATTTGTATTCTGTCCGAGTGTAAGCTTGTCTGCTTCGCTGATCAGGACCATTGGAGCAGCTAATGCCTGGAGACATGGCGGCCATCCCACGGCCACAGGATCCAGTCGTTTGGACAGATATGCGATGGGCGCTGCCATGGCCCAACTGTTTGTGTGAGGACCCCCAGGGCAGTATGATGTTTCTCATGCACGAAGAGGTTAAAGTCCCGTGTCACATCTGGCAGCCCTAATGCTGGAGCGCTGGTTAAGAGTCTTTTTATCTCCTTGAAGGCTTTTTCTTGTTTAGGCCCCCACTCTAGGGGGTCCTTACCAGACCCTGCTGTGCCCTCGTACAACAGCTTGGCAGTGTCAGAGAAACCCGGTATCCAGATCCAGCAGAATCCAGCAGCCCCAAGGAACTCATGGACCTCTTTCTTGGTGCTTGGCTGAGGTATTGAACAGATGGTTTGTGTCCTCTCATGTCTGAGTGCCCGATGACCTCTTGAGATGACAAACCCAAGGTAGATGACCTCCTCTCTGCAGATCTGCGCCTTTTTCCATGACACCTTGTACCCCGTGGTGGAGAGTGGGGCCAAAGGGCTGTGGTGCCTGTCCAGCAGTCCTCTTGGGTGGGACTGGCTAGCAACAAGTCATCTACGTACTGGAGTAGGGTGCCGTTCAAAGCTTCTCCGGGGAAGGCAGCAAGATCTGCAGCCAGTGCTTCACCAAACAAGGCAGGCGAGTTTTTGAAGCCTTGTGGCAGTCAGATCCAAGTCAGCTGTGTCTTTCTCCTGGTGTGTGGGTCTTCCCATTCAAAGGCAAACAAGGGCTAGCTGGCTGGTGATAGCTGGAGGCAAAAGAAGGCTTCCTTGAGATGGAGGCAGGTGAACCAGCTTGCTTGGGTGGGTAGGAGGCTCAGGAGGGTGTAAGGGTTGAGGACCACTGGATGGATGGTGATTACTGCGTTGTTGATGGCACAGAGGTCCTGGATAAGGCGATAGTCATTCCCTCCAGGCTTCTTGACTGGTAGGAGTGGAGTGTTCCAGGGAGACGGACACTCGATCAGAATTCCAGCATCATGCAGGCATTGGATGTGGTCCCGAATTCCCAGACCTGCCTCTCGCGGTACTGGATATTGCCTCTGCCTGACAGGAGTGGCCCCTGGCCTCAGGTCCACCACGATGGGCGCATGGGTTTTGGCCAAACTGGGGGCCCCTTTTCTGCCCAGACAGCAGGGGACTCTTCTAGCAGGCTAGTTGGATTCATTTGTTCTCTTTCTGAAGAATAGAGATGCCATTCATCTTCCCTGGGCACGGTCACAGCCATTATCAGAGCTGGTTGGCTCCCCAGGGTGAGGCTTGCGGGCTTCCCAGGGACAAAGGTGATCTGTGCCCCAAGCTTTGTCAGCAAGTCTCTGCCCAGCAAAGGAATGGGGCACTTTGGTAAGTACAGGAATTCATGAGTCACTAGGTGGCCTCCCAGCTGACATGAGGGGGCCTTGCAGATGAGCTGGCCATCCTGTCCCCTGTGGCCCCAGGGATAGTTGCTGTTCGACCTGCGAGGGGAGCCACAGGTGTGGTCACCACAGAGTGTTCAGCTCCAGTATCTACCATAAAAGTCACTGATTGGCCCCCTGCTTTCATTGCGACCATAGGCTCCCAGGTGCGCAGGATCAGGGAGCCCGGTCCTCCCTATCCCAATCCTACTCTGGCCAGGCTGATAAGGTCTTGGACGGCTGGCTCAGGCTGGTACCTTCCTCTGCTGGGTTGACTGAACTTCTTTGACCCTTCAGATGTCCCTCTACGATGGGGACATTCATTCTTCCAGTGTCTGGTCTCTTTGCAATAGGTGCACTGGTCGTGACGTAGTGGCGGTCTCCTCTTGGTTTCCCCTCTCTGTGGGGGAGCAGCCTGCTTTACCGGGCCTGGGATCCCCAGTGTGGCAGCCAGCAGGGACACCTTCTGCTTCATGCGCTTGTCAGCCACCTTTTGGGCTTCTTGGTCCCTGTCCACGAACACCTTGTTTGCGACTTCCAGCAGTTGGGTGGCATTCATCCCAGTGAAGCCCTCAAGCTTCTGAAGCTTACCGCGGATGTCAGCACAAGACTGGGCCATGAACGCCGCATTGACTATGCATTGGTTTTCCCGTGCTTCAGGGTCAAAAGGGGTATACACCCGGAACGCCTCACACAGTCTCTCATAGAACCCCATGAGTGATTCCTCCGGCTTCTGGTGCACTTCTGTTGTCTTGGACATGTTGGTTTGTTTTCTGGCTCCTGCCCTCAGTCCCTGCAGCAGGGCTTGTCAGTATTTATCAAGGGAGTCCTTCCTGTTCAGGGCGTTGAAGTCCCAGTTGGGTTGATCGTCCGGTGCAGCCCCCAGGGTCCAGGCTGCAGGATCTGCTGTACCAGCTGGTGCCTGCCCTTGCAGCCATTTCCGAGCCTCTGACAGGATCCAGCAGTGTTCCTCGATGTTGAAGAGAGTCAGGAGGAGATGGCAGCAGTTGTCCCAGGAAGGTTGGTGGGTGTAAAAAATGGACTTGAGGAGGTCAATCATTGCTTGTGGCTTCTCCGAATAGGACAGGGTGTGGTGTTTCCAGTTGAGGAGGTCGGTGGTGCTGAAGGGCCGATAATAAAGGACCAGGCGTCCTGGCTGGACAGAGCCATCCTCGTTGACCTGGGGAGGGCCTCAGGCCTCTTGCAAGGGCATCTGCAGGGCTGTGGGCTTTTGAATTTGTTGGTTGGCTGAGCAAAGTCACCGCAGGCTTGGAGGGCACTCTGGATTTGGAGGCGGTGGAGACACAGATGGCGGAGGGCTGTCTGGTAAAGGGTGAAGAGGCTGAACGGGAACTGGCAGAGCAGGTGTCATATAGGGCGGAGGCACAGGGGGCTCTTCTTCAGGGTCTTCTTGGTGGGTAACCTTTGCTGGCTTTTCTTTGCTTGTCCTCGGAACTGGTTGGACCATGAGGATCCTACACTGTCCCTGCCTATTTGCACAGAACAGATCCCAAGGAGGCAGCTGAATGGCGATTTGCAACCAGGAATCTATGTATGGAAACCGGTCTGGGTGCCCGGGGGTCCCTGTCACCACTTGGTACACAGCTCTAACCATAGGAAGGTCTAGAGTACCCTCCGCGGGCCATCCCACCTCAAAGGTGGGCCATTGTAACTCACACAGGGTGCAGAGCTTTCCTGAGGTCATCTTAACCCCATAGTCTCCAGGAAAACCTTTCTTAAAGTTATTCATCATACAATCCTAGACGGTCAGCTTAGAGGAACTTCCCCCATGTTGACAAACGTGATCTATCTCTTTGATCAGGGAGGAGAGGGACACACACTGGAAGGGCCTTGTCTTAGGGCCTCATAACCCAAGTAGCGCTGATGTTGCTACTCCTGAAAAGCCCAGTATTCCCAGACAGCATGAGTATGTGCCTCCTTAAAGATGGCCCTGATCGTTAAATGTCTCAGGGAGACAGGGCTGTAAGGAGGTGGTCTCTTGTAATGGGGTTTGCGGAGGAATAACTTCAGGTGGGGTTCCAGAGGGGGTCTGGGGTGATTGACCCTCTCGTGGGCACTGAGCTGGTGGAGGGAGCAAGTATGTGTACCCCTTGCCTAAGTGAAGAGCCTGAAATCCTTGGGGAATCAGGGGATTATGAAGGAAATGTGACAGAGGAAGGCAGCCTCGTAATGAGAATCCGAAAGTATACAAGAACACATGAGTGTGCTGCTCTGCACAGAGTGGTCCAGGGGACCAAGAGGGAGGGAGGTACCAATCTGTCTGGCAAATGCGGCAAGTCTTTCGGGGAAAACCTAATTCCTCAATAAATTGGCTCAATGAGTCAGGGGACAGAAGGGGAGAGTGAGCCTTAAAATTTTAAGAAAATAATCTTGGCATAGGGCCCTAGGGCAAAAGGGCTGTTTGGACATACACAATTTCTAAATCAAATCAGTAATCAATTGTCTCCCCCCACCCTCTGTCTATCCCACTCTATATCGGTGTCACACAAACAAACAAGGGTGGGTGCCCCCTCAAAAGAGGAGACCATTCAGGTGCCTGCCTGGCCGCATCCCTGTGGGGAACTTAGGTGCCTCTTAACTTTGGCAGCCCAGTGTAAACTTCTGGTCTGGATCTGACTCACAGGGAGTGACTGGGTCCCCCAGAGACAGACACCACCCTGAGCCATATGAGGTCACCATGGAACCGCAGGTTAGGGCCCACTCGGACTCCGTAGCCATGAAGGCCTTGGAGCCATACAGTTGCCCTGGAACGAGGATGAACCAGGGTGCTCACTCACACACACATTCACACCAGAGTTTATCACAGTGCCTCCCCCCTCTAGGAAGGTCCCTAACTGGTGGGTGCCACCCCCCTCTAGGAAGGTCCCTAACCAATGGGTGCCTCCCCCCTCTGGGAAGGTCCCTAACTGGTGGTCTTCTTACTGAAGACTGTAGGAGGTGATCAAACTCCTCTTCTCTCTGGAGATGGGACCTGACTGGGTTCAGTGCCCTGGGGCCTTACCTGATCCTGTGGCCATTCCTGGTGATTTGGTCCATCCCTCCAATGAGTCTGGTCAGGGCCCGGCTGTCCAGAGCATCAGATCACCAGTCCAAAAGACAACCCAGGATACCATCAGGTGGCATGCCTCCTCGTTAGACTTGGAGCTCCTTCGCTCCTACTAGGCTGAGCCACTGGTCTGGCAGCTCAAGGGGCCAGCATGGTTGGAATCTCACTGGGGCCTCCAGAAATGTTGCAGAAATTGGTCCGTCGAGAAACCAAGCACCACACTCGGAGGGTTGGAGAACTCAGGTTTATTAAGCTGGTGGCCCCAGATGAGCTAACACTCCAAAGTTCTGGGCCCTAAGCTCAGGGCGAGCTTTACTTTTATAGGGGTCAATGCACATGGTTACGGTTAGCATTGGTAGATTGATTACTTGATTTACAGAGCACAGAAGTTTCCAAACAGAAACTTAGAAGAGCAGGTGCAGAACAGTCCATATTTAGCAAAACATCTTATGGTTACATTTGATTGCTAGGTCATCCTGTTTTTGTTTTTCTTTTTCGGTGCAGCAAGTATATTTTACAAAAGCAGAATGTGCATGGAGTTATTTTTAGCTGAGTGCAAGTTTCTAATTTTCCTCTTCACTTGTATATAGTTTACATGCATATTTCTTACCAATTGTCTCTTGAGGACACTGGAAGTGGTACCCTAAAACATCGTATCTCTTATGGTATCTGACCTATCATAGATGCTTGTCCTAGTCAGTGATTGATTAGACAAGATATACAGAGAGATAATTTGTATGCAACAAATACTTTCATGTACACAGGGGTCGTTTTGAAGTACAAAAATTTTTGTTCAAATGATATATTTATAAAATATGTTACTTGCACATTATAGAGCACTTCCTGGCTTTATAGGTTCTTTTTCAACAATGGCAGGCTATATTTTCTGATACAAAAGCAGGACATATGGCCTGGCACATAGAAAAGAAGGAGATATTTTAAATTGGAAGAAACTGTGGATATGAGCCAAATGCTCCCTGCATAATAAATCAAAATTAGGAAATTTTGGCACCACAGAGGTCTGGCTTCTGGACTTGTTTCCCCCCTTATTAACTATTTTATCTTTGAGCAAGTTACTTAATCTTCCATTGTCTCATTTTTCCAATCTGCAAAGTAGAGAAAATGACTGATTCAACATCATTAGGCCTGTGGTAAAAAGTTAAAAGGGAAAAACCCTACAAAAGTGCATCAGACTGTGCTGGGTACAAAGAAAATGTTGAATGTAACTTTACCATCTTTGTTGTGTCGTAGAGTAAGATCATCTTTGCTAAGGAAAGATTCTCACTTGTAAGACATACGAGTACCAGGAAATGGTCATTTAAACTTGCCTTTAGTGGATTACATTGGTCGTGTCTGGAAATACCTTGCTTAAGGATCATGACTTTTTCTAAAACATGAAATGCCAGAGAAATAGCTGTCCCCGTGGGTGGGAATGCAGAAGCTTCTCTGGCTATACATCATGTCCAGTTCTGAAAATAAAAGTTGACACTATTTCACCATTCAATCTTGACGGAAAAATCAACTAATCAAATAGAGAGGAGAACACCGTCCCCTAAAGATTACAAATAAGAGAGCGGGAATGAGAAGCAGGATGGGGCTTGAGCAAGAAGGGGCCAAAAAGCTTAGGAGAGGCGTCTAGTGCCCCCTAGTGTTAAATCGCCTCTGGTTTTTGTTTTGTTTTGTTTTGTTTTTATTGTTGTTTTTGTTTTTAAGTAGGTGTTTTACCAAGCGATTCCAAAGTTTGAAGCAACCGAGCTCTGTTCAAATGATATTGGGTTGCAAACTCACATACACACAATTCTCGTAAGACAGAAAAGCCTTAAACTCTAAAGATGTACAATTTGATTATTTTACCAAAGAGAAGCCAAAGTACAAATGAGAGGAGATGTATATCTAGTAGAAGGAATCAAATTCTGTATTTAAATATGTTCATTAATTGAAACAATCAGATAATCAGAATATGTATATTTTAGTAGAGTATTTAAGCCTAAGCAACTCTAACTGAAGCAATGTAATGACTGAATCAAGTTAAACTCCTTACCTAGGCTATTTTTAATAGAAATGCTGACAGCCTTAATACAGAGATCTGGACACATCTCTAGTCTAGTGGTATATATATAGCCTGCAGACAAGTCGCAAAAAAATGTGCTGAGTTAACTTCTCTGGTTTGGGGCTTTATTTCACGAGGGCAGGACATTCAATTCATGACATTCAAATGTTCCAAATGATTGTAGATAACCGTTAAATGAAATACCTGCTTTTATTTTGTAGTTATCCGTCACATAGGAGTCTCAGAGTTATAGAAATTGGAAATGACTCTGTAGTTTAGTCAAAAAATTCTGCTTTCTGGCTGATTAAATTTCAACTTCGAAAACCTTTTATAAAGTGGCAGATGGAAATTTAAACTACTTCAGGATATGTATAATGAGCTTAAATAAAACTGAAATAGATCATCATAAATAAGTACTTAATTGGCTTGATTTCAGCCTGACTAGTATTTCTGTCCATGTGACTTTATTAGAAGATATTTATATTCTTTGAAGAGAAAAATTCTGATATAAAGTTGGTCTTAACAAACCTCGAGTTTGAATTAAGATGGTTGAGTGGTTAATACTGACCTTCCAAAATTCCAGGAAAAATATAATACTTCTACTGGTTTTTAAAGTCTGTTTTTGTATCCTAGTTTTGCTCTGATAAGGGTCGTTCTCAGATTTCCTTCATTAAAAACTTCAGCTCTAAAAATGTGAGAGAGGGGATGGTGAGTTGTCATTTAGAGAATCAGACAATGAATGCTTATCTATGACACACTCAGGCCATACCATAAGTCTTCCTCATAATTTCCCTGCACACTTACTCACCATGAACTGTACTTTGCATGCTGACTGGTCTTCGACACCCATTCATGTGAGACACCTAATGTCTTTTTAATCTCGTCCTTCTATATCCCTTGAGTCAAACGTGGAAGAATTTGTGGTTGCTCTTATATTTGATGAGCTTCTCCCAGGTGATGAGATCAGCTAGTAAAGAGTGACAGTGTCTTCCAAGAACAGACGCGGAAGCAATTGGTACAGTTGAAAACACCTTTGGTGAGAATGTTGACATACATACTAGAAAGAGTTGTCAAAAGCAGGTGCTGGATACCCATAAAAGCCCAGTTATATTTTTCCTCTGCTGGTTTATGTATTTAACATTTTTGCTTAAGGAATCAAGCAGGTACCATGATGATTAGCTATGGGTGTTACAAGATTTTAGATGATAACCTCCAAAATAAAATATCTTGAAATATTTTTACAGTCAAAGGGATATACCAGGACTTGTTTTAAAGGATAGTTTAAAGGAAAAAAATTAATATGGGTAAGATGAGACTTTTTAGTAGATCAGAGACATAGCAAATAATATGCAAAGAAAAGCAGATAGCAGGAGCAGTGCCTTTTAGCTGCAATACAATGTAAGAATTAGAGGTTCCCATAGCATAGGAAGGAGTCCAAATTTTAAACACAGATACAAAATTCCACTATATTTTTGTCTGGCTTTTTTTCCCTGATTCCTTTCCTAGAGAGCACAACGGGCCAAATAAATTAAACAAGCACCCTTCCCTCCCAGGGCAACACACAAACACCGCAACATAAGCTGGGGCGTGAAGCACCGGTGTAAGCCACTGGAGGGAACTCATCCCACAGTCATCTCAGCAGAACACGCGTGCAGAAGTCCAGAGCACTAAGAACATACAGTTTTTTAGAATAGGAACACCCCAAACAAGGTATCCCCAGTTTAAGAACTGGAGACTCTTCCATCATTACCCACTAGTATGGAGTAAACACATTCAGATATCTTTGGGGTTCACTGAAAACAGAAGGAACACACAGCCTCTGCTTTATGGAGCTGTGGCCCAAGTCAGCCATCATTGGCATTGTGAACGGACAACATGCGGGCGGTGTCCTGCACGGAGAGCGCGGCTCACGTTTAGCAGTTGGCTCGAGGGATTGGTGATAACCCCACAGGCCCTGGAGTTGGGCTCAGTCTCTTATGAACTGGACTCTTTGACTTAGACTTGTCACCTCATTGTCACCTCCTGTATTTCCCGGTCTCGGTCATGTGGACTCTGATCTTTTTACTTTTCTGGATGCCAGGTTGCTAGCTCCTATCGCCTGCCTTGCCTCATGGGCTGTTTCTGCCAGTTTGGTCCAGATTACCCTGGCTCACTGATCTGTCTTCCTAGACAGGCCCACTGCTGCATAAATCCTGGTGGGACTACTGTGAATTAGTGCTAACGTGGCAGATCTAAATATCTCAAGCTAAAGGATGAATATTTTATCTACCAGTTACCAATTTCTAACTTTCATGCATCATATAAAAGTCACAACCAAAATGATAGAAGATCACATAGTGTCCGGTTAGAGATTCCAAAGAGTAGCCATGGGGATTCCAGATTTATCTCTGAAAAACAAAACGTCAAGGAGGCACAAGTTTCTTAACCATGGTGAACTTTGTGGCCATACAAGGAATCTTTTTGCTTTGTGTGCCGAGTGAAAATATAACTGATAAATAAAAAAGTTTTCCTTAACGCTTTGCACAATGCTGGGGAGATAGCAAGTCCTGAAGAAATAAATAATGAACAATGAAGCAGAAAGAGAGGGAAGGAGGGAAAGAAATAATGAGTGAACGTAGCAAGGAAGAAAGGGAGTATCGTGAACTGGCGTGAGCCAATCTGCACGATCAGCAAACAGCAAGCTCTCTGGGTAAGTCGGGGTCGTGGGTGATGAGCAATCCTTACCCACAAACTGCCTGCCGAGGGACGTGAGGCAATGCAAGCAAAGATTGACCAAATAATGCAGAATCACAAATATTTATCAGCAAGCATGAGAAATGAAATAAAACGCAAATAGATAGAATCAGCTTCAGTAAGATCTGGAACACTCGACTTTGTCCTCAGATAAGCCCCTTGCCTCAGATGTTCACCCTGAGGCAGATGAAAAATATCCTCTAGCAGAAGGCGTTTTATCTGCTGCAGGCAAGAGTCCTGCATGAGCTCCAGAATTTGCCTGACTTATAAGCTTTATTCGTGCAAGGGTGGCATTTGCAAAAAATTGCTAACCAATCATATGTCTTCTTTTTGTTTTTAAGATTTTTTGATGTGGACCGTTTTTTTCTTGCAGTTTTTATTGAATTTGTTACAATATTGCTTCTGTTGTATGCTTTGGTGTTTTGGCTGTGAGGCATGTGGGATCTTAGCTCCCCGACCAGGGATTGAACCCGCGCCCCCTGCATCGGAAGGCGAAGTCCTAACCACAGGACTGCCAAGGAAGTCCCAACCGTGTCTTAAACAACACTCATTCTCATCAAAGACAATTTTTTCTAACATATCTGATGCTAATTAATAAACCCCTTGATAGAGATTTTGAGACTTCTCTTTGAATGTCTCCAAAGTGTGCAATCTTGGTTAGACGATTTCACACACTAAATCAATGCCCTTAAAATATAAGTGCCCTCTACCACACACTCCAAATGCATATTTCTGCTACAATGTTTATAGTGAAATATTTCAAAGTAAATTATCATATGGAAAGTGAAACAGGAAGTAAAGAAGAAGGGAAGGGAGGGAAGATGGGAGGGGGAAAAAAACCCGGCAACCACTCTTCTGATGTATTCACTATTCCATCTTGTGTTATTACTGGTCCCAAATAACTTTTTTGGCCAGTCCAAAAGTTGTTTGGACAGTCTTTCTTTGGAAATTCTCTTTTCACCCACTCCCCCAAATAATATATTAATTTAGCCACAGGGTAAGATTCTTATTAATGTTCGCATAAAAAGTCAGATGCTTTGAAATTTCAGGTAAAATCAAATTAATCCCTTGACTCTTTTCCTCCTCCCCACAAAACTTGGCTTATCAGCTTTCTAGAAAGCGTACCTGTGTGTTGTTACTCTTTAAGTTTAGCTGTGTCTATGTCCCCTGGTATGCTCTCAGCTCCTTGGCTTTCTGGAATCCCTGGATCCTAGGAAGCAGCCTATAATATAATTTTTTTCAGTAAATGTTTGATTAATTTAGTGAATTTTGTGTGAAAAATGTCTTCGAGACTATGAGCCTCTACAACCTCAATTTAAAATATTGCTTTCCCATTTAAGTATGAAATAAACTATCAGATAATAAGAAAATGGTAGTGAGAAGGGAAAATTATGATCAAAATGGACACAGCAAAGAGATTGAGAAGCATTTCAAAGTGATAAAGCCAACAGTAAAATAAAGCCAACAGTTTAAGATGGTCATTGATATGAACAAATTGCCTTTTGAATCCAAGTTGAAAAATCTTCTCCAAAATGTCTATTTCATTAAGCGGAAAATTAATTTCTGGGAACATTTTCCAACTTCTAAAATTTAAACATAAAAACTTAATTCACATTTTGCACTAAGTTATTCATTTTCTATCCCCAAATCTTAGATATTTTAATCACTAAGTTATTTTCAAGTTCAATGTTCTAACCCATCTGAATTCCAGAAAAATTATAGACTTAGAGTTCCTGGTAGCTGTGAACCACAGTCAAGATGTTTTTTCTTAATTTTATACTTGATAGAACGTTTAATAGGGTCGAGTTCATATTTTAGAATCTGCTTAATACTTTCTGATTCTTATTCACAGAATACTGTTATGATCCCCTGGATTTAAGATGAACAAAAAAATACGCTTTTCCTGCAAGACAAATTGACGGGTGTCCCTGCAGAAGTGATGCTAAATTGCCATTCTACTCACCTGGATGTAATCTGAGAGAGTTTGAAATCAGCAAGTTATAAGTAACAGACAATTTGAGAGGATCTATAATATCCCCCTTCCTTATCACTCTACTGCAGCGATTTTGAGGTCCATTGTACACAAGAAGATCCTGGGGGTTTTTTGAAAACAGAGATGGCCAACCTCCACCTCCATAGACTCTCATTTGATTTGTCTGGGGGAAGGTCCAAGTGTTAGCATTTTTATAAAGCACCCATTTTTCCAGTATGTTGCCAAATTAGAGAACCACTACCCTAAGGTTTATGCCAGAATTGGAATACTGTAAGAACACATCTGACATTAATAGATACCCAAATAGTCTTTAGGAGATTTTACTAATGTACTTTGACTTTTTAATGAAACAGCAATCATCCAGAGGTTATACTTCTAAAAGGAATACTTAGAAAATTACCACTTATGGACTATTTGGCTATTCGTTGTCTATATGCTGAAAGACATCCATCACCTTACTGAAAGGTATTAACATAATGAAATATTAGAGGGAGAAGAGGGAAGTTATTGTTTATCCTGAAGCTCTGTCTCTTACAATCTGATATTAATCAATTACTAACTAATATGAATTTTCAACTGAAGAAATATCTGATCATGACCATGTTAAGAGTTAAAAACATGGTAGGAAGAAAGTATATCTAATAAATAAGAGATTTCTGAATAAATAAGATCTTTGTTAAACAAATTGAAACAGAGAATTGAATAGTCACTGGAGATCTCCAGGGGAACTCACTTTCGCCAAATATCCAGAGAGGGGAAAAAAAACGCAAACTTCAATTGACCAGGAGTTAAGTGACCAGAATCATAAATACAGTAGTGCTATTGCAATGCCTAGCTTTTTGAAGAAATTAATCGAGTCAATATAAATGTCTCTCAGATTCTCTCTAGTCATGGTACTCCAGGTTTACCTTTTAAAAAATGAGAAGTAAGTGAGGTTTGTTCTCTCAACACCTTTCCCCACTTTGAGACCTTCATGCTGTCCCTTGGCTGACATATATTCCTGAAATCTTACCTTTATCCACTCTACTGTAAAAAATGCCCCAGTTTTGTGTTCCTCTCCTTGTGTATTTGCTCTCTACATTTAATGCTGACAAACACATGCTCAGGTTTATGTGATTAATATAGAAGAGCCATTCCCTCTATCAGGTGGATTTGCATTTTAACAGGGAATTCTGATGACTGACAAGTTCAGAGTTCAGGTCACTGAATCTTTATTCATTTGAGAATAGGATGCAAGTGAGGAGGGAAAACTTAAACCATTCTTCTTAGCCCGATGCCCACCTCGTCAACTCCTAGCTGTGGTCCTCTGGGTCTGAGGTAAATGCTTAAAAATAGACAAAAGAAAGGCTTTATAAATTTACTCAATGAAAACGTCAAATATAGTAGAGAGGAGTTAAATAAAATATCTTATTCTCTAGAATCCGGAATGGATTGATAGCGATGCCCTTTAAGCATTGACATATTTGCACTGTTTGTAAAGAATGACATTTGCCCAAATTCTCCATCCTTTGTTACGTTTTAAAACAATGCAAGTGGCTTAAGCAGTTTGATATTGAATATGACTTATTTGTGGTAGCAACCCCATATTTTTTTTTGTAAAAATGGGAGAAAACTTTGAGCTTAGCATTAGCTGCTGAGAAATTGTATCTGATGCAGAGTGGTTCTTTTTTTTTTTTTTTTTACTACCAATTAATTCAACACCTGTCATCAATTAGAAAAGTCTCAGTTACAGTTTAAAACAGATTTCTTTGTCTTTTATATTAGAATAATTGATCTCAAATAAGGCTGGCAGACCTAATTTATATTAAATTCATTCAGAGCAATTTGTGACTGCATGTCTTTGTTGAAAGTCAATCCTACTAAAAATGAATCAACAAATTAGTGAAATTAGTTACAAGCACAAACAACTGCAAGCAAATAATATACATCAATGACATACTTAATCCTAGATTCAAATGATCAATAGCTCTTCCTTAAGATAATTTGATTATGTAAATGTGGACCCTGTTGGACCATATTTATACGAATTGTTTCCTTTACAATGAAGTTCTCTACTTAGCTAACATAATGTAGGGTTCAAATTATTATAACTGTACCATAGTACCAAAAGTTTATTACAATAACACTTTATTGATTATTTTTAAAACTCAAAATAAATGAAAAATTACTATGATTTGAAGATGCATAGGAGTGGTCAACAATACACACACTGATTAAAAATCTACCGAAATGAAAATTAGAAATATATTAAAAATGGAAATGACCATGATGACAGTGGTCCAATAATTTTAAGGTTTTGATATTAGTGCTCACAATCATAAAATCCATCACCTTCATAAACACTGAAAAGTGTTAAAGGAGTTGAAGACAAGTTGATAAGCTCAGGCATATTTTTATGAATAAATTCTCAGACTGATCTGAATATGATTTTCAAGTAGGCTGCTTTTTCACCCCAGCACCTGCCATTATTTTTCATTTTTCAATATCTCAGGAAGTGAATTTCGCTTTGGAAACTGAGATAGTTTAAGCTATGAACTCATTACTCTGCTTTTTCATTCCTGTAATATTTATTATAGAAACATCTCATCCAACTCAAAGATCTCTGTAGACTAAAAACACATGGTTCTGAAATGCTCTTGGCAAGTGTATATTTGGCTCTCTACTCCCTTCAGTCGTAGGACTCTCTCTTCCTCTAGCTGCCTCATGTCCTCATTCCGCCCCTACCTCCTCAGAGCTTCCATGGACTCACCCTTAGGAATGTGTGTGTGCCCTCTGCACACCCTACGTTCTTTTGAGATGTCTCCATCCAGTCTCACCAAGGGTCCCCTGACTCCCGCTTAATCCAAACAAATACGATTAAATATGCCAACTGGATATGATGACGATGCTATTAGGTGTGTTAATATTTTACCTTCTGCTGGCTAGAGATGGTGCTGTCCAAAATAGTGTCTCCAATGTTAACATTTCTATGGGAAGTTGTGTTTAACCAAACCTTTCAATGGTTATCCTGCTTTACAAAAGAATGCATCGTTGCGTAAGCTACCTGTAAAAAGGACTGCCAACGATCTATGTTTTAGATTCCCACTGCTACAGTGGGTCCAGACCATTCCTAAACCAAACCTTGCCTGTGCTTCACCTCTGCCACAATTTTGCTCATATAATCCCTCACTCTCCACACATCCTTCAAAGTTTAGCTCAAGTCTTAGCTTCTCCATGATTCCAAAGACTAACTTAGAACCCATTAGGTTTATTCTCCCTGAAAAACAGTGCTGACGGGACAAGTATCAGGTTCATGGCATATGTTACCTCACAGCTATAATCCCAGGGCACAGGTGGTTGTGGTTTTGTTTTCTATGCATTTTGCTAGAATTCTTCAAGTTTCAGTGTAAGCTTACCAAGTGCAAAATCGATACCGTATTCCCTCTTCTGCGTTCCAGTCATGCTGTATACTTCCAGGTGACACCGTTCACATCTGAATGGTGAATATAAAGTGAACATCACTGTGCTTCTAGGAGAGCTCAAAATATGATTGTTGATTCTTGCTACGATTGCTCAGTTACTGTATACCAATTAATTTTGGCTTAATTTGTAGAATCTACTTTAAAACCAATGTAAATTCAGATAACAAGAACATGGGCATTTTACACTCAAGAAGGTATTATGAGAATGCATTAAATATCATTAACACGTAGTGCACAAACGTTCTTCAAAAGAGATATACGGTACAGAAAAACAAAGAACCCCAGTTTTCTTTCATTTATTTTATGAAACTTGCTGTAGAAACACAACCATCTCAACAGCAAAGGGTTATGTCATCCAAACAGGAACTGCTATTAACATGGAATTTATGTCTGAGGAAATCTGTGTTTTTTCCATTCCAATAAGTAGAATTAACAATACCAGTTGAATAAGCACAGATTGAGGAGATTTATTTAACTGGTAGAGTGAAGGCATAGGTACAAGTTATAGAACACAATTTAGGGGTTCTGCTGGCATCTAGTAGGTAGAAGCTGGGGTGCTGCTAAACCCTGAAAGGCACAGGATAGTCCCTCAAAATGAAGAATTACCGCACCCCAAATGTCAATATTGCTGAGATTAAAAATATATACTCCAAAGTAACACAGGAAAGGAAATACCCCATTAACCTGCACATCTTTCTTTTTCATGGTTATTAGAAAAGTGGTTCCCAGTGTGGGGTCTTTCGGAGGGAAATCTTGTTGTCTGCGCCTACTTAAAAAATGCAACACAAAATGAAGTGTGGGAAGTAGAGCAAAGGGTAAACACAAAGAGGGCTCACACCCACAGAAGCCTCTGTTTCGGGACGATTTCAGTGTTAGGTGAGCATCACAGAGGCCTTTGAGCTACAGCAACCTTTGCTGCCATGACTGCACTCTTGCCAGCTTACAGTCTATTCACCACATAAACCTTGTAAATTGGCCCAAAACCTTGGGATGACTTTCCACCACATTTAAAGGAGGGACGTTTATAGCGATAAGCACCTGTGTTAAAGAAGAAGAGAGATCTCAGATAAACAATCTAACTTTATACTTCAAGGAACTGGAGAAATAAAAGGACCATCTATACCCAAAGTTAGCAGAAGGAAGGAAATAATAAAGATCAGAGCTGAAATAAATATATAAACAAAAAAAATTGACAAAATTGAGTAGGTTTTTTGAAAAAATAAACAAAATCAATAAGCCCTTAGCTAGACTAACTACTAGCTGGGCTGTTAAGGAGACTTAAATAAATAAAATCAGAAATAAAAGAGGAAATATTACAATGGGTGCCTCAGAAGTAAAAAGGATTGTAAGAGACTGTTACGAACAATTCTATGCCAACAAATTGGATAACCTGGAAGAAAAAGATAAATACATAGAAACATACAACCTCCCAAGACTTAATCAAGAAGAAATATAAACTCTGAACAGAACAATGACAAATAAGGACAATGGAGTAATAATCAAAAACCTCACAATGACGAAAAGCCCAGGACTGTATGGCTTCACAACCGAATTCTAACAAGCATTTAAAGAATTAATACCAATCGTTTTTAAACTCTTCCAAAAAATAGAGGGAACACTTCCAAACTCATTTTATGAGGCCAGCATCACTCTGATCCCAAATCCAGACAAAAATACCACAAGAAAAGAAAATTATAGTTCATTATTTCTGATGAAACTAGAGGCAAAAAGTCTCAGTAAAATACTAGCAAACTGATTTAACCACACATCGAAAAAATTGTACGCAATGACCAAGTGGGATTTAGCCTTGGGAGGCAGGGTTGGTTTAACGTAAGTACGTCACTGTGAGATACCACATCAACAGAATGAAAGATAAAAGCCACCCGATCATCTCAATCGATGCAGAAGAAGCATCTGACAAAGTTCAACATCCATTCGTAATAAAAACTCTTCACAAAATAGGTGCAGAAGTAACTTACCTCAATACAAGATCTGATCCCTGGTTACTTCTCTCTTCCCATACCTACCACTCTTTTTTCTCTCTCCTGTCTTTCAGCAACACTGGCCTACTTTCTCTTTCCTATAAACACACTCCAGCAGGCTTCCATCTCAGGATTCTCCCTCTGATGGAGGGAGCATTCTTCCACCAGCGTTCTTGTGGCTTCTTCCTTTGCTATACAGTATTATTCAGGTCCCTGATGCAATGCCGCCTCCCTATATAAACATGCAGCTTTTACCACTTGCTATTCACTTCAGATATTTTATTTCCTTCATAGCACTTTTAATTACCTGGCATTTTCAAGTATTTTTAAATTGGTTTGCTTGTTTATGGTCTGTTTCGTCCCACTGTCACTATCCCAAATAAGTGGGATATTTCTTATTTTTTCCTATATCCCTAGAATAGTGCCTGAAAAATGGCAATCTCTTCATAAATATTTGTTAATCAATACATTAATCAATACTGAATGAACCAACATTTAAGATGTTCTACCCAGTGAAGTAAAATTGTTTTTCTTGTGCCTTGGCATTCTCAGTGTTTACCTTCTTTTTCCAAACTAAGGAAAAGATTAGACCTAAGCAAGGAGAATCAAGCCTCTACTTAGAAGAATATTAGAACAATGCACACTTGGAAGAAAAACTTAAGTGTTCCAGCCAAGGCTACTGAAATATAAACAAATCTTTTTGTGAACAGACTCTCCATTTTCTATGCTGTAAAGTGCGTCTATGAAAAGGTGTCTGTTTAGTATGCAGAATAAAGGTGTATGAATGTAAAAAAATAAGAAAAGGAATAAAATAAACTGATAAAAGAGGCGACATATAGGAGACTAACAATAAAGTAACTTTTCACGCTGATTGGGCAATTGGATTTTTAATTGATTAGATCTGTGTTCAGCTCCTGCCTGCCTTAACTTGCGTGTTGCTTGATCACGGTAATTATGTACTCATATTTTTAAGGATATGAAAGCAAGTAAAAGATGAAAGAAAAGCCAGAACTCATGGATTAATCTTTAATTATTGATACACCACCACATTTCAAAGAATCACTATTGGACTTGCACTCACTGTTCCGTTTACCACAGTATTGAATTTCCAGAGAAGAATGAAAAATATCCCACATCTTGAGACAGGAAAGCTGTAAAACGCTTCCCAGATACACAAAAGCAGGTTCTCCAAACCACTCCCTGACACGGTAAGCAGGTGGATTCTCAGATGTCAGGACGGCAGTCTAACTTAAATGTGATGACAGGAAATATCGCAGAAACACCATGTGCCTTACACTCTCTATAATTTCAAAGAGCAAGCAACAGATTTATAGATTTAATTAGATTAAACTGCTACGTTACAGTTCCTGTTTCCCAAACAGATATCCATGAGCTGGCACAAGGTGGTTTTGCTGAAGATGATTTGTATCCCCAGTTCCTTTAGGTTGCTTAATTCAAGGTCTCCCTTCTTTCGAATAAAAATAAATGCATTCCAATGGTATGGAGAATCATGTGCACAGGACATCCAATTTTTAAAAAATCATTCAGCCAAATAAAGACCTTGGGTTTACAGTTAATTATCATTCTATAGCAACTCCTTTTATGAAACGAGTAGTTAACAACTTACCAGCACCAATGATTTTTTAAACTGTAAATCCGCCTTCCACTCAGCACAGTTTTAATTATAAATGAATTCTTGATAATTTGTGTGCAGGTATTTCTTGGAAAAGCAGAATCAATATTTCCGTGAAACAAGTTATTAATTAAGTGACTCCGACTTTAGCGTGAGACGTATGTGCTGGTGCATGTTGGAAGAAGACCTCGGAGGAAACTTTTCCTGGATTCCAGGAGATGTAGACCAATAACCAAAACTGATGGAACAAGGCATAGAATGCCCAGGCAGCCTCTGAAGTGGGACACAGCATCTAATCTCTTAGTTTCATTGATATTTCTGCGCCAGGAGGAGCTGAGGAGGGAAGGAAAGGCTTATGCTCAATTCCTGCTTCTTGCATGTAAATGAGACACGTTGGCAGGTTACCTTAGGCACGTGGCTCAGGGTTATGGGCACACTGAATCTTGAAGGTATAGCACTAGGAGAGACTCTGGTTATCCTTCTTTTTTCCCAAGAGAGTGATGACAGAGAGAGGAGACAAAGGCGGGGGGCGGAGGAGCTGAGAACTACCTTATAAAGACTACAATTCCCCTTTTGCACATGAGTGGGGCGTGACGACAGTGAGATGCAGGAAGGGCTGAAGAATGAGAGCCAATAACTGAATCCACTAAATTTTTCTATTTTTCAAATTTGAAAACTCTATTGCTATAGGCATTTATTTACTGTATCAAGAAATGCCTTCCTAACTGAAAAAAAGAAGTTAATGAAATCTAAGCCATTGGCATGAAGATTCTAATAGCAAACCTCTAATAATTTGTCTATTTTAAATGAGATTATTTTTTACCAAAATTACCTTACATGTATATATATACATATATATGTATTGGTGTACATATGTGCCCACATATAGTGATTTTCAACTGTACTTTCCTTAGCAATTACCTTACTCAAACTCTCCGAATTATAATTGTTTTAGATGAATCACAAAATGCTAAAATGAAAATTTTTCTAGTTGTGATAATATTTTACATACAATAGTAGCTTGTGCTAAATGATGTGTCAGCCAGGAGCTCGCCTATTAAGAAGTGATAGGACTCTAAAAGGCTTATTTTAGCATTACGTCTGTTTTCCGTCAGAAAAACTTCAATCACAGAGATGACAGCCCATGCCTGTGACAGCATGGGTAAACTTTGGAGGCTTCCTTCTTCAGCATCAACGTAAAACAAGGCATTGTTACTTCAGTGATCTCAATCGTATGCCTTCTTCAAAGCACACTAAAAATGAGTGTTGGATGATTTAAAGAGAAATTACAATTCTTTTCTTTTCCCGCTCAGCGTGTCCTCTTTTATTGTCTGATTTGCTGCCAGGTTTTTAAGATAAACAAAGCCAGCTGAAATGTCTAGTAGACGCACAAATTTAAAGCTCTCAGACACAAAAAATCTGATCAGTCTCTCATGGGAGCTTTCTTGTGTATAGCTAGACGAGGAGATGATTGATTCTATAAAAGTGAAAGTGAAGAATAGGTTCAGATGCTGAGGTCAAGGACAAGACCAGCTCTGACCTGGAACAATTATATTTTCTATTGAATCCCCAGGGAGAATTGTGAAAGCATCAGCATAAACCTATAAATAAATGCTACTGAGAAACGACTTAGGACACATGATCATCTGCACAGAAAAGTAAAACCACACATACATAAAAATCACAGCTCCTGTAATTTGGAAATTTGTTTTAAAACAGCAAAATAAGACTGCCTCCACACCTGTTTTCGAAGCTAACAAATGAGAATAATTGCTCATTTTTAATGAGACCCTGTGATCTGTGTGCCTCCGTATTAGAGTTAACAGAGATTTAAGACCCAACATCATGTATCTTAGAACAGCAACTTATCTCCATCCATTTTTCATGTCTAAAGTGGGTATTTACTATGTATGTTCTTTGGACTGTGTGGTTTGAGAAGTGTCACCTATAAAATTAATGAAAATTGTGGATACAGAGCACCAGCAACAGTGTCATTACCAAGGTCTACACTCATCGGATTTTGTTAAATCGAATAGAAGATTATAAATATTCATTCCATTTTCCTTCTTTTAATGTCATATAAGTAATACCTGTATCCATCCAGTTGTTAAAAATTCAAAAAGAACATAGAGTTAAAGAAAGAAATATCCATTTTTCATATGGAAAGAGTGTTAGATAAAATTAAATACTCATTCATAATTTTAAAAGAAGCAGCTCTTCAAATAAGAATGGAAGGGAAGTCACTAACCTAAGAGAGATTACCTATCAAAAATCCATAACAAACATCATTCACAGTGGTGAAAACGTAGAAGCATTCCCTTCAATGTTCACTCTCGCTGATTCTTTTCAACATTCTAAACTTTTCAGTAAGAAAAAGAGATAAAACTATCATAATACTATAGGAATGAAGTGTCATTGTTCACAGATGGCTTGACTGTCTAAAGACTACCACCTACAGACAGATAGGTTAGGAACCGACCAAATCTAGGAAGCAAAATTCAGTTTGAAATCTATATTAGTTTACTAGGGTTGTTATACAAAGTACCACAGGTTGTATGGCTTAAGTAACAGAAATTTGTTTTCTCTCTTTCTGGAGGCTAGAAGTCTGAGATCAAAGTGTTAACAGCATGGGTTTCTTTTGAGACCTCTCTCCTTGGCAGTCTTCTCCCTGTGTCTTCATGTGGTCTTTTCTCTGTGCGTGTCTGTCCTAATCTCTTGTTACAAGGACATCAGACGTATTAGATCAGGGCTCACCCTAATAACCTCATTTCAGCTTATATCTTTAAAGACCTGATGTCCAAATACAGTCACATTCTGAGCTGCTGAGGTTAGGACTTCAGCAAATGAATTTCTGGGGACACAGTTCAGCCTGTAACAAAACCCCAAAGAGTATATAGACAAATTATTAGTATTAATGAAAGTACAGCACGTCTGCTCGATATTTTAAAAAACGTCATTCATCATAAAAATATAAAGTACCTAGAAGTCAATCTAACAAAATATTTACATGACCATTATGTAGAAAATGAAGAATTAATTTGTCCAAAACCAGTGCTGTGTAATGTCTCCTATAAAGCTACATGGAAAATCAGCTACACAAGTTCTTCAAGCAATCACTTTGGTAGCGTGCTAAGGTTACAAATCAGGCTTCCACACCACCCAGGGGAAACTTAAAACCATGCACCCCCATCTCCCTGAGCTTCCCAGGGGAGATGTGCTCCACCCACCCAATAATCTACGGATATGCAGAACAGGCTGGGTGTCAGGTTTTGAGCACATCATATTACTATTGGAGACCAACCCCAATCACATGAGGAAAGAGGCTTTCCTTTCCCTAGTTATGCAACTTAAATCTGAGAACTCAGTCGAAGGCCATGTGCCCACCTAGAAAGTATATCGGGCACAATTCGATCCTGGGCTCTGCTGCAGAGCAGAGGTCAATGGAGGACCTGAAGTCCTGGTATCACTCCAATTTCACGAGTTTTTCCTAATGAAGGTGATATTAAAAGTCTCGTATGTGCTTCCAGGTCATTCATCTTCCTTCATCAAAAATCTAAAACTATTAAAGAAAACTTAGGGATATAGACCCCGGTCCATGGATAGAAAGACTCAGTATTCAGAAATATAAATTATTCTCAAATTAATCAACAAGTTCAGTGCAAATTTGGGAAAAATCTGAGCACGGATTTTCAGAGTACTTCACAACCTTACTTATAGGAAAGAGCAAAGAAAGGGTTAATAAGGGTCCATACAATCTTGAGGAAGAAAAGCTATGGTAAATATATTCTACAAGATATAAAAAGTCTATCATAAAGAAATACCTTTGTGCTAGTGGTTAGGGTAGAAAACGATTACAATTAAAAACACATTTTTATCAAAACACATCATCATGAAAATAAAAACCAAGTCACCAAATGGGGGGGGGCCCATCTCTTTCCGTCTTTGCCACCCACAGTTTATTTCCAACACAGCAACCAGAACGATTCCTAAAATCACACGTAAGGCCAGGTCTCTGCTCGAAACCCTCAGCGGCTTCCTGCTTCAGGGTGGAAGCCGGAGTCCTCCCCGCCTGTACACGTTCCCCCACAGCCTCGCCCCGCTCTGTGTTTCTGAACAAAATTCTCCCTCTCTCCTCTGCTCATTCTGCTTCCTGGACGGACTTCCTCACGCTTCCTAGCGTCAAGGTTACTGCCCTTCCTGCTCTTGACAAAGTCGCTCTTCTCTACACATCTTTGCCCCACTGCACATTTCTTCAGATCTCTGTTCTATTTTTTTTCCCCCAGGGAGGTCTTCCCTGTTCATTCTAATATAGCAGCAAGCATCCTCCTCCCCAGCAGTTGTTATATCCTTGCCTTGTCGCATTTTCCCCGCGCGTACCTATCACCGCCTGACATATCAAACACTTTTGTGTTTTTATTTTTAACAGACTTTAGTTTTTCAGCAGTTTTAGGTTGACAGAAAAAAAAAGGAAAACTTGAGTGGAAAGTACAGAGAATGCCCACACACCTCCTCAGCTCTCCCTCACTGTTTGCTCTGTTGCTAACGTCTTGCATTAATACGGTGCACGTGTGATAACGCATGGGCCAATATCGATACATTACTTATGTCCATAGTTTATATTAGGGCTTGCTCTTGGTGTTCCACATTCTATGGATTTGGACAAATGTGTAATATATTTATCCATCGCTACAGTATCATTCAGAATAGTTTCACTGACCTGAAAATCCTATGTGCTCCATCTAGTCATCCCTCCCTCCAGACCCTGACAACTCCTGATCTTTTTCCGGTCTCCATAGTTTTGTTTTTTCCTGAATGTTGTCTAGTTGGAATCATACAGTATGTAGACTTTTCAGACTGGCTTCTTTCACTTAGCAATATGCGTTTAAGCTCCCGCCACACCTTTTCGTTGCTTGCTAGCTTATTTCTTTTCAGTGGTGGATAATATTCCGCTGTATGGACGTATCACGGTTTGTCTATACATTTACTTATTGAAGGGCATCTTGGTTGCTTCCAAGTTTTGGCAATTATGAATAAAACTGCTATAAACATTCCTGTCCAAGTTTTATGTGGATGTGAGTTTTCAGTTCATTGGGATAAAAAACAAGATGTGTGATTGCCAGACCATACAGTAAAAGTATGTTTAATTTTGTAAAAATCTGCCAAACAGACTTCTGAAATGGTGGTACCATTTTTCATTCTCACCAGCAGTGAATGAGTTCCTGTTGCTCCACACTCTCGTGAATACTTGATATTCTTAGGGTTTGGGATTTTAGCCATTCTTTAGGTGTGTAATCGTAGCTCATTGCTGCTTTAATTTGCAATTCCCTAGTGACTTACGAGGCTGATCATCCTTTTATATGCTTACTTGCTGTCTCTATATCTTCTTTGGTGATATGTCTATTCACGTCTTTCACCCAATTTGAAATTTGGTTGCTCACCTGGTTTTTGTTAACTTTTAAGTGTTCTTTGTATATTTTGGATGCCAATCCTTTATCAGTTATGCAATTTGAAAATATTTTCTCCCAGTCTGTGGCTCATCTTTTCATTCTCTTAAACACTTATATGTTCTTAATCTTTTCTCTCAAAATAAAATATATGCTACATAAAGCTTAGAATGTGTCTGCTTTGTTTATTCCCGTATTCCAAACACCTAGAAACTTGTGTTTCCCTGGCTCATAATCAGAGTTCAGTATATATTGGTTGAATTATTGAAATAGAAGACAAATTTGCACACATATAAAAAGTAAAGGATTAGTAGGCAAAATATATTTTAAAATTTACAATTCAAAAAGAAAAATACAATTAATACAATACAAAAATGTGGGAAAATATCAATACAGATTAGAAATCACAAATTGCCAATGCATTTTAAAAGATGGTTGACATTTATTTTGAAAATGAAGAAAATGTTAATTAAAATCACAGTGTAACACAATTCCACATCACACACCTTCATCTACATACTTATCTTTCTCTTTGTCTATAATTGGATTAATTAAATTCCACAATTCCTGACACACTAACGTAATCAGTATGTTGATACATATATGACTTGCTATTCGATTTATTTTATATATTTGTTTACTTTAATGCATATAACAACCTTAAGTCCAAATCCACATCCAAGCTGTAGAATATTACTAAAATTTTCTGCTACCTATTTTTTTCTGTCCCATCCTATCCATCTATATCCTGCCTTCCACAGAGAGAACCACTTGGCTGGTGTTTGAATTTATCATTTTCCTGCTTCCACAAAAAATTACTTGTATGATACTGCATACAGTCTTATGAAGATGCGTTTATCATTCAACTATTACTAAGATTTATCCACACTGGGTCCATAGCTCTAATCTAACAAGATTTTAAAATCTGAAAATAGTAAGTGTGGCTGAGGATGTGAGGCAAGAATAAATCTACTAACCTGTTGATTAGAATATAGATTGCTACAATCACTTCGGAAAACAATTTGACACAACCAGTGTAGTCAAATATTTAACAAACTTGTGACCGGACCATTCAACAACCAGCTTTATAGTCTAGAGAAATCCTGACATACATAAAAACACATTCACAAGAATATTAATAGAAGGACTTCCCTCATGGCACAGTGGTTAAGATCCCTGGTCCAAGAAGACCGCACATGCCAAGGAACAACTAAGCCAGTGGGCCACAACTACTAAGCCCACATGCCTAGAGGCTGTGCTGGGCAACAAGAGAAGCCACTGCAATGAGAAGCCCATGCACTGCAACAAAGGGTAGCCTCCCCGCTCACCACAACTAGAGAAAGCCCTGTTCAGCAACTAAGACCCAATGCAGCCAACAAATAAATGTATAAATTTATGTAAAAAAAGAATATTAATAGAAACCATTTTATCAAATACTAAAAGTTGGAAATAGCCTAAATATCCTAAATTTCTCTCTTCAGCAGAGGAAAGAAATCAATGAACCAAAGCTATAGAAATATATGGCTGGATCTACAATTAAAATATTGAAGGTGGGACTTCCTAGGTGGTGCAGTGGTTAAGAATCCACCTGCCAATGCAGGGGACACGGGTTCAAGCCCTGCCCCAGGAAGATACCACATGCTGCGGAGCAACTAAGCCCATAAACCACAACTATTGAGTCCGTGTGCTGCAACTCCTGAAGCCCACGCACATAGAGCCTGTGCTCTGCAACAAGAGAAGCCACTACAAGGAGGAACCCAGGCACGACAATGAAGAGTAGCCCCTGCTCACCGCAGCTAGAGAAAGCCCATGTGCAACAAAGACCCAAAGCAGCCAATAAATAAATAAATAAATAAATTTTTTTAAAAATAATAAAAAAAATATTGAACTTAAAAATCGTGGTGAAGAATATATACAAAATATAAATAATATATAAATATATACAGTTTAAAAAGATACAAAACTATATTATATGACATATATACACATACGTACATAAATACATGAAAAATACGAAGTATGATAAACGACACATTTAGAATAGTTACAACTTGAGACTTGTTGGGAGTGGTGATCTTGGAAAATTCATAGGGATGTCAGCTGTTTTGACAAAGGCGTATTTTTTGGTATTTTAATCTGGGTGCTGAGTTTTTAAAAGATTATTTCATTATGTTTAATATCTTTTTTATAAGTTAAGTATTTAACAATGTTTCATAATAAAACAATACTAGGAAATATTCTAGTGGAGTTTTTTATTCACTCATTAAGCCTGACAAGTTTGAATCTGTGTCTTTAATCTTCTCAGTTTCCTTAATTAAACAGCAGAACCCCAAATTAGGTCCTTTTCATAAAACTTTTTATAATCAAAATGGTTCTAGAAAAATGGGTCCAACGCAAAGACTGCTCTTGGCTGTGACAAAACTAAACAGTAAATTGTCAACTGAAGGTGAATGCTAGGGGCCAGATGGAGAGCTAAGGAGGCCCCATACTAATGTAAACTTTTTTCAGGCATTTCGATGGATGCTGGAGACACATTGGCCAGCCAAGCAGACAGCAGCCCTGCTCTCACTATGGTGTATGTTTAGTGGAGAAAATAGAGGCAAATTAAGTAATCTCAGTTAAAAAGAAAATTAAACCCTTATTTAATTCTCCTAAGGAGAGGCATACGGTCCTATAAAAGACACACCCAAGAAAACTGATCAATCAGAGAGGATAGGGACGTTCTCTTGGAGGGAAAGTGCTGAATCAGCTATCTGCAGGACAAGCAAAGGGATAGGGGACATTTCCTAGCAGAGGAAAAAGCGAGTTCAGAGTACAGACAGAAAAGTCTGTAAAAAAATTGGAGAATATGAGAAAAGCAAACAATATTACATCACTCTGTCAACTCTCCAGTCATTATTCTCTAAGCGCGATGTTTATTAATGTATTTGTCTTTAGCCTTAGGGTAATTATTTGACGTAAAGAGACTAAAGAAAGGCTAGTTGCTTCAAACTATACTACAAGGCCATAGTGATCAAGACAGTATGGTATTGGCAAAAAAATAGAAAGGACGATCAATGGAATAGAATAGAGAACTCAGAAGTAAGCCCAAACACATATGGGCACCTTATCTTTGACAAAGGAGGCACGAGTATACAATGGAAAAAAAGACAGCCTCTTCAATAAGTGGTGCTGGGAAAATTGGACAGCAACATGTCAAAGAATGAAATTAGAACACTTCCTAACACCATACACAAAAATAAACTCCAAATGGATTAAAGACCTACATGTAAGGCCAGACACTCTAAAACTCCTAGAGGAAAACATAGGCAGAACACTCTATGATATCCATTAAAGTAAGATCCTTTCTGACCCACCTCCTAGAATCATGGAAATAAAATCAAGAATAAACGAATGGGACCTCATGAAACTTAAAAGCTTTTGCACAGCAAAAGAAACCATAAACAAGACTAAAAGGCAACCCTCAGAGTGGGAAAAAATAATTGCCTATGAAACAACGGACAAAGGATTAACCTCCAAAATATACAAGCAGCTCAGGCAGCTTCATACCAAAAAAGCAAATAACCCAATCCACAAATGGGCAGAAGACCTAAATAGACATTTCTCCAAAGAAGACATACAGATGGCCAACAAACACATGAAAAGATGCTCAACATCACTCATTATCAGAGAAATGCAAGTCAAAGCCACAATGAGGTATCACCTCACACCAGTCAGAATGGCCATCATCACAAAGTCTGGAAACAACAAATGTTGGAGAGGGTGTGGAGAAAAGGGAACTCTCCTGCACTGTTGGTGGGACTGTAAGTTGGTACAGCCACTATGGAAAACAATTTGGAGGTTCCTTCAAAAACTACAAATAGAACTACCATATGATCCAGTAATCCCACTCCTGGGCATATACCCAAAGAAAACCATAATCCCAAAAGAAACGTGTACCATAATGTTTATTGCAGCACTATTTACAATAGCCAGGACATGGAAGCAACCTAAATGCCCATCAACAAATGAATGGATACAGAAGATGTGGCATATATATACAATGGAATATTACTCAGCTATAAAAAGGGATGAGATGGAGCTATATGTAATGAGGTGGATAGAACTACAATCTGTCATACAGAGTGAAGTAAGTCAGAAAGAGAAAGACAAATATTGTATGCTAACTCACATATACGGAATCTAAAAATGGTACTGATGAACTCAGTGACAAGAACAAGGACGCAGATACAGAGAATGGACTGGAGAACTCGAGGTTTGGGAGGGGGCGGGGGGTGAAGGGGAAACTGAGACGAAGCGAGAGAGTAGCACAGACGTATATATATACTACCAACTGTAAAACAGTCAGTGGGAAGTTGTTGTATAACAAAGGGAGTCCAACTCGAGGATGGAAGACGCCTTAGAGGACTGGGGCGGGGAGGGTGGGGGGGACTTGAGGGGGGGGAGTCAAGGAAGGGAGGGAATACGGGGATATGTGTATAAAAACAGATGATTGAACCTGGTGTACCCCCAAAAAAATAAAAAAAAAAAAAAAAGAAAGGCTAGTTGTGTGAGAAGGCGGCAGATACACATCAAAAAAACTTGGTACCGGGAACCTTATTAATGTTTGAAAATATTTTCAGCATAAAAATCTGTCTCTGTAATGGCATTCTCTATAATCCAATTGTAGCTTAATAAACATTGACTTTTAGATCTCGCTTTTAATCTTTTTCTTGGCGGGGGGAGACGAAAGGAGCTTGAAAATTGTTCCTCGCTTACATAAAAATATACAAAAGATCGTACAGTACTTTGTGTCTTTTCTCTATTAAAAGCATGTTATTAACTATCATTTGACTCTGATTTGTCAGACTACAGAACAATTGATATTTTTAATACTCCAGGAAGGATTGTCACTTTGTAGAGTTTCTTACTCTGAGTCTCAATAGCTTTCTACGTGAACTAAATTACACCAATTTTCACTGTTCAGGACGTGATGGCATAACAATGTAACATTACATATCTTTCTGTTGTAAGAAAATGACTGTATGGGGATCTAAGCATAAGTCATTTATCTTGTATTTTTTAAAGAAAAATAATGATTACTTTGGTTCTGCTCTTTATAATCTTAGGCAGTCTCATTCTCTCCACATTCCTGTTCAAACACAAGATTTCTCTGATTTTATGAAAACCATCTGGGATATTACATTTGCTTCATAATGGGAGGAATCAAGATAAGTATCATAAATAATGTTCATTGAAATTGAGTACATTCTGTGTTTGCCTCTGCCCTCTCGCCGTCTACTCGCCAGATGTAGTAGAAAGAGTTCCAGACCTGGATTGAAAATATGGGGTGTATACTCCCATTTTAACACTTGGGAGCTGTGTTACATTGGGTCCAAGATTCTCAGTCAGCAAAGCTGGAATAATAACAATACGTCACAAGATTTTTTTCTAAGAAATAGGGAAATGGCACACATACAAGCACGGCTGGCATCTTCTCGGAAGTAGGACTCTCATCTTAAGGTCCATTGTATGCTTAGTAACATGCGTGGCACCCCCTTGCATGTACAGTATGCCGAATTTACATGTGGAAAAATGAGATCTAATACATTATTGGGATTAACATTTGAAAAATAGGCTTCACTCTGTAAGTAATTGGAGGGGATAAAAGAAAAACAGACCATTTTTCTACCAAAGCTGTTAAGAAATTTCACAGAAAGTCTCAAGTAGCAGATTGACTCAACAGCATATACTTTCCAATTTCTATTCTGATAAAGCTTAAGGATATTTCATACCTCACTTAACCGTATGTCTTTGGAAAGAAAATAGCTTGGAGATATATGCTGGACCATGATTGATCAAGGAGAGGATTGAATTGGATTCGTGTCAACAAATGAAAGCATCCTTGTTGAAAACTGTATTTTTCTCTGTTCTTCAGTTCCCTTAAGGAGAGACATAAACTTTTACGTCCGTGGTCTTCTTGACTTTAGAGGAGAAAGATTCTCAGGTATGAGTGAATGGAATCCATCCTTTTAACTGGAAAATAATGAAAAACTGTGATTTATTTCTAAAGCAGAAGCTGCTGCTAATATACATGTAACATTATGAGAGTCTTGGTATTTTAAAACATTTTAGAAAACTTTTTCATATATATCCAAATCATTTGCATATACAGAGATATGAAGCTTTCTGAATAGCACTCATTTATATTTCTGACAAATACAGGGTTAGACAAAATGAGACATCTGGTAGAGTCTATAGGAAAGCATATGAACTTGAGGATCTGAGGAAAATTCACACTAGAGAAGGATAATAAAACAGTAAAAATGAACCATGTGTTGCTAATGATTGAGAATGTGAGAAGCATTTTTTAAAGCTGAGATCTACTACATGTGGATTTAATTTGTTTTATGAAACCCAAAGCTTACTGTGATTATCAAAGTGGATATGTTTCTTCATATCTGGCAATAAAGAGAGTGTTTTTCTGGGTGGCACTGTCAAGGTGCCTCCCATCCATCTGTCTCTCTACTCAGTGGAGGAGTGTGAGTTAGAACCAAGATGGCCCTGCTCAACTCTAACTTGCCCCGTGGCTTTGTTAAAAATATCCAAGGATTTGAAATTCAATATGCTCCGTTAAACAAATTTTCCACAGAATGGTATGCTATAACAAACACTACAACCTGAAATCATTAGAACAACAGGTTCTGAAAAAGTCGTAGAAATTATAAAATTGGTGGTAGAAGGGACCTTAGTGAGCCGTTTATAGACCCCTCATCTTCTACATGAAAATCATGAGGCTGTCTCTTAAAATGTGGACTCGTGGGTTGCACCCCAACTTACTGAGTCAAACTATCTGAGAACCTGGAATCTGTACTTTTTAAACAAATTCCACAGGTGATCGTCAAACTCCCTAAGTCTGAGAGTCAATGAGGTAGGAAAGCACTGTCCAATGTGGTAACCACAGCCTCATGCGGCTATTAAGTCCTTGAAATATGGCTATTGACTTACCTGAAGCATAAAATATACTCCAGATCTTGAAGACTCATAACAGATACTATCTTAATAATTTTATATTGGTTACACACTAAAACTATAATGTTATGGATACACTGGATTAAGTCAAATGTATTACCAAAATGACTTTCACTGGTTTTGTTTTTACAATTTTAATACGGCCACAAGAATATTTAAAACTAGCTTGCATCACAGTTCTTTTGGACAGTGCTACTCTCTAGAATATAGATGTTGATAATAACTTCATACCTTTTGTTCAGCTTTACACTGAAACATTCATATTTTCTTAATAATTTGTTAAAATTCTTAAAGGATGTTCACTTTTAATTTTTATGTGTGACATCCAAGTACTAAACTGTATTCTTATTACATAAATATAAGCTATTTGTCATCAATGAAATGTACTTTAATGTTAATTTAAAAATCAGTTCTGTAAATAAACTTGTGGTTTGAATGTATGAACTTGAACAATTACCACAGATTCTTATAAAATAGGCTACTTTACTAACGTTAAAGTTGACAACTGTTGTGAATGAGATTATGAACTGCTTCTTCCATATCACAGTGTGTGTGTGTGCGTGCGCACACGAGTAACTAGCTAGATCATCGAAGGAACTGCCTTTTCCACGGGAGTACACAGCAAGACTGGGTATCCCAGGCACCCTTGCAATTGTGTGAAAGCCATGTGACTAAGCTCTGAAAAATGGAATCTGGGTGGAAATGGTGAACAACACTTTCAAATATGGTTCGTAAAATCCTTCCCTTCACAATCCTCTACTCTTTTTTCCCATCAGAAAATGAAGTAAAGAAAGCTCCAAGGACCTAGAAAAAAATGCCACCACAAAAATATAAGGAGCAAAGCAGTGCTAAACAGAGGACCATCACTCAAGAGCCTTCCAAAGAGGACCACTCTTTCCAGACTGTTGTATGAGTGAAAAACTAATAATAATAATAATAATAATAATAATAATAATAATAATGGTGTGGTGTCACTTTAGACTTCTGTAATGCAGTTAGCCTACCCTAACAAACAGATATATTTTTGGAATGCTTTCTTTTCCCTTTTAAATCCAAAAAGGTAACGTTGCACAGCTATTGTATTCTTGGAATAAAATTGCTTGTTCTAGGAAATGCACGATTTGGGAAGGATAAAACCCTAAGCACACCATCGCTCATCTCAGACTGCTGTAACTCATTTTCATCTTTTCATTAGATGCCTCGACTGTGTCATCTTAAAATACCTTAAATTTAATTATTTTCCTTTGTATTGACCAGAGTTTGGAAAACTTTTTTACTGTAAAGAGCCATATAATGTACATTTACAATTTGTGAGTCTGTTATCAAAACTAATCCACCCTGTCCTTGTATCACAAAAGTAGCCTGGACAGTACAAAAATATATGGGTCTGATTGTGTCCAATTAAACTTTATTTATAAAAACAGGTAGCCAACTATAGCTATAGCTTGACAATTGTTAAAAAACACTGCTACTTATTAAGCAGAAATTTGAAGATGCTAAATTCTATCAGGATAACACATCATCTTCATTCAGCAGGCTAAAAATATCACTTATTTTTTATATTACTCTATACTTGTTAGATGTACTTCAGTCTTCTTTGCTCACAGTATAAATTTTGGATAGGTTTTTCAGGACTTCAAGAAAAAATATTTTTCTGTTTATCTACACTGGCCATTTTGGATATCAGTTTGGGCTTGTTTTTTTACTTGCTTCTGTGACTTCTTTACCTACTTAAAAATTTAAGTACTTGAGTAGAACTGGCAGGGCAGCATATTACAGGAGATGCAGGAGAAAAAATGCAACTCAGACAGAAATAGTTACCCAGGGCACAAAATACTCACACATTGAAACTGTCTTGATCAAAGAAGCTTCTTTGCAGCTTTCTCTGATAACGTTGGTGCTTTTCTCACCATATTATTGTTTGTTAAATTTTTGGAGCATCTTCCTAAATTGTTCCTCATCCAGCTCTGTTTATAAGCTCTGTTTCTACGGAAGCTTGATTTAGACCCAACTTCCGTGATGTCGCGTAATTTCTTTACGTAGACAATTCAGCTGAAATAAAACCTCCAGAAAGGAAAGAAGTAATCTCTAGAAGAAATAAAAAAAGTTGTAGAAATGTATTTCTACCACTTGGCTTTGGCTATAAATTAATCAGACAGCACGGAGAGGAGGCAACGGATGAGAAAATTAGTTTCAATGGAGTGACTTCCTTTAAAGGGCTGAAATCCAATTTGGATGAACTTTTGCTTGGTTGTGTCAATTTGATCAAGACAGAGATAAAACAAATATTCACATCAGTTCTACCATTTACGTAACCTCTACTGTTTACATTTTACAGAATGTTTAATTTTTAATCACACATTTTATGTCATATATCAAACAAATGTAGTAGGAAGAAACCACCTCATACATAATTTAAGTTAAACTCAATTTTAAGACCAAGGATCTTGTGATATAATTTTAAGTGTTCTCCCTTGTTATGTAACAATATTTGATCTCATGCTTTCTGTCAACCATAAGAAATGAAGAAATAAGAAAGACTGTGCTGTAGTCCATTGATTTGTAATCAACATTGCAATAATCTCAGCCGCGTTTGCAGGTTTGGGTTTTTGCTGCTTCCTACACAGAATATTCTGGGTTTTATCATCAGTGGTTTCTACTTTTGTTCACATATGCCTAATAGAAAAAAAGTGGTTAGGGACTGGGAAAATCTTCTATGAGTAAAAGTAATGAGAGAGTCCATTCATATTCTGATTTCTGGAGAACAACAGTTCCCATTTTGTAAAGTCAAAAAGAAGCTTCTTAAACAATTAAAAGTGTTTTTCATGAAGTCTTGTAACTGTACACAATCCATAAGAAACTCAGCAATTTCAAGATATACCTCCATCAGCATTTTAACATACTTCTCCTAGCAGGTTTGAGAGTCCCAATTTCCTCTGAACTCGACACTCTCTACCAACTGGATGAGTCAAAAGTGCTGCCCTCAGTCAAAAAGGGCTCTATTTTTGTACATAACATTGAGTAGCCAACAAATTCTGAACTTTGAAAAACTAAAACAAGATCAAGATTTGGTGAAGTCTGAGGAAGAATATTGCTTATTTTTAAAAAAGCATCTCCTTTTTATTCTTCCTTGGAAATAATTCTGATTCTGTTTGACGAATTGTCCTAGGCTAAATAGGCAAGACATGTCAACAGTCACTGGAAACTATTTTGGCACCAACAGCCAGCTCATTATTTAAAAGTATATTGGTGGATGCCTCAGGGGAGGTTCACCAGTTGTAACAAACGTATCACTCTGGGGCACAATGCCATAGTTGGTGGTTGGGGGGGAGGGGCAGGGGGGTACTCGTGGGATATGGGGACCCTGTACTTTCTGTTCAATTGTTTTTAAACCTAAAACCACTCTACAAAATAAAGTCTATTAAAAATGAAAATAAATAACTAAATAAAAACGATATTGGTGACTTTGGACAAGAGGATGATATGTACAGTTGAAATAATGCTTTCCTTGTTACTAGCGATGTTTGCATTAGTCATTTCACCCTGTTACAGCATTTTAAAATAATATATGTATATGTCTGCTGAGCACACAGCACGATCTCTCTAAGGATGACCTAGGGGAAAGACTGATATTTTATCATCTATAAGAGAACACAAATAAACACACTCAGCTGCAAGGATATACAGACCACAAAAAGTACAAGAACCTGAGGTCAATTTTATGGACTATAACAAAGTTTCAGGACACTGAGGTGTTAGGATTTGATCATTCTTTAGCTAGAAATTCTCATGGATTGTTCTTGTAGCAGGAAGATTCCAAGAAGATCAATTCATACATCATAGCCTTTCAGGGCTGCTGTGTTTCAGAAGGGCCTGTGTAGAGATTGATAGAGCTGCTCTGCTCTTGATTTCCTACTCTCGGTTTCTCTGCCATCAATCTCATACAACCAAGATGGCTAAGTGCAGGCTTAGTGACAGTGTGACATAGTTGAGACTCCTTCTAAGACCAAACAGATGGAGTGTGCCCATTCTTTGGAAGAATTCCCTCCCCTCTTCAGAATCTTTAAATAAAAAAGCACAAAAATCTTTCTGCCCCGCTCCCCCCCTCATTTCCAACCTCAAGGCCCTGCTTTCTGATTGTCTATTTCTAGCCTCTACTAAAAAGAGTACTACTTTCCTATGAATTTGTTCTGTTACTTTATCTTTCAACTTCCCCAATATTTTTCCCAATTTAAAACAGAATTCTATATGAGAGAAATGAGGTTCCCCACTTACACACACACATACACATACCTGGAGCAGTGGTAGATCAAGGGGGCTTTTAACTGTTGAAATATTCATGTCAGAGAATCAGTGTCTGTTTCATGAGTCTTAAGAACAGGACAAAAAATTCAAAACACTATCTCCTGTCCCAGAGATAGCATGTTTACATTCTTAATGTCTAGACAAGGTGTGCATAGGTCAACTTTTTAAATTTGCTTGATTTCCATCCTTTCACTGTGTTAGATTGTTTCAGTTACAGTAAAAACTACCCTTCCTGTCAATCATTCATTCATTTATTCTGCATAAAAGTTTTATGCACCTATCAGGTACCAGGCACTGTACTAAACACAAGGCTACAAAAGGTGGGCAAAATAACCCTGGTTGCTTCTCGCATAGATTTTATAGTCTAGTCAGGAAAACATACATGCATCAAAAAATCCCATAGCAATATCGTGCTGGCTCGCTCTGAAATTGCCAATGGTCCTCTGATGATGTGAAACAGAGACCTGATCTAGTTTGGACAGTCAAGGAAAATCTTGCTAGAAGAAGTAAAGGGTGAGCTGAGATTTGTAGGATGGCTAGGTTCATTTATCTTCACTTTTTCCTAACAATAAATGAGTTGTCACGAAGGAACTCAATTTCCATGTAATTTCGTTTCTGGCAGACCCTGAAGTTTACCAGCATCCATCCTCAACTCGTCTTCTTTCTTGCTGCAGGGACGGATTTATTCACATCTTCACCATTCCCTACTTGCAGGGAAGATGAGAGTGAATGTCAACTGTCTAACCCAATTTTAGTCACTCTATTCTTAATGCAAGTAATTTGTTTATGCATATCATGGATTATAAGCCCGGCCAATGAGACATCAGGGAAGGTCTTCTGGGGGCTTCTGGGAAAATAGTTTATAAGGGGATATGTCAGGGAAGCTTCAGTTTAACCTTTGGACATTGCTGAGGAGATGTTATATAGAAGAGCTGTAGCCGTTTTGTAACCACAGGCAAGGTGACGGGGTCCTGTTAAGTGGAGGATTGGAGCGTGGTAGGATGAAGGGAACCCATGTTCTTGCTGATATCATTTAGCTGTTGAGTTTACTTTCAAGTTCCTGCCTAGTCTCTGGACCTGTTTTGTGAGATAATAAACAGATATTTCTAAGCCTCTGTTTGCTGCTGAAGTCAAAATTATCCCTATTGGAAAAAAAAAGTTCTAGTACTTGGATTTGGTAGACTAATTCTAAAATGATATTAATAGAAAAAAGATCTGGCAAGATCCAAACGATGGTTAACTATAGAGAGGGAAGAAGTGCTGGAGGATGGAAAATAAATGACTTTGACGTGTTCACAAAGAGCATGTATTCATCTATGGCTTTGGTAATTAAAGATTTTTTTAAAAAGCAATAAAGTATACCTTTGCTTCATTGTTACAAAAATGAAATGTTTTCTAGGCTTTAGCACACTGCCTTCAATGTCTGACTTATAGAAAATACCCAATTAATGTTCCAATTAATGTTTACTGAATGAATAAATGAATCAAACCCATTCAAAATGTCTGGAGAAGGGTAACACTGCTTGAATTAAATCAACTTTATGATGAAGTGGCATTGTTTCCATTTTGCACATGAGAAAATTCTTCCTCAGAGAGATTTAATAGGGGCATAGCTATTGAGTTGTTAGAGCTAAAATTCAAACCTAAGGTTTTCTGACTCAAATGCCCAATCAGGCTCTCTTTTCACAATATATGACCAGTAATTAACAGAGTAGAATGTTTTCCATTTTACTTGTAGTCCTACCACTCTTTTTACTAATTTTGAACTCCTGAGACTTCTGACTTTTCTTTCTAAAGAGAAAAGCACGTTTCCTCTCTCATTTCACTGTTTTCCTGCATATTATCACGGAATATTCTAGCTTTTCTCCTCCTCAAAGCAAGAGTCCTTAAATCAACCTGATATGTCACTTGTTAGACTTGGAAAAAAAATAACTCTAGGTCCCATATAGTGATTGGACCCAAGAATATACATCATATAAAGTCCTAGAGAGACTCAAACATGTACACCAGTGTTGAAGAAACACCGTGTTCCAGTCAGAAAATATGCTGTTCTTAGTAGTTAAAAGTCACCCATAGAAAGAGGAATAAGACCATTAAGAATATAAAAAATATGCATTCAAACTAGCATAATAAGAAGTTCAGCTCTTTTCTCCTTAATATTTCAGACAAATACTTGACTCTCACGAAAACACATGGCGTTTCTATAACATTTATTTCATCAAATGTTGATTTAAAAATAATGAATTGTTATCAAATTATACTACCAAAATAAATATGTCTAAACTTTCTTTAATAACAAGTACATTTAAACTAAAGAAAATTATAAGTTGGTGATTCGGCCTGGTGTAATCTTTTCAACAGGGTCACAGAACACAGATAAAAATGTGTGACCGTAACAATAAAAGGCTGAAAAGTGAGCTTACTTCTTTTTTTACAGATAACAACAATTAAGCCTTTGGGGTGCTCAGGAATGTTATGGTAGGAAAAATTAGAATATGTATTAAGTGCCAGTAAATATTGTTCCAAAATCCCCAATACTTTCATCTTTATTCAATCTAAAAATTATACAACTTCCTTTAACCATTCTTTTTCTAAGTGAGCAAGAATTTGTGTGTTTAATAAGCTGATTCTCAGGACTTCCTAGGTGGCGCAGTGGTTAAGAATCCGCCTGCCAATGCAGGGGACACAGGTTCGATCCCTGCTCCAGGAAGATCCCACATGCCACGGAGCAACTAAGCCCGTGCCAAAAAAAAAAAAAAAAAATAAGCTGATTCTCAACATCCTTTCTGATGTCTCTGCTTTCTCTAGATAGTAAACGCCTACAAAAAGCAAGAAATGCATTCATTCATTTATGCAGATGTCTACTGAGTATCTATCATATCTCAGGCGCTGTTAGACACACAGAACATACAAAGTTTAGTAGAGCAATGTGGACAGAGGCAAATGCATGTGTAACAGAAGGAAACCCAGAGAACCATGTTTCAGGGATCTTTATCACCTTGACAAAGGCACATGGTGGAACACTTTATGGAGAGCTTATTTCTATTGGTAGAGACATGCACTCCTCAAGTAAACCATCCATAAACAGTACAGTTGCATAGAGTGATGGGTGCTACGGATGAAATGAAGCAGGTTAAAGGGAAGACCATGAGAAAGTGAGGGCAAGGAGAGCCGACAGGAGAAATCTGCATGAAAACCTAAAGAGAGAGCACCTAGGCGGAGCGAAGAGTAGGAGTTTAAAAGTTTAAAAAGATAAGTTTGGCTTCTTTAAGGGACAGGACAGATGCCCACGGGTCTGAAAGAGAGTGAACAGGGTTGAGACAGCAGGGAGTGAATGAAAAGAGGGGTCAAATCAATCAGACCTTTTAAAGCCACAGGAAAATGGCTCAATGTTTTTATAAGTGTAGTAAGAAACCATCAAAAGATCTTGTGCCAGAGACAGATGTGACTTCACTGGTAATGGATCTCTGGTTGCTGTGTGGAGGATAGACGGTGGAGGTTAAGAATAGAATCTGAGAGACCAGCTGGGAGGCGACAGCTATAAATCAGGGGACAGATGATGGTGGCCTGGTTGCTCGGAACAGAGGGACAGACTGGAAGTGGTGAGAAAGAACTTGATTCAAGATAGATTTTGAAGGTGAGAATGACAGGATTTGCTGATGGATGGGATACAGGGTATGAGGAAAAGGAAGAGGAGGAACAAAGATGACTCCTAGGTTTCTGGCCTAAGAAACTGACCATAAGAAGCAGTAGAAACGATTATCTAGACTGTGGACCCCAGAGCTTAACCTATAGCTCTAAGTTCATTCTTCAGGCAAAATTTTCAGCGAGTATAAACGTCATCCTACAGAAAATGGTTGCTGAAATGATCACGGCAAGGGTGCTATTCAGGAACTTCAGATAATTTCCACAGATTGTTCACGAAAATCTATTTCTGGTATGCAGTTCTTGGAAGCACTGTTTTCAGAAATTCTCATTCTGCTCTTCTCCAATTGTTTACCTTTGTTTAGCATTGCTGGTTTGATTGATAGTGATTATTTTTGAGTTTTCGGCATGTGATGACTATTTTTCACTGATTTATTTGGCAGCCTGTCAATACTTTGATTAAATTCCCACTAGTTTTTCTACAAATATGTTCTCCTAATTTAAAAAGATCTCAATAGGCTGGTTATTTACAAGCATTCAACCTTATAGTAGCCCCCGGGCGTTTTAACTAGAATATCTATCTGAAAAGAAATTCAAGTTTTAAGACAGAAACGTTACTATATTTGAGAGAACTCTATCCTATAAAGTCATCCCTGGGAACCCAGTGATTTCGGACATGTTCCAAGCTCTGAGGGTAATATTTGACAGTACTTTTAGATTTGATTTACAAAACTCTACCTCCACAGCCTTCACTTTCAATGCCTTCTGATGAACAATGACTCTGAGCTACACCATTATCTCATCAGCGGGGCCTCCCCATACCTGAAGTCAATGGTTTGTCCATTCAGTTACTAAACAGCAAATCATCATCATTACCTACAACTTTTCTGAAGTCACACAATTGTAAATGGTAGAATTATGATTAGTGCATAGGTTTGTCTGCACCCTTGCTCATGCAATTTCTACTATATTATGCTCTAATCTACTCAATTAAAGGAGAAAGAGGATTTTACCTATCTGTGAGTAATTTACATGCAACTACTCCCCACGGACAGTCTCTGTGCAAATTCCACACTCATGTATAGCAGGATTCAGCCTTTGCTGATTACAAAGTCAGTTCAGTTCTGTGATATTATCAGAATGTTTGACGGTTAACCTTATGTGTCCATTCAGCTAGGCTATGGTGTTTAGTCAATCACGAGTCTAGATGTCTCTGCTAAGATGTACTTTAGATGTGATTAAAGATTTAAATCTGTAGCGCTTAGGTAAAGCAGACTACCCTGCTTAATGTGAGTGCGCCTCATTCAACCAGTTGAGCCTGTAAGAAGCTTCCCAGAGAAGGAATTTGGCCTCAAGATGGAACGCAGAAACCCTGCCTGAGTTCCCAGCCTGACTGCCCTGTCCTGTGGATTTCAGCCTCGAGACGACAGCATCAACTCTTACCTGAATGTCCTGCCTGGCAGCTTCCATCTGGATTTTGGACTTGCCAACCCCGCTCCATGCCCCCCACCCCCAAAATCATGTGAACCGATTCCTTAAAATAAACCGATCTCTCAGTCTCTCTGTCTCACTCTGTCTCTGTCTCTGTCTCTGCTCTCTCTCTTTCTCTCTCTACGTGCACGTGTGTGTGTGTGTGTGTGTGTGTGTGGGTGGGTGCCCTCGCACCCACGCACACATTTCATATCGGTTCTCTTTCTCTGGAGAATCCTAATATTGATTTTGGTACCCAGGAAAGTTTACCTTTTTTTAAAGAGACTGTTTTTAGAAATGTGAATGTTAAAGATGCTTCTGGGGAGGTTTCAGCTGGAAATGGGCAACGTTATTGGACACTGAAAGAAAGGGGATCCTTTGTCATAAAGTGGCAGAAAACTTGGCTGAATTGTGTTCTACTGTTTTGTGGAAAGCAAACTTGTAGTTGATGAACTTTGATATTTAGAAGAGATTTCTAAGCAAAGTGCTGAAGTTGTGGCCTGGTTCCTCCTTGCTGCTTATGGTAAAATGTGAGAGGAGGGAGATAACTGAGGAGGAAATTGTTAAGCAAAAAGAAACAGGAACTTGAAGATTTGGAAATTTCTCAGCCTATCAGTGTTTCAAAGAATGAAAAAGCGTGCTCTGGAGAGAACACCAAGGGTATGGCTAGACAACCCTCTGCTAAAGAGATCAGATGTGTGATTTGTGGATCAGTCAACTACTTTAAGAGAACTTCTGCAGCTTAGACTGAAAGGGAAAGAAACCAGATGAAATAAAGGAAGGCTGCCAGACTACTGGGATGCTACAGGGAGGAAATGCACTAGGAGAGCTATCTGACTGCGAATATGTGTTTTCCTTTAAGAAAAGGAAAGAATCACCCCATACCACTTCATCAGTTTCAGAGGGTGAGACTACCATCCAGGTGGACCTGGAGGACAGAGCATCAAGCCAAAAAGGATTATTCTCCAAACTTAAAATCTAATGAAATTTATTCTTATAGGTCTCAGACTTGCTTGGGAACCATGACCTCTTTTTTCTTTCAATTTTTCAATTTTGGAATGGGAATGTATACGTTATTCCTGTCCCATCATTGTACTTTGAAAACGGATAATCTGTCTGGTATTGTAAGTTCACAGACGAAGAGAAATTTTGCCCCAGGATGACTCATACCCCAATTGACTTCAATGATTTAAATGATGAGATTTGGGAAGATGAGTTGATGATGTTCAGATGAAATTTTGGACTCAGAGTTGATGCTGGAATGATTAAGGCTTTTAGGGATGTTGGGACAGGGTGAAAGTATTTTGCAAATGGGAAGAACTTGATTTTTGAGGAGGCCAGGAGGCAGACTATTACAGGTTAAATTGTGTCTACCCCCCAAACATATGTTAGATCCTAACCTCTAGTACTTCAGAATGTTACCTTATTTGGAGATAGGATCCTTACAGAGGATTTCAAGATAAAATGAGGTCATTAGGATGGGCCCTAATCCAATATGACTGGTATCATTATAAAAAGGAGTTTTTCTTTAATTTTTAGATCCTAAACATTTGAACATAATACCCTAATCAAGCTCTGATTAATAAGAATTATCATTTTTAGCCATATTTGATTCAAAAGGCTAAAAGAATAGAAAAACTGTGTTTGTGCTGCTTCTTTTCTCCAGAGTACTTCTAATCTACATCAGAGCTGCCTATAACATAATCCTGGGAGCGTATGTCACATACCTGAAGCTACCTTCAAAGAAGTTCAAAGTAAAATGTAACAGATCTATAAAGTTCATACTATGTGAAATGTTCTCTTAATGTGTAAACAAGACTAGATATGACCTCAGAGAGCTCAGCTCAGTGAGAGGTAGATATACAATTATAGTTAAATAGACAGTTGTAGATTCTCTTGAACTTCCACATTGATCCCAAGATGGCTCTCATACCAAAAACCAGTCTCTATGGAATTGCATCCCACAAAGCACTTCAAGTATATATTCAAGGTTCAACTGAGGATTACATAAAGGGAACTGACCTGAAACATTACACTGGCATAAAAAAAAAAAAAAAAACCTCTCTGAGGATAATAATAAATTGAAGAAGTTAATAAGTATTGATTCTACCATGGTGACATTACTAAGCAATACTTTGGTGCTTCTACTAAATTCACTAAGTAATGGAAATAAGAAGTAATAGTAACATTCTAGAAAATAAATCTGTCAAATTCTGTACCAATTATCCTCTAAACTATTGACACTCTCATTTAAGTTGTTGTAGATTATCTCTAAAAGCAATGGAAATGTGAAAAAATGTGTTTAAGTCAACAATTGGAATCTCAAGTCTAGCAGTCTGTAAAACAAATGGTGTTGGAAAATTCTTTTTTTTCCCTTAAAATTTCTAGAATAGTTGATAATTCTGACCTGAGTGGCATAGACACATAATAACTTGGTTCTCAGGACAGCTTAACTATAGGTATGCTAGCAGAAAATTTGCACAGTTATGAAGACACATGAATCTGATTCCTGTGTAAGAAAATCACAAGGCTTTTGGGTTGACATGAGTTGTGAGATACAACACAAACAGTATGATCCATAAGAAAAAAAATCGATAAATTAGACTTCATCAGAATTTAAATGTTTTGTCCTCTGAAAGTTGCTGTTAAAAGATTGAAAAGATAAGCCACAGACCCAAGGGAAATATTTGCAAGTTACATGCCTGCTATAGACTTGTATCTAGAATATATAAAAAGTTCAACAACACAACAGATGATTCCATAAAAAATGGACAGAAGATCTGAACAGACACTTCACCAAAAAGATATACGGATGGCGAGTAAGGATGTAAAAAAAAAAAAATTACTCCACATCACTTGTCACTAGAGAAATGCAAATTAAAACCACAATGAGATACCACTGTAAATCTATCAGAACTGCAAAAATCAAACAAACTGACAGTATCAAATGCTGGTAAGGAGGGGTGAAGAAACAAGAACTCTCATTCATTGCTGGTGGGTATGCAAGCAGGTAGACCACTTGAGAATAGTTTGGCAGTTTCCTATTAAGCAAAAGAGGAGTCATCTTCTAGGTGTTTATCCAAGTGAATTTTTCACCCCAAAAGTCATATACAAATGTCATATACAGCTTTATTTATAATCTCCCCAAACTGGAAACAAGTGTCTTCATTTCTTGTCCATTGACCTTTCCACCATACACCTACATGATTCTACCATTCCCGGAGTAGTAAACAAAAAGACTTGATTAAAATGCCCATAGTACTGTAGATTAAATGCTTGCGCACAGAAATGTGTTTCATTAAAACTTACGCCAACACATTAAATGGTAATCTGAAATCATCTAATATTCCCATTAGTTTTCTGGGCATTTTGAAGATTACTATGAAGTCTGAACTGGTAATCCACTCATATTCTAAGGCTTTCTTGGTTTCCTGCCAGTTCAGAGGCAGGTCCTCTGCTCGGAAGAAATATTCTCTGATGTCTTCCAAGGCTACTGACAGGGAAAATACCTGAAAGCTTTGCATGTAACAAAGCCTTGGTAAATCTCAGCTCTTCTCTATCCCACTTAGGTTCAAAGGCAACATACTCTATTTTCGTCCTCTTTGTTTCTGGTCTTTGCTTCATGAAGTCAGATCAGCTTTTATGTCAGGGAGGACTTTGTGGGGCGTAAATGGAAGTAAGGTTGGATGGACAAAAATATGAATTAGGATAACACTTTCTCACATTTACTACAAATCCATTGAAAAGGTTTTTTGCATTATTTTTTCTTTCCCGTTTTAATGAAAAAAATAGAAAAAGAAAGCATTCTCTAAATACTTTTGAATATGAAAGATTTTATCCTTAAAAAGAAACATATTCACCTAATTTCTCTCAACTTCAAGCATGCAACTTTTCAGATGAGCTGACAAGACAGAAGTAGCATTCCCTTCATTAAAACACACGCACGCACACACACACACACACACCTTTTTAATCCTAAATAAAAGCAAATAAAGATTATATATATATATATACACATAGCAAGAGAAATAAATATCAGAATTATCTATCTTTGCAAATGTTACTAACTCTTGCTTGGTGTCTGAATCCTGTCTCTGATCTTGTAACATTCACATCATTTTTCTCATTGCCAAAAATTCACCTCTCTGCATTGATCACATAATAGAATAGATAAACAAGTTCAGCAAACCTTTATCTTAACTGAAATAGGCCGAGTGCAAAAGCAGTTCATCTTTTTGTGGGGAAACTTCCATAAGTGTTTTCATACCACCTTCAGCCCCTGCTACTTGGTTCGCACAGAATTGGAAGGCTAGGTTGTTTAGAAAGACTACATTCAGCGTTAGTAGATATTGCCTATTTTCAAAATAATTGTACCAGCTAACTGTCTCATCAGCAATGTGCTAAATTTCAGTTTCTCTATATCTTGGTCAAAACTTGCTATTATCAGATTTTTTGGTGTATTTACGTTTGTGCATAAGTTTTTAAAATTATAACCATTCTGGTGCCTGTATAGCGATAGCCAATGATATTTTTTTTTTGCACTTTGCTTACGACTAATAATTTTTGGGGACACAATCTTTTCTTTCATTTTAAAGTGGCTGATCAAGTCTTCTGTCCATTTTGAAAATCGGACTTCTTTATTGGTAACTGGTAAGGGTTGTTTACATATTGGGGGTATGAATCACTGGAGAGATGTTTACTGCAAACCTCCCTCATCACTCTGTGTCTTACCCTCCCACCCTCTCATGCTGTTTCTTTTATGACATATTGTTTTTTAAGGAATGCAAGTTTACTAATCTTGTCCTTTATTGTTAGTATCTTTTTGCATCCTGTTTAAGAAATTTTTGCCTAACACAAGATTGTATGTTTTCTTATATAATCTGTATTATCTTCTCATTATGCTTAGATCTACATAGTTAGACCCAAAGGAAAATGATGTTTTGTGTGTATAGCTTGATGCAGAGATGAAAACTCATGTTTCCATATAGGTATTCAATTTCCCTTCTCTGTAGAATCTTGGACCTTTAAGACCTGGCAGCCTTGGTTGTTCTCTCACATCTTTAAATGATATTTATCTTATGTCCATATTTTATAGTTGTTTATGGTGAGATGGTTTGTGTGATAAAAACTGCTCTTTAATATAAGAAGCTGGAATCCTATATATATTTTAGTGTCACTATTCTAGATGCAGCACATCAAAGGATTTTTCTCTTTCTTTAACTTTATACATCAAATGACAATATTTCTTCAGATTAGTCATAGGATACACAAAATATGATATAGAATTTTCTCCTGAGAGTCAAGTTCAGGTGAAAGCAGTTTCTACTACCAGACTTATTTGGAGGGAACATTCCAAAAAACCTCAAAGCTGATGTCATAATGGTCTTTATTACATGGGTAAAATATGAACTGTTTCTTAGAAATGTAATGATAAGAATATATATATATATATATCCTTTATATATATAAAGATTCCAAAGGCTTTTTTCCCCAAAAGAAGATGAATTAATTGTAAGCCAATTTTCAAAAATTGGATTTGGTATTTATTGAAAGAAAAGTGAAAAAACTAACTTACATAAAGGTTGATAACTCAAGATTAGAGTAATACATGCATGTTTTGGCTTAATAGCTCCTACACAATTGACACAGTCCATCTTGGAAAAAGAGATGGAAAATGATATTATTTCCTGAGTATAGCCCCAAAATTCACAAAGAACAATAACTTAAAGAATGAAATTAAGAAAATGGCATTATTAGGCTATTTTTAAAGCAATCATATGTCTCAATGTCTCAAACAAATACAACTTGAAGATTTTCTGAAACTCTTAGGATATAGCTTCTTACATATTTCTCCTTTAAACAGCCCCAATCAAAAGCCTGGCTTTAGTACCTCTCTTCCTTCTGCATAGTGCTATCCTCCAAATGTTGCCTAAGAATCTCAAGCCCATCTTTGAAAGCCCTGGCCAAACGTTCTCTTCATCTCATCTGCTATAATGTTGCCTTCTGCAATGATGATTTGTCTTTTCCACCTGTGTTACTTTCTTCATGGGACTTACTAGTGTCTGAAATTTCATTTTGTGCTGGTTTGTTTGCTTGCTATCTCTTCCATTGTACATGCCATACGACTAGAAACATTATTTTCTTTAACACTGTAGACAAATTATTTCGAATAGCATCTGCAAATGGATGAATACGTGAGTGAATAAATAAACAAGTTTGGCATCTTTCATACATGTGGTCAGTCACCAATTGTGGATTTGGGAACATAACCAGGTTTCTTAAATCCCAGTTGAATTCTCCTTTTAACAAACATGACATCTTTCTTTCTTTGTGCAGACTTTGAAAAAGTCGATTGTATTGAGGTATAATTTACATACATTTAATTCATACATGTAGTCATGCAACCACCGTTGCAATGAAGATATAGAATATTTCCATCACATCCCCCAAATTCTCTTGCGCTTCTTTTCCCAGCGAATCCTCTCCAACCAACCCCGCCACTGGCAAGCATGAATCTGTGTTTTGACTGGTAGTAGCAGTTTTATCTTTTCCAGACTGTCATGAAAATGGAATAAAATATATAGTCTTTTTACTACCAGCTGTAAAATAGATAGCCAGTGGGAAGTTGCTGTATAACAAAGGGAGATCAACGTGATGATGGGTGATGCCTTAGAGGGCCGAGACGGGGAGGGTGGGGGGGGAGTCGCGGGAGGGAGAGGATATGGGGATATGTGTATAAATACAGCCGATTCACTTTGGTGTACCTCAAAAACTGGTACAAGATTGTAAAGCAATTATATTCCAATAAAGAGCTTAAAAATATATATATAGTCTTTTGCTTCTGGCTCCTCTCACTGGGCATCACGTCTTTAAGATTTCATCGTCTTTGCCTTTTATTGATACCGTTGTTACCCTCAGGACACTACAGGCTCCAATTTCTTCCAGTGGCTGATTGACATCTTACCTTGTGCTTAGAGTGGCAGCTGGAGGGCTAGAGGGTTTAGTTTCTCTGACAGTTTGCCTGCTTCCTTTCCAGCAATTCCTGCACACCCGTGCCACAGAGGAGCTCTTTCTCCATGTTCTTGTACCTCCCCCGGTGGTAGATTGTGGTTGTCTGTCAGAGATATGTTAAAAGATACACTGAGGCAGGTTAACAGTTTCAAGGGTTTGTGTGAGTAAACGTCAGTTGGAATCCCACAGCACCAAACCAAAAGCACAGGGGAGAGCTCGGAGCAAGGCTTTTATAGAGAAGACGCTGGAAGCAAAGCAGAGAACTTATCTGAGTTGTACAGCTTCGATGGTTGCCTTAGTTGGGGAAGCCTGGTTGGCTGTCTGTGATTAGCTCTTCTTCACTTTCCTTTTCTCAGATTCCAGTGAATTGACTCTGGCTTAGGTTTCAGTTTGCTTACCTAGGCTACCAAGGCATTAGAGACACTTCAGCCTAATGACATCCTTTTTTAATTACTTTAGCAGGTCCTAGGTTCGTAATGGAGATCGATGGGGTTCTCTTTTTTCTTTTTTTAGATTGAACTATAGTTGATTTACAGTATTGTGTTACTTTCAGATGTATAGCAAAGTCATTCAGATAGATACAGATATAGATATGGATATGGATATAGATATAGATATAGATTCAGATTCTTTTCCATCATAGGTTATAAATCCTTGCTGTTTATCGATTTTCTATATAGTGGTGTGTATGTGTTAATCCTGTACTCCTAGTTTGTCTGATGGGGTTCTCCTTTTGTCTTGTTGGGCCTCAACCTTAGGCTCAGTGCAAAGGGCAGGGCTTTCTCCGTGGTACTGCCCCTTTTACCTGTGGCAGCTAAATCCTGCCTGTAATCTGTGTTGGTCTTGGGTGAGAATTTCCCACCCAAGAGATTTTACACCTTCTTTTTCAAGAAGCGATAGATCTTTGTGCGAGAGAGTATTTTATCTCCCAACTGGTAACTTAAGGTTTAACTTCATAGGAGAGAGGTTTCCGTGAATGTGCGCAGATTTTCTCCCCTATTCTCCAGCAGCCACTGGTCATCTCCCCCACAGCTGCTCCAGGAAGGGAGATTCTGTTTTATCTCCTGTCCTGCCCCCATCTTTCTGAGTCACACCTAACAGAGGGCGGTAAAGAGCTTAGGAGACTTCAAAGGTGACTCTTGTGTTTTGGGCCCCATCTACTCCAAAGTGGTGTTCACTTGGTTGCTTCATAACCTTAGCTTTCTGATGGGTTCAAGAAAATTGATGCTTTTGGTGATTTTTTGACTGTAAGCAACAGTCTTTGTGGACTTGTTCATCTTCAGCAGAAGTGGAAACAGGTGTGTCTGTACAGCCAGCCTGGGATGTTCTGCCCTATTTTAGATAAAACTCATTGCTGCAGGCTGCTTGCCATGCGCCAAAAACATACCTGACATAAAAGGACTATTTGTGATAAAAGACCAAAACCTAAATAGTCTTCTTTGCGGTCATAACTCTTTTGAAATCACGTTAGCAGGATAAAGGTTACTAAATAGCATCATTTTGAATAACAGCAAAACTGAGAAATATCAGAACAGTAAATGAATGTTCTGGGTATTTCTTACATGACTATCACATACTTATTTATACGTTACTTCGTTCATGTATTCTTTGTGCAGTTTGCTTGTTTACACATTCTAACATGACTTCAAGTTCATTGTCTACTTGATTTGAGCAATCCAGATATAGTTTTTAAAAATAGGTATAACTTTTAAAGGCTATAAAATTGTAAACTTTATTATGCCATCCATGTAAAAAGGCGTAGAAAACCAAAAGGAACTATTGCAAAATGTTCTAATAGCTACCTCTGAGTCTTAGAATTATTGATTTGTTTTATAGTTATATTTTTTCCTTTTATCTCTCAATTTTATAAATGGGACATATTACTATTATCAGAAAAAGTTTAAATAGCCTAAATATTCAATTTATCCTTCTATATAATATCTTTTCCCAATGTCTGATTACAAATTCCACCTCAGCTTAGAAAAAGGCCTTTTTTTCCACTACCAACGTCTTTCTCATCATTTTTCCTTTTATTGTGGAAACTCAGTTGCCTCAATCTCTGAAGGCTTTATCCATGTTACTTTCTTTGCTTTCTCTCCTTCTTTGATAGCCTCACAAAATCCCAATATTTTAAAGTGTAATCATTGTTTTCTATGTCCACAGTACAGCTTTTCAACTGTACATTAAATATCTTTTTTCCCTCCCTTTCTACACATAAGACATGAAGTGAACATCTAAGGTATTTATCTTAATAATGCTTAGATAACACTGAGAGTGAATTAGGGCTGTAACTTTAAGATAAACATCTCATCCCTAATTGTCTTTGAATATATAGACAAATTTCTTAACTAAGAGTGTTTCTTCTTCCAGTCAATTGTATTATTCTGTTACTACTCTAACTACATTTAAATATTATTAGTTTATACTGCGGTTGTAAATTTTCCAAATTACCTTTTCTTGTTGATCTGGTCCCGTCACTTATTCTGCTAAGTGCTTTAACTGCCTGATTTATGCTCCATGAAAATAATCTAATAACCCTACCAAGCTGTATTTATTTGTTGTTGGTTTTTTAAAACTCTCTACCTAGACGCTTACCTTTGGTAGGTAATTTTTTGATGCCTGAGAATTCTTCCATTATGTCCCTTAGCCCTGCCAACATCTACATGCTCACAAAATACTACTTTCATTTAAAAATAACTTTCCAAATCTTTTTTCATATGACAACAGCGACAAATTCATGAACAAAAAAATGGTCACAGGTCAAAGAGCCCATAGTTATGTCAAGGTCATCTCTCAAGTCTTTATGATATTTTACAGTTTAAGAGTGTCAAGTCACACAGAATCTAAGAAGAGAGGCTTTGTCAGTAATCTTAATTATCTTCATGCTTCTTCTTTCCTTCTTTCCTAAGTTCCTCAGTTTTTTCTTAATCGCCCATCTTCACATAAAATTCTGCACGGAGGCATGGAACACTTAGGCTCCTTCTCTGATATTACCTGGAACAACCTGAATCAGCAACAATGTTTGCTGCCCCCCCGCCAGTGTTGTTCTGAGACTCCTGAGCTCATCATCAAGCCCAGAATCTACTGACTCAAAAGGATGATGCTTTTCTCCTCTCCGCTCTCCCTGTGGCGGTCACATGCATAAGAGACTGAGCATCACTCTGGATCCTCCCTACAAGTGCTAAGTAATAATTTTATCTAAAACAGCAATTCTTTTCAAATTATGACTTGTCCCTAAGCCCTAGGACAGGGACTAAAGACCTCCAAGCCAAGGAACAATCTCCAGGACAATGACCACCTGCCTGATAGGAATTCCAAATAACAAAACTCAGCCCTCTAGAACTCCCCTACCAAGCTTGTGTACCCCTACCTTTCCCATTAGGGTAAGCTATGTAAGCTAAGGATCACGTGAATGAAAAATGTTGCCTGCCTTATCAGTAAGCCAAGAATGTTGCAGCCATCAAGTCACTACGGTCACCCCCCAAGGTGGGCCTGAGGGAACTTGGGAAGGAGACAAGTGGGTTGCCCGCTGCCACGCCCTCAGCCTTGCAGCCACTCCCAGTGGTGCGCCCTAAGGGGACTCAGGACGGGAAAGAACAGGATCCTGGCCCTGGATGGCTAAGGCGCACATCAAAGGAATGATTCCAATGAGCCCCGGCTGCTGCATCTTCCCGTAGAGAAGTGCTAAATTCATTAACTTCAGATGTTTGGTTTTCTTTAATGAGCAGGCATCTTTTGATGTTCCAGCTACCTGGTCTCTGTTGCAGAAACTCCTATATAACTTGGCTCCTCCCCTACCTCTTCAGAGCACTCCCTCAGAGCGATTTGAGAGGCTGCCTCCTGGACTTGCAGTCCTCAGAAAGTCCACCGAATAAAACATAATTCTCAGCTTTTAGGTTGCACATTTTTTTCAGCTGACAATCACATGGAGGTCCTTACTCCCCAGTAACTGAGACTCATGAGACATATGTAAGTAGCACATAGATATGTTAGGCACTGATACTATACTTTTAAAAACAATTGGGTAAAGTAAAATTGGAATCTAATTCATATATGAGATTTTATATCATCTTTCTCAATAACAAATTGTAAAGCCCTGACATAGCATTTTATCACTTTGAGTTTATGTCCTTTTAAACAAAATGAAAAGTTTTAATTGGATGATATTTATAGTTTCCATTAGATCTAATATTCCTCAGTCATTTTATATAATTTGAAAACTTGTGAAATAGACATATCACATGAAGATTGTTCCCATTATTGAAGACTATAGCAAGGAATGAAGAGTAGTATTTTATTGAAAAAATACAAGTTTGGGGGTTACATAAACCTGCGCTAAATACCTGCTCTACTACTTACTAATCGCATGGTTTTTGATAAGTGAATACTTATGCTGGACCATAGTTCGCTAACTTGTAAATACAGATCACTAAGTACTACAGGGTTATTATGATTAAGTGAAATCATCTTTCTAGATACACCCAGTGCCAAGAAGGCACTGATATATTTTAGGCCCATTGCTTGTCTCTTTTTTCCTCACTATTTATGAAAGGAATCACCTAAGCCACCCAGTCTGTGTGGTTTTGTTATGGCCCTGAGCTGACTAATACGAAATTCTGTTCTTAAAAAAGCACTCATATTTAGAAGACTGGAGGGGAAAAAAAAAAAAAACAACCCTGCTTTTTAATACTAGACATTTGATTGCTGTAAATGTATGCGTTTAAGTGGCAAGGTTTTTATGTAAAGAAATGGTTGAGGAAAATCTGGCGTTGTCATAGGAACTTCCAATTGGAAAGTGTTATCAAACACAAGCCTTCCCTGAGTGTATTTATTTCTCCCTTGCAATTAAAAACATTTAATTCTCTCTTGATTTCCTTTATCTGTGACAAAGAGAGGGAAAATGACAAAGTAAGAGACAAGTCTAGGCATCAAATTTCAACAGACATACATATCATGAACAAAAGAGTATAGTTTTCAGAATTTTTAAATTATTTTTACCAAATTTATTCACAAAGCCCTCTCAACATTAGAACATCTGTGTATCACAGCTGAAGAATAGTGTTGACTAATTTGTCTCTGCAGGGAAGAACACTTATCTAATCATAATTTATAGTTTTGTTTACCTTTCTATTGGAAAGCTAATTATTTGTCTGAGTAAGAGTTTCTGCCCTATTAAGCCACTGGTGAGTGAAAATACAATTTAAATTTCATGTGGGCTTTCAGTCACAAGTTTTATACCTATCATTAGGGAATCAAATTCCTGTAGGACTTTTGTGAATGAATATCACTGAAAGAACTAAAATATCCTTCTTAAAATTTAAGTCATTGCCAACAAAACTGCAATAAGCACAAAAAAGGGCAGAAACTCAAGTCACTTGATTTGCAATAACTCAATTATGTGACCAGGAGAGCAAGGTATTAGCCTCCTCAGGTAAATAGCTCTGTTTGAAATAAATCAAGAAAAGAAACTTTTTTTCCTGTCTTGTTACCAAATGGCTTGTGGAATATCTTCAGTAATTAAAGACAACCCCTGTTACATTATTTCTAGATTACTCCCATGTGTCAAATCAGCTGAAATTTCACAACCAGAAACTGAGAAAAAGAGAATTATGAAAAAAGGTACAAAACCAAACACCTCAAATCCTCATCTCCGAGCCTCCTCTCCCCCACTTAATCCCCACATATTAATTGGGAATAAATTTGGTATAGCAGATTCAGGCAGACAAAATTCCAGCACCAGAAGGCATCACATTTAAAGAGGAGTTAACACTATTCTTTCTCAAATTAGTCCAAAAAATTTCAGAGGAATGAATGCTTCCAAACCCATTCTCTGAGGTCAGCATAACCCTGATAGAAAATTACTGTCCAATAACACTGATGAACATAGATGAAAAAATCTTCAGCAAAATATTAGCAAGCTAAATTCACTAATAAGTTAGAGGGATTACACACCATGATCAAATGGGATTTACCCCAGAGATGTAAGGATGGTCTAATATCTGAAAATCAATCAATGTGATACACCACATCAACAAATTGAAGAATAAAAATCATATGATTATCTCAAAAGATGCTGAAAAACCTTTTGAGAATATTCAACATCCATTTATAATAAAAACTCTTAACACAGTGAGTACAGAGGGAATATAATTCAACATAATAAAGGCCATATATGACAAGCCCACAGCTAACACCATACTCAACTGTGAAAAGCTGAAGGCATTTGCTCCAAGATCAGGAACAAGACAAGGATGCCCACTTTCCCCACTTTTATTCAACATAATATCGGAAGTTCTAGCCACACAGCATTCAGACAAGGAAAAGAAATACAAGGAATCCAAGTTGGAAAGGAAGAAGTAAAATTGTTACTGTTTTCAGATGACATGATTATAGAAAATCCTAAAGCTACCACCAAAAAACTATAAGAACTTATCAATGAATTCAGTACAGTTGCAGGATATAAAATTAATATCCTAAAATATGTTGCTTTTCTATACACTAGAAAAAAGGTACCACAAAAGAAATTAAGAAAAAAATCCTATACATAATTGCATTAAAAAGAATAAAATACCTAGGAATAAATTTAAGCAAGGAGGTAAAAATCTTGTACTCGACCTGGAAAACTATGACGTTGATGAAAGAAATTGAAGATGATACAAACAAATGGAAAGATATACCATGCTCATGGATTGGAAGACTTAATACTGTTAAAAATGACCATACTACCTAAGGCAATCTATAGATTAGTGCAATTTCTATCAAAATATCAATGGTATTTTTCACAGGACTGGAACAGAAAAATTTTAAATGTGTATAGAAACACAAAACAACCCAAATAGCCAAAACAATCTTGCAAAAGAAGAATAAATCTAGAGTTACCACAATCCCTGATTTCAAACTATACTGCAAAGCTATAGTAATCAAAACAGTGTGGTACTGGCACAAGAATAGATACATACGTCAGTAGAACAGAATTGAGATCCCAGAGATAAACCCATGCTTAATCTATGACAAAGGAGGCAAGACCATACAATGGAGAAAAGACAGGCTCTTCAGTAAATGGTGTTGGGAAAACTGTATAGCCACATGCAAAAGGATCATACTGGACTGCTTTTTCATAGCATATACAGAAATAAACTCAAAATGGATTAAAGACTTAATGTAAGATCTGAAGGTGTAAAACTCCAAGGAGAAAACATACACAGTTTACTCTTTAACATCTGTCTTAATAACAGTATATATATATATTTTTTTTTGGATCTGTCTCCTCAGTCAAGGGAAACAAAAGAAAAAATAATCAAATAGGACTACATCAAACTAAAAAGCTTTTGCACAGTGAAGGAAACTCTCCACAAAATGGAAAGGTCACTACTGAATGGGAGAAGATATTTGCAAAAGATACATATAATACAGGGTTAATATCCAAAATATACAAAGAACACGTACAATTCAATATCAAAAAACAAATGATCCAATTAAAAATTAGGCAGAGGAGGGCTTCCTTGGTGGCACAGTGGTTAAGAATCCACCTGCCAATGCAGGGGACACGGGTTCGATCCTCCGGCCAGAAAGATCCCACATGCCGCGGAGCAACTAAGCCCATGCGCCACAACTACTGAGCCTGTGCTCTAGAGCCCATGATCCGCAACTACTGAGCCCATGTGCTGCAACTACTGAAGCCCATGTGCCTAGAGCCCATGCTCCACAACAAGAGAAGCCACTGCAATGAGAAGACCACACACCACAACAAAGAGTAGCCCCCACTTACCACAACCAGAGAACACCCATGTGCAGTAACAAAGACCCAATGCAGCCAAAAAATAAAATAAACAATAAAATAAAGATATTAGAAAAAATAGGCACAGGACCTGAATAGACATTTTTTTGAAGAAGACATACAAATGGCCAACAGGCGCATAATAAGATGCTCAACATCACTAACTTTGGGAAATACAAATCGTCAGGGAAATACAAATTCATGCTACAATGAGGTTTACATCACCCTGTCAGAATCATTATTATCAAAAAGACAACAAATAACAAGGGTTGACAAGGATGTGGGAAAATGGGAATGTAAATTGATACAGCCACGATGGGAAGCAGTATGGAAATTCCTCAAAAAAATCCAGTAATTCTATTTCTGGGTATGTACCCAAAGAAGACAAAAACGCTGAATCAGAGAGAGATACGCACCCCTATATCTATCAGTGGCTAATGTAAATAATGCTGTGGTAAATATAGGACGGATAAATTAATAGTGGATAAATATGCTGTGGTATACCTGTGCAATGGAATATTACTGAGCCAGAAAAAGAATGAAATCTTGCCATTTGCAACAATGTGGATAAACACAGAGCACATTATGCTGAGTGAAATAAGCCAGATGAAGACAAACACCACGTGATGTCACTTATACGTGGAATCTAAACAAAACAAACGAACAAACATAACAAAACTGAGATAGACTCACAGGTACAGAGAGCGAATAGGTGGTTGTCAAGGGGGAAGGGGGTGAGGGAATGTGAGATGTAGATGAGGGAGATTAAGAGGTACGAGCTTCCATCTACAAAAATAAATGAGTCACAGGGATGAGATACAGCATGGGGAATATAATCAATTACACTGTAATATCTTTGATGACAGATGATAACTAAACATATCATGGTGGTCGTTTTGTAATGCATAGAAATATCAAATGTGCACCTGGAACTAGCAGAGTATTGTAGGTCAATTACACTTAAGTTAAAAAAAATATGTATGTGGACACTGGGAAGGAGTGCATCAAAATACTAACCAGGGTTATCTCTGCAGGGTGGGGATTGTGGGTGATTTTTAATTTTTACTTTATGCTGTATGTATTTCTAGTTGTCTGTAATGTACATGCATTGCTTGTAAAATTAGAAAGAAAACAATATTATTTAAAAAAGAATAGCACTTGCTTATTTTATCATCTCTAGTTTTCCATTTGTGTGACCATTGGAATAAGTCAAAAGTAGTTCTTCCAAGCATTTAGAAGTAATCAGCTGTAGATATAAGGTTTGTGAGAACATAATAATTCACATAATAATCTTTCAACGATCCCCTGAAGCCTCTTTTCACTTGCATTGGCTACAAATCAAAGAAATTGTTCGTTAATAAAAGTGAATACCGTAATAACACGGTGGGATTGCATCTTATTGCTTCTTCTCCCTGAACACTGCACATTCCACTCTTCTGAAGATCCTCTTTTCTGCATGCTATTCATTATCGCTCTAGGACTCCATGCCTGTTTCTGCACGTTTTTACTCCTGCTTCAACAAAACAAAGGTCAATTGCATATTTGCATATATTTCCCTAGCTACTTTATATTCTATTCTGTCAATCAACAACTATGTAATGAATACCAATTATGTCCCAGGAACCACTCTAGACAATGAAGATGCGAAATGAGTAAAACTTGATCCTGCCCATAATCCAATCAGGGAGCCAGATTTACAAATGAATCACTAAAATTAGTAACTTCTGTGTTCATATGGCTGTCGTCTAGAAAGTACATTTCTCTAGGGAGGAAATCTTATCTCCTTTTTTTCCCTTCAAATTCCATCTCAGCAACTATCACGATGCGAAGGAATTGCTCAATGCTATGTAACTGGTATGGAGAAAATTATTAAGATGATGAGGTCAAAGTTTGATTCTTAATTTACGATAGGTTTAACATAAATTGTCTTCTAAAAGTAAAGGATGCTAAAGCAATGTGCTTTTGAGATATAAAATAACAATCGTACGATCTCAATGTCAGCAGAAGTAGCAGTCGATGAAGGTGCCTCAGCCCCATTTCGCGGAGGGTGGCAAGCATCATTCCTCCCAAGATTCACCAGGGATTCAGGGGATGGTGATGAAGAGCCAGTGCTTAAAAGGGGAAGAGGCAGCCTTTTCGGTCAGCTCTGGCTGTGAATTCATGCTTCTACTGAACTGGTTAAGGTTGTGTATAGTCTCATCACCCGGTATGTGTACCTCACTTTTCAAATGGTAGTACTCTACCAATTTCTTTCTTTTTTTTTTTTAAACAAGAAACACTAGTTCCAGAAATGTATTTACGGCAGATTGCACTAGAAGACAAAAGTCCTTCAGTTATGCATAAAACTTAAATGGGAATATTTGACATATTTAGAGTACCTACCTGTATGTACAGAGGAATCTAGCCCGTTTTCCATTGTACACTCTCCTCATTGACGGCCTCTAGGACCTAACTCTTTGCACAACATGGTCATTCAAGATGTGTTCCCCCACAAAGCCAATTCTTTCCTTGGGAGGAGTACTGGATATGTCATTTTAAAACTACATTTGTAAAATCTGGTTTTGTGAAAATATGTTTCAAGTGTTTTTAAGACTACTGTTGCAAAGTTTTGGTTTGTGCAAATATCTGCTGTAATTGGATAAATGCTGAACATTTATCTAAACAGGGGCTTAAAAAGAATTCATTCAAGCTCTACAAGCTCTTTGTAATTGCCACTGGGATGCAGAGAAGAGGATGACAACTTTCTTACATCAATTTCTGTAAAGGCAATCATCAAGGGGTGTTCAAAACCGAAGCATGGGAGGAAAACATCACTTTTAACAAGAAACATTCCAGCGCAGAGAAACCACTCAGAGAGATAGCAAATAAGTGGTAATTTATCATCTGCCTCATTATCAACGAATATTCACTGAGCTCATCTGTGACATGCAAATGCTCTGTACGAGATCCTTTCAGTTTCTTGGCAGCATAAAGTCCCTGAAGACCCTAAAGAAGAGGAAAGAGTTATAAATATCTCAGAAACAGAGAGGGGTTATTATTGATTCAGAAATTTAACATTTAGCACTCTAAGTAGGCCACAACTATTTCTGGCATATACATTGCATGATGTGCATTTTTTTAAAAATGAAAAAAAAAAAAAAAAGGCAGCAAGTTTCCTAAAGTTTTCATTTAGCCAATACCTATAAGCTGTTTATATGCAACTGTTCAAGACAATTTATTTTGTTTATTTGGTCTTGATTGATGTTACTTCATATTATTTTATTCTGCAGTCAAAGAAAACCACTTAGATGGGTTAGATCAGTCAAGTTCACATATAATTTTGTGTTTTAATAATAAAATCAGAACAATTGCTGTTAGAGTACCAATCATTGTCAGAAACATTAATTCCTCTCGTGCAAGTATCATGTTTGTACATTGTTTGCACAGTAGTCATACAGTGTTTTATCCACTGTAAAAATAAGTGGAATCTAGACCTTATGTTATGCCTGGAGAATGGTAAAGAACAGGCAAGCATGTAGGTCTCAGAATGGAATTTCCTGCAGTGATAGCCACAGAGTAAACTGGGAGGTGGAGAAAAAAAAGCTGAATCAATCACATTCCTATTAAATAGTCCCTCCATTTTATATCACAAAGAACCAGACCTAGCTTGCAATTGGCTTGAAAAGGTAGTTGAAATAATATTGAAAAAGAAAACCCCCTGTATTTGGGATTAGATCTCAGTTCCGGTTTCGTGTCTAGTAATACAGCCGCTATTAGCTTAATTGGATAAATCGCCTTATTTCTTTGATCCTTAGCTCCCCATCCAGGAAACGAGGGATAAAACTGCATTCTCGTTGTGTGACTACAGCTAGGGAGATGGCTCTTTAAAGAGACAAAAATTTATGTGATCAGGATCTTTAACTTTCACACGTTGTAAATAATTTGGACTTGCTGCCTCCTGCATCTTGTTACTCACTTTATTTGCTTTCTTTTGTTTCGTCTTTGGACTTCACACTGATACCTCTTCGATGTGGATTTTCCTCTTAACCCAGGAAGGTAATGATATCTCTTCTTCCAAACTTTACATTGACAACCACCTAAGCCCTATTATTAGCCATCACCATTCCCACATCTTTTCCGTCCTCCAGTTGCGATGTGGGGTTTCAGCTTTATGTTTCCCACCTATCTGTTGTCAGCTCACATTGGTAGTACCAGGTCCAGACAGAACATAATCAGTAAGCCTCCTTCTGGTTCTAGTTTTCTTTTTCCTTTCCTTTCCTTTCCTTTCCTTTCCTTTCCTTTCCTTTCCTTTCCTTTCCTTTCCTTTCCTTTCCTCTCTTCTCCTCTCCTCTCCTTTCCTCTCTTCTCCTCTCCTCTCCTTTCCTTTCCTTTCCTTTCCTTTTTCCTTTCTTTTTTTTTTTAATTTTTGGGGGTGGAGGGGTGTTCTATAGCCCTAGAGCACCTAATGCAAGGTAAGAATGGAAACATTAAACACTTAACTGTTCTCATTGACACTGTACCCATCAAACTGGCCCAAACCTGCAATGCTCTAAGACACTAATGGTCACAAGGGGTTGCAAAAGATATCTCACTGTGTTTCACAAAGAGCTCTTATCTTGCTTCAGCTTGGATTTTTACCCTGTGTTCTCTAACTTTTGGATTCTTGCTTTCCTGAACTTAACCCTCAGTTTTCTCTACGATTTTGAATTGGCCTCTTTTATCTTGTTGTCCCTTAACTCTTCCATGCCTCTTTCTTCCCAAAGTACAAATCCCTACACCAGCAGAGATAATCTCGCATGGATTAGGACCTTATGCTATCACACAGACACACACACTCAAATGACATCGTACAATACACAATCAGCTATATTAATCTCTACTCCTCAAAAAATGTGTAGCTATTTCTGAATAAGAGCACATGGTCAGAGGATAAAGAAAAACAAGTGAAAAGACTCTCAACCTTGTGAGCCATGTGGGATGTAAGAATCAAACCCACAGTGCAATACTGCTTCACACACACTCAGATGCCTATAATTAAGACAGAGAGTAACAAGCGTTGGTGAGGTTGTGGAGAAATTGGAACTTTTGCACACTGCTGGTGGGGATGTAAAATGGTGCAACCACTTTAGAAAATAGTCTGTCATTTCCCTGAAAGCTTAAACACAGAGTTACCATATAACCCATCAATCACATTCCAAAAGAAATGAAAATAGATGTGCACACAAACATGTGTACACGTAGGTGCGTAACAGCCCAAAAGTGGAAACAACCAAAATGTCCATCGACTAATGAATGGATAAATAAAATGCAGCACATCCATACTGTAAGATTTTTTTGGTAACAAAAAGAAATGAAGTACTGATACAGGCTACAACATGAATGAACCTTGAAAACACATGCTAAGTGAAAGAAGTCAGTCCCCAAAGACCACATACTGTGTGATTTCATTTACTTCTATATATGTCCACAATAGGCAGAACAAGAGAGAGAGTAGATTACTGGTTGCCTAGGGTTGGGATGGGGCAAGTTGGGGGGAAATGGAGAGTGACTGCTAATGAGTACTGTGTTTCTTTTTTGGAGTGATGCAAATGTCCTAAAATTGATTGTCATGATGGTTACAGAATTCTGTGAATATGATGAAATCCATCGAATTGTACACTATAAGTGGTTGAATTGTATGCTATGTGAATTACATCTCAATAAAACTGTTGTATATAAAAATAAACATAAAGACAAGTGAAAAGCTGAAAAACAAGTTGTTAGTAATTTCTTCTTTTGTCTTCCTTGGATTTGGAGCTACCAATAAAATTTAGGCCAACTCTTAATTTTCAGTGCTTATATGTAACAAATCTCAGACTCTTGGCAAATTCCACAGAGAGGAAAGGGAGTGAAATGATCCCTTGTGTAATTATTGCACTGCAGGAAAGGCAGTGCTCACTGAAGCCTGACAGTGAAAAGAGAAATGATCCAACACGCTGTGTTTTTTACAATTGCAAAGAATGAAAACAAACAGCCACATATTTCTCCAGACCCAGGGCTGTCAACGTAACCACAACAAAGAAGCATAGTGCTGTGGCAGCTATGCTATAAATGCAAGTAGGAAATCTGAAATGTGTGCCTTAGAAAATAGCCACAAAGACGGATAAAGTGAAATCATGCCTCCCAAGGTTGGCTAATGAGCCATCAGTGAATGAGGCCCTTTCCAGGGGAGAAACCATTCATACCTTAATGTTTGTGTAGTGTTCTGAAATACCTCAGCATATCTGACTTAGCCTCAATCATAGCCTTTCAGGCTTAGGAAAATTTACTGCAAGTGTAGCCCAAAAATGCAAGCTAAGAGTGACTGATATTTTTGGAATTTGGACACAACCACAACTTGCATCATATAGACATACACACACACATATATATATTTCTATAGTAAGCAATAACAGATATTTTATGATGGCTGTATTTTTTCTTCCATACTTTGTTCAATGATTTTTATCTCTTGATATTTATGCTATGTGAGCCAATTTTCCTACGTGCAAGATAGATGATAATAAAAGATTCCAAGTTCATCACCAGAAAAGTCACGAAGAACATTTGCAAATCACCTAAAAACATTCAAGTCTTTGGCAACACAGCCTAGGTTATAATAGTCAAATAAGTACTACCTAGGCCAAGGGTCTATATATAGCTGTGTCTACTATCATGTTTTAACTTGGGATGTTATTAAAATGATAAAATTATTTGTTGGCAACAGCTAAACCCACACCATAAAAAAGTAGCTTGCAATTTAGAACATGTTAGCGTATACATAATTATAATCAAGAAACCTCAGTGTTACACACATATACTTTGAAATGAATATACGGCTTCTCCTTAATCAGGAACTGGTATGAATGTCCAGACTCAGTGTCTTTTCTGGTTGATAAATATTCTTCTTTTCCCACATTCTGCTGATCTATGTGTTGGCCCATACCCACTGGTGCCTCACCCTCGATATCTGTTTCTCATTGAGTCTTCTTGAGTTGAGACTCATTACTGACTGTAGAAAGTCATTCGTCTTCATTAATTGATTTCTGTGAAGGTTTTCTTTTCCCCAGTAGCCTCTGCAAATGTCGGCGACCACTTAGACTTGCTCTCCCCAGGAAAACGAGACTCCTTTCCAGCTGGTGTTTGCACTGATGGCAAGTTCTGCCGTTGCTCAGGACCGTGACACTAGTTGTATTAAGTTCTAAGTGTTTCCTCAGCAGCAACAGCACAGAGCTTTACTATTTAATCACTTGGTACTTAACGAGGCAGGGTTTTATTAACAAGTTGAAAATCATTGGTAATCACATTGTTCAGATGATTCAGCTTACAGTTTTTTATACAAATTTAATAAATGTAGGGAATTCCCTGGAGGTCCAGTGGTTAGGACTCTGGGGTTTCATTGCAGGGGGCACGGCGGGTTCAGTCCTGGTCGGGGAACAAAGATATTGCATGCTGCGTGGCGCAGCTGAGAAAAAAGAAAAAGGAAAAGAAAAAGAAAGAAACTCAGCCTTAAAAATAAATAAATGAATAAATAAATGTAGGTGATAATACTAATTTTAGAAGAAAGGTACATACAAAAATGAAATTCTAGGAGGTATTCAGCTTCGAAAGTGTTATTTTGATGATTTTGCGTTGACTAAAATAGTAATTGGAATTGCTATTCTTCAAAGATATCACTGACACACGTTGACTCCCTGGAGGTTTTTGGTATTTTGCTGTGTAACAAAATAGTACATACACATTTAGTAGCTGAAACAACACGCACTTACCACCTCATAGGTTCTGTTCAGTCGGATTCGGGGTATGGTTTACCTATATCCTCAGCTTAGGTTTTAGCTCCTCTACATTCTCATCTGGGGACTGAGGATGAGTTCACTTCCAAGTTCACTTTGGTTGTCAGCCAAATTCATTTATTTACAGTTATAGGATTGAAACCTGGCTTCCTGCTGGCTATTGGGCAGAGGCTACCATCAGGTCCTGGAGGTTGCCCCAGATCCCTCTCTACATGGGCTTCCCAACACAGCTGCTTACTTCATCCAGCCAATAAAGAGAGTCTCTAGAGTCAATCTGCTGGCAAGGCAATATTACTGAACCGGCACCTCCCGTTATCTTTGCCACGTTCTATTGGTTAGAAGCAAGTCACAGGTTATATCCATACTCAGCAGGAGCAGATAATACAGGGGCATGAATACAAAGTGAGAATCATGGAGACCAGCTTACAGACTTCCGCTACGTGCAGCTTTCACTTTATCTCATTGAAACATCACAGTATGTTTTTTTAAAAGATATTTTGATTTATTTATTTATTATTTTAAAATTTATTCTTGGCTGCATTGGGTCTTTGTTGCTGCACAGGCTTTCTTTAGTTGCACAGAGTGGGCAGCTTACTCTTCATTGCGGTGTGTGGGCTTCTCAGGGTGGTGGCCTCTCTTGTTGCAGAGCACGGGCTCTAGGCACATGGACTTCAGTAGTTGCAGCATGCAGGCTCAGTAGTTGTGGCACACGGGCTTAGCTGCTCTGCAGCATGTGGGATCTTCCCAGACCAGAGATCGAAACCACGTCCCCTGCATTGGCAGGCGGGTTCTTAACCACTGGGCCACCAGAGAAGTCCTCACAGTATGCTAAATATAGTAACACACAATTGCTCTTCAGACCATGACAACCAAATATAGATAGGTGTTATTTATATAAAATACATGCATATATATCCACAATGTACAGAGATGACATCCCCTTGCTCTTGTGCTGCCACACGACGTCAAAGTGTGCCAAGACCACAAAGCCCTGACTGTTCTTTTTCCTGTGCCATTTCTCAAGATGGCTTTGCCAGGGGCACCCTTGAGATGTTCTATGTTCTAACCTTTCTGCCTCCTGGAAAACATGCAGACTTGCTTCCCGCTTTCAATAAAAAGCAGTGCAACTCCCAAGATTCGTGTTCCTCAGCGATGACACAGACCCATTGCGTGCAAGCACAGCATCTATCCAGGCTTACTGTGTAGCCCCTGGGGGACTTGGCAGCTAGAAACACTGACAGTAACATGGTATCGGCGCTCATGCTGTTTGCTGTGCCAAAAGTAATAAAGTCCTTTGTTTCTGACCCAAAAGCAGTGTGTCCTCCACCAGCACCTACGAAACAGTAACAGGCTAACTTCTTAATTTATAAGATATCAGATCAAATTCTGGATCCTGCACAGTTCCTGACACCATCTAACTTTGGAATTTTAACTTAAAGGACTTCTTTGAAGTCCATTCATCCAAGTTGAGAATCACCAAACATCTAGTAACTGTTTCTGCTGCTGAATCTTTTAGTCTAATTTTAAATACTTTGAATTTCACTTGCAGAAACGAAACAAAACCCATGGTACTTTCCAAGATTTCGTAATTCGACCTATGCATTAAATTTCAAATTGGTTGTACTGTTAGGAAAGTTATAAATATAGTAACGTTTATGGGCTCGAATGGCATTGCTGAGATCTTCAACTTGGGAGGAAGAGTGAAGGCAAGCCCTTCTTAAGATACACAGTTCTAATGAGTTGCAGCACATTTTCTGAGGCTCTTACGTAGGGCACACCAGGCAACCTGGGTAACGCACAAAGACGCCTTCCCAGGTGTAGAGTTCTAACGTCGCGGTGGGCCGTGCAGTCCCTGTAGTTTGATATCCAAATTTCTGTACGTCCCCAGAGCGCACTGACCTCCCGACATAGACTGTGATATTTGGGTACCTCTCACAGCATCAGTTTTCCCATCCTTTCTCTGTTATTTAAAGCCAGTTGTATCGCAATCAGTGGTCATACCTGAGGGTTGCTGGAAAACAAATGCTAATGCTTCTGTTTACATGTTAATAACTACAAAACAGCATAATAATCGTCAGACCTACTCTATATGTGCACTTGTGCCAGAAACTAAGATAAGCATTAACATGCATTATCCCATTTCATCTTCAGGAGAATTATTCGAAAACCGTATTGTTATCAGTCTTATAGTTGTGAAAATTTAGGTCTAGTAAGGTAAAGTTACATGCCCAAAATGACACAGTTAAAAAATGACATACGTAGGCTTTGAACCCATGTCTGTTTGGATCTAAGACCTACCTCATACTTAACATGTTTCCCTTGGAAGCACTTTGCAGGGGTATATATGAAGTGCATATACATGTACATGTATGTATATATACGTATATATTGATACGTATGCACGTGACTAATAAATGGCTTGTGACTGATGATTTATTAAGCAACACTAAGAGTAATTAATCATTAGGAAATATCTTTATTTTTAGCAGTGTTGCTTAATGAGGTGTTCAAGATAAAGGACTTTCTCATAACTGAAATGTATCCCTTTAAGCAATAAATGCTTCTTTTCTCTCCCTCCCTCTCTTCTTTTTTTTTTTTTTTTTGAGCAAGAGCAAAACACTATTTTTAACTACTTAGTTCTCTGTACCTTCAATAAGTGATATTAAAATGATTTTAATCATGAGTTACAGATATAGACATTATGGAAAAGAGTGAATAGATCCAAGCCCTATGGAGTAACTTTCTGTAGGATAACAACATGTCACGCCAGTTACTTTTGCTTTTTGATCGTTTCCCCCTTTTCATAAGCTGAGATATTGGAAACACAGCTGCGCCCTCTCTAGAGGTTTGCAGCTTGGCTTTTCTGCAAAGTATATTTTTGATTTGTTGGTTGAAGTTTTCTTCTCCTTTGTGATCTCTTAAGACTAAAAGGTATTTATCATTGGAAGAAAAGAATGACGCCCGAGCAGACAGAAATTGAGCGACAGATGACTTCAAGTTCCTTTTTGGTATTTGATACAGAACGTAATTCAAAGTTTAAACCACATTATAAGGTGCATCTTTGTTGAGATGAGAAGAATGAAATCTTATATGTCTTGGATGGAGTAGAACAATTTCCTTGTGACATTTTATGCCAAAAAGCACTGTGTTTTACGGGTTTAAAACAATGAGGAATCATTATTGGAGGACAAAATGCTCCTTACACACAGGTGCACACACAAGTGTGCGCAAACACACATCTGCTGATGTGTATTTACTGACACTTTTAAAGTTGGAGTTTAGAATCATATGCACAATATTATTAAACTCAAGTTTTTGGTTAAAAATAAAATAATTTTAACAGAAGTACAAATAGATCAAAACCAGTAAGAAGTTTTCTTGGTGCAGTTCTCCTAAATCTTTACATATAAATGTTGTAGATTAATATTATTTTAATAACAAACCAGTCTATTAGGGGAGAATCTAAACCATCAATATGTTTAAGAACTAAATTTCTTAAACTAAGGATAATATTATTTTCAGGAAACTTCAAGCTTTGCCAAAATATTTGCAAGCATTTAAAAACCATGAAAGGCTATAGCCACAAATTATTTTAAAATAAGTCCTTTTTTAAATCAGTAAACATTTAACCATAACGTGATTATATCGTGCCATCTAAAGCCAGGTTTAACTTGGATTCTTCAAAAATGAATCAACCACCTGTATACACAGAGAGTCTACCTTTCAAATTTTTGCGTTGAGCCAGAGAGATGCACAGTTGCTGAGCCCAGAATCTGGCACAGAGCAGATGCTCAATGACTATACATCAAATAGATAGTAAGTTCCTTTCATCAGACTGAAGGATGGTCCATTGCAGGATGACTGAGAAGTCTGCCTTCCGGCCAGAAATCTTTGTGTGATTTTTCAGACCGTCAGAAGCAGTGACAGAGATCCCACTTGGCCACACCCATGAGCCGAAACTGCCCTCTGCAGACCTGACGCACCGCCAGTGCAGTCAGGGACTCAGGCCCCCTGGCCGGTCACGCTCCTGTGCGTATCCACAGTCCTGGCCCAGGTGCCTCGATTTGGAAGTCTCCTCATTGGGAAGCTCGGAAACACTTTTGCCCACTCTGACTTGGTACCCAGGGCTCTTCCCATCCCCGCGCCTTCCCCCTCCCCACCATCGAGCCAGCACTGCAGGGAAGAGTCAGCACTTTCCCTGAGTTAGCCTCTGCCTCATGCTATTGCAAGTGATTCAAGGCGTCCCTGTTTCTTCCATGTGGCTTGTTGCTTTATTTCCACATGTGACGTTGGCTACTTTGATACCTGACAGCTCAGCTCTCTCTCCAGCTCAGCTGAGTCCCTGACAGTGACTTGTACTTGGAACGATTAACTTGTGCCCGTGGTGCTTGCCTGTGTCCCGTTTCCTTAGCTTTGAAAGCACCTCACCCCGATCGCATCACATCCGCTCCACATCCCCGAGTGGCTTTACTTGCAGACCCATGTTGACTTTTAGAAGAAGCCAGTTTGAATTCAGTGGTGAACACAGAAGATACCGAAGTATGTAGGACTTGATTTGGCCTTTCACGAGATGACCTCCAGATGCACTGTGGCTAAAGGCATTGGAAGAGGGGTCTGCAAACTAAGGTCTAAGGGCCAAGTTTGGCCCAAGGCCTGTTTTGGGATGGCCTGCTTTTGCATGACCTGTAATGAGGAATAATTTTTAAAGGTTTGAAAAAATAAACAAAAAAGAATATATGACAGCCTAAAACATTTACTGTCTGGCCCTTCACAGAAAATGTTTATGGACCTCTGCACTAGAACATAAACCCTCTGAGGGCAGGAGCTTTGTCTGTTTTGCTTACTATTCTTTCTCAGTAACTAGAAAAATGCCATGGCTAAAATTAATTAAATTAGTTTAAGCTTGTATACCACATAATTTGATCTTCTGAACTAAGTTATACATTAAATAATAAAACTATTACAAAACGTGTTTTAACTTCCTACCTTAAAAATATGCCTATGAAATGACAGAAGTGTTAAATATGGTGGAAGATGTTCTATTGAGGGACTAAGAATATTTGTGTGAGAAATAAAGAAGTACATAATCTATCAATTATTATATATATTTATTTCACAAAATTTGTTTTCTTGCTTTCAATTCAGCAAAATCTTTGTTTTCCACAATTTGTGGTCTACAAATCCTAACAAAGAATTAAAAATGAGTTATTTTGAGTGTACAAAATATAAATATATATGCATCAAAATACATGCATTAAAGTAACTATCAAGGATCAAAAAATAAAATAACTTTAAAAATTATTTTTAAGTGTTCAAAAGCATCTATAAGAATAGAGAGTGAAAAATATAATTATTAAATATCAGTTTCAAGTTAGAATTATTTAAATAAAATTGAAATTATTACTAAATTATTTAATTGAAATAGTTATTAGCAATTCCAGTGTTGTATCCATCCAGCTGCCAAACTAAAAGTCTATATACTCACTCTTTCAAAAATAATGAGTTGTTTACTATTTCACAGTTTCTCTCAGCTGCCAAATGCAACCGTTGCATATACCTTGCTAACTCACAAATTTGTGAATACTTTTGAAAACAGGAATTGATCCAAGAAAAGAAACAAGATGGAAGCTCTGCATTATTGGAAAGTGACCCTTCTTGCGTGAGAAACCTTTGCTGTCCTGTTGATAAGAGTTTCCAACAAAATCTTCCTGAACACCGTGCTCAATGGGGAAACGGGCAATGGAAAACCCTCAAATCCTGGAATTGGACACGGTCACCTTTTCTTGGGAGGACGCAGAGCAAGAAATGTCGAGAAGTGTTTCCCTGTGGCCTAAGGTCTATCGCAGGATGGCTAAAGGGCACGGAGCGCGGTCCACACGCCTGTGCTTACTCTCATAAAGTCGCTCCACTCTTGTTTGTAAGACTCAGGACACTCTGCCCCGCGGGACACAGAGCAGGGCCTCTCCGCCAGGTCCCAGGGTGGTCCTTTTTCCAACGATGGAGTGAAGTCAGTACTATGCCTATCTCCATTTGAGGCTGTGAGGAAAGGAGCACACAATGGCTTGATTTACACAAAGACGGCCTGGTAGTAACTGGTAGAGGCAGATCCAACCCAATAAAGTTCAACTCAGAACCCAAGACTTAAAAACTACACAGAACAGTACCACGAGTCTTCGGGGGTTACTAAGGACGAGATTATCTGCAGCTTTCCACCTCCGCCTTGCAGACCTCAGAGCCCATCGGTCTCCAACTGTGCCCCTCTCTGCTGTTAGAGAGGTGGTGCACATCCTGTTGCTTTTTCCAACCTGCTGCGGCACCTTTGCGCTGAACTGCTTCTATGTTTATTATCATATTTATTGCTTCTTTTTCCCCTCCTTTCCCTCCTCTTCCCTGTGATTACATTAGTCTGTCTTCAGTCAGTCCCTCTCCTTATCCTGTTTGAGATGATGCAATACCAAATAAAAAAATGTTTTTCATCTGCCTGTCATTGTTCTTCAAGAAGACTGAGATTTTTACATCAACAAACTGAATCATGTAACTGAAACATGCAAACTATAGAAGTCATAATATTCCTCTGACAAGTTAGTGCTTAGTTGTATTATTCCATCTTGCTACATTTTAATTGTTCGTGGAAAACAGGAAGACTTAAATGTGTAGCTGGTGATTAAACTTTGTAGTCGCTATGGATTCCGGTGGAATTTTCCACCGTCACAAAGCTACTTTTTCCAGGCTTCATTTTTGCATGCGAGAAAGTATTGTTGTGCTCACGTTACCCTGATGAGAAAAAGGCAAGCCATGCTATGCAGATTTGTATGGGAAGTGACTTTTGACTCAAAATGCAATAGGGTGCTTCTTCCACTCATGTATTGAAATAAAATGGAAGAAACACTACAAGTCAATGAATATCGTACCATGGTTTGGGACAGATACCGCATATAACTTCCCTATTTACTTAGCGGTTTGAGATGGAGCTCAATCCTACTGACTTTCCTGTGAGAAAAGCACCAAATGGGGGCCAGTGGAAGTGAGTCATGGTCCCAAAGTGGATTATTAAAATGACATCCTTCATCATCTACATGCATCCCAAGAGACCTTCTCAGACTTTTCTACTTGGGGACCATGGACGGAAGAATGCTACGGGTGAGGAGAGTGGACAGGCATTTGACATTACTTCCTTTTATTTTAATAAGAACTTGTTATTTTCCCCAGTTTTATTGAGAGATAATTGACTTACACCACTGTGTAAGTTTAACGCATATGGAACGATGGTTTGATTTACATATATTGTGAAATGATTTTCATGATAGTCTCAGCTCACATCAACCTCCACATATAGATACAATAAAGATAAGTTTAAAAAGGAAAAAAAGTCTCCTTTTGATGAGAGCTCTTAAGATTTACTTTCTTAAAAACTTTCCTTTATATCATACAGCAGTGGTAGCTTCAGTCATCAAATTGTACATTATATCCCTGGTACTTACTTACCTTACAGCTGGAAGTCTGTACCTTTTGACCACCTTCCTCCAATGCCGCCCTCCCACCCTCTGCCTCTGGCAACCACAAGTCTGATCTGTTGTACCCATAAAATATAAAATAGGTGTGCGTAGGTGTACATACACACACAGAGATGCACATCCTTAAGGTGACTGATTCTGAAAACGACGTGGATGGGCTAAGAAGTAACTTCAATGAGATCATGTCTTCCCCTCCAATTTCTATAGCTAATATCATTGTTGAACAACTGTGTAATCATTAGTACATGGAAATGCATAGAGTTGCCCTTCGGTTTTCAGGAATTCAGAATTCTAGCTGCATCGTCTATCTATGCAGTACCTCAAATCTCAAACGTTTCTATAGCATTTTTTTTTATAAATTTATTTAGTTAGTTAGTTATTTTATTGGCTGTGTTGGGTCTTCGTTGTTGCACACGGGCTTTCTCTAGTAGCAGAGAGCGGGGGCTACTCTTCATTGTGGTGTGCGGGCTTCTCATTGCAGTGGCCTCTCGTTGCAGAGCACAGGCTCTAGGTGTGTGGGCTTCAGTAGTTGCGGCACATAGGCTCAATAGTTGTGGCTCATAGGCTCTAGAGCGCAGGCTCAATAGTTGTGGCGCACGGGTTTAATTGTTCTGCGGCATGTGGTATCTTCCTGGGGCAGGGATTGAACCTGTGTCCCCTGAACTGGCAGGCAGATTCTTACCCACTGTGCCACCTAGGAAGTCCCTCTACAGCATTTTTAAGAGTCTTTAGCGTCAAAGATTTGCTTCTTCTGCAGTAAGTAGCAGCGATGAGACGATAAGGATCCCCAAACTCAGTGTGGTATTCCATATACCTTGATTAGACAGGACCAAAGCAGAAGAAATGTGTGCTTTCATTGTCTGGCAATAGCTATAAACAATAGTAAAGATAGCCTTTAAATACTGAGTATATACTGATGAATGCTTTACATACTATCTCACTGAAGTTCCCACCAAACATTGCGATGGTTAAGGCTGACTCCGGAGTTAGACGAACCAGGTTTAAATTCTGGTTTCACCAAACCATGAACTGTGTGGCGCTGAGTGAGTTCCTTAACTTTTGTGACTCAGTTTTCTCGTCTGCAAAATGCTGCAGGGCTAACAGCATCTACTGCAGAAGATGAGGATGCCTGGATTGGTAGTTGCAAGGTTCATAGAGCCATAGCTGGCATACAGGAGCAGATAGGGCAGAAACCCTACAGTGCTTTCCCCACTTCAGACGAAGACACTGAACTTTAGGGAGGCTCACCAACCTTCTTAAATTGCATGCTTTGTAAGGGCCTGGATCTGGTAGCAGCACTGTAAATGAAGAAGAGCTTTCTGTGACAGATGTTGCTAAGTCAGACTTATTAGATATAATTGTTATTTTTAGAGTTTACAGAACTTAGCAACTGTTTAAACTTAGGGACTAAAACACTTCCATCTCTATATTCGACAAGGATGCTAAAAACAAAAACTCCATCTGTTATTTTTGGTTGAACCAAAATGACACGCTTCCAGCCACTTTCACAACAGCTTTTAGAACCAAACACCCTTGGAAAGCTTAGATTCATTTAAGTTATTGCACCTCCAGCTTGAACATTAATATGGTTTTCATTCAGTTCTTTTCTTATGAAATGCAACACAATTAAGAAGCATAACTATAAACACAAAGTTGTTTATAAAGATCAGTGTGTTCTGCCCCTCATCATTTGCCGGGGAAATTGTGTGTGAATCTCCCCCCCAGAATTCTGTACAATCACACGTAAAGCAAACAGTCTTAAAAGTGAATTCTTCTGTGGGGTTAAAAAGCAGTTCAGAAAGGACTTCCCAGCAGTGTTCTGCAATTTGAGGAGGAGTGAATATTTTTATAAAATCACTGAGTTCTTTTGTAAGCCTATGCATTTTATCGTCGAGGCTTGGCGTATAAGAAAAACGTGGTGTGTTAAAGAGTTTGCCTGCTTTTGTTTACTCCTCCTTGTTTATGTGGTGTGGTAGCCTACCCAGCCAGAGGAACCTTAGTGAACTCAAAGGCATCTAATAACAAGGCTACTGTGGCGTAGAAGGAACTAGGCATTATGGCAGTAATGAAATGCCCTGAGCATCAAGAACATTTCAGGTTTCTGGAGAAAGCCAAAGGATCGCTAGGGCTCCATTCTGCCTTTGCTTTCAGCCCACAAGCCCCTCTGATTGGTCCCAAACACAGCCATCCAAGATTCTGTCCCGCGTAGGGGGGTGACTGAGCAGGTTCCTGACGGGTCTCTGTGTGTTGTCTACGAGCAGGAGGGGAAGGGGACGATGACACACTGAGCACGACCAACTGGGGCCCCAGTTTTGTGCAGTTTTGTATTTCTTGGGAAACTTTTTTAAGCACACTCAGGCGGTCTGATTTATCAAACAGCTTTGTCTTCTACTGCTGAGTAATTCTACTATAAACGGGAAAAGCACCCAGTAAACTACAGAGTGACTTGAATGAAAGTTTGACCCTCATAAGTTCCAGGAGTCTCAGTCAAGTTAACAACAACTGGAAGGTTTTTTGGTTTCGCTTTTTGTTTTTTTGCTTCGAATTGCTCACTGTGTTCAATGGGTCTAAACAAGCCCTAGGCAGGGAGGTGAGAGCTAGAACACCACGCACAGCTTAAGTAGGAAAGGAGACATGGAGGCTTCTCCGCTAATCGAATCTCTGAACCTCCTCTAACTGGCATCTCCAATTGAAAAGAAAACTTTCCGAAGGATTGATCCGAGGTAACCATTTCCATGGGAAATTTCTAAACCATGGCATTTGAGCATAAAAATGATAAAACAGTAAAATGCTAGAAATAGTATCAATGGTAAATTGGTAAGCCATTTTAATCACTGTTTTGGATTAGAAAGACATATATGTATATATAGGTTTATAAACAACAGAAATTTATTTGTCACAATTCTGGAGGCTGAGAAGTCCAGGATTAAGATGCCAGCAGCTTCAGTGTTTGGTAAGGGCTTGCTTTCTGGTTCATAGATGATACCTTCTTGCTGGTGCTCACATGGTAGAAGGGGTGAAGGAACTCCAGGGGATCTATTTTTATTTTATTTTATTTTTTTAACTTTTTATTTTATATTAGAGTATATCCAATTCACAATGTTATGATAGTCTCAGGTGTAAAGTGACTCAGCCATACGTACACGTGTATCCATTCTCCCCCAGACTCCCCTCCCATCCAGTCTGCCACATAACCACAAGAAGAGCTCCCTGGGCTCTACAGTAGGTCCTCGTCGGTTACCCTTTTAAATTATAGCAGCGTGTACATGTCAACCCCAAACTCTCTTAACTATCCCTTCCCTCCACCCATTCGCCCCTGGTAACCATAAGTTTGTTCTCTATAAAGAAATATATATTGGTTATAAAATAAATCTGGGAATTAGAGAACCCCATTAAGAGGAAAACAGAAATCCAGTTCCCCAGAGATAATGTATTGTCCAACTACAAATATGATATATGCTTTAATATAAAATAACTTTGAAGCTACAGAAAATAGAATGAAAAAGTTATTCATGACCCTTACAGATTCAAGGCAACTCTAGCTTAGTCACTCTTGACTGGTCAGATGATGTGATTAATCTTGTTACATCAAAGATGCTGAAAACGTAATAGTTAATTTTCATAAAATCAACTTACAGTCTTGGCTTTTCATTAAGTTCAGCCTAATTAATACCAAGGTAAGCTCATGCAATCGTTTCACATTTTAGGTACATATATATAATGCTAAAATTCAAGACTCTCATAGGAATTAGCCTCCGCACGGAGTCAAATTCAAGAAGCACAGTTCAGGAAGAAAAGTTTAGCCTGTAGAGCCCTCCACACCCAACCTCACACTAATACTTTCAAGAGTCCCTTTGTTCACTGCTTAATTCTTCATACCCAGCAGGAGCTAGTCACACACCTCTTGCAATTAAAACAGCAACATTTTCTTTCCACATCTTAGGCTCTTAATATGCAATGTCAGTTTAAAAGCTCTGCACCATTGCCCTCCCAACTTCAATCCAACGCCTTGTACTTCTTTAGCCATCCGTCTTCCTACACCCTGAAGAATCGCAAAGATCAACTCTCTTCCTCAGAATGTGGGAAAGGAGAGAAATTCAGTTGCAAATAACTATTTGTGTGTGTGTAGAAGATGGAAAAAGGAAAAACTGTGAACGCTTTCCTGGTTGTTTATGTTTCACCTGTCATATGACTAAAATTTGGAATTTTGTTGGATTCTATTTGCACTGTCCTATTTGAACTATAAAGTTAAGGCATTTTGGGTTTTTCTTATGGCCTAGGGAGTACTGAATATCCAGTGAACCACACTAAAACATTGCAAAATAGTTGAATGTAGGTGAGTGTGTGTGCGCGTGTGTGTGTGTGTGTGTGTGTGTTGGGTAAATGTGTCACTGTGCATGTGAGCAAATACATAATTATCAGTATGAGATTAAAGAAGGGAGCTTTGGAAACTAAATAAAAAAACGAATTGACCGCTGTTCACCAGAAGCAGAGATGCTCGTGACATTTCTTTTTGTACAATCATAAACCTGTTTGCAGTGAGGGAAGTCTTCTCAGGAGGAAGTTATAAATACTTCTGCAAACAAGATCTATTATAATTTTCAAGAATAAAAAATGAAGCCAAAATAAAATAAGAAAAGGGAAAGTAGCATTTTTAAAAGTGAAGACCTCAGAGAAAGGTACACAAAAAAAAGGTACACAAAAAAAGTTCCAAAATTACTGGAATTTTATGTCTTCCGATTATCACCTTATATGGAATATAGACCATAAATGATACGAATTGAATTAATTGTCAACTAGCTGGACTAAATGCATGTTTAAATAGATATTATTTTAGTTTGTGCTTTTTATGAACTCTCCTTCATGGGTGTGATTCCTTTCTGAATAACAAAATTTTGTGTGGGGAAAAAATAGACAAAATTTCGGTATACAAGGAAAATTAAAAAGAAATTTTTACATATGCAAGAGAACTACCAAAATTACAAAGTTAATTGAAGTATTTTAGACTAAAATGGCTATTTCTCTTCTGAAACACACTAAGTTATCTTATTTGACCACCTACAGTTCTCCTGAAATGTAAGCTGCCTGGTCACCTAAGAGTCTATTGAAATGTAGATTCTTCCCCAGCAGGGACGGGCTGAGCTGAGAGCCCTCCTTTCTGAGATGCTCCCACGTGTGGTTCCTGCCACTGCTCATGCTGCTCCTCATGTTCTTGGACCACATCTTGCACAGCAGGTGTTCATACCAGCCCTGTCCCCTGGTACTTTCTGAGGTGATGGAAGAGTTCTATGTCTGTAAAGGACTATGGAACGCTTGAAATGTGACTACTATGGTGACTGGGAAACTAAATTTTTATTTTATAAAATTTTAACTTAATTTATATAACCATACATGATCTATTAGACAGTGTAAGACTCTACACAATATAATTTCTCAGAAAATTGTTACTTGCCTATGGTCTGTGTAAACGCACACGCACCATGAATGCGCGGTACTCAGGAGTCTCTATGAGCAGCTATGGGACAATGCACTGCACTGACTTCTCTGGGTGAAATTTACTAGCCTGGTGGCTACTCACCGGGCAAGTGCCTTCCACAGTGTACTGAATTTCACTTGCTGAAGACTGGGGAATAGAAAATGAATCATCAAGAAATGTTGCAGATTACCACGGAGATTTTAAGACAAAAACATTCTTGTTTTTTCTTTCTCTTTCAACTGAGTGAAATACCCACAGAGGCATATACCCAACAGAAACCTGAGTCTTATGCAATCAGAACCCTAGTTTGCCAAAATGATTCCAATTTCAGATAAGCTTTTATACTATGATTGTTTCCAACAGGAAAATGCCGACATCAAAGCCATTTCTGAGCCAAGTGACAAGGGAGCTACTTGTCATGAACTTGAAGCCCAGACTTTTGAGTCGTAAACTACGTTCTGGCTTTATTCTGTTATCACTCACTCCCATCTTGGCCTTGGGCAAGGTGTTTCTCATTGCAATGTTCAGCTCACATGCGTAAGCTTGGAATATAATGACAAATGGTGAAATGAATATTCATTGCTCAAATACGTATAATCATAATAATACCAATAACAGTGGTGAAAATAAGAACCTCTTACCCTTGTAAATTACTTTGAAGTTTACAAAGTACTTACATCTGATATTCATATTAATTTTTAGGTAAGAGAGTAAACAAAATGTCTAAAAATAAAAGCTGTCTTTTGTTTTTGTGTTTGTTCGTTTGTTTGCTGTTGCTAATTCGCTTCCAAGAAATAAAATGGGATGATGTCTCACCTCTTGGGAGATGTGTTTTGATGCCTCACATCCACCATCCTCCGCCTTCCTCCCTCTTCCTCCCCTCCTCCACCTCTTCCTTTACCTCTTCATCATCAACATCCTTATTCTCACAGCAATGTTTCTAAGGACTAGAGCAGACATATCAATATTTTTCACGTCTTCTTGAAAGCCAGTGATGTATGACGCAACATTAAAGCTGCCCTTCAATTTATAAGAATTGTTTTTTCTCTAAAACCTGCATCTTGCAAAAGCATTTTCCTGATTAGGTTAAAGAAAATTAACTTTCAAAATCCATTAAATTGCCAGAAAAATCAAGGAGTACTTTGGTTGCTAATAAGCATCCAAAATCCAGAGGGTAATAGTAAAAACAAACCCAAAAACCCAGCTAAACCACAGTGTGTAAAAGCGCCCATGTCCCCAGGTAACTTTTATCTTGGAAGTTCTGTCTTTCAAAACCATAACCAAAATTCTGACCTCTGAAAATATACTCAGCAAGGTACGTGGTCTTGCTATACGTGACAAGTTATAAACAGTTTTTAATACAATCAATTTGACTTTGTTTTGTTCAAAGGATACGAACAAAAGGGCATCTCAGAGCTTTACAGTTACAAGGAAAAGAGCAAAGTTAAGTATGCGTGCATTATCTGTGTTAGAAAAAATCCAGGATGGAGTCAAGATCACTTTAGGCTGATCCTTTTGCAAATTTTTATTAATATTTTTATTTTTTTTAAAGATTTATCACCTCCTAACATAAAGGGAGAAACGGCTATATATTCAACTACGAATGCGGAAACACATAACACCATGTGATCTTGAAAATGTAACAGCCATGAAAGCATCCAAGATCAGTGCATTCTGAATGGCTTCTGAGAATTTGTTCATTTAACACACACTACAATTGTCTGTGATCTCTTCTGACTTGGACCCAGGATTTTTACCAGCGTCAGTTTTAAATAAGCAGAAAATCCGTCCAGATTCTGCTTCAGAATGTTGATAGATGACCTCAGTCAAGTTGTTTTGTATGAATTATGAACAATGCTGCACATTGGCCAAATCTTACAGTGTTGCAGAAAAAAACTGATCCCACAAGAAACCAAGCACAACCCTCGGAGAGTTGGAGAACTCAGGTTTATTAAGCCGGCGGACCCAGACGAGCGAACGCTCCAAAATTCTGGGGCCCCGTTTCAGGGGAGTCTTCTCCTTATATAGGTTAAAACATACAGCTATAATTGGTACAAACTGATTGGCTACAAATTACTATCGGTCAGGGGCAGTGACGTAGCGCGGGAGTTGCCAGGGGTTACACACACAGTAGGGGGTCCTAACAGGAGCTTGTAGGAGCCGGACATCCCATTCCTATCAGGACGAAGGTCCCAATTTGCATTCTCACAGTGGTTGCTGGTTGACGTTAATGGTCACTTAACAAGTCTATGTGCAAAGGGTCTCAAACAAAGGCTTGGGGGGGGGGGGTGCCTGAGAGCAAGACAGTCTTCCCTTATCTGATCACTCTTAGTCATTCATTTTACTGTTTCACTGAGAGTGGCGAGCAGGCCTTTGCAAGATAGAGGAGAGGAAGCAATTACAAGCATGGAAGTTTCACTTTCCTCATCAACAGGACAGAGTGGAGCTAGCCATATTTTTATTTAGTAGACTCAGATACGTATACAATTTATAAATGGATGCATTTGTCCTGGTTTAGTATTAGGATGCATTCTTTTTTCAATTTATCACAACTAATGTGAGTTAAAATGCCTACTTTGCACAGGATTCAATTCTTAAAAGCTGAAGACATAAGAAACAATTTTTAGATGGGTCAAAATGTCTTCAGTTGGAAGACTGTTGCTTTAATACACAATAGGGCTGCCATTAGTGTCCTGTGCCTTTAATAAATCTATATTATGAAAGTATATTTATGAATGTAGAAAGACCTTAAAGAAATATTTATAAGTGAAAAGTTCCGCAAAACATACATTTATTGAATGTTATTGATATATTAAGTCTACATTTTTATAAACAGAAACATAGGGATATCCACACAAACATGAAACCAAATATCTGTGAAGATATACATCAAAATTATAATAGCAGTTATTATTAGGTTGTGGAATTATGGTTAATTGGCTTCATTTCTCCATATGCTTTTTGAAGTTTTGGATATTAAGCATGATCTACTTTCTAGCTGGAAAATATTTGATGTGTGCTTGTGTGTATATGTGTGCAACTTCTTTTTATTCAAAGAAATTTTTCTCTAAAATCCAACTCCCTATAAAGATTTTGCAGCAAGTAAATATTTAGCCATAAATAATAACATTAACAACCTAATTTTTTATTGAAATACAAGCATTTCTGCTAAAGGATAAACACCATTCTTCAACTCTTGTTAACACAAATATTTGATTTAAAGGTTACCAAAGACATCCAAGTTGAGAGAGAGAGGACCTTATTCTATAATGACATTTTTCTAGCACAACAGAATTGCCATGGATAAAGCAATTTGCCTTTTAAATGCTTAAAGATGATTTAACGTCAGCCATAACCTATGCAAAGCATTGCTGAGAGAGGAGCTTTCTTCCATGATGGCTGAGATGAAAGAGTTTTCCTGTTTATTTCTTCAAGGAAAACAAAATACCACTGAGAGAATGTATTAGGCAATTTAACAACTGACACTTGGAAAATTAGGCAATTTAACAGTATGAACCACTAACTACTCCTTCTGGAGAACAATTTATCCTGCCCTGTTTCGTGAAATACCGAGAGCTAGTTTAGGTTGCAAAGCTGACAGTCATGATAAACTCTAGTAGCCAATTCAATTCAGCAGATACTCGTGAACAGCTACTTTGTTTTGCGAGGCTGTCGGAGTCAACTCTGGAGACAGAATTCCCAGGTAAAATCCGGATCCAGCATTTCCTAACTCTGAGACACTGGACAAAGTTACACAACCTCTCTCTGACTCTGTTTCCTCGGGTGTAAAGGAGATTATAAGTATCTCATAGGGTTAAACAGGCTAGACGCGTGAGGGTCCACT